>NC_050574.1:213579300-214328050 GCF_011100635.1 Trichosurus vulpecula
TACTTTTATCCTGTGGGGTTTTCCTCCCAGTAGCACACTTCCGGTCTCATGGCATTGAGAAAACATTAGGTTGACCTTAAAATTCAATAATGAGCTAAGCAGAATAAATAGCTACACAGGCCAGTCCAAGGTCGCAGAGCTTCTGTTCCAAATTTCCATGTGCTTCATGCATATGCATATGCATATGTTTCAGTTTTTAGAAAGAAAGGATTATAATCAGGGTAGAAATGAATATTGGAACCCTGACATTTTACACATTGCTCTGTGTAAATGAAAGACTTAAGAATCAAATTTTGAATGTCCAAATGTGTCTGGAACACCAACACCCCTCCCTAGTCAAATATTTCTCAGGACTTAATATCTATCCAATAGAAAGGACTTTATATATTCCACTAATGAGGAAGGATGTGATTGTGTTTTTTGACCAAGTGGATTAGAGAGTCCGTTTCAGACAAATCTCGTTGACTTACGTTTTCCTAGAATTTGAGCTGTGAGAAGTTATAAAGTCATCTGTTTTGTGTTGAGTATAAGTCAGTTGAATATTCACCATGTATGGAAGCATTAGAAGAGAGACAAAAGAAATAAAAGACAAGGTCCTCCAGAGACTTACAGTCCATTGGAGAGACATAACACCCACAGCAGAGAGACATAGGAAAGCCTGCACTGAGTTTGGGATCATTTGAGTACTTGTTGGCTGAGCACAATTCTAGGGCTTGGTCAGGAAAGGTAGAGGGTAGTAAGTAATGTTTAATGAAGGTAAAGAGAGGTAATGGAACCGAAAACTAGGAGAGAATCTCTTGTCTGTAGAAACTTTCCTAAATCTAGCAAATGGATGCCTTTGGGAAGACTTTTCAGAAGTCTGAAATTTTTTGAATTTTCAATAAATGTACATATTTTCTAAGGATATTGGACAAGCTTCTTATTCTGTGATTTCTTAAGTCTTTCTGAATATGTCCTATCCAAAGCATTTTTTAAGTTCAGAAAAAAAAAGTGGCTTTGCAATTGTACCCTTTTTTTGCACTGTGATTTTATTAGTGCAAAGAGCTCCAGGTGAGGCACTTTCTTTACCAAAACAAGTCTGCACCTTCATTGCAATTTAGTCTTAGAGGATTGCTTGGGGCAATCTGAGTGGTTTGGTGATATGCTCAGGGCCACACAGCCTGTATGCTGTATATCCAGCTCTTCCTGACTCTCATAGGCCAGCCGCCAGTCCACTAAGGCCGCCTTTTCTTCTACCACGTGGAAATGGTTGGTCTTGCTTTTCTGGGCTTTAAACTATGGTGCTTAATGATACCTTAGTAACTTAATGATAATAGTAATAACAAGAATAATGTCTTGCATTTGTAGAGGTTTTAGACTTAGAAATGTTTTCCTACTTCCAAAAACTACATCTACCTGGTCTTTAATTCATTTATAGTTTAGTCACTTTAAGAGCCCAGGAGGGGGAGAGATAGAATATACATTTATATAGGACCTGAGAGGTACCAGGCACTGTCTTAAGGGCTCTATGAATATTATCTCATTTTATCCTCACAACAATTCTATGAGGTCAACATCAATATTGCTCTCATTTTACAGTTGAGGAAACTGAGGCAAACAGAAATTAAATGACTTGCCCAGGGTCATACATCTAATAAGTATCTGAAGTCAGATTTGAACACTGGTCTTCCTGCCTCGAGGTCCAGCACTCTATCCATTACACAATCCTAATATAACTGAGACTTTAATTTTTGATTTAGGAAGTGGTCAAATCAGAATTTTTATGTGCCCAAGGGTGAAGTTATGCTTTGGGCATCTTAAGGACCATAGATTTATTTGTTTGTGTAGAAAATGTCTCATTTTATAAAGTAGGAACAGTAACAATTTAAACTTATCTAGAATTTTTCAGTTTACCAAATAATTTCATATATATTCATTGATTTTCAGAACAGTTCTCAGATGTAGGTAGTGCATTTTACAGAAAATGAAGCTGGGGATGAGATTTTAAGTGAAGATTTACTCATGGTGACCCGTCTTAAAGACAAAGCAGGACCTGAAACTGGCCCTTGGTTGCAGACTTCTGAGAAGTCCAGAGCTCTTTCTAAAACAGCCACTTGCTCCTCAATAGTGACAGATGTTGACCAAATAAGAGCATTTTGGTGGGAACTGTGACACCTAAGAGATATCCTTATCTGTAGCCCAGATTTGGTAAAGATTACAGTAATAAAGAAATGAACAAGGAAAGAAAGACTATAGCACACACACATAGATATATATGTACATATAGATATATATGTATGTATATATATATATATATATATAAGTTCAGTGTCTTGAGTTTGATATTCCCATCTTTAAATCTCATTTCCCGCTACTTCCCCAACATAAACCCACTTCTATCCCCTGCTGCCACCACCACCTACCCCACTGTAAAGCAAGTGCCTTATTCTATGACTATCTAGCTCCCACTTCCTTTTTGCAGTTTAGCTCAAATCTTATCTCTCCTCCTTTGTGAAAACCTTCATTGACTATTCCATCTCAAGGAATTTTTCTTCTTTCTGGATCATTTTTTGTCAATGATGCTTAATCGGCAGTTATAATTCACCACTTGGTACCACATTTATGTTCTTTGTTTCCACAATTATAGTGTAAGCTCCTTAACAGAGTTCTATAGACCTCACATTTTTAAAAAAATTCTTCTTTGTGCTTTACAGGTACTCATATATAGCTCAACAAATGTGTTGAAATAATTAGTTGATTGATGTTGGGTTTATCATTTAACTTTTCTAGGTCTCAGGTTCCTATTTCTTGCAAAAGAATACCAATATCTGTCCTTAGTTATTAGTCTGAAAAATGCTACTTGGACTATTTCAAATGTGATTATTCATTTGGTCATATTTGCCAATTATTTGCCAATCATTGAGACATCTTTGGGAAAAGACCTATCATTTATATGGTGCTTTTGAGTTTTGCAAAGAACTCTCTTCCCTCTCTCTCTCTCTCTCTCTCTCTCTCTCGCTCTCTCGCTCTCTCACTCTCTCTCTCGCTCTCTCACTCTCTCTTGCTCTCTCTCTCTCCCACCATATATATTAATAAACTTTCTTTTGATCTTTATAACAACCCTATGAGATTGGCACTGTTATTGTCATCATTTTGCAGATGAGGGAACTGAGGTTGAGAGGAGGAAGTGTCTGGGGCAGTGTTTGAATTCAAGCCTATCCTCCCTCTAGGCACAGTGCCCTACCCTAGCTACCTCACCCTCCAAAGACCCTGGATCTCTTACTATTAACTACAGAATGGGATTATGCATAAAGTGGCTGAGCCCAACCAAAGAGGGCTTAGTAACCGAAGTGATTCAAGGACTTTGTTGCAAAGCATATTTTTACCTTTGAGCCCCTCCCATTGCATGAATTCCCAGAATGGCTTTGTAGCGGGGCTGCTTCCTTTAACATCTGTTCTTCCATAAGGTTGATATAAGTTGGGGTAGTGATTGTTATGAGGTCAATCCATGTGACTGACCCCTTGTGTCAATAGATGCTCCTACTAAGAAGCATACCTCTTTTTTTTAATTTGGTTTCCTTATTGAGATGCCTGAGGGACGCAGCATGCCGTCTCTGTGCTCCTGCAGGCCCACCCAGCTTCCTTCTGGCACTGAAAGCAGCCGATGCTCTGCCACCTTTCTTTTCAGATAAGCATGACTTGGAAAAGCTATCTTTAGAGGTGATGAGTTTTTGTTTGGATGGAATTATGACTTGTATAAAGCCCACGCATGCTAACAAGCCACAGAGTGCAAAATAATTATTGAAAGTAATTTGAGAGAAAAGTGGAAAATCATCTAAGGGGGAAAAAAGATATTTGTTCTCAAAGCTTTGGTCTTGGTTCTCCATCATCAGGTTGACCGGCCATTGTTAGCTATGACCTCATCTCTGCACAATTTAGACCTTTTTTTTCCTCACTGAAGTACTTGATATTTTATTCAGAGTTAGAAAGAATATACCACATATAATGCTTATCATTCACTGGAGAACCATGGAAAGAAGTGTTGCATTATAGAGAGAGCTATTTCATTTGGGAAGCATTCCTTTAGCATTCAAGTCTTTAACTCATTTTCCAGGGAAGTATGACTTCTGAAATCACTTTATGATTTTCTTGTTGTCATACATTCCACTTTTATTTTACTCATCATGTGGCAGGTGTTAACTTACCACTTTGGCAGGATACATTTGCTATCCTCCCATATTCTCCATGATGATTATAGGTCACAGCAATGTAGATGCTATTGCCTATTTTTTTTTTGGCAAACCAGCTATCTTCCAAGGCCAGTAAACTATATCCAAATGCATAATACTCCTGAGGGCTATTCAGAACCAAATGTAATATAATGTACCCTGAGATAGGTCTGTTAGTAATACAAATGCAAATTATCTATTTTTTGTGGTAAGCATGAAAAACAATTAATGAAATGCATCATAAAGAAGTTTTAAGATATCCAAGCTTTGACACTTTCATCTTGGAAACAAATAGAATTGAAACAGTTCTTTCTCTTCTCCCCATCCCCTGTGATCAAGAGTTTAAAACTGATGATTCGATGACCAAGTCAATAATCTTCATGATTTTAAATGGTCCTTAATATTGCTTCAAACTTGGGGAATTTAGTTGGCCCCTTTACAGACAAGAGACATGGACTCTGAGTCATAACCTAGAAATGTCTTAACTTTCTCTTTGGGTACAGTAACAACAGTTTGTTTATACCCAACACTGTATATAACACAGTATTCCACTTACTATATTTCATAGTAGCCATTAAGGCTAACTTTACCTGGGAAGCACGGGTTCAAAGCTCTGCAAGGCACCTAATCGTTTATGCCTTCACCTTAGGAGACTTATCCCATCCTTATTCCTGATTACAACATCTCCAAATGATCTTTTCTCCCTTTTTTTAGAGGGAGAAAAAATAGAATTCCAAAGGAAAACTTCAACCGTGGGATTTAATGCTGAAGATGACCCTTGAGAAGGCACCTAGACCATTCCTCTAGCCTTTAGGCAAGCCTGTATTTCAATCACCTCAAAAAGAAAACTACTTCCCTTGACTTGAAAAATATATGGAGGAGTACATCCCACAAACTCCCTTGATAATATTCTGGAACATAGTCCAAAATCTTGAAGTCCTCATTACATAATGGTAAATTTAGTTCACAGTTTTAAAAAAAATCACATAAAAACTCTTTTTGAAAATGAATCAGGTTTTCCATTGAGTGACATGAAAAAGATTGTTGTTAGCACTTAAATTATATCATTTGAGGTAACACACCCTTAATTACTTGTGTTCTTGGTAACTGATGTTTTATTAAAAGAATTCACGCTAACATTAATAAATACAAACAAAGGAGAGGTTCTCGGGGTTAATAAGCTAATGAAACATTAATTCATCCCTGTTCTTTAAAGTAAAATGGAGAACTATCAGGTGTAATGTACTGACTTTGAATGTTGTCTTCCCAGGAAGAACAAAGTATGTTAGCCATGGAAGATGAGGGCACAGTTCAGCTCCCACTGGAAGGGCATTATAGGTAAGATGCTTTCTTTAATGTAGGTGTTTACTCCGTGACCTTTAAAAAGCATCATTTCTGGCAACAGGAAAAGGCACTGAAAGCACAATGAATTCTATTCTTGAATTTGATAAGTGGATAAATTTCTATTGTCGCTGAAGTCCAGAGGTAGCATGGGAATCACGAGACTATACTTGGGTTTTAGGCCTAGTTTTGCCACATTCAGCTGTGTCATCTTGGGTTCTGTCCCTTCAACAATGTGATCTCACACACTCGGCTGTATAAATTTGGGTAAGTCACCTCCCACTCTGGTTGTCGCTTCCATATAAGTGTGTGAACAATTGGACTAATTAATCCTGCCAGCTCTTAAATTCTTTTGTTTCATATTCTCTTTGGAAGTACCCTTGGTCTAATCCGCTCAGAAAATAAGACCAGACATGAAGTCAAGCTTCACTTCTCAGCCAGCAATTAGACAGCAAGTATATATAAAGCGCTTACTGTATTCCAGGCCCACTGGAAAGACAAAAACAATGCCTACCCTCAAGGAACATACATTCTAATGAGGAAAAGACAATATGTAAATTACTAGTAACCTAAAGACAGAGAGAGAGTAACAGGAAGATAATCTAAAAAGGGAAGACATTAGTAGGGAAAGGCCTCCAGCAAAAAAAATGGGATTTGAAGTATCTTGAAGGAAGCCAGGGAAAGTAACATGCAATGGTGAGGGCTCATGGAAGACAGTGAGTGCTAAAACTTGGAGACAAGAGATGGAGAGTTCTCTGGCAAATGTAATGGTTACTCCCTAAGTTGGTTACCTGGTGAATAAATCTTAACTCTTAAACTCTCATAACTCATAGTAATTCATCTAGAAGAAATTTCAGTTCCTGATTTGAAAGACTTAGCCATCCCAGTGAGATCAGTAATCCCCTAAAAAAAATCTACAAAGCACAATTGTTCTCTTTTTGCACAAAGTTGCTTCAAAGGGAATTTCTATTGGGCATTTGTTATGGCTACATGAATCATGTAAAATTTCAAAAGTTTGTATCAATGTACACCACCTCATTCTTCCAAATGTAGCACTCTTCAGAGCTACAAATAACTATTTATCTACGTATTTCAACCCTCAAACTTGTAAAGAATTTCCAAATATTTTGTCAGAAAGCTATACTTCTGCTGCAACTCTTATCTTAATTTTTTGTATTTATGACTTTGTAACCTTACTTAAAACTAAATTTATACTATCAAAATAATTCTAGATAGTTTGGAATGACGTTAATTTAAAAAATGGTTTTTCCCACATGGAGGCAATTTATATGTGCTGCAATACTAAAGAATGAGATAGAACAGAAACATTTTGCTTTACAGTCTAACATTAAAACTGGACTTTCCCTCTTAGGGACTTAGTTGATATAGTGGATACAGAGATAATCTCAGAAGCAGGAAGACCTTTTTTCCAATCCTAACTCTGACACATTTGCTGTGTGACCCACAAGAGACCCACAGAATTATAGACTGTTAGAGTGAAAAGGGATACTTAGAGCTTATCAAATAAAGACTTTCCCTATCCTACAGACTATAAAACTGAGGTCTAGAGAGGCTAAAAATCTAAAATTTTCGAGAACAAGAATTGTTTCTTTTTTTGTCCTTGTATCCTTAGCTCTTAGCACAGTGCCTGGCATTTAATGCTTGTTAATTGACCTCCCACAATCACACAGAGTTAGAACACCTAATGTTTGTTCATAAGACCATTGAGGAAGAGGGAACCAGAGAAATTGACCCTCGAGCTGAAAATATTAATTCATTTATTTATTAAGCATTTGTTAAGTGCCTACTGTGTGCTAGACAGTGTTAGATGCTGAGGATACCAAGACAAAAACAAATGAAACAGTTCTTTCTCTCAAGGGAATTGAATTTTACTGGAAATGAGAAAAGCAATAACTGCTCTTCTCAACATGAGGTCAGACTGTGACTTCTGCATTTTCCAGCATTGGCTATAGCAAGTCATCCTGTACTGTCTCCTTGGCTTCTGTAAACTCCTCTCCTATGGTTCCCTATTGGCAGCACTCTGGCTCCTTGCCATTGCCATTTAATTGTGTTCATTCTTGAAGCTGAAGTTATAGACCATCCCAAATCTGATCTTGAGTTGCTACCTTCCCAGAGTACAGAGTCTGAGACAATAAATGTTATGACAATGAAGTCTGCAAAGCCACAAGGAGAATTCTTGAGTGCATGAACCATGGAACAGAACTAGAATTTGAATAAGGAAATCATTGCCTATAATTGATGGCTTACATGCCTGGTATATTTGTATTTGGTTTTGGATTTTCATTTTTCATGGTTATTTGGTTTGAAATTTAGAATCATGTAGAAGATTACAAAGGTTTCGGCTATAGACAATCTATCGATGTGTATGCTTTTCTTGCATTATGTATCACTAATGGACCAGTGGTGCTGGCAACCTAAGTAGTTAATTTTTTTTTACTTTTGTATGAACTCCCATCTAGAGATGATCCATCTGTGATCAACATTTCTGATGAAATGACAAAAACAGCATTATGGAGGAACCTTCTGATCACCTCAGAAAACTCAAAGGACAAGGAGTCAAGCTTTCCTTCTAAAAGGTTTGAATTTTTTTAGCAATAACAGCATGATGTATTAATCCCAGGCATTTTATAACCTCAAATCATTAGCTAAATAAAAAAATAAATTTACCATCAAATTGAAGACTTAGGTTTGTACAGAGAAATCTTTAAAATCGAGGCATAAATTGTGTTTAGAAACAAAATTAAGATGCTTCCAGAAATTTCTTTCTCAGACCAAAACACCATTTGAAACATTTCCTAAGCTGTCATTTATTCATCTGGGCCTCCTACAAAGTTTTTTTTTTTCCCTGATCTGCTTCAGGCAAGAAGCACCATAGATATCTGATGATACTTTGTGGTTCCTAACCATCACCACTACCTCTTTCCCTCCCTTCCATGTTCCACATGCAATGGTTATATTGGCTCCCTAATTTTACCCACTCCTGCCCACCTGCTCATTTGGGGGGTCTTCACATACTGCCCAGAGAAAACTTAGAATTCTTGGAAATCCTATTCTCTCCTCTGTGTGTGTGTGCATGGGCACATGTATGTTGCTTATAGGCAATTTCATGTGCATGTAGAAAGCAGATTTTTGCCCTTGAATTCCAATATATATCTGATTTTTCTGATGAATTTCTCTGACTTCATAACTCAGAAATGAAATCACCCCACCTTCCTTGATGCTGAAACATAAATGGCAGACTGGGGTCGTAGCAGTATTTCTTTCTGCTTGAGAGTGATCAAGGGATTTGGGGAAACTAGCTGCAATGTTTGCTATAACTGATATTTTCTTTTATTTCCATAAGTTTTCAATTAACTTTTTCTACCTGATTGTTTCATATTACATTTCTGTCATAAGCTCCCCTTCCTAAATCACTCTAGAAGCTGATTCCCCAAAGGTAAGACCCTCTCCCTCAAACCTATTCCTTGATTGCATCCCCTTATGTTAAATGGTGTCTTCTAAAAACCCAATCAGCCTCTGTATTCTGTGTAAGTTTTGGGGAGGCAAAAGGCATGGAGTGCCCTAGCTTCAGGCCCACATCTTGAGCTGAAACACCTGGGGCAGTTGGCCAAATGCTTCAAGGAGGTTTGGAAGCCCACCTCTTCAAAACCCTCATCCATTAATTAAGAAATGTTCTTGCCAAGCTATACTTAGCAACTCAAACCTGGCATCAGTCTTTTTTACCTTCGAAACAAAAAAAGAGCTCCTTGATTTTTTTTAAATTGCATAAACTGGGTGTCTCCCCTGTATGTACTATGCACGCATCCAAACACCAAGAGTCTTGCTTTATGGAAATGGTTGAGAACATGGGCACAAGAGAGAATCTGTTTGACACTTTACAGAAGGTATAGAAAAATAGAAAAACCTGCACCTCTTGTTGCTGATTTTTGTCACCCCAAAATGGCATGCTGCTGCTTCAATGTTGTCTCTCTCTTCCTCAACTGCATAAACAAGACACATAGGGAATCCAGAGAGGCTTGACTTCAGAAGCTCACAGACCAGCTCAATGACATCTCTTTTGTTTTATTTTAATTTATTTTATTGATAAAACACTAAGCAACTCATTGGTTATCACCACAGACTTTTTATTGCTTGTTCTCTGTTACTGGGGGTAAAAGCCTTTATGAGTTTCTCCACTTGGATCCACAGAAGTGGCTTTTTATTCTAAGACCTATTTAATCCCAGTATCCAAAATAACCCCACTATGGTATAATAGAATGATCCATAATGCTTCTGTGACAATCTAAGAGTTTTGGATAAATATTGAAGGGTTCTACAAAGGGGAGCTGTCCACTTACATAGAAATCTGTTTTCCTGTATTGACTGACCCTAAAGTAAAAAAAAAAGAAAAGTCTTTGTAGTGATATTTCACTAGTGTTCAGTGTGAAGGCCAGGCTTACAGGCCAAAATGAATGATTTTTTAAAAAGCATTTATTAAGCACTTACTATGTGCCAAATGAAATGTAGGACAAGGAAGCCATACAAGTAAGGAAGGACAATCTGGTTTGTAGAACTGCTTACTTCAGGCACTGTTGTGTATCTTCCTGTCTTAACTAGACCAGCAGTCTAGACTGTCCATCTGTTTAGCTTTGACTCAAGCCAACAGTTAATATGTTCTAATGCTAAGTGTTCTAATGTTAAGTGTTCCTTAAACTAAATACCAGACTCAAAAGTTTTCAAGTAATGCCCTTTACCAGAAAAGATCTATTTCTTAAATCCTTTTCTAAATTACCAGCACATTTATAGATTGACTTAGGAGAATAACTCAATGTGATTTTAAATACATTCCATTTAAAGGAATCATTTTGGAGTGTAGTCTATAATGTCCATTCTTAATGACCAGTGAGCAGCTCTTACTGATGTAATTTCAAAATATTTCTAGAGCAATAACTTACATTTAAAAAATACTTTTTAATGTATAAAGTGCTTTCACATCCATATCCTCATTTATCACAGCAGTACTGTGAAGTAGGGCAAAGTAAGTATTAGTATCTCCATTTTACAGATGAGAAAACTGAGAACCTAAAGTCAGATGGTTAGTAAATGGAAAATCTGAATCTAGCATCCAAGACTCAAGACACCTAATATAGTCCCTCATCACTTTACCACACCACCTATACTGCACTGAAGTGAAGGTTCAGCTAGCTTCTCTGCATTCCAAAGGGGAAACCTCCCAGGTGAAGACTTTTTGTGTGTCTTTTAATGCTATTCAGACGTATAGCTATGGAATCCCAATGGAAACAGGGATTCTCAAGAAGTTCTGAGAACAGTAACAACATTATTATACTCAGTGCCAAATGAGGGCGTCAAAGTATGACCAGGAGGCATGCCACTAGCATCATTCATTCATTTATTCATTCATTCATTCACCTGTCAATACAACATTTATTGAGCACCTACTGTGGGCAAAGGGGCTATGTAACGATTATATCCTGGCATGACTTGGCATGCCTTTTGGTCTGAAAAGTCCTCAAGGTAGGGTTGGTAGCTGAGGTCTTAGATTTTAATCACCTTGAGAATATTAACACACTAGGTTCTGGAGTTGCACGCAGGACCTCAGCAGATGGCAACAGAGCCGACTTCTTGTTATTATTCCACACTTTGCTGGTAGCTATTTGCCCTAGAAGACACTAGATAGAGTGTGAGGTTTCGTGCCAATTCAGGATGTTTTGGAGCGCCTTTTATAAGTGAAGTTAAATATAACAGTTGGATTTGGCAATAGTTTGGTGTACTTTCATCTATCAAACACTTCAGAGAAGACTAAAGGGAGATTGTAAGAAACACCTTCAAATAACAGCACATTTGATCAAAGGGTTTAATTTGTAACATGTGGAAAATACAAGTGATATACAAGTATTAACTGGGACCAGCTCAACATACTGTGTGGGTCATTTGAAATAAGTTCCATTTAAATTGTACTATTTCAATTAGGGACAGCTTGAAATGGACTATCCAGTTTAGCAATTCCTGTGTCATGTAGCGTTCAAAATCTACAGATTCCCCATTAGTTAAGTACTAATTCTATTCACTGAAACATGAAAATACTAAATGACATAGTATTTCCTAAGTGAAAGAAAGATTATGTAACACTAGTATAGCTATTCCGGTCCTTGAAGCTATCCTCATCACCTCCTTCAACAAATACTCTATGCCAATGAGTCCCCTTTGTTTCTCTGTCCTAACTGCATTTCAGACAACATAAATTTGTAAAAATATAAATAAATGATCCAAGGCAGTTAAGAGGACTAACTGTAAAACCCGTACCTAGTACCTAAAATCTCCACTGTCATCATGAATGAAAAAGATTCTTAGGTGGGATTGAGTCTGGGGTGTAGTTTTGAGAGTGGACTCTAAACCAACTTGAAGTCCATGGCTTCAGAGATTGCTATGCATGGAATTAGAAGGAGCTATATCAGAATCCTCTGCTATTGCTGCTGAGAAGAAGTATGTAAGAATCACATCAGTAGACTTAGAGAGGAGCAGCCAGACAGCTCAGAGGATAGAGCACTGGGCCTGAAGTCAGGAAGACTTGAGTTCAAATCCAGCCTGAGACATTTATTAACTGTGTGAGCCTGGACAAGTCACTTAATCTCTGCTTGCCTTAATGTGCTGGAGATGCAAACCACTCCAGTATCTTTGCCAAGAAAATCCCATGTATGGTATGGTTGACAGGGTCACAAAGAGTCAGATGCAACTAAATGACTGAAGATTTTTTATGAGACTCAGTTACTTGAATGCCTGGAGCACTTTTTACTTTTCTCTGAAACATTTACTCCTTCAATTGTATCCTGACATACCACTTTAGTCAGTGTCCCATCATCATTAATTATCATAAGGAAAAATACTAACCTCTCCAGGCAGTGAGGAGGAACTGGTAGAGAACACTTCTATACACCACCAACTGCCTTTTGGAAATCTTGGACTGAGTGTCCCTTAGACATCTCAAACTCAGTACGTAAAAAGCACAACTCATTATCTTTTCCCTGAAACCTTCCATTTTCACAATGTTCCTGTTACCATCAAGAGCATGATGATCCTTCCATTCCCCCAGGTTTGTAATATCAGGAAAATCCTCAACTCAGTCACTCTTGCCCCATCTGTACAGTCTATTGCCCAAACTCGTGACTGGCTAGGAGAGACAAAATCTGGATAGATAGATCTAGGAATCATCTGCATAGGAACTAATGAGATCACCAATTGAGATGGAGAGACAGAGACAGAGAGAGAGAGAGAGACAGAGAGACAGAGAGACAGAGAAAGAAGAGAGTAGAGAAGAAGCCCCCAGATAGAGCCTTGGGGAATGCTCATCATTAGTGAGCACAACATAGATGAAGATCTAAAAAAGGACCCTAAAAAGGAAAAGATGCACAAGTAGGAGGAGAACCATGAGAAAACAGGCAGTGAGGAGAAATGACATTCAGGAGAAGGCGATCAACAGTAGCAAATGCTTCAGAAAGGTCACAGAGGATTGGGACTGGGAAAAGGTCACTAGAGTTGGCAATTAAGAGATCAGTAGCAACTTTGGAAAATGCTGCTCCTGTTGAATGATGAAGTCAGAAGCCAGACTGCAGAGACTTTAGAAGAGAGTGAGAAGAGTGGAACTAGAGACACCTAGTGTCCCCGGCTTTCCAAAGGAATTTAGCTGAGGAGAGAAAGACATGGGTTGTTAGTTGTTGATAAATGTTTGAGAAAAATTAGTTTAAGGATGAAAGAAAAATGGGAGTTGTTCATAGGCAGCAGGCAAGGAGACAGTAGCCAGTCAGAGATTGAAGGATGATAAAAAAGGTGTAGATGATGGTGAGGTAGAGGTAGGGAGGAGGACTTGCTGGAGAAGACAGGAGTGTGGCAGGTACCATATTGGATACAAATCTATGTAACACAGACCCTGGCATCTCCCATAGACATCCTCCAGAACAACATTAATGGCTGCTAGACCTCTGCCTTTTTAAAAGAGGGGTGCATACCAAGTGCAGAGCACAGAGCAAGAATAGCTCACTTAGAGCCAGGTAAGACTCAAGATATTGTTATATTGGAAGACAAAGTCATTAAAACTTGTCACATGGAAAGAATGGAAGGAGAAGAAATTGAGATATGTAGATAGAGGATTTAAAAATATAGAATTAAGGCTCTCAGCACATCATGTGCATACTGTCATCCCTTCTCATGAGAAAAGCAAATGAAAGAAAAGAAAGTCGTTTCACTGTGACCTGTAAGTGGTATGTGCTGAGGCATGTGGCAGGCTCCAACCCAGGGTGCCACAGATGCTCACACTAGCTCTCAGAGATCTGGCAGCCTGCCATGAATGGCAGAAGCTCGGGCACTCCTTACCTGATGGTGCCTGGTGATGGTGACAACTGAGAAGGGCTGTTTCTAGCAAAAATGGAAGAATAAAATCAATCTAAAGCACTTTCAGAATGCATTTGACAATGTGAGCTATTGGCCATGAAGGACTCAGTGGTTTGAGGGCTAAAAATCAGGATTAGGGATAGGCAAAATCTCTCCAGAGCCAGGCATCTTGATCAGAAATGGAATTCTATTAACAGGAGCCCTATTCCAGGTGCTTGGATGGTAACCGTAGCAGAAAAAGCTATGTATATGTAAAGTTATTATGAAATGAAGCCTTAGTCACGTATGGGCCTTTGCCTATAGGCTTCATTTCATAATCCAATTGAATCAGCATTTATTAAACACCCACTGTGTACAAAGCACTTTCTAGACATTAGGGATACAAGAAAGAAAGAAAGAAAGAAAGAAAGAAAGAAAGAAAGAAAGAAAGAAAGAAAGAAAGAAAGAAAGGAAAGAGGAAGGAAGAAAGAAAGAAAGAAAGAAAGAAAGAAAGAAAGAAAGAAAGAAAGAAAGAAAGAAAGAAAGAAAGAAAGAAACCTATCACTGGAGTTTATGAGGAAGAAGATAAAGATGTAAACAGAAGAATATAGACACAATAATTTGAAAAGGTAGCACTAATAACAAGTCCTAAAAGATTTTCCAATGAGCCATGTCTTGAAGGAAGCCAGAAATTCTAAAAATCCAAGGTGAGGAGAAGAGTATTCTGCAGGCAGGTGCAAAAACACAGAGGAGTGAGACATCAGGTGAGCTGCCATAAGGCATGTCCCCTAGAAGCTTACAATTCAGATGTGAACATAATGCATGCATCCATTTTTTTTAAATTAACATTTCCCAGCCAACCAGCTAATGTGATAGTGGGAAAAGTTTTGAGCCTTGGGGGAAAAAGAAAGAAAGAAAAGGGCATAGAGAGTGTTTCACAATAGGTATAGATTATTAACAGATTGATCTGGAGAATAAAATAAAATAAAAACCCTTTTCAGACTATGCAAATTCAGAATATAAGTGAATAGAGTGGCCATTCCTCTGGCTGTGAGGCTTTGTCTTCCCAAGCGGACATCAGACTGCTGGAGGACAGGGTGTTCAGTTTTTTAACAGGGTGTAATCATTCTCCAGAACAGAGGAAATGTACCCTAAGGGACCAAGACCTGTTCTTCCCACAAAGCACCATTCAGTGAAGAAGGTGGGAGCAAACCAAGGGTCAGCAGAACTTAGAAATAACAACTGTGACTTCTTGTTTGTTCCATTTAACAAAGTGTCAGTGTTGTCTTAAGATGGTATCATGACGGGTGTTTTCAACAATCATTAACAATTTCATTTGCCAAAATGACAAGTGTGTGAATCTTGCATGCTTTCAGATCTGTCTGAAAACTTTCAATTTTATTCATTCTTCCCTCTCTGAAATTCTGACCCACGGCTTGTATCCTACCCAGTTCAGAGTTGTATAATTGTTGCTGGTCAGTCTGTGCTATGTAGCATGAAAAATTAATGCATCTTGGTGGAGGGGAGCGGGGTTTGGTTTTTGGGTTATTTTCTTTTTTTGAAGGAGGGCGTCTTTTAAGGAGAAGGGAAGGGGATCAGGCAGTTCTTGCAGAAGGTATGGTGGCATTGACAGTAACAGACTTTTCCTTTCCCCCCTTCCAGCACTGAAGGCAGAAAAGAGAAGAAAGCTGACTCAGGGAAAGGTGTTGACAGGGAGACTTGTCTATGACTTGTTCTTCAATTTATTTTTACAAACATACAAGAAGAGTGCCACAATTATTAATAAAACTGCTTTGATCATGTATTGTAAATTCTGTCTCTCATCCCAAATTCACGCCCACACTGTAAGTAGTGCAATACTCATTTTGTTCCTCTGTCTAAAACTTCTGCGCGGTGAGACATCCCTGGTAGCCAGTGCAAGAACCTGTGTGTTCCTTGCTGGATTAACCATTCTTAAACACTAAAATTCATGTCATCAATCTCATAAGAGCAGTTGATTTTTGAAAGAGAGGACTCATGTGAGTTGACTTGTATTTTACTATTTTCCTGGCCTTGTGATGCCTATAAATTTTATTCAAAGGAAATTTGAAAGGTAACCCTACTTCTTTCTGATTTTTGTAGCATAGTATTAATGACTTATTTTGAAAGACCCAAATTAAAAAGTTAGTCTGAAAGCTCTTTTTTAAAGCAATTCTATTTATGCTGTCTTTCTTGATTCAATAAAAGGCATTTAATATTTTAAAATTTGTATTACCTGAAGCATAAAGTCATTTGGGGGAATCAAAATAAAAATCTCTTCACATCTTGTTTTAAAAGAATTAGACATTGAAGGGAAACCTTCAGACAGCATTTATTCAGAATGTACATTGTGATTACATTATCCAATATGGACCATAGGGAAATACTTAAAATCAGTGAACCAATACTTTTATAAACAGTTTGGGGATGTTTTCAATATAAACCATTGTCTGAATTATGTGGTTAAGTTTCTTTACCTCTGACACCAAGTTTTTCCAAATCAGCATTTATTTATACACATGCAGCATACCCCATGATGAATCATTGTATAAGAAATACCCACGTGTACAATAACTCTACCAGTGAGGATCCTGCCCTGTGTCATGCTAGGTTGGAACTTTGTTCTCATGTGAGGTTGACAGGTGTCCAGTTGTGATTTTTTTCCTGCAACACTTTTTATACTGTTCTATTAAAAATGCATGCTGTCAAGAAATAAACCTCAAACTGAACATTTCAGCTACTGACCAGGGGAATTTCCAATTGATATTTCAGTCTGTACCAAGTAATTCCATCTTTACCAAGCTTGTAGAAGAGGGGAAGGCTATTTCTGATTTTGGAGTACTATTTGAAAGAATAACTTTTTAATTCATTTTTAATGAAGCTAAATAATGACTGATTTTATTAGCCATTTTAATGTTTTGGGATTCCAGGAAAGCCCACAGGCCAACTGAGCTTATGCTCTTTTTAATGTTCACTTTTGCAAGGATTCAGAGTTCTTCCAATTCATTAATTACTTTTACTCAAAGTGATTTTGTTTTCCATAATCAATATCAAGGGGGGGGGAAATTCCTTTGATAAGTCAATGAGCAGTGTTTTGTAGCATCCTCTTGACTATTGTTATAGTCTGGACCTCATCATTTCCTAGAAATTTCTCTCACAGCCCTCTTAAGTAATTATTTTAAATGGAAACAAGCCTAAAGGATGCAAAGAAGGATTTGCATTTAATAACAATAAAAAGATTGTATTTATAAATGCAGACGACAAAGTACAGAAACTTCCTGTTCTAAATGCATTGTTTTCATGTATTCAATAATACAGATGCTACTTTGTAACATTCCAATTGGTTTATGATTTAGACTAGAAAGACATGCCAGTCTGCCCCCAAAGCAGCCTTCTTGTGTTTTGGTATGTTACTAACTCTTCTGTTAAAAAAGAGATCATAGTGAAGTGAAAGTTTCACATGATCATCTATTAGACTATTAAGAAATCATTGTATCCAATGGCATTCTGTGTTTCTGAGCCTTTTTTTATAGTCACGCGCTGTTCTTGTGCGAATTTTAACGCTATCCTTATGTTAATCCCAACATTTTGAAATCACACAAAATATAATGCAAATGTAGTGTTATATATTTACTTCTAATTTCATATTCCTGGTCAAAATTGCTGAATTTCTTGGATGTAATTTATTACAAAGTTTAAGTAAAGTGTAAATGTGAATAGGATATTGTGTTTTTCACAACTAAGAAATGTTATGTGGAAATAAATATTTATCCTAACTAATTTCCTTTCACATTTCTATATTATGTTGAGTGCTTGTCATTTTGTGGGACCTTTTTTTTTCCTGCTATTATTCATCAGGCCATCACCAATGCTCGGATTGTGAACATCACTTTTCTTACATTTTCAACTTAGAGTTAGGAAAATTTCGATAGATATTGGTAGGGATTTTGGGATGGTTGGTAGGACCATTTCATACGCTATTCTGCCTGGATGGCAAATGGTCAGAGCCATTCAAAGATGGTTCAACCACTTTTACTTAGCCAAACTAGTGGCTTCCCTATCCCAGGAGGAAAACTGTTTTAGAAGCAATTAATTTGACCTGATTACCACTTTAAACCACTGACATCATTAACTGAATTGGAAACAGTTGGGTCAGATTCTGTACATTATTGGGCATTGGGCCAAAAAAAAATTCCCAGGTTGTATTTTTGTTTTCTTTTGTTTTATCAGACCTGTGATTTCACTGGTATTGGGAATGTCAATGACGAAAATCCTAAGGCGGCTCAGAAATTGCTCAGTAATACAGAGACTTTTAAAGTTACTATGGGCCACTAAAAGGTTAAATGACCTATCCAAGGACATCGAACCAGTCTATCAGAAGGAGGGTTTGAACCTAGGTATTGACTCCCTCACCACTAAATTATGCTGCCTTTTTAAATTTTTTACTGAAATATAATCTTTTTAAAAATCTGTCTATCTTTGGACTGTTATACCATTAGTTGAAAGTACAATCTGTATTCTGTTAGTATTCTCTTCAAGCATTGCAGGCTGCTGGTTACTAAATTGAATCTTCAGTAAAGGTATAGATTAAACTATGCCACCTCGACAGATCCATTGAAGATCTCTAGAAAAAGAACACATGGCTTTTTTCTGAAACCATTAGGAAATTCTTAAATATGACTTTAGCCATATCTTATACTCATATCTTCCTAGGGTTTTAAACAGCGCCATTGCACCGAGGCTTCATGTTCAGCTTATGATCTAATTTGACCCTCAGATCACTTTTGGTTTCATTTGTACATTGCTGTTACAACTTGGTTTTCCTTGTTAACTGCAGTGGACTTCTTCCATTCAAATTTATCTTTTCCATTAGCTATTTCACCACAGTACTGATATTTCTTCCTCTATGTCTCTATCAGGCTTCTCCACTATTATTAGATCATAACATTTAGAACTAAAGATTGTCTAGTCCAACTGCCCATTTTCCGAGATGAGTAAACTGAAGACACAGAAAAATTAAATGATTTGTCCAAGATTCTACGGGGAGTAAAGAACTCCAGGGTTCTAATCAAGGCTCTCTGATTCCAAATTCAGGCAGAAGTATGGCCGCTTTATAGACAATGCCAGATGTAAAAAGCTGGGGAAAAAATGTTATCACATTAAATACAGGGATCATTTAATGGTCTATGATGATGGATCAATCCATTCCTTATCCCTTATAATTATGGTCAGCCAATCCCCAAGCATTTGTTAAGCTCCCCCACTATATGAAAGGCAATCAGTTAAATACAAATATAAATGGGAAAAAAATCTGCCCTCAGGGACCTTATAATCTACATGAAAGGATACCATAAAATCACATGTAAACTGAATGGTTAATATTCAGGAATAAGTGACAACAACTTGACTGTATGCAGGTATCCCAAAACTACAGGGGACTAAACCCCATCTTGAGCCTTACAGTAGGGATTTGGAGGGTGTTTCAAGAGCCTCAGAGACCAGGGGATGACCTACAGCCCAACAAACAAATTCCTCTGAGATCTCGCTATAGTCTTGGACCAGCTGGCAAGATGATACCAGTTCAGATACACATACTTGTGGACTGCTTCAAGGTCTAGAGGTGAGGAAGAATTAGCTATGTAGTATTTTAAGGACATTCCTGCATGTATATCAATATTTCTGTGTTCATTAGTGTTTGCATCAGTGTTCTGAAAATGCATCCCTGCAGGTCAGCTGTGAGTTACTTGATCATTAAAGATAATTTAGTGCAGTGTAAAATGGCCAGTGGTTATTCCTTTCAATTCCAATTAACACACGTATGTGAGTACACACACACACCCCCTTACTGCCATTCCTGGGAATTCATCTATAAACCTTTGTATTGCTGGCATGAGCCAAAACATCAAAACCTACATTCCTAGGTTTCTACCCACATTACAGGGCATAATGGCAAGAACGCAGGACTTCGGTTTAGAAAACTTGAGACTTGAATCTTTGTTGCTCATTTATTAGCTGTATGAGCTTGGACAAATCATTAAGCCTCCCTGTGCCTAAGGGGCATCACTTGTATGATGACAGTAATGATACCAACCCTATCTAGGGAGAAAGGAAGGGAATAGGCATTTCTACAGCATCTACTACATGCCAGGATCTGTGCTAGGCGCTTACATACATTATTTCATTTGATTCTCACGACAGCCCTGTGAGGTATAATAACTATTATCCCCATTTTACAGTTAGGGAAACTGAGGCAGTAAAAGGCTGAGACTCGCTTAGGTCCACACAGCCAGTTAATTATTCAAGCTAATCACCACCTTCCTTGCCTTTATCAATGACCCTTGGTACTTAAGCAGTGCTCTGAATTCATAATAGTGGTGGAATAGTATGCTAGTATAATAAAATGTATCTGTAGTTTAAAGCTTTACGGTGGCTTTCTCCATCTTGAAGGCCTACTGTGTAAAGTGTTATGTAAACCCTTTTCACAGCCTTTATCGGCCTGTCTGGCATTGGTCACTGAAAATCTAGAGTAATTATCAAATAGCTGCCCTTGGGACATGTATAATCCAGCTAGGGAGACTTTTGAAGGTACAAAACTTAAGGCCATAAATACATGGCATGCTGATATCCTCAAATACTAAATTGCATGCTAAAGGATTGTCATCAAGAAAAAAAATGTCTCTGGGCTTAAAGTCGTGGGACTCAACTTGAGTATTGATGAAAGGCAGGCAGAATCTGGATAGATGCAGAAGAGAAAAGGAGGCTCATTACAAGTAGAATGAAACCAAAGAGGATGAGTAAATATGGTAGTGGTCAAGAAGGGACCATCACTAAGCAATGAAGAAAGTGGCTGGACCATAGGGATTCACGCTGGAAGAATAATGAGATGGAGGATGGAGGAGGTGGAGTGAGGACAGGCTGACAAGTGTGGCTTTAATCCTATTGATTATAGGGAGCCATTGTAGGGCCACAATCAAAAAAATTTAGCTCAGTTCATAGAGCATGTTTGTTATGGTTTATAATCAGGGTGGGGGGGAAAGAACTAGGTTTGTATCTAGTGCATAAAGAAATACAGATGTGAATGCTTCCTCAGTTAATTTTTCTATTAAGGTGCTATAGTACATTAGAAAGAGCATGGGACTGGAGAGTAATCCATACTTTCTTACATACTCCCTGTATCATCTCAGGTAAATCATTTAACCTATTTGGGCTGCAATTTCCTGAACTCTAAAATGGGAGAATTCGACTTTGCTAGTCTTTAAAGACCCTTCTCACCTGTAAATCTGATTCTACAATAATATGACCTAGGTTTGAGTTCCATTTCCTCAACTTAATAGCTGTGAAAACTTGGGCAAGTCTCAGCCTCTATTTCCTTGTATTTAAAATGGTGATCAGAAGAATTACCTACCTCACAAGGTACATCAGTGAGAATGGAAGGTACTGTTGAGTTAAAAGCTATATAAATGTCAGTTTCTCTTACTAGAGTTATTAGACAGGACCTCGAGCTTTCATTCAGAACTCTTTTCTAACTCTTTATTGATCTGGAATTTCAGCACTTGCAGAGAATGAAAGCAAAAGCAACAATTTTGATGAGGAAGGGGTTGTAAGAGACAGCCGCATCCACAGCCTAAGCCAAAAGATACAAAAGGCAGGAGACAGAAAAAAAATAAGACTAATTGATGACCATAAGTCAGAAAGCAAATTTTATGCTTAGTATTCCCTGTTTACGAAGGCAGAGAGGGGTGTGTGGAATGTACTTTCAGAACCCCATCCCCAAGTCCCCAATAGGTACTAACTTGAGTAGCTGTTTAAGTTTCCTGTTGGGGATAAATTCTGAGGTAACAAGCTTGTCCATATGCCAGAAGACATCTTTAAAGCAGAGTTAATTCCTCATTTATTCAGCATGGTTAGAGAATGAGCACAATAGAAACAGCTGTAACTGACCCCTTACTCCACTTTATTAGTATGGATTGGATTCTGACTATCACAATCAAGTTACCACAACCAGGTAATTAATAGGGGAGAAAACACCCGAGAAGTTGGAATGTTCACCAATAATCATCCACCAAAGTGGTCTTCATACCCCTTCCAATGTTTCCAAATAAGTTTATCTTTCCCAATATTGATACCAGGTCCCTGACACCTCCAATATATTCTTACACTTAGAATGTATTTCAGACTCATTCCTCATACTGTTTTAGTTCCTTTGTCCTTTAAAGTTGATTTAATTCTCTAATTAGTCGCCATTGGAGGGCCCCTTGTTTTTTTTGCTCCATTATTATGCACATATTCAGTCCTTAAATACTTAAGAAAAAAAACCCACAACCATTTGTTGTAGTTGCCTCGTAGGCACAAAAGAAAGGTTTGTATCTTTTAGGGAACTGAGGGAAATGACAGTCGGGTTTATCATCCAGAACTAGAGTTTTGATCCTAAATGGTGGTACAGATGGTCAGTGCAGATGACAGAGAGATTGCTATTCAATTTGTATTTCAGACTCTTATTGTACTTCCGAAGTAGGACTTAGTATTTATGCAGAGTGTTTTCTTGATAGGGAATCATACAAAGATAGGCCCAGTTGCCCCAGGTTAATCAGCTTGATCTAGAAAGTCCAATTTTGAAAAAAAAATCACCTTATAAATAGTTCTTAAGTATGAGAAATGTCATGAATATGACCTGGTAAGTAGAAGACCAGGAAGGCCTGATTTCAAGTCTTTTTTCTGCCATCAGGGAAAAAAAATCAGTAAAACTCAGTGTTCCCAAACAACTCTTTAAGATGGTAACATACTCAACTGCATTGGTAGAAGTTTTCACACCAGGAATTCTCTATATTGGTAAAATCATAGGACTGGATTTTTTTTTTTATTTTTAAGTGATCATATAGCTATAGTCCAACCAATGAACAGGAAATTTGGTATTAGCTGAGAATATTAAAGAAACAATTTCATTGTATATTTCAAAGGCAAAATTGCAGTTGTATATTTGCAATCTTTTATCCAACCCTTTTTACAACTCATTATCTTCACTGACCCACTTGAAATGTTTTTAATAACTTCAGCTTCTGGGGTTTTTTTCTGCTATTAATTACCTGTCTGTGCTAATTTTCATTGTAATGGTCTGAGTCCAATCCATACTAATAAACTGGAGTAAAGAACAGAGGTGGCTTCTAAATAGTTCAAGACATAAAATCACATTTGCCTAAATTATGTGAGACTTGTTTTGAATAGGGAACAAACATTTATGACGTTGCCTCCATTAGTCATTTTGTAAGCCAAGTCCAGCTTTAGCCACCCAAGTACTTCAATGATTAGGTCTACATGCATAATAGGTTCAACTACTATGGTCTCATCAACCAAAAATTTATTCCAGACCAGTTCAATGACTCTAGCCCAACAATACTGTCATAATTATCAAGCCTACACAGTTTGGTTCTGCAATATTTTAATATCTTAGGCTCATAACTATGTTACAAAACACTAACAGCTTCCTGGGAAAGATTAGAAAGGGAGTATGATGATTATAACTCCTTTTAAAAAAAAAAAAGGTGATTTCTCTTAAGAGAGCATGTGTCAATGTACAAAATAGCAGAGGATGGGGTATGCAATAAAAACAGGGCCACCAATACCACAAACTGCTTTATTACATTACAAATTTTGTGCTTTGTATTTTTTTAAAAAACAGCTCAAATCTTTCTATCTATTTAAAAGGTAATCTGGAAAATGTTAACAAAGCAAAGCAGGGCCTTGCAGGGTAAAAGTGGCCACATGCCAGTATGATTTAGATCTGATTAAGGACACATACTCATTACCTCTGAAATGCCAAAGACATACTTATTAAATGAGGAGGGAAAATTTTATAGTCTGGTGAACAGACAATGATGCATAACATTCTACTTATTTCATATTGCTCAAAGGGAATCGAAGATGGTTAAATTGCTCCTTAATTAAGAACATCAAGGAAACTGATGAAAAATTCAAATTGATGCAAGTACTTCCTTCAAGTTAGGATTTGCAACACAATTAGGTTTCATCTTTTAAATGGGCAAGTTGATGGGCTTCCATCCAAGTTCCAAGCTGTGTCTCATGTTTGAGAAAGGCCTTTCATTTATGAAACATTACTTGTAGGTTTGTGGTTTGTTGGTTTTTTTTTAACACATTAAAAAAAGTGGTGGTGGAGAAGAACCTTTTCCACAGATCGGCTTGTTTTCATAGCACCTGTAACCACAGATATCACAGAGGGGTGGCTCTCCATTATTGGCAATTATTCCAAACCCTCCTCCGATTGTTTAGAACCCAAGAAATGACTAGGTTTAACTCAGGAAAAACCTTTGCAAATCTAATTTCTTTCCTGAGAAAAACTGAACAACAAATACCAGGCCAGTCTCTAGTATGCAGCTATAATTAGTGGTAAATGTAAGGTAGCATGTATTAGGACTGAACCTTCTTTAGGTAAAGTTCCCCTTGCAGAATCCCCCTTTCTCCTACTGCACTGGACTCATTTTTTCCATTCTTTTAATGAAGATTCACAATCTTTGTACAAGGCCAGTTGGGGACAGGGGAACAGGCCAATGATCTTGTGGAAACGTAGCACATGAACAATTCATATTTCTTTTTTGTTTTAGCAGATGACATGTAAATGATCTGGATGCTAAACAAAATCCCACTGAATACATCCAAAATGCTGCAATGCAATATAGTATGTTGGCAAGAAAGAATTCCACTTAAATGTTGACTTCATGTTGTATGTATGGAATTCAGGAACAAAAATACCCTTACATTTCTTGATTTGAGTTTATTTTCCCCAAGATAGTTATACTGACACAGTGCAGTTTTGGGTAATGAGAAAAAAATAGCTATTTAATAAGCTAAAAAAGAAATACAGAGTGAGACACTTGGGTGCTAGGAGAGATAAAAGCACTGTTTTAGGAAGTGGCTCATGTGAGTATATATATGTTGGTGTGCTGAGTTGCTCCCAATGCTATGATTTTCATCTGTGTACCACTAAAGAGAAAGGGGGAAAAAGGCATCATTAGTAGTCATTATACAAATGAGGTAGTTTAGCCTATCAAAAACTAAAATAAAACCTGGGAGTCTTAGTCTTTTTGATTTCTATCATTTACAACTCTGAGAGTGATTGGAAGGGGATATCTGGCCTCACCCTGTCCCCAAAGCCATTTTCTAGGGAATGTCATTCCTGGTTCACAAACATCCGATGCTCATTGCCCAGAGGTCCTGAGAGCCCTTCTTGTGAATTTCGCTATGAGAATTTGAAGGATGTAAAGATGAAATAAAATAGACAACTGATTTTCCCTTTTGAGTCAAAGTCAATTCTAAAGCACAGCTCCCCCTGGGAAATGACTGGGCCTAGTTTGCCCCTCCAGTTTCATGAATTGCTATAAACATCATTCTTACTTTACTGTCAGGTAAAAAATATCAGTGTTAAGAAAAAGTGTTAACGTTTTGATTTTACTTTTTTTTCACATATACACACCACCAAATGTCTAGGGGAAAAAAGGGAAAAAAAATCCTGAGGTTTTACCTACAAGAAGTCAACTAACTACTCAGAGTATTTGGAATCTGGGGTTTTGACAGATTTTTTTTTTCACTTTCCATTTGGGTGTTTGACATTGTGTAGACACAGCTTTACACCCAGAACAGAAATCCCTTACATTGAACTGCTAATAAGTAACACTACTCGGTTAAACTAAGGCACAATTCATTGTTGGGCATTCCTATTTATCTGGAGGAACTGATTCTTTTAAATAAAGATTTGGCTGAACCAGCATGTCTTGGTTTTTAAAAAACTCTAACAAAACCAAACATACCCCAACTCCTACAGAGACCACCACCCAACGAACTGCTAGCTCTTCTTGAGGATTTCTGCCTGGTATCAAAATGACTGTTCCCCTCGTATAGAATGTGTAACATTGGAGCGCAGTGCCGACTAAAGCAAATATGTTAGTATGGGGTGGAAAAAGACAGGCTTTTCTGGCTAAAACATACAGGAGAGCTGCATTTTAAAATAAATATATAGAGTGACATAGAGATCTATGTATATCTTTTTTTAAAATCTGGAAAGCCCTAGTACAGCAAATGAGTTTGACTTAATACACAGAAACATCTTTCTGTATAGGCAACAAAGGCTCAAGCCGTTTCCGACTTTACAAAACAAGTCTAATTGCTTATTGCCTGTTGTTGTTCAACAAAAGATAACATGGCAATTTCACAAAACTGAAAAGTGGTGATTATTAATATCCTACTGCTGTGATAACTGCTAGTCATCTATACTGAACAGAAATGGATTTTCATATTTTGATCTCTGTTATTACTGCTAGTCTCACTTTAGAATGAAGCTGCCACACATTTACCAGATAAGTGATTAGATTTCAATGGGAAGCAGGGGAGATAGTAAGGAATCAGATAAACAGAAGCCCAGTGACTTGGCATTCTGGATAGGAGACTTGTGGCCCATTTATAACCCCTCTTCCAGTTTTTTGTTTCTGCTTTGTTTACGGTTGTTTTCACCATTTACTTCAGGTATTTTCACTCTATATATGGCTTAAGGACCTCTGCCCTCTGTCTCAGTTAAATGGCAACAGTGCCATCTCTTACCCATCCCCCAGGCTTCCCCCAGTAAGGAGCTAGGACAAAGGGCTTCTAAGATTCCTGCTACTTCTGAAAAGTGAGGTCTGTGCTGCCTCCCTCCATCCAGTCTACTGCTAAGAGCCAGAACAGTACCATTGCCTGGAAATCCACGCCGGCCTCCACGAGGGCTTTGGCGATCTGGGCTGACTGCTGAAAATGAACATTATCTGGAGGGGGGAGATAAAGGAAACACCAAATCACAAGTGCTCTTTCTTGTCCAGTTCTTTGAAACCAAAAGAGAGGAAAGCAAGTCAAAGAATAAAAGGACTGTCTGAAGTTCTAGGACTCAACAATAACAGTTAGCAGAAGACAAGTGAGTTGTGGAAAGCAACACTGTTTTATTGAAGTAAATGTAACAGTCTTGCCCCCTCATGCATTTGTTTTGTCAGTAGTGAAATTGCAAACCTGTCTGTGATACTAAAAAGTCTAATTAACTGAAACTCACCATCTGCTGTTCCATGAATAAGGAGGTACTCAACTTGTTTAAAATTTTCAGCTCTGCTCATGACTGTTGAATTCTGGAATTGGGGAGAAAAAAAAAAGAATGTCATTATTCAAAAAAGGATCTGCCATAAACTGATTTTTCACTTCAGTTTACAAAATAAAATGTTTTCAGCTGGGGCCCCCTTTGATACAAAATATAGCAAGCCGCTATTCAAGCAAATGCTGTCTAGATGCAAGGCATAATGCACAGGATGCCCTCCTCCGCCTGGGAAACATGGGATTTGAAGTGGATGAAGCTGCTGCTTCTCCCCTGCACATTCTGGAAGTGTGCACCTGTCACCGAGAGGCGAGGCTTTAGGAAAAGCCACTTGAATCATCACTCCAGGTTCAGCCGGGTGCTGTGCGTTAGCACGGGGCATAGGAACATATTAGCAATGTATGTTCCATGGGCTTCTGCTGCTGTTCAGCCAAAAAGTGTATCACCATGGCAACTGGGCATCACATGGTACCATACATGCTACATTTCAAGGAGCCTGTACATAGCATTTTCTGCAACTAAACATACTCTGCAATATGCCATGTGAACTTTGGTCCATATTGCTATACTGAATGAAAAGTAAATATTACATGTTTCAAGAACAGATGTTTAAAACCTGGAGAAATACAATGGATGAGAAGTAAAATGAGACACTGGGCAGAAAAGGCCAGATATGGCCTCGAGTCGAACAGTGGGATAGCACAGCCTGATTTCCTGGGTAATGGGAAAAGATTATGGCAGTTGTTTGTTGCCAAAGGAGCACTATGAAAATAAAGACCTAGTTTATTGGAGGAGACTTGAGTTCAGAGAATTCTTGTTTATGCTGCAAAGTTGGAAATCTAGAAGAGAGGAGAGGACACAGGTCAGAGGTCTTTGGAAGAGAATGATGTGGGTCCTTTGGTCTAGATTCCAACTCTGCCATTCCAACTCTGACATTGACTTTTCACAGGTGCTGCTATGTGTGGATTCAGAGGGTGAGGAGACAAGAACTTTGCTTCCCAAAGTCTTGATCAAACCCTCAAACTATGGAAGGAAAATTTATGAGCCAAACTGGGGAATGAGTGACCACAGGAATCAGTAGCACTGGAAAATCTAAGCTGAATTAATTCCACAGCATGTTGCTAGATCAGGGGCATCTCTGATGAGCCACAGAACATGAGAAGGTTGGGCTTTGGAGTTAACACCAGTTCAAGCACTCTGAGAAAAGGATATTTAATCAAGCAATATTGTAGAAAGATCACTGAATTCTCAGTCCCAAGATCTAGATTCTAGCCCCACCTTTGTCACTAAGCAACTGCCTGACCTTTGACAAGTCCCTGATCCTTTATTAACTTCTGCATCCTCATCGATAAAATGAGAGGATCAGATTATATCAGAGGTTCTTAATCTTTTTTATGTCATGGAACCCTTTAGCAGCCCAGTGAAACCTATGGACCCCTTCTAGGAATAACATTTTAAAATAATTGACAGAAATGTTAAATTTGAGTTAAAAATTAATCAAAATAAATATTTTTTTCCCCATCCAAGTTTATCTATCCCTGAAATCTATCCACGAAGTCTAAGTATCCCAGGTTAAGAAGCCAATCTCTAAAGTCCTTTCTAGCTTCAACATTCTGGAATTCTGTGTGGTCATTAAATCCAAGATTTTTTGAAGTGGGGTCCTTTCCAGTGACCAAGAGTTGATCTCTTATTAAATTAGTGATTTCATTTTTTTTTTTGGACCTAACCTGCAATATCACTGGCATAAGGAGCTCTTAGTGAGGAACTTCCTCTACCCATGTAAACTGGTCCCTACTCTGCAACTCACAGTCTTAGTAATTTGTCTGAGGAATGGAGAGGTTAAGCGACTGGCCCAAGATCTCAGACATTGTAGTCACACACATAGTAATGATTACAATGTAAACCACATCTCACTATACAAATGCTTCTGATCTAAATTAGAATACACTTATTCATGATCCCCTTTTTAAAAAATTCCCAGGACTCAAAAAAAAAAAACCACTATTCATCCTTTTCATTTTTGTGAAGCTTTGACGGCAAGTGTGAGCAACTACAGTAGTCAGCCAAATCATCATCTCTCTGAAATTTAGTATCTGGCTTGTCCACTTTGAATACAGACATGGTTTTCAACCTCGAGTTACATATAATAGAAGACTTCTGGGCACAGGCAGAGTGTGAAACAGAATTATCTATACGAATTCCTAGAGAACTTCAACGAACAGCAATAGTACAATGGCAATGGAGGCACCCCTGGTCAATGCGGTTGATAGGCTCATAGAATTCAAAAAATTAGAAGGGACCTTGGAGAGTATCCAATATCTGGGACCTTTTTTAAAGGTCTTGTGGACCTCTTTGGCAGACTGAAGAAGCCTATTAATTCCTTTTCATATGTATGTGTTTACATATATACACATACATATGTATGTATGTATGCATGCATGCATGCAACTAGGTGGTACAGTGGATAGAATGCCTGGCCTGGAGTCAGGAGGACTCACCTTTCTGAATTCAAATTTGGCCTCAGACCTTTATTAGCTGTGTGACCCTGGGCAAGTCATTTAACCCTCCTTGCCTCCATTCCTCATACATAAAATGAACTGGAGAAGAAAATGGCAAAACACCCTAGTATCTTTGCCAAAAAAAAAAAAAAAACCCAAATGGGGTCACAAAATAGTCAGACACAACCGCAACTGAACAACTATCTATTTATTTATCTATGTATATGTGTATGTGTGTGCATCATATATATTATATATTTAGATATATATGTATATAGATAAATATATTTCTAATAGAAGGAAATGCTAAATTTCAGTTAGAGGTTAAAGAAAATAAAGATGGATTTTTTTTTCCTCATTCACATTTAAGGATCCCCTGAGATCTATCCATAGACTACTTGGGAGTCCCTTGATTTAGCTCTTCTCTCATTTTACAAAGGAAAAAAACTAAAAATGAAAAAAAAAGTCTAGAGAGAATTTTGAAATGGTTTGCCCCAAATCACATAGATAACAAGTGGCAAGAATCAGTGGCTCAGACTTTCTGGTGGCAAATCCAAGTTTCCATGTACTTAATGTCTACTGTGCCAACATGCTCAAAGAGGTTACTGGCAGTGTAGCACTCCTGGCTCAATTGTGTACTTCAAAGTAGTCACTTTCTTCTGCTCTAACCTAGGAATCTGGTCCTTGATAATTGGTCAATGGCAATGAATGAATAAAAGTATGGGAGGTCACTTCATGTTATAGTTGAGGCTGGAGCCCAGAGAGATATTGTCTAAATAACCTCTAAGGTCTAATTCTGGAAGTAGTTGACCAGTGGTCCACTACTGCTGACATGGAGCACTGCCATCTTTATGTGCTCAGCAGGTCTCAACTGAATCCTCTTCCCATCAATGTAGCAATAAATTCCGTGCATGAAATGATGCCATCACACCCTGATTCCTAGGTTTGCCAAAGTGCAGCCTGTAATTGCCACCCCACTGGCACTAGAAAAAACTATGGAGGCATGGGCTTGGAGCCAAGAGATCTGGGTTATAGTCTTAACACTATCTTTGAGGTCTTTTGAGTAAGCCATTTTGCTTCTCTGGGACTCAGTTTTATTAATTATAAAATGATGCTCAAAATATAAATAAATAAAATATAAATAGATGCTCAAAACTAAGATCCCTTTCAAAACAACATATGAGTCAATAGGTCTACAGGATCCTCTAGTCCAGCATTTCCCAAAGGCTGCGGTCTTCAGACTTTCACTGTAATCCATTTAGAAGTTAGTTGCTCCAAGCTTCTGCCCAAAATCCAATTTCAGAGACTGTGAGTTTTTCTTTCCTAATATTTAGCCTAAGGCAAAATCAAGGTACCTTGCTCAACAATTAACAACACAATTAGGCACCTCTTTATTCCTTTCTATTGCCTGAAGCCCACCAAGTTGCTGGTAAAAGGGAAAAAAAGCTTCTGGGAGACAAGAGCTGTGTACAGAGACAAGACAATTTTCCCAAAGACTTTCCGTGCCAGTATCACAATCACAAATTGGAGTTGAGTACAGCTGGGCCTTACATGATGGCAATACTATCCTACCACACTACATCCAGAACTCTTATGTTTTTAAGGGGGTTGACCTATGGGACTCTAGAATGAGATCCTTCTCAGGAGGCACAGCTAATCTCTCCATTCTGCTACTCAAAAAGATGCCCTTAAAAACTCAGCTCTGCATTTGGTCTCTAGCTCTTCCTCCCCTAAATGAAATCTTTCCAATAGTTCCATATCTGTTTTTCCTGGTGGGAACAGACTGCTTGTATCCCCCTCACAAATTCAGTCCATCCTTACCTTGGCCAATAGACAAGCAAGGCACTCCAGCATGTGGAGTGTCACCTAACATAGTTTCATTTTATTCTCTTGTCTCAAAAACTGAAGGAAGCAAAGCCTATTCTTGCAAACTCCAAGAGCAACGAAACCAGAAAATATCCCAGCAAGCTCCAAACATACTAGTTGGGAGACTCAGAAATATACAGGACAGTTAACATGGAATGTGATAACTACTGGAGTTTGGAACAAAACAATTTCTGGTGGTTGTTATATGTACATTTTTTTTTCTTAAATGGAGTGAATGCAGGCTGAAAGAAGACAATTTTTATAAACAAGTAAAACCCTGAGCCTAAGATAAATGTTGTGATGTACACACTGTAGCTGTGATGAACTAGACATGGTGAGAAATGCAACATACTGAGAAAAAGAGGAAAACTGTGATAAAAGTGTCACGACGCAAATTGTTTTACATTAACAATATTACACCACAAAGAAAGAAAGACAAATACTCTAATACAGCAGGAGGAGAGAAAAACAAAAGCCTTCAATGTCAGGATGAGAGAAAACTTCCTCTGAAAATATAGGCTGCCATCAGTTCACTGATGAGGGCAGTGGGAGAGAGCATCCTTGGGCTGGAGACCCTCTAGAATAAAACAGGTGAGAATGGGGCAAGAGACCTTCCCTCCAAGTCTGCAAAGCAAAACAAAATCTCTGGCCTCATGGCCCTGATGCATCTGTGCAAGCAAATCTGGGTTTCCCAGCCTCTGCAATGACAAGCCTGTATCTCCAAATAGAGATCTGCAGAGCCATTCGGTATGAGACTAGGAATACTGGCATCCAGCTTAACTCTCATTGCTGGTTAGAGTGCCCTAAAAAGGAAAGTGCAAAGATAAATGACATTTATAGGTGAAAGGGATTTGGAGAAACACTTTTAAAAAAATCACCCTTATTTAATATAGCTTCACAAAAGAAGAGCTGGTTATTCTCACGAATAACCAGAGTATGATTTATGCTTGCCTGTCATGAGATTACAGAGTTTGAGCAAGAAGGGCTCTCAGAAATCACCTAGTCCAAGCCCCTCATTTGACAGATGAGGAAGCAGAGGCAAATGACCTGCCCAAGTTCACAAAGGTAGAAAGTAGTAAAGCTGAGATCTGAACCCAGCCTCCTTAAACTCCAAACCCAGAACTGTTTCCACATCTCAAAACTTCTAACTCATTTTCTAACTAAACTGCATTCAGAAATGAAGTCGATGTTTCAAGTTAGAGTCTAGGTCATTTCTCACCAATAAATGTAAGTGCATAAATGAAAAGATGTAATAAATGGGTAAGGATACGGATGGCAGTACAGTTGGCACAATCCTGAGGATAGAAACTTCCGGGGAGTATTGGTGCCAGCAGCAGCCTGGCAAAGAGAAGTGGAAAGTACTGGTCCAGTGGCAATACCAATTCAACAGCACTCACTATGTGGAACTTTTCATACAAGCACTAAGAAGAACCATCTGTGGCTGCTTGTTTGATCATGCTGGTTCATAAGCTATCTTCCAACAAATGAACCTTTTTATTTATTAAAATATAAGTAAGAGAGCAGAGGGAGCAGTAAAAAGAAGTATCTTTTAAGGCCTCTGTAGGCAATGCAACATGTGGACCGCTCTGGACACATTCTTCTTGTTATAAAAGCCGGAACAATGTTATCACCTAGAGTACATCATACATAAGAGATAATTCCCAATGAACCCACTGAGCTGTCCCTGTACTTTAACATGTTATTAGCTTGAGGTTCCTCGCTCTGCCCTCTTAAGGGGCTAACATTTCTAATGAAGAAGCAATCCAAAGTTCAGTGTGAGAATGGATACTCTGATCTCAACCTTTTCTTTTTTCTTTTTTGGAAGCACAGCTGATGCCACAATAGAGGCAACAGAAGATATTTAAGAATAACTGAATTTACCCCAGCGCATCCCTTGCCCTGATTGTTTACATATATTAAACAACTGCACTTCATGGGATGTGGCTGAACGATTACCTTTCACAACCAGTCAGAGGAGACTCAACCTTAGGGCTTGCTGAGCATAACTGGCTTCTTTAAAGATCACACAGCAGTCAACATTTTATCAGCACTCAACAAACAAGTTGAGGCTTGGCTTAAATCTGAAGGTCTCTCTCCCTTTGGCATATTCTGGGATAATAGAACAAATGTCAAATCAGTACAAGATGGCATATTTACAAAATTGCACCCTGTTTTGCATAACCTAACGATGCAGCAGTTCTTAAGGATTGAACATTTCAAATCTGCTAGCAGAAGATTGCCAAATCTATGACTGTTTCAAACACTTGCCAAAAGCCTATCAAATTCTGAGCAAAATGCAAAATAAATCTCCTCTACAAGTTAAATCAGTCCCTTCTTTGTGTTCCAGGCTGCCCTTTTCTCTTGGCTCTCGGGATGAGCCCTAGACTTCCTTTCAGTTGGCTTTAAGACCTAAGTTCCTTGTTTTCTCTGGGTTCCAAAGACAACACTTTCTCTGGATTGATTCTTGCCCCATTTATTTTTTGTCCATTCTCTGGTCCTTCCTACTTGACAGTCTTTTTGAATCATCCTACCATACATTGGGCCAACCTATCCAACCCTAAACTTAACATTATCTTTCCTTTATCCCTACAACTTGGAATCACCTCCTGTCTGTTTCCATCTAGCCAAATACTGTCAAACCAAACTTAGGTTCCACTCTTTCCATGAAGCCTTCTCTGATAACTCCAATGATCTCTTCTCTTCCCGACTGGCTATAACACTTATTATTTGTCACGCACACTTTGACACAATAATATTCAGTTGGCACTTTAATCATTCAATTTTTGTTAAGCACCTACTGAATCTGTAAAACTGTTCTAGGCAGTGAAGAAATAGGAAGTTTCAATAAGACATCATTACTGCCCTCATGGAGCTTATAGTCTATTATCCACTCTCTTACTTTTTAGTAGTTTTATGAGTGTATGTTTTATCTCTTCAACAATACTATAGGTAACTTGTAAGCAGAGATCATGCCACATACTTGTTTTTATCTCCCCCAACTTAGGCACTCAGTAAATACTTGAATGAATGGATAAATATCTATGTCACATCAACATATTGTGTTCAATGAGAGCCACCAGAGATGGTATTGCTTTTTATGTGCACAGGTCTGTGGAAAACAGATCAATGAACAATCACTAGAACTTTCATTACTGGATCCAAGGAAAGAATCCCCTTTAGTTTAAAGCTACACTTGCTGTTTTGGGGGCCTGACATTCGTATGATTATTTCATTGGCTGAATGACTGCTTTGCTTAGCAAACCATTGCCGAGTGTTGTATGTCTGTTCTATTCCATTGCTGCTGCCCAGGATTCCATAGTGATAACATATCACTTCAAGTGGTATTTCCATATGTCCATACTGCATGCCTGTCCTGAGTACAGTCACTCCACCACAGCTACCCAGTAAGAGCCACTCATCTTTTCGGATGTCAGTCATTAGCCACATGTGGTCAGCACCCTGGTAAGAAGCACTAGCACGTCTGTGCATACATACTAAGCTGAATCCCAGGTGTCCACTGATAGTGATTCTTTCATGCTCTGTGGTACTGAGCATGCTAGTACCATCAAAGCCACTCAAAGAACTGCTGTTTGCCTTTCCTTATTTTTACCTCTCACCATATGTAACTTGGTTCCATTTAAATAACTGATAGGGAGAATGTTTAATGTCCTTCCAGTTCCCATTCTGAAATGTTAAGTGGAACTCTTATTTCAAAATATTTAGTTTTCCTGGTAATTTGGGCTTCCTCCAAAGGCTTCCAGATTTCGATTATGAATGACCTTATGGAGACTGTTTTTCATCGACTCATCATGTCTAGCTAAATATAACATTCGTCCCTTCTTGGCTATATCCATCTAGATGCAGTGGCCATCCATCATATGTGGGGAACCTCCAGAGTAAAAGCAACAATGCAGAATTCTCTGGATAAGTGCATATTCACTAGAGGTTGCTCAACTTTATACCATCCAACACTACAGACCCTGTGAGTGCTCAATAAAATTTGACTGACAGATTGAGTTGATACAGCCAAAGAATAGGGAAGTGTGTTGTTTTCAAGGCATCTTCCCATGGCCCACTCAGATACAAGGTCAGTGAAAGACTCCAAAAAAATTCCCTATTTTTTTTTTAATTTCCAAAAAGGAGACATAAGAGAAAATAAGGAGAGATAAAGAAGAGATAGGGAAAAGAGAGAATTCAGGCAGAGGAAAGGCCACAGGAAAAAAAAAAAGAGAGAAAAGAGGAGTGTGCTGAGCAAAAAGGGTCCAAAGGGGCAGCTGGGGACATTGGAAGAAGTATCTCCCCCCAATATATCCCTGCCAGAGACAAAAGTAGATTCATTTTCAAAAACAAAGAAGGGCAGCTTTATTCTGATGCCAGCAGTACACCAAAAATAGGTATCTAGGTTCAGTTTTTGCACACACAAAGGAAGCTACTTACCACTGTGGAAACAATAATTCAATCAATATATTTGCATTACTTTCCCCTGCCCACCTAACTACCACCCTCCCACCCTCCCAAGTAAATCTTCTGAGTAACACATTGGGAACCTTTAGCTCCCTGGTACTGGCAGTTTTAATGTGTCCGTTGCCAGCAATGGATGTTGTGCCAAGAAAACCCGACTCCTGGCGTGAAAGGATTAAACAGTCCTCTGGTGCCATCTGCGCAGTGAAGTGAGAGAATGACTTTGTGCGCCCCGTGTGCTCATGTTACCATTGGCAGCGTGAGAGTGACTCCTATTTACATTGCTACCTAACGCAGCTAACGCGGGGGGTGGGGAACAGGGGTTTAAGGGATAAAGATGAAGAGTGTCACTGCCCAAATGAGCCTATAGGAAAGACGTGAAAAAAGAGAGAGACAAAAAAAAGAACTATTGGAAAACTAGCCGCCAAGGCGGCAGAATCCTGGGGGACGGAAGTGTCCCATCAGGCAGCATGCAGAACACAGACACCAAAGAAAGCCAGCTAGTCCTTCAGGACTCGCTGCAGTTAAAACATGCATACCAAGGAGCATGTGGTCAGAGCCTTTTTCATACACCACCATATTCTAAATATCTGCTGTAGATACTGGTAATTCTGTGGCCAAAACATATATCTGAAATTTGTGTAATTTTTACATGTTCAATAGTTTTCTGTTACTGGACTTAAACTGTAATTTGTTATTTGCAAAAGTAACAACAGTAACCTCCAAGATGGATGTTTTTCAAACTGAGTTTTTTAGGCAAGGACAGAGCATGAGCAAAAATAATTCTAGTTTCAAAAGGGGAGAAACAGCTATTTTTTATACACTGTTTGCCCTTTTATAAGTCAGTCATTTCATGAATTATTACATTATAGGCACAGAGAAGGGTCCTTAGAGGCCAATAAGTCCAAGCCCACCATTTTTCAGATGAAGAACAAACTGAGGTAAGGAAAAGTCAAGTGACTTGCCCAAGGTGACTTAGGTAGTAAATAACAAGGCCAAGATTTGAACCCAAATCTATTGGCTCCAAAGCCAGTATTCACTCCTCTGGACCACAGTACCATGTCTTGGTCAAACAGCAAAGATTGCAAAGCAAGCCTTGGCAGCTCAAGCAAATGCAAATAAACAGAATTAAGATTAGGCTCTTACCTCACAAAGTCAAATGGTTTTCTTTTGTTTTTAGCCTGTGCTTTGGTCACATGGTTCCCAAGGTCACAGCAATAATGAGGATGTTTACACAAGATAACAAATACTGCTCAAGGTCCATGTATTAATCATACAAATGCAACCTATCTTTTGAAGTTCATGCACAAGGTTCTTATTATATAGAAAAGGCAAAATACCAACAACAAATTAATCTTGCTATATTTTTTCCTTGCTCCGCAGAGGAGGTTTGAGCCTCCTTCCAGATATAATCAATTCAAAGATGACTTACTTTGTCATGCAGATTCAGAGTTTACTAATCAGAAGATGAAAGGAAGAATGTGGCTCTAAGACACTAAAGTTTGCACTCACTTTCCAAATAGTTTGATCTGTATTCACATGTGCATTTAGAATAAGTTATTATCAACCTGCTGCTATGGATTGGTATCTACACTAGGATGGACCTACTGATGGTAGATGTGCCCCAACCATACTTTGAACTCTGCAGTCCATCTGCGAAACAACCTGCCAGTTGGTTCTCCACCATCAGGCTGCCAGCCTGTTTGATGCCACTAAGCTCAACATGTTCAGTTCAGGGGCTGTTTAATACGTTTTCATGGGCACTGCCCATCTCAGTCTCTCCTAGTCAAATTATTATGCAAGAAAATGAAAACACTGCTGTATAGCTTTTCTGTACATGTAATCATTGGATCATAGAATTTGGAGCTGGAAAGACGTCGGAGGCCAATTAATGTAACACCCTCATTTTACAGTCAGATGAGGCAACTGAGACCCTCCAGAGCTCCAGAGATTAGTAAGTGACAGAGGCTGGATTGGAAGCCAGGTTGTCTGGCTCCGAGGATATCATAGTCTTTCACCTGTGCCTCACTGCCACAAAATATATGTTTGGCCACAAGTAAAAAATTTAGTGCCTCTAAGTCTATTTTGTATCCAGCTTAATAAGGATGATAGATTCATGGGAGGTTCTACAAAGTACCCAAGGCTTAAAGAACTTTCTAGCCCCTGAAGAAATTCAACTCAGTGTTATTTTCAAAATTAAAATTTATACAATGAAAACACTAGTCTACCTACTACGTTTTCAAAACATCTGAAGGCCCCAAATGAGTATCCCAATCAATATTTATGCGTTGTTACTCCTTTTCCATTATTAAAATATGTTCTTTATTTTAAAACAACCTTAATTGTTCTAATTTCCTATTTACTGCTTGAAAAATAACTTTATATAATTTCACACAGATCTAGGAAAGTATCATTATTAAATTCAAAAATCAAAAGAGAAAAACACATTAAATAGTAGTAGCTCCTAATTATATAGGTTCCTGACACGTATTTGACTCCAACGAGAAATGCTCTTTCAAATGCTGACACCTACAAAAGAAAATTCTCATAGAACAGAATGGGAGGTATCCTATGTTGGGTTTAAGGATAAGATAAAGATTCCAATTGTACACTCTATACTTGGGAAAACCCCAAGTGTGTTTTTTAACCACCTGTGTGGTGTCTACATAAAGTGTTGGGTTTTTTTTTTCTGGGAAGGAAAAAAATTTCTAAATATGTGCTGTGAGACATTCTCAAATACTTTATTGGAATCTGAAATCAATGCAATTTGTTGTTTCTTACCTTATAATGGTCAAGATTATCTTCTGGAGTTGGAAGTCCCATGTAGCGCTCTGTGTATACTGAGTCTGTGTGATCAGAAGAAATGGCTCACTTGAGACAAAAGGGTCTTTTTTCTTTTAATAAATTTACCTTATAAACCTTTTCGTACATGTTAACACATAATATTAAAAGAAAAATAGTAAACAATGAAAAATCCCCAAAATAGGCACATGTAATGCAATCATAAACATACAATCACATAGACATGTACAAAAAAAGCATACATACTCTGCCAATGATGTCATATTCCCTCAGTATAGGGCTCCAATCTATTCTAAGCTCAATTCCAACAATTTGGGGTACAGGACTCAGCTTGTGTGTTCAAGAACACACAAGAATAAGTAGGTCCTAGGCTAAACCAGATCATCTATAAAATGGATAATCCATCCATGTGCACAAAATGGGAATTTGCTGTGTAAAATACAATAAGATGGATTCTTACTAATAACCCATTTCTCTCTTGTGACCCTTTCAAGATACTTCAATTGATCACAATATAATATACCTCACTTAAGGAAATATCTTTGAGGATATTTTGTGTGAATGTGTGTGTGGAGGGGGAAAGGGAGGATGGTTCTTATGATCAGAAAACCTTGCATATTTTCAGTGGCTGGTTGGTCATTTAAGTATTCATTCCTGTCTTTTTAAAAAGCATCTTAGAATTCTACATAATACACCAAAACGCTTGAGTAAAATTTTAGGTAGAGCTATTTCTATTTGTCATTTTCTATATTATTTGCCATTTGCTTTACATAATCACAAACCAGTTCAATTCCATCATCACAAAGCACGATTATAAACTATTGTTGGTTTTTTCCCCTCAAACTTGGAGACAGATCTAAGTACCCCAAGACAGAATGAATTAACTTCTGCCTGTAGGGAAGTGCATAAAATGCCTTAACTGTTAAACAAGTAAGGCAAAGAGTTATCCTCATCACCCAACACTTCCATTTTGGTGATATATTTACATACTGCTTATGCATTACCTTTAAAAATACACATACACACACACACACACACACACACACACATACTGAAATGATAACCTATAGGAGGTTGGCACACACACACACACACACACACACACACACACACACAAAAAACTCTGAGAAGGCCAACATCCGGCCTCTCCCTTTCTTTGTAGAGATGGGGACTTAATGGGTATAGACAATTATCTGGGGGTTTTTTTGATAAGTTATTTTGCTGAACAGTTTTCATATCCTCTTTTTTATAAGGGAAGACTCTGTGGTATCAGGAAAAGATACATTGCAGAACGTAGGTGATAAGCAAACATAATATAACAATAAAATTTTATGGTGTTCTCCCATGCCTGGAATGCTATCCCTCCTCTGCTCTGACTATTGACCTCCCTACCTCTCTGGCTTCTTTTAAGTCTCAACTAAAATCCTACCTTTTACAGGAAGCCTTCTCAACCCCTCTTAATTCCATCGCCTTTCCTCTTTTGATTATTTCTTATTTATCCTATATATAAGTTGCTTTGCATATATCAGTTACTTGCTGCCTCCCCAATTAGATTGTAGACTACTTGAGGGCAGCGACTGCATTTTGCCTCTTTTTGTATTCCCCAATGCTTAGCACAGTGACTGGCACACAGTAAACACTTAATAAGTAATTATTAGTTTATTTTAATGAAAACGAAGTTGTATATCAAATTCTCATCTAGGGGTTCGAAAACATTTAATTTTTTTTTCCTGCCGGCAAGTCTAAACATGCTTTCAAAACAAGAAACAGGAGTCCCTTCTGAATATGATAATTGCTTGCTTAGGAGTGAGTACTTGGAAATGACTATGATAGAATAATAAAAAATGTGGTTAGTGTGTATGTGACATTCTGTTCTCTGGACTAAGATAAGGTAAAGAACAAGAACCTGTGATTTCGCTGATATGAAGAAACTCCTTTTACTCATATAAGTCAGCACTTTCTTTGTAATTCAGTCTTAGATGGTTGCCTGGAACACTGACAAGGGTAAGTGACTTCTTACTATGGGATTAAGGTCCCATAGCCAGGACATGTCACAGGCTTAACCACACCCCAGAGTCTTTCTGCCTCTCAGGCCACCTGACCCTACACTACTCCAAGCTGCTTCTCCATGGACAAAATGAACTTCCTTGCAACTTTGTGTTAACACCGTCATTGTCGAGAAGTCTCATCTAAGGGGACTTCATCCAAACATGATTCACATTCTATGTCTTTCTAACCATCCTTTTTAGATGACTAGCATTGTAGAGCAGCTTGAGAAGAAGTTATTCTTAACTTGAAAGAATGAATTTTTATGAATTTTTGGATTGTTTTTCTGGGGTAGTTCTGCAAAATCATGATTCATTGATTTTCCTTAAAAAAAAAGTAATAAAGATACTATTTGAAATTTTAATCCCAAATCATTATTTCTTTACATTATATTTCTAGCAGAGAATGAGTTTTTAAGAGGCTCCATAAAGTTACTGTGCCGTTTTAAAATGCCTGTTTAAAGGCTAAAGTAGTACTTATGATAAAAAAAAAATCTGTGAAAAGTATGTGAAGTCCAACTGAAATCTCATCTCATGACTTATAAGGAAGACAAGTTCTGCTCAGCATGCAACTGTTTCCCTTCTCTGCTATGAAAGCCATTTTCCACTGGGCATAAGAGCTGGAATATGACTGCCCTGGATACACTTGCGTCAAGAAGTTACCACTGAAGAAGGAAGGGGTTCTCCTGTTAGGTTTTTTTTTTTTGTTTGCTTCTGAAAAAAAAATCACAATTTCTTTTTTAAGATTAAAAAAGTTGTCATTGTGGTTGTTCAATACATTTTAATAAATTTTTTTTTAAATGAGGTCAAGCATTGCTTCTCCAATATCATTAAGGCTGATTTATTATAGTTTAAAAGTATATGTGGATTTCTTTAAAAGACTGTCTCTTAAGCCGTTCAACAAATTCTAAACAATAATTCTGATTTAACTTTACCTCCTGTTTCCTTTGGGGGAAGGGTAAAAATTAAGCACTTATTAAAAGGCCAAAAAAAGAGAAAAAAAGCAAAGAACTGAACCTTAAGAGATGCCCGTCAATTGAGGAAGAGCTAAACAACTTGTGGTATAGAAATATGATGATGCCCTACAAGAAAGGAAGGGAAAAGGGAATGGGAGGGGAGTGGGGTGACAGAAGGGAGGGCTGACTGGGGAACAGGGCAACCAGAATATACGCCATCTTGGAGTGGGGGGGAGGATAGAAATGGGGAGAAAATTTGTAATTCAAACTCTTGTGAAAATCAATGCTGAAAACTAAATATATTAAATAAATTTTTAAAAAAAGAAATATGAGGAAAAATGACTGTGCCGTAAAAAGTGATTTCAGAGAATCCTGAGTAGTATGAAGTGATGCATAGTGAAGTGAACAGAACCAAGACAAGTTATTGTAAAGAACCACTCTTAAAGATTTAAAAGCTCTGATCAATGCAATGACTAACTGAGGCTCCAGAGGACCTAGGATGGGGTACATTCCCACTGAAACAGAACACACTGATTCAAGGTGCAAAAAAGAGAAAACTATTTTCAAATGTGGCCTCTTTGTGCATTCATTTTGCATGACTATACTTATTTGTTACACACACACACACACACACACACACACACACACACACACACCCCTTTTCTTGGGAGGGAGTTTAAGTGGAATGGGGGAAAAGGGATTGGCAATAGTGATGCTTTGAGAAAAAAGGCCATTGAAGCTTATTTTAATGCTGAAGTAACTAAAGCAATCTTTTCCATTTTATTTTAGGCTGACGGTGATCTTAAAAACCAAACAAACAACAAACAAAGAAAACCAACAGAAAAGTTAGCACATAGAAAGAAAATAGCCCTTTGGAAAATAAGTTCATCTGGGGTGGCCAGGGACCTGATAATATTCTCTAAAATCAGCTTAGCAGAAAAAAAAATGGATTCTGTTTCCTACACTGCATTATATGAACTTCAAATCTGATTGTATTTTTGTGAAATGTAGGGTTAGGCTATGAAATATTTAGTTACCATATTCACATTAATTAATTAATCTGTTCTCATACTATATCCAAGCCTTGAGGCATCAGCAAATGAGGACTAGGAAAAGTAATTTTTTTTTCCCCACCCTCTACTTCCCAAATATCTTTCTGTCCTCAGAGAGGGAACTGAGGACCTCTCCTATGGAAGTTTTCAACCTCTCACAAGTAGGGAGTGGACCTAGACCTGTGATTTCATTAGCATATGGAACTAACTCCTTCTACAAGAACACTTGGCTCTTTGTCTGCAATCTAGTCTTCAAAAGTTGCTCAGACTACTGGGAGACTGAGTGGCTTACCTTGGGTCACATGGCCAGTTTCGTTGGAGGAGGGACTTGGGCCATCCTCTGTGACACACACAACCTCTCATAAGTAGTGGGCAGAAATTTAAACCTTCCAGAGAAACACTGGGATGCTCTTTTTCCCCCTTCTAGTTCAAGCCCTAATTACAGGTGCTCTGGGCCTGAAGGAAGAGAAACCAACTTCCCAATGGACACTAATGTGTGAAATTTAAACCTTAAATTGGAGAAAATACAAAAATCTGCCTACAAAGAGATGGCATCTGGGGCAGTTTAAAAACTGATCAAAAGAATATGTCAAGATACCAAATTTATAGGAAACATGATGCAGTGTGTAAGCGCCCCTAAAATTTCACATAAACAAAATAAGACACTTACCATAATAGTCCCATCTTGCTACAGGAGCTACAGCTATTCCGCACTTGAAGATGCCACTGCCTGATCCTAGGACCAATGAGGACACGTATCCACCATAGGACTAAGGAATGGATATACACATATTTTTTATAATGGAGTGAAAAGAATAAAGACATCTCCTAAATAACTCAGTTTGCTACCTTTTTTTGCATCTTTCTATACCGTGAATCATTAGAGACAGGAAGCACGGAAACACTCCTTAGGTTCCCCTTAATTGCACAGAATTTCAAGGCTTTTTTTTTTTATAATCCTGGTATCATTTCTTGGTAGATGTAAGCAAAACAAATTGGAATGTGCCCTTAACCAGACCCTGATGAAAGTGTAATGCCAATACACAAGAGATATCCAGCATAATTGCTTACTGAATAAGTCCCATTAAAAAAGGAATGATATTCTGTCTCCTCTCTGTCAGTCTATCACTCTTTCTTCACGTCAATGTCTTTCTGTCTGTTTCTCAACTCTTTCTCCTCTTCTTCCTACTCCTTGTTCCCTTCTTGACTGTATTCAACTCAGTTGAGAAAACATACATTCAGAACCCAGGGACATTTAATCTGGAATATTCCTTACATTGGTGAGGTGAACTACTATCCCCAGACACAACATAGAATATACATGCTATAAGGTAACAGGTAATTTAAACTTACAATTTTCTTTCTTTCTTTTTTTTTCTTGCACAGGGGAAGGTAGGGTAAGTGACTTGCCCAAGGTCACACAGCTAGTAAGTGTGTCAAGTGTCTGAGGCCGAATTTGAACTCAGGTCCTCCTGACTTCAGGGCCAGTGCTCTATGCACTGCGCCACCTAGCTGCCCCTAAACTTACAATTTTCTAACACGAGTTTAGATAGTGATAATAATAGCTAGCATTTATGGAGCTTTTTAAGGTTTAAAAAGTACTTTACATATAATTATCTCATTTGCTCCTCACAGCAACACTATGAGGTGGATACTATTCTTATCTCCATTTGACAGATGAAGAAACTAAAGCTGAGATGTTAAATCACCCAGCTAGTAAATATCTCAGGCAACATTTGAACTCAGGTCTTCTTGACACAAAGTCCAACACTCTCTTCACTGCCCCACCTAGCTCCTCAAATAAAAACACCAATCATTGTACTACAAATGGGATGATTAAAATAGTCTTCTAATCGTCTTAAAGGGTTCATGTGTCTTCCTGAGTGGAATAGAAATTAATATGTTTTACCCTAAATCATAGAATAAAAGATGGGATCTCAAAGATTTAAGTTCAACCCTCTATTTTTAAAACTGAGGAAATGCATCAGAAACAGAGAAGTTAACTCATCTTTGCTATTTCAACTAGATTCTGATGAAAAATAGAAGCTCCAGCCCAATATTTCTTTTATTCAGGACCTGTTTAAATTTAAAATGATAATTAAGTATCATTTTAATTAATTTTAATTTAATTAATCATTTAAGTAATAATAATTAATCTTATAAGTAAACTACCTAATATAGAGGAAAGCCTAATCACACCTGCTATGATTTTTTTCTATGATTGTCTGCTCTTCAAAGGAAAGACTTTCTGTTCTGAGTGGCATGTAACAAATGACACAAATATTGATTCACCAACCAAACAATTACTCACCCAGCCCCAAATTGCGATTCGTTTTTCATCCACAAAGCCCATTTTTGAAAATTGCCTAAAACATGAAAAGTTCATTGGAATAAGCTCAGTACCATGCCCAGATATGTAACCCAACTTTAAATAACACTTTTATTTCTCTTTATTTACCTGCGATTTTTTTTAAATGAGGGTGGAAAGAAAATGTGAATCTAAAGTCAATCCAAAGTCATGAGAACCAAAGAATAACCCAAGACTAATTTCCTCTTTTTAACCTAAAAGACTTCGATTTTAAGAAGCCAAAATCAAACATTTTACCTTTTGTTGGATTCCATGGAATGTTCTTAGCTTAATTTGTATGTGTGCGGGTGTGTGTATATGATTCACAGAAAACAAATCCTGGCAGTTTTTTTCACAGCTTTATATAAAAATTTGCAGCCCAGATGCACTTTTCTTTACATAATTGAATTTAAATCTATCCAGATGTTTGTGAGTTCAAGAGTGGCTGCCCCTGCGATGCAGCAATCCAAGGGCCAGAGAGAACATCTGGGGATCTAGTCAGTGGAAAGGATTTTTTAAAAAAGTATCATTGGGCTCCCTATCTAAGAACCTAAACACCATTAACTTAAATAGTTTCCTCAGGTGATAGGTGTTGATTAGCTCAACACCATCCAAAAGAAGGCAATTGTGGGCATCATGTTTTACAAAATCTCTTTGCCTGACAAAATGGATCTGAGCATTATAATGATGAGCCCTTCTGAGGGAGAGTCTCATGATCTTTTTGACTTTATTTTGCTCTTTAATCCTGAGATACTTCTATTATCTTGAAAAAGATCACTTGATTACATCTGTGCCTTATGGGGGAAAAAAAACAACTAATGAATGACTCCAAAAGAATAAGACATACACTTTTGAACATGTGGGAATGTGTTTTGCTTGTTTTGACTATTATGGTTGTGTTTTTCTTTTTTTTTTTCCAATAAGAAAGACATGAAGGAAGCAGGGAGAAAATAAATAAGCATTAATTGAAATAAAAGTTTTAAAAAATAATGAATGATGCATTCTGGTGACAGCTTTGGGGTTTTTATTTTTACAATTGATAATATTTTTAAAATAAATCTTTATTGTTATCTTTTGTTTTTATACCACTTATATTTCACAAAGCACTTCTCCATTCTCCTACAATATATATTTCTAAGGCTTGGGTAAATGGAGTTTGGCAAAGTTTAAGAGATCAGCAGTTTTTATACCATTCGCTTTTTGTTCACATTTTTTTTTCTGTATGGCATAATACATAATAGATATTTAAGGTATCTAACTATATTTCCATACACAGGATAAGTTCATAATGAATAGTAAGAACTCATTACTATCTTTTTAATAAAAATTTTCTTAATGTTTTCAGTCAAATAAACACTTACTAAGTGCTTACTATGTACCAGGCACTGTGCTAAATGCTAGGGATACAAAAAAGGCAAAAGACAGTCCCTGCCCTCAAGGAGTTTCCAGTCTAATGGGAAAGACAACCAGTATGCACAAACTATGTACTGAATAAACTGGAGATAAATCACCAAGGAGAAGGCACTAGCATTAAGTAAGATTGGGAAAGGCTTCTTATAGAAGGCAGAATTTTAGCTGAGACTTGAAGGAAAATTCAAAAGCCATTATTAAATTGTTTTCTATGTGTACTGTATAAAAACCACTTTGAACTCAGTGAATAATGGTACATAATTGTGCTGTTAAGAAATTGCGTAACATACAGAACAACTGGCCATCCCTCATTTGATCTTATCTCATGACTGCTTGCTGGTCAAAGGGAAGACTCCCTGTTCTGAGCTGCACTGTTTTCTTTAAGCTACTCAGTTTCTCTTGCCTTTCCCTCTAGGTATTCTTTCCCAACACTTTAATCATCTTCTTAGAACTGGTGCCATCTTTGTAACATCTAGCTTTAAATGCACAGCCTAGATTTAGTTATTCCTAATCAAAAGGCATTGAAAAAGTGTGAAGAAGGCCTAGCATACCCCGAGGGATCATTACCACTGATCTTTCCCCTGAGGAGAAGCTGAGTGAGGAAGGGAAAGGGCCAGCCATTATCCCCAGGAACATGCTTACAATTCTAGTGTACTGAGCTGACCACTACTGAGTAAAGTGAATAGATTAACTTCTAGTTCCCACATCTACCTTTTTATTAATCCTAATAACCAAAATATGTAGGGGGCCTTGGGTTAGGAACTGAAATATCTAAGCTAAAGTTCTGGCTTTGCTACTTACTAGCCATGTTATGTTGTCCAAATAATGTTCTTCTGAGCCTCAGTTTCCCTATATGTAAAATGGAGACAATAATACTTGTATTGCCTTTCTCACAGGGTTGTTATAAACTCAAAGTCACTGGAATAAAATAAATAAATTGAGGGAATTATTATGCCCTCAGAATTGTCTTGTTTGGATTCTAAGCTCATGTAGTATATACGGAGAGGAAATTTACACGTTTTTGGAAGGTGATAGATAGGTGTATGTTATTTTTAAAAACATGTTTATTTGGACATTCTATTACAGCAATGACATGTGTCAATGATGAAGGGTTACATATTTATACTATGGATATTTCAAATTCTTTATGCTTTATACCTACATGTATGGATTTTCTAAAAATAACATGACCTCTTAAATGCTCCAAATATACTCACCTGGCTGCCTCAATTTGATCTTCAACTTCTAATGTTCCCAATCTTCGATTAATTGCATGCATGATAGTATCTCCCTGATAGCCACTTCCTCTGCCATCAAAACTGGCCACTATTATCTTCTCCGTGCTGGCCAGGTAAGTAGACCAGTTGAGTCTGAAGACAGTGTCAACTTTTTGACTACAGGGTCCTGCGTATCTGTGAAAGAGTACAAAATATTAGCCTCTGCAACTGTGCATCCATTTAGGTATTCCTGATGTTCTCTTCCCTGTGGAAAAAAAAATTTGGGCTTTCTTCACCATTTTACTGAATCCCTATGTATCACTAAGAAGTCCGAGTTGGACCCAAGGTATCTTGGCAAACTGACCATAATAGCTACATCTTTAGTGCAAAGATGTTTATCAGTTTTACTTCTGAATGATTCCATTGCTGGCAAACACAAATTCCATAAGCCAACATTTCATATTAAAAAGACTTAACCAATGGCTATGGAAATTCTAGATAAAGATACTACCTTCACCAATGTAGTTCAGCATTTCCTAGGCATTTTTAGTCTTAAAGAGTTGCACTGAGCACCAAGTGGTTAAGTGATTGACTTGCCCAAGGTCACATGGCCAAAATATGTCAGAGATGAAACTTGGCCTTAGGTATTCCTGTCTCCAAATCCAACATTCTCTCTACTATGCTGCACTCCCTCTGGATATGAGTGGAGAGCTATGTTCAAGAGGGATGCTGAAGAATAATGAGATTCTTTAGAAAATCAACAGAAGGCAATGATAAAATTGGTGAGAAAAATGGGGATACTGGAATTGAGTTTATTTACTACTACTCAATTTCCCTATATCCCTATATATCCTTTCCTATTCTCATCTAGCCTACATATAAACTGTCAGAATTCTCCTCCCCAATCAATGTCTCCTTAATGCCCCCCCTTCCTGTTCATTAAGATAGGATGGATCTTGCTGCTTAAAAAGCCAGTCCTCACATTCATTCAGGGGCACATTAGCAGTGCCCCTCTACTTGGACCAGCCTTCCCATCTATCTCCATTCTAATTCCTTCTGCATGGTCCCCAACTCCTTCTTAATAAGAAGAGCTGACATCTGGACAGCCAGTTAAAGATTGCAAAGTGAGATACATAAAACAGATATTAACAGACATCGTTATCCAAAACTTTCCAGGAAGAAACTGAAACTCTGTGAGATTAAGTGACTTGCCTACAGTGGCATGTTCCCAGCTCCAAGGCCAGCAATCTAGTGGCCACTACCATACCATGCTGTCATTGATGACTTTCTCTTATTCTCTCTTTCATACTTGAAACAAAAATATGAAAGATGGAATAAGACAACTCTTCATTTGGAATCAACAACTTCTGGAAAACTAAAAGAAAACCACTAATAAAAAAAGTAAAAAGAAATTTTAAACAGCTTGCCCTAAATATTGGACAACTCCTTTTCTGTGATTTGGTCAATAACATTTTTCAGAATCAGTCAGTGTCAAATTATTTTTCCTACAACTGTCATTTGTGTGCTAAGAAAGCATATGAATCACAGGTACACAGTAGAGCTTAGCCTGCACTTCAGACTGAAGGTTTTTTTCTGGGATAATTTGTAAATATCCTTTGCTAAAAGTCTTGTCCTGGTAGCTAGGTGGCACAATGGTTGGAGCACAGGGCCTGGAGTCAGGAAGACCTGAGTGCAAATGTGACCTCAGACACATTCTAGTTGTGTGACCCTGGGCAAGTCACTTAACCCTGCTTGGCTCCATTTCCTCATCTGTAAAATGAGCTGAAGAAGAAGATGGCAAACCACTCCACTATATTTGCCAAGAAAGCCCCAAATGGGGTCATGAAGAGTGAAATATGTTGAATGACTAAACAACAACAAAGTCTTATCCTAGTAACAGTGGCACGGATGGGGATAAAAGTTTTGAAGTATGAGCCTGAGGATGGGCTGTCCATCATTCAGAAACTAGCCCAGCTAACTTCAGATTAGATTCATAGCAGAAGGATATCTTTCAGGTAGTAACATTTTTGGCCATGGGAACTTGGGAAGACAATATGATAATTAATCAATCAATAAATATTTATTAAGCACAACCATGTGCCACATATTGTGCTAAGCTCTAGACATGGCACAAAGTGCTATGATTTGAGTTGGTGGATGGTATGCCTGTACCAAAGACATGATCCTTGAAATATTGATGAAAAGATGCTGACCAATTCATTTCTGAGACTAAGTAACTTGAGTGAAAAGCCCCCATTCTTCGGGGCTCAGAGCTCACCATGGGAGCTTACCACCAGTGCAACAGTGCAACTGTAAGAGTCAGAATTGACCCATATGTCTAAATTCTAAAAGAATCACAATAATTATAGTGAAAAATCAGCTTTAGGCTTCTTGAATATCATTTAGGGATGGGTGGAGTGCAGGGAAGAGTGCTGATCTTTCAGATATGGTACCTGAATTAAAATCTCCATTCTGTCATTTTCTATCTTGGGAACAATCAATCAACCAACAAGTGTTAATTAAACTACTGTGCATCAGACACTGTGCTGGACGCTCAAGATTCAGGTAGAGAGAAGAAGTAATCCCTATGTACAAAGTGCTTACAATCTATTGTGAGAGTCAACAGGTGCATATATATAAATATATGCAGCATAGATGTAAAGCAAATAAAAATGTATATGAAATAGCTAAATACAAGGTAGTTTGGGAGGAGGACGCTAACACTTGGGGGATCAGAAAAAGCTACATGCAGAATATAGTGCCTTATTTTTACACGAACAAATCCGACACAGCTAAAATTAGAAGGGAAACTCATCTGGGGGGAAAAAATCTTTGCAGCAAGTTTTTCTGATAAAAGTTTCATTTCTAAGATACCTAAGGAACTGATTCAAAGTTATATATGGTTAGAACCATTAACCGGCTAATAAATAGTCAAATGATATGGACAGGGAATTCTCAAAGGAAGAAACTGAAGCTACCTACAGCTGCATGAAAAAATGATCCCAAACACTAGGACTTAAATGCAAATGAAAACAATTCTGAAGTTCTACCTCATGACCATTGGCAGGCCGGCAAAGTGGACAATAAAGGAAAATAATAAAAATTGGGATGCATGACTGTGGCAGTTATTAATTGGTCTAGTCACTCTGGAAAGCAATTTGGAAATATGCCCCAAAAGTTACTCGCTGTGCACGCCCTTTGACCCAGTGATACCATTATTAGGCCTACTCTCCAAAGAAATCAAAGGAATAAAGGCCTACAGGCACATAAGTTATTTATAGCAGCAGTTTTTTTTGGTAGGGGCAAGGAACTGAAAACCAAACCTAACAAATAGGGGATGGCAGAACAAATTACAGTCTATAAATGTAATAGAATACTACAGTGCCATAATAAAGGATGAAAGGGTAGTCTGAGAGAAAGCTGGGAAGACTTATATGAACTGATACAGACTAAAGTGAGCAGAAAGTGATAGACTAATGTGTTAAAGGAGACACTCAATTTTTAGACATGACACATCCAATATGGGAATTTATTTTGTTTGACTATGCGTAATTATTAAAAGGGTCTTGTTTTTGCTTTGGGGGGGGGAAGAGAAAAAAATTAATGTTTGATAATCGAAAAATATTTAATTTTTTAAAATGGTGCTTTTGCTGCATTGTAAAGAAAGAAGCAAAGGAAAAGAAAGTGTATGTTCCAAAGATGGAAGATGAGCTAGGCAAAGACATAGAGATGGATCTGTCGTGGGTGAGACAAAGAGAAAAGGTTAATTAGGTTGAATCACAGAGTGCAAAAGGGAGAGTAATTACTAGAAAAGTAAGTTGGGACCAGGTTGTATAATGTTTTAAAAGATAAACAGAGGCATTTCTATTTTATTCTAGAGGAAATAGGAAGCCACTAGAGTTGACTGAGTTAGGGGAGTCACATGGTCACATCTCCACTTGAGGAAAACTGCTTAGCAACAGTGTATGGGGCACATAGGAGTGGTGAGAGACCTGGGGCAAAGTGACCAATTAGGAGAGTGTTACAATAACCTAGGTGAGAGGTGGTGAGGGTGGGAGCTATGTGAGTAGAGACCCGAAAAACACTGCAAAATAGTAAAAGCTGTTCATTGGAGAGGTGGGTTGAAGGGATACATCACTCAATCTTCCCAGCCCCCCAGTTTTCTCATCCATAAAATGCAATGATCCTTAAGATTCCTTCTAGCTCTAGATTTACGACACTAATTTCATTCTTAATCAATCACTTACCAATGTGCTTTTATAATTAGTATATACTGAGCACATTCTGCACCCATGATTCACATGCTCTATTGGAACACAGATGTGAAAAGCAACCAGGGTTTTTGTAGGCAATGCTGATATTCATTTACAAGGAAGGACACTGTATCTATAGTCTGAAGATACAGGTTTCTCTCCTAGTCCTGCTAACTACTTGCATGATTAGCTCTATGACCTTAGATCTTGACTTCTTTGGTTCTCAGTTGGCTCATTTATAAAATAAGTATCTTGAACTGATAAACTTTAAGTTCCCCTCCAACCAGAGATGTGCTTGAGCCAGCTCAGACCAGCCTTCGAGCTAACTGGTAAGTTTTCAATGTGAATATTTACAAATGTTACAAATCAAGATTTGACTTATTATTTTGTTCACTGTCTAGACTTAAGAAAATGATGGAAAAAACGTTAGAAATTTAGGTTAAACTTAAAAGTGTGTCGTGTGTATGGGTTTTTTTTTTCTTCTCCTAGAGAGCTGGTGATTAAACATTTACCAGCACACCACTTCTTCTAGCTCTGAACTTATGAGAAAAGTATTAACAGAAATAGGAATTTAGGACGGGGAAGGAGAAGAATAAATAAATATGGACAGGAGTAACCTAAATATTAATATAATAATAGAACATACCTATCACTACGATTTTCAAAAAGTACTTACAAGGCTGAATTATTTAGAAAAGACTGGGCAGCTGATTTGTCCACACTGTGACCTATTCTCAATATTTACATTTCTTAGGCAAAGGCTTTATGATTTCTCTAAATTATAAATAATATTCTCATACCTAATTTTATCTCCTTCATTAAAGGGGAAAAAAACATAGTCTTCATAAATTAACAGAACAGAACCTCAAGGGAAAGAAGAATCCAAAGGTAATCATGGAGAGATGTTCTATTAAGACAGAAGAAAGAGATAGTGAAGAATGTCAGTCCTAAACCATAGCTATTGTTCATTAAAATTAGAAATGCAGGAAAATTAAAGATTACATTGTTAGCAACCTCAGAATGATGTAAAGAATGGTCATGGTGACAGATGCAGAATGTGTCCACTTCTTCTCCAATGAAGATACAAAGTCAGATTACTTAAGGGAAGGTATATAAGAAAAGAGGCCTGGATTAGTGCTTCTGAACAATGATAGCACGGATAGCAGGAAAGCCTTTCCACTGATTTGTGATTCCAAAATAGATAGAGAAAAATCATGAAATTGCTACCAAACACCTCTGAAAACATAGGGAAAGAAATGTTGTTGGATCCTTCAGGAGACTATTCCAGGTAAAAAATCATTAAGTAATGCATGGCTATAAACACCCAAGTACATTTTAATCCTTTTGATTCATACTTACACTTCTATTAGAAGAGGGTATTTCTTGGATTTATCAAAATGGGGAGGCAGAATCATCTGGTACCAAAATTCTAAATGAAAAAAAAGAAAGTGAATGAGTTATGAAAGGCTATTAAAAAACACCAGTATATGATATGTGTGCATACAGAAGTGTGTGTGTGTGTGTGTGTGTGTATATATATATATATATATTATAAGCTACAACCAAGGCCTGAAAGAAGGCAGGTTACAATAGAATAGAAACTGAAACTAATTAGGTTTGGTTCTAGTATTTTTTTAAAAGATCTAAATTGACCTGTAAAATCAGTTTGAAAATACTTAAACAATAAAGTTGTTTCTATTGTATCAATATTAATATAGTACTTGATAATATTAAAGCGCCTATTACAATTTCTAAGGCTTATATTTTTATTACTTCATTCTTTGGCATCCAAGCTATCTATTTTGTTTATGACTTATGTTCTGAGTTTTTCCTGCAAAATGTTTTCCTTTCCCTTGAAATTTCCTGAAGCTATTTCAGATATTCAGTTGGCCACAACTCGATTTTAAAATTCTGATTTAATAACATTTTTGTAATTATGTTGCCATTCTAGAATTATGGAACTAAGTGAAGAACAGGGACCTAAGAAAGAGTAATCTATTATTTACTTGCTGTATCATCTTGGCTTTGGACTCTTAATTTATTTATAGATGCATTTTTAGTAACACTTGCCCCTAAATAAATTAATTTCCTTTGCTCTGAAATTTAAAATGGAAATTTAGACTAGGGTGTTTTTAAAGTACGTATGGAAAAGATAAAATGTATCTGTGAGGTACAAGATTATTTCTGACTAAAATAGTTTTTAACTCATTTTCTTTATCTCTTCTACTTCTTGTTTTACTTTTCTGGTAGTTATTTCAGTATGAAAGAGGAAGGACTGGTTTCTTTATGTACGAAGATAGACTTTCTCTGCTTTATACCTTACAGTGTGCTGGCACAGAAAGCTAAATTCTATTTTTTGTGTCTCTGAACTAAATGTGACGCTGAAGCGAATACCAAAAATTCAAATTTCCATCATATATATTTACCACTGGACCATCATATGGGGAACCATTCAATTAAAATGGCTGATTATGGAGGTTTGCTAGTGATTCACACCATCTGACCTTTGTTCTTCTCCAATCAATGCCAGGTGACTAAACTGAAGCACTTCAGTTTTGAAAGCATGTCATTTTTCCTAGTTTCGCCCCTCCTTTGAGAGGTGGGGGGGGCAGAGGGGGAGAGAGTCAATTATTCCATGTCTAGATTTTTGATCTAACTCCTAGAGAGATCTTCTAACATCTCTTCCTGCACCTCAGCTTGTTTTGAAAGCAAGTTTCTTGAAAAGCCTTTACAGAAACTGTAACCCTAATTTCCCAGGATACTTTAAAAGGAATCCACCAAAAAGGGGAAAAAAAACAAACCTTCAGGCAGCTGAAAAGGAAAACCTTAACTTATATATCTTCTATTAATTAGGATTTGATACCCTGCTTACTTCCAAAAAATTTATCAGAGGTGACATACAAAATTAAAAATATGACATAGAGCAATTAAAAATAAAAACAGAACAAAATCATTTAAAAAGAGAAACTGATGTTACATCTGAGATGATCTAATTACTATAGTAATTAACAGTTTAGAAGGATGATGTCATTAGTCATAAGTTGCTGAGAATTTCTAACCATTCCTTATTTGTTTGAGGATAAGGAATGAAGACCACCAAAGATTTACTGATGGCTAAGGCCATTGACATGAGAATCTGAATGGGTGCTAAGATCATAGCCTAGAGAGCTATGAATAAAGTAGGACTATATGCCATGAAAATGTGTGTTTCTTTAACATGATCCAATTGTTTCATGACATAGTTGGGGAGAAAATATTTATTACAGACCCTAGAGACCATAGGTAGGACACATTTATCAAAGAAGATGTAGACAGCCCTTGCCTTGATTTTAAATGAGATCATACTGGTTAATGTTGCTAAAGCCCAAAGAAAAATTTCCACTGTGACAGCTGAATTTAAGGTAGGGTTTCTAAAGTGTTCAAGATGAAAGCAGTTTAAGTACTGAGAACAACTGTAAATCAGCTAACTAATATTTAAAAGAACAGGATATAATAGGTGATGATACTTTAAAGTTCACAACTCTAAACAGCATGTCTTCCTGAAGAGCCCTAAGATAAGGGAAATCTGTGTATCTGTCCTGTGGTTGGTTAAGGTATTGATGCAACAGGGCTCACACCAGTTTTTTATGTTCAATATACAAAATGAGTTTTGGAAAAAAGATTCAGAAATTCACTCTACCTCTTCTGAGGAATGAGAAAGTATTTATTAGGCAGTTCGTATCTTCTAGGCATAGTGCAAAGGCTGAGGACTAAGACTGAAGTTTTCAAATGTAATTAACTGAATAATGATAGACGGTTGCTGTAATTCAGTCACGTCTGACTCTTCATGACTGCATTTGGGGTTTTCTTGGCAAAGATACTGGACTAGTCTGCCATTCCTTTCTCCAGCTCATTTTACAGATGAGGAAACTCTGAGTCAAACAGGGTTAATTGACTTGCCCAGGATCACACAGTTAGTAAGTACCTCAGGCTAGACTTGAACTCAGGAAGATGAGTCTTCCTGACTCCAGGCCTGGTGCTCTATCTACTTCACCACCTAGCTACCCTCAGGTACAAGATATGAGTACCCAATTACACAGTGCATTGCTGTAACCTGGTCTGTTCCATGGGGGCAGAATGAGGAGTTCAGTTTGTTGTACCTAAAATGTAGTAGCACCTTCTCTGTTAATCCACTATGTTTTAGAACTCTTGCCCTGGGGTCAAATAATTCTGACTGGTTAAATGCAAACTCCCCTGAACCACTATATTTGACGTGTCCCTGCCCAAATCCCATGCAGCCATCCACCCTAGTCATTCTGCCACCTGCACCACACACCCCACCTTGGATCCAACCCCACCTCCATTTTCAACCTCTTGCTCAGAGAATGATAATCAACTCAACACTACTTTTGCTTCTACTGCACTAATAAACTCTTCCTAAATAAAGCTTTCCTTTATAAAGAGCAGGAAGTGGACTTCCAGCTTATTCCACTTTACATCTGCAGCTCTCCTTAGATTCAATTCCAAGGAACAAGATGCCCCATACTGTTACCCACTGGTGTCCTGTCCCCACCCCCTTTCCAACTTCCTTTTGGATACTGTCTTTCCCCATTAGATTATGTATGCTCCCAGAGGGCAAGGCCTACCTTCCTTTTCTTATTTGGATACCCAGAGCTTAAGAGCCCAGCACTTAGAGTTTAATAATTGTTTACTAAATTGAACTGAATTCTAAAAGAGGACACCTATCACCTGACTCCATTCACTATCTCCTGAATTCCCCAGACCAAAATTCTCTTTCTAGGCCACTACTCTCCTAATACATGTAACTCCTTATACTAAAAATTAAGTCCCTTGAGGGCAAGAATAATTTCGCTTTGGCATTTGTATCCTCAACAGCTAACAAAATGCCTCGCAACCTAGAAGGCACTTCATAAATGTTTTCTCATTCACTAATTTATTATAAGAATGTTATGTTTTCAACTGAATGTTTAAGGAGTTCTGATCAAAGATGTAGCAGGAAACAATAGTTTTTGAAAATTTGAAAAACAAAATTCAATATACATGCAGTGTATACCGTAAGGCAAAGACTTTCTTAAAAGTTCAGTTTCTTGTTAAAAATAACATTGTATGACTAATAGGAAGTATTTTACATGATTGCACATGTATTGCCTATATCAGATTGCTTGCTGTGTCTGAGAGGGAATAGGGGAAGGAGGAATTGAATTTGAAACTCAAAATGCTTTTTTAAAATGTTAAAAAAAATGGTTTTAACATGTAATTGGGAAAAAATAAAATATCAGGTATTAAAAATAATAACTATGGATGTACCTGGAAAATGCTGTTCCAGAGTAATATATACATATAGGTCTTAGTTAACTTACTTGTTTTATTTAATGTAAGGAAGTCGATTTCTTTTGTGGGCATCTGGACTTCCTTCAGCATATTTTCCAATTCTGTGTTGTTTTCCTGCACTTCAAGTACTGAGCAAGAGAATAAAAAAAATAGTAATTCATTTCAGTCTGAGTCATTTTTATTATGCAATACATTCAAATAGAAAAAAGTGACTCACTGATACATAATCCATATATATATATATATAAAAGATTCTAAGCATTTTCTAGGGTTCATTGTTAAGGGCCTTAAAACTAAAGAAAATAATGCTATTGGAGATTATAATCATATTCAACATTAATACACATACACACCATCATAGCCAGCAAGAAAGGGTGAGAGCTTACAAGATACCTGTAGAAGTGCGGCTGTTGTACAAAACATAAAGGGGAATGCCAGGACCTGCCAATACAACAAAAGAAAAGACAAGTTTAGACGAACTTTTGGGGGGGCTGGGAGATGGGGGGAAGTACTGGGTGGGTGGGAGAAGAAGAGAAGATTGCATTTGCTGCTTTTCAAAGATGCTTTCAAATGTCTTCAACTTTCCCAGAATGTTTTATAATTCACATTTTCTTTTCTTTTTCGTAAAACCTGTTCTGATAATAAGGAGGGGCAATAACATGGCACAGTAGACAAGTCATTTCACTCATTTGGATACTGATTTTCTTATTAAAATGAGGATAGACAAGATGGGGTCTAAAGGCCTATCCAGCTCTGACATTCCCTGAGGTACCAACATTCTTCGTTGTCCATTTTATAGTATCCACCATCTGGAGGATTTGTACTGTGACCTGTTTCAGTAACAATGGTGATGAATTTTCAGTTAGCCAACCTCACCATTTTTCCTAATCCCTCTGATGACCACTGCTATACATTTATAGGAAAGTGGGTATTGACGAACCTCTAAACCTCCGGTAGTGATTTCTTATTTCCTCAAAGCATTAAAATAAAAATCTGTGAACATTTCATTCCGAGCAAAAGACAAAGAACTCTAGGATTACAGATTTAGAGCTGGAAGGTCCTTAAAGACTAATAAGTACAACCATCTTGTTTTACAGATGGGGAGACTGAGGACCAGAGAGGTTGTTAAATGATCTGTCCAATGTCACCTAGGTAATAAGTGTCTGAAGCAAGATTTCAACCCAGATCTTCGTGTTCCCAAGTCCAGTACCCTATCCGCTATGCCCTATAAACACTAGACACACACTAGATAAATGACAGAGAGACAAACAAACCTATGAAGACAGAAATACCTGAACCAGACCTGTAATTTCACTGGCGCAGGGAACACCCAACGAGGAAACTTCCTATCCTGAGGCAGAAAAGCACATGATCTGTAACTTATAGTCTTAGAGAACTGAAGAGTTACTGTCCAGGGTACTGGAAAGTTAAACATGTCCAGGATCCCCCAGTGTATAGATATGTCAGAGATAGAGTTTGAACCCAGTTCTTCCTGATTCTGAGGCTGCCTACTTTCATGTAAATACACGTACACATATAAGTTCTTTTATATAGTTATACATATATATTTTTTCATTTATAATAATAATGATGATAGCTAACATTTACATAGTGTCTACTATGTGCTAGATAGGCATTGTGCTGAGAGCTTGACCACTATTATGTCATTTGATCCTTACAACAACTCTGGGAGGTAGGTGCTATTATTATCTACATTTTACAATTGAGGAAACTGAGGCAAACAGGTTGAGTAATCTCTCCAGGGTCACATATTTATATGTATATATACATGTACCTCTCCAGTGATCAAATCTAAGCTCCTTAAAACCAGAGACAATTCCATTATTGGCTTTGTATTGCCAGTACCTGACACAGCACCTAATACATAGAAAGCACTTTATAAACACCACCATACACAACATACAGAGAAAGAGAATGAAAGACAGACAGAAAGAGAAAAAAAGGGTTGTGGGCAATTGTTGTAGCTTATGTGAAAATGTATGTGTGCTTTATAACTTTCATTTTCTACCCTAAGCTAAGGAAATATCCAGCCTGAAAAATAGCCAATCTCAATTCTACTTTGGCAGCTACATCCTCTTGAGCATACTGATTGCTTCAGCTACTGTTTATCTGATTTTTAAATCACTTACTTTTATTTAACAAATTGGTAAGAACTACCTTTAGAAAAATCAAAAAAGTGACTAGTTTGGAGATCTTTATTTGGTGACCACTTGGGATTTTTATTTTTTTATTATGAACTTAAGAAGAAAAACGATTGTACAAGAAATCATAATTGTTTCTATGACTGTGTAAGAGTGCTTCTACAGTTGTATAAATGATCACATAAGAAATGGGCAGTCTTTTTTTAAAAGTTCATATTTCATTTAACAAGGCAGTAACAAAACTTCTGTTTGCAAATGATGCAGAATCTTTATTCCCTTAAGGAACATGAATTTCATATGAAGTTGGTCAGTCTTCTCAAAAAAATACCTAAATCCAAACCAAACACAGATGAGCTCCACAGCAGCACTTTCCCTGTTTATAGTATCCATGTGCTCAGTGTTAATAGCGTCAAGGAAACTCTAACTTTCCAGAGAATTTCAACAGCAACAATGTCCAACAGAACAATTACTTTCCATGAGGGTGAGCAATGTTTGTGAGTAGACCATTAGCGCCATCATCAAAAAATATTTATTAAGGACCCACCTGGGAACCACTGTGGGACACTATTCATTGAAATTAATTAGATTTGAACCTTACAAATAAAGAGTTTACACACTAAAATACACTAGTACCAAAAGAAAAACAAAATTAAACAAAGAAGGGGAAATGATGCTTGCCCGTAAATGCATAATTTGACAATTAAAAAAAGGTATGTGAATAAGTATTTTTAAATCTTAGGATTTGGAGTTAATAGGAACCTTAGAAAATATCTAGTCTTTCCTTCTCATTCTACAGACCAGAAAACTAAGACTTAGAGGGGATGCTTATCCAAGGTCACAAAGGTCTAAGTAGCACAACTGGGATTTTAATTCAAGCTCTCTGACAATAAAATCCATTGTCATCTATTAATCTTACTCGGCTATTACTTAAGCGAAAGGAGACATCTTAGATTGCCCTGCTGCAAAGTAAACACTGGATTACACGGACAAATTTAGTTCAAACTCACCTGTACATCTTAGTTGATAATAATTTGCTTCCTGGCTAAATGATACTGAAAAATACTGACACCTTTCTGGATTAAATTCACAGGTAATGCACCTCACATCTTTAGATGAATCAAGATTAATTCTGTAAAAGTTAAAAAGTCAATTGTTAATGTTTGGATTAACAAATAATCAGAGAGAGCTAAAGGATCTCATTTTCCAGCTAGAAGTTATCAGTGTCCTATCAGTAAGTCCGTCACATTGAACTATTTTCTGAAAACAAACTTTTAAAATCCCACATCCCTAAGCCTATTTTGTAGAAATATATCAAAATATATTTTTAAAATGACCCAATACTGAAATATGATGCCCTGTAGTTCCCATGGACATGAAGAGTATATAATAGACTGAAACATATTTCCCTCCTCCAAGTAAAGGGATGATAGATTATACAGGTGTGAAATGGAACAATGATGTCGTCGGACATTATCAAAGTCAGTGTGTTCTCTTAACTGTACTTTATTTCAAGGGAGGGCTTGGTGGGGGAAGGGGAGAGAGAACTCAGTTATTGGGAAGTGACAATGATGCATAAACAAACAGAAGTGTCAACATTTTTTAAAGTGCTCAACAAAGGAAGAGTGCCATATCAATGAACAACTGAAATTTAGTAAATACCAAGCTGAACAAGAAGAACCAAAAAAAAAGTTGAAAAACTAAAAATATGCCAGTTAAAAAACTTCATGGAACTTTTCTCACCTATAAAGGTTTCTTCCTCCTGGCATTCCCTTGTATTCATTACTGATGTAGTATCTGAAAATAAAATGGTTACTGTTTTCAAATGACTCAATGTATGGTAGGCAGAAATGGACACACCAAGTGGCTTTTTCAAACATTCAATGACAAAACATATGAATCTCCTGTTTCCTATGTTACGTTCGGCTAAAGGTACAGCACCAGTAAAACAGAATAGGTAAGAGGCAAGAGGTGGAACTGGGATAATGGCATAATATCAAGTCTACTGAACATATATGAAAATCAGGTTACCATATGTTAAAAGAAAATAAGTACTGAATACATTACAAATGGGCTACCAGTTATTGGTAGGAGATTCTTCCTACTTCTAAGCAAAAACTATATTAGTATCACAGATTTAGAGTTGGAAGGTTTTGGAGTTCAACAGTTGTCAGGCAGCTAGGTAGTACAGTAGATAGGGCACTAGACCTGGAATCCTTCTGAATTTAAATCCTTCCTCATTATTATTATTATTATTATCATTATTATTATTATTATTATTATTAACTTCTCCGTACTTCAGATTCCTCATCCGTTAAATGAGAAAGTTGGATTGGATGGTCCCCTAGGCCCCTCCAGACTCTACATCTTTGATCCCACATAAAGAAATGAAGTCTGCCAACAGTCACAGAGATGGTAAATGACAGAAGGAGGATCTGAAACCAAGTCCTCGACTGCAAATACAACTTTTTCTGCTCTATTATTTCTTTAATCACTATTATTATGCCATTAAGTTCTATACTTACATTATTAATGGAATACTTACAGGTATTCATCGGTGAGGGCTTCTATCTGAATTACTTCCCATTGTCCTTCAGTAATAAATGTTTCTTCCTGAAGAGAGGTTTAAAAAGCCATTAATTGGAGGGTGTATACTAACTAAAGTTGAGAGCTCAATCAATTGTATGGACAATTCAAGTAACTATATCCTATGTCCCTCCTGAAGAGAAACAGATCTGTCTTAGTTGTATGCATTCATCAAATTGATCATATGATCATGCAACTGTCAATTTCCTTTTTGACTAAGATCTTCTTTTGGCCCTGAGAAATGCAAGTCAAAAACGTTGTAGTAAAGAATACTCACTTTTGTGGTAACATTAAAATGACAAATGTGTTTATAGCCATCCTTATTGCTGACAATCCTGTAGAAGTTATTACCATCTGATGTAAAGTGAGGCTCCGCAGGATTAAACTAAAAAAAAAAATTTTAAAGGTTAAAAAAAATAGACCCTCGAGCTAGTCACTTCATCTCAGTTTCTTTGGCTGTAAAATAAGTGGGCTGAAGTGGGTGATCTAAGAGCTCCAAATCTATGACCCTCTGATTCTAAGTCCACCCTAGTAAGTGTTTAGTAAATATTACAATGTTTACTAATAAATGATACTCACATAGGTGCCAAAGGAAAATCAAGAGACCTATTTTCCCTTCACAAGCGTAATTCTATTACAGCTGACCTTAGGTAGACAAAACATGTTCTCTCTTCATTTTCAATAAGGACTGCTCCATTGTCACAACTGTGTGTCTTACAAATGCAGCTAAAACACTCTTGCCTATTCCTTTAATTAAAGAAGGTAGAATCTTCAGGTTGGTGATGTTTGGTGTTGCAGCCTTCTGGCAGAACGAGAAGTGAGAGAGGAGACTGAGCGGACAGTTTTCCTATCATTCTAAGCACTGTTTTCTTAATGAAAAAGCAAAATGTGAATTCTTCGATCTTGCTTTGGATCAGATACAGTGAGGCATAGGGTGCTGTGCATTGCAAATTCGAAATTTTAAAGTATATACATTCTTACGTCTGCCATTTTCACGTTAAGGTCTTTTCGTTTTCTAACTATATTTAATAATAGAAATCACAGTTCTATAGAAGGAAAATTCCCATATTCCCAACAAAAACTGGGAAGTAGAATAGCACATTAATTAAATTGAAACAGGCCTCCCATCGAGCTAGGAAAGAAAATGTCATCTTTGAGACTTTGATTTCCACGAAGCACTTGACAGCAGGTAATAGATGACCCACTTTTTAAATTGTTGATTTATTTCATCTTTGATGTTTCATCTTGCAATTCTACTGATTTGAGGGAAAGAAGAAAAATGCTTTCCTCTCCTACTGAATGATTCAAAGTGAATTCATTTCTGGAGCAAGCTGGAATGTGCAGTACACTCGGTGTTCTCATTATGGAACTCTGAAACACATTCCCCTCTCTAGACCTGTGTTCACAGCCTTATCTTTTTAATACATTTCCCTGTTTCCCCTGGATGGAGTTGTGCCTAGTAGAAATGTGTGAAAAGTGGCATCTGTCTGGTTAAATACAGAGAGGAAAAAACATATTTTTTTCAAGGAGTCGTGAGGAAGTGTAGCGTGTCTCTTGCCATGGAGGAAACCACTTTTCATGTTGGCAAACCTCTCCCCTCTGTCCAATCAGTGCCTGGAGGAATTTTAAATGCTTTAGGTTTCGCAGAGGCCAATTCCCCCAAGAGAGCGAGTCAGGATTCCCCTAAATTAGGAGTGGCATCACCCCTTTGAATAAAAAAATGCGAATCCATCCAAACAACATTTTTTCTTAAACCTGACATAAGTATATGATTACAAAAAAAGAAAAAAACACATGAAGTCATTTGTTTACCATGGAAAACAGTATGGTGGATCTTTCTTTCTACTCCATAGCTGTCACAATGCAGTTCCTTTGCAAAAACTTGTGTAATGCAGTGGCAATGAGATAAACATGGGGGGGGGGAATCTATATGCTTTCCTAGAATGTTTGTAAGTGCTTTGTAAAATGTGAAACCAAATAATGATCATTATTTCTTTCAAATATGCATTCCCATGTGTACCAGCAGGTACTGTGTGGAGTGGGGTAGATGTGATACTACTTTCTGTTGGATAGAATCAGACTTCCTTGGACATTTGACTTTCAGTGCTGACAGTGGGTGGGTGAATGTTCTGTCACTGAAATATCTAACTTGAAATGAGTTGCCAACTCCCTATATCTGAGAATTCCTTTTGTTCTGCCTACATGGGTGCTTCTTTACCACTGATGGGATTACTAGACTGGAAGAAGAGGTTAATGTTTTGATGTAGTATGCCTGCATGTCAGCAAGTCATTTCATATTTATAAGCTGCTAAGAAACACTAATGGACAAGACAGAGAAATATGTGCTGAAGGAGAACACAGTTAGGTTGATTTTGAATTGGCTGAAAGACTGGACCCAAAGAATAGTGGCTAATGGATCAGTTTCAAAATGGAGAAAATTCTCCAGGTGAGGAGACCAGGAATATGTATTTAGTCTTATGGAACATTCTCACCAGTGATTTAGATGAAAACACAGATAACCTGTTTATAAGAAGTAAAACTGACACAAAGCTGAAAAGGATAGTGTTTATTCATTTTGAATATTTGATCTGGGGTCTGAAAAGTTCTCAGTGAGTTAAAACAAAGGGCTCAATCTAAAATGACTGAAATTGCATAGGGATAAATGAAAATGCCTACATTTATGTGGGGGGAAAAACCCAACAAATGTAAAAGTGTATGATGCAGGAGGAAAAGATCTGAGGATTTTAGTGAACATCAAGGTCAGCAAGCCAACAGTGTTTGTGAACCCAAAAACCAAAAACAAACAAACAAAACCACCCATGCTGGTGCTAAGGCTGTGTTTATAGGAGCAAAGGGTCCAGAATGAGGGAAATGAAGATCTTGGTCTACTCTGTCCTGATCAGATTACTTGGAATATTGCATTTAGTTGTAGTTGCCACAATTTCAGAAAAGTATTGACATGATAGAGTCCATCCAAAGAAAGATGATTCAGATGGGAGGGTTTGTGAACCTATGTCACATGAGAATCATTTGAAAGAATTTAGAATAGTTAGCCTGAAGAAAAAGAGAGAAAAAGAAAAGGTAAAGGATACATGATAGCTGTCTCCAAGTATTTACGGAGATGTCATAATGACAGTTGAGGAATTAAAACTTGTTTTGCTTGGCCCTAGATGGCAGAACTAGAAACAATGGATGGAAATTGCAGAGAATCAAATTTTGAAAAGGAAATATTCTCTAATAATCAAAGCAGCTCAAAAGTGGAATGGGCTACCTCCCAAATTAACAAGTACCCACCAATGGAGGTCTTCTAGAAGAAGCTGGATGATCAAATTGGGGATGAAGATTTAGAGGGAAACCCTGGTCCTACAACAACTGGGAATATATAATACAAACATAAAAATTTTCAACTGAAAATCAAGTCAAATACATATCATTTATTAAGTGCCTACTATGTGCCAGGCACAATGCTAAGTGCTGGGACAGAAAGGCTAAAAACCCAGCATCTGCTGTCAAGAAACACACAGGCTAATGGGGGAGACTACTCTCAAACAACTATGTACCAACAAATACAGAAAAAAGGCACTAAGGGGACATTAAGACATTAAGGGGAATTAGGAAAGGCTTCTTAAAAAAGGTGGGATTTGGGGGACAGAGCCAAGATGGCACCTGGAAAGCAGGGACTCACTTAAGCTCTCCCCCAAATCCCTCTAAACACCTGTAAAAAATGGCTCTGAACAAATTCTAGAGCTGCGGATCCCACAAAATAGCAGAGGGAATCAGGTCTCCAGCCCAGGACAGCCTGGATGGTCACTGAAAAGGGTCTATTGCATGGTGATAGGAGTGGAGCTCAGCCCAGCAGTGGACCGCACCAGGATCAACCAGACTGGGAGTCAGGCAGAGCAGACCATAGGGCCATGAATCACTGAGCTACAGCAGTTACCAGACTTTTCAACCCATAAACACCAAAGACAACGGAGCAGGTTAGTGGGAAAACTGCTAGACTGGGGTGAGAGGGGTCCAGCCCTAGCCCTGGGGGGTGGAGGAAGTGGCACAGCAGCAGCAGCAAGAAGCTCCTGTAGCTGCTTCCAGAGCTCCAGCTGCAGTTTCTTCTGACCCCAGGCCCACCCAGTGGGAGGAATCAAGCAGCAGATCAAAGCGGGAGTGCAGGGAACACTTTGCTGGTAGAGAGGCAAGGTTCTCTTGCTTTGCCCTGCTTGGATCTGGGTCGCAGTGTTGGTTGGCAGTTCTTGGGGGAGAAGGAGCATTGCTGTGGCAGAGCTTGTGGTGACTGTGGAGTAGAAGTAGCTCTGAAAACAGCAGCACAGCCCCTAGAGCTTGGGACAAAGTACTCTCTACTCTACAAGCATTCATACCCTGACAAAAAGCTCAAGGGTCAAGTAATTGGCTGGGAACATAAACAGCAGTGAAAACGGACTCAGACTATAGAATCTTTTTGATGACAAAGAAGATCAAAACACACAGCCAGAAGAAGTCAACAAAGTCAAAGAGCCTACATCAAAAGCCTCCAAGAAAAATATGAATTGGCTTCATGCCATGGAAGAGCTCAAAAAAGATTTGGAAAAGCAAGTAAGAGAAGTAGAGGAAAAACTGGGAAGAGAAATGAGACTGTTGCAAGAAAATCATGAAAAACAAATCAATGACTTGCTAAAAGGAGACCCCAAAAAAATACTGAAGAAAATAATACCTTAAAAAATAGATTAACCCAAATGGCAAGAGCTCCAAAAAGCCAATAAGGAGAAGAATGCCTTGAAAGGAAGAATTAGCCAAATGGAAAGAGGTCCAAAAGAACACTGAAGAAAATACTGCCTTAAAAATGAGATTGGAGCAAGTGGAAGCTAGTGACTTTATGAGAAATCAAGAAATTATAAAACAGAGCTAAAAGAATGAAAAAATGGAAGACAATGTGAAATATCTCATTGGAAAAACCACTTGCCTGGAGAATAGATCCAGGAGAGACAATTTTAAAATTACTAGACTACCTGAAAGCCATGATCAAAAAAAGATCCTAGACATCATCTTTCAAGAAATTATCAAGGAAAACTTCCCTGATATTCTAGAACCAGAGGGTAAAATAGAAATTGAAAGAATCTACCAATCACCTCTTGAAAAAGACCCCTAAAAGAAAACTCCTAGGAATATTGTCACCAAATTCCAGAGTTCCCAGGTCAAGGAGAAAATATTGCAAGCAGCCAGAAAGAAACAATTTGAGTATTGTGGAAACACAATCAGGATAACACAAGATCTAGCAGCTTCTACATTAAGGGATTGAAGGGCTTGGAATATGATATTCTGGAGGTCAAAGGAGCTAGGATTAAAACCAAGAATCATCTACCCAGCAAAACTGAGTATAATGCTCCAAGGCAAAATATGGACTTTCAATAAAATAGAGGACTTTCAAGATTTCTCAATGAAAAGACCAGAGCTGAACAGAAAATTTGACTTTCAAATACAAGAATAAAGAGAAGCATAAAAAGGTAAAGAAGAAAGAGAACCCATAAGGGACTTACTGAAGTTGAACTGTTTTGTTTACATTCCTACATGGAAAGGTGGTATTTGTAATTCATGAGACCTTTCTCAGTATTAGGGTAGTTGAAGGGAATATACATATATATGTGTGTGTATGTGTGTGTGTGTGTGTGTGTGTGTACGTATGTGTATACACACACACACATAACACATAGACAGAGGGCACAGTGTGAGTTGAATATGAAGGGATGATATCTAAAAAATAAAATAAAATTAAGGGGTGAGAGAGGAATATATTGAGAGATGCAGAAAAGGAGAGATAGAATGGGGTAAATTATCTTACATAAAAGTGGCAAGAAAAAGCAGTTTTGTTGGAAGGGAAGAGGGGACAGGTGAGGGGGAATGACTGAATCTTGCTCTCAGGGTTGACATGAGGAAGGAATAACATACACACTCAATTGGTTGTCTTACCCGACAAGAAAGTAGGGGGAAGGGGATAAGAAAAGAGGGATGATAGAAGGGAGGGTCAATAGGGGGAGGAGGTAATCAAAAGAAAACACTTTTGAAAAGACACAGGGTCAAGGGAGAAAACTGAATAAAGGGGGACAGGATAGGATGAAGGGAAATATAGTTAGTCTTTCACAACAAGATTATTGTGGAAGTGTTTTGCATAATGATACATGTGTGGCCTACGTTGAACTGCTTGCCTTTTTACGGAGGGTGGGTGGAGAGGGAAGAGAAGAGAGAATTTGGAACTCAAAGTTCTAAAAGAGGATGCTGAAAAAAAAAAAGTTGTTGTTGCAAGCAACTGGGAAATAAGATATACAGGCAATGGGGTATATAAATCTATCTTGCCCCACAAGAAAGTAAAGAGAAAGGGGACTGAGGGGCGGGGGGAAGTGGGGTGATAGAAGGGAGGGCTGACTGGGGAACAGGGCAATCAGAATATATGCCATCTTGGAGTAGGGGGGAGGGTAGAAATGGGGAGAAAATTTGTTAACTCAAAATCTTGTGGAAATCAATGTTGAAAACTAAAAATATTAAATAAATAATAAAATATGAGAAAGGTGGAATTTTAGCTGGGACCTGAAGGATACCAGGGAAGCCAGTAGAGAGAGAATTTCAGGTATGAGAGCTAGTCAGTGAAAATGTCCCAAGTCAGGATGTGGAGTGTCTTGGTAGCGGAATAGCAAGGAGGTCAGTGTCAATGGATCCAGAATACATGGAGGGAAGTGAGGTGCAAGAAGGAGGAGGAAAGGCTAGGAAGAGCTTTAAAAGACAAACAGTGGATTTTATATTTGATCTTGGAAGCAATAAGGAGCCAGTGGCATTAAATGAATAAGCCAGTGACATGGTCAGACCTGTGCTTTAGAAAGCTCAATCTTACAGCTGAATAGCCTAGAGAGGAGAGGGACTTGAGGCAAGAACACTCAAAAGGCCACTTCAAAAATCCAGGCATGAGGTGATGAGGGTTTGCATTAGTGTCAGAGGGGAGAAGGGGGGGGGCAGGGCAGGGCTCCATATAAGAAGGTAAAATTGCCAAGACTTGCCAACAGATTGGTTAATAGGGAGAAAGAGTAAAAAGTTGAAGATGACACTTAGCTATTGAGCATGGGTAACTAGAAGAGTCTGTAATTCTATTATTTTTGGTCCCACATGAATTATTTCTAACTATTTCAACAGTCTTTTTTGCTTCATTTTCCCCCCACATGTGCCCTCTTTCTTTTTTAAATTTAGTATGCTAAATACTACCCCAAAATTCATCTATATTCACAATACCTTCAGACATTCAGAAATAAAGTGTATACATTAACAACAAACAGGGGATTCCTAATCTTTTTCTTGCAATTCATTTCTATGGATTATATAAAACTTTCTTTTGCCATGAAGACTTCAGCAATTTCTCTCTGATCCTCATCCCTGCTCCAAAAGCCCTGAGGAAAGAGTGGACATGCTCCTTGCTCACTGATGCTGCTCTCTTCAAGGCTACAACAGCCTTTTCTCTGAAGTTTATTCCACCCTCTTCCAATCCTTGTCACTAATATTTACTGACACTCTCCTCACCTACGTTTTGGACTTTGGCACTTAGCTTAGTATTTTTCTCATCACACTTTCTCATGCCATTATCCTGAGTTTTTCCAATAGTCACGTTGCTAGTCCTTCTAATACCCACTCTTTGAATTCAATACCTTATCCATACCCCTTTTAGCCATTAACTATAGTGGACACACCTTAGAACATCACTCAAAAGTATTTAACTTCCAAACTACAGATCTGTGAAAATTTGGCCCAGAGACTTAGATAAAGTCTGTAATTCTCTATATATCTGAACACAATGTTCTGTGCTTCTACCGCTCCCATTTCCCTAACTCTTTTCACATGAAATTTAGTCTCTAGATTCCTATTCTCTCAAACTATCAACCTCATTCTGGCCTCTCTACCCAGTCACAATCTTTCGTATGTCAGCAATGTTCTCCCTTCCACTCTCGAATTCCCTTGACCTCTTTACATTCCAACATTAACACCATATGAATCCTCAACTTTGATTAACTCCTACTGGCCTCTTCTTTAGTTACTAATCTGAATTCTGAATCACCAAGACTCAGACCTTTAGACACTTTGCTCTCTTTCACCTCTGCCTACTGTCAATTGCCAAATTCTGCTTCTGTCTCCCTAATCATCCTAGTACAAGAATCCTTGTTCAAATCCTCTGTTCTCTCATCAAGCTTCCAAATTATTCTTTCTGCCATCGGTATATAACTTTTACAACCCATTACATCATTGTCCAAGTAATCTTCCTAATATACTATCGTCATCATTTTTTTTTCAATAACCATTTTGTGGTTCCTTCTCACCTCTCAAATAAAATATATATACTTCTCATATTAAAGATGTCAACACAGCCCTAAAATGCCTTCCAAGCCTCATTTCAACTTAACCTTCTTCATATACTCTATGTTCCAGATAAATGGTACTATACTCCACCTCCCTTCTCATCCTACCCTTTCCTATCTCTGTGCAATACTCATCCTATCTTCTATATGCTGAATTCCCATTTTCATCTGCTGAAGTCCATCCCTTACTTTAAAAGTCCAACTTAAATGCTACTTCATTAGACTTTCCCAGGTTCATTTCCCTGTCGTGCTGAGTCATCTCTTTTTAGCCAAATTTCTCATGATACTTTGCCCAGACCTCTTCTTGGAATTACACTCCAATTACACTCCATATTACACTATTACACTCCTCCTTGTTATTATGATTATATGGGTATATGTCTTGCCTAATCCTTCCTCTCTCCCATCCTCTCTTCTTAAGACTATAAAGTAGCCATCTTTATATCCCCAACACCTAGAAAAAGGTCTTATCCATAGAAAATATTTAAGAAATATTCTTTAATTTGAAGGGTTCCACTTTCAAATGCCTAAAGATGAAACCATTTCAAATATCTAATCCACATGCTTAAGAACTCCATAAATTTTAAGCACTTACTCTTCCAACCCAGCCAGTAGAACTCGTTTCAATCTTCTGTCGATCCTGAGGAGGAAAATAGAAAATGATGATATTTTTAAGAGTGCTAAGAAAATCTACAATATGACTAATATGGAAATATGTTTTGAATGACTACACATGTATAGCCTATATCATATCAGGGAGGGAGGGGGGAAGAGGAAGAAGGAAGGGAGTTTGGAACTCAAAATTTTTAAAAATGAATATTAAAAGCTGTTTTTACATGTAATTGGGAAAAATAGAATACTATTCATCAAAAAAGACATAAGAAAAAAGGAACAATGAATGTTATTCTATGGTTAATATTCAGGTTCAAATTATTCCTCTGAGATGAGCAAGAAAAAAAATTGAAAACTACCTCCATTGATGCATTGTTTATGCCAAGAGCTTGTCAAATATTATCTTTGGAACAGGGGTGGGAAAGCCACTGAAGGAGCCAAATCCAAATGAGGTACCTATTGAGTTAAGAATGGTTTTTTACATTTTTAAATACAATGGAACTTTGTTTAAAATGTAAAAACCAATCTTAGGTCTTTGTTGTACAAAAACAGATGGGGGGGGCAATAATTTCTCTAGTCCTGATGTTGACCGAGGACTTTTTGTAGTGAGGAGTTACTTTGCTCATTACTGGAAGACTCTCCACTCTCCTTCTCCCACAAGTAGTGGTATAAAAGGCTACTAAGTCCATAAGTGGTAATGGAGGGGTTTCCAATAAATTTTTATCAATGGGAAATGGGGGAATGAGTATGAAAGCAACCTTTCACTATATTCACATCCCCACAGTTCAGTGAAATTTCAAGCACAGGAGAGTACAATCCTAGTTCCTCACAATCCCTTCTCATCATTTTCCATGGGCCATTTTGAGGGAGGAACATGGCAAAACAATCAATCCAGCCTTGGACATCTTTGAGGATCATGGGGCTAAACTAAATGATTGGGGACCACTGATGTAGAATTTATGCAGGATTGCAACTAAACTCCAGATAATTCTATACTGTGTAGCCTAATACTTACAGTTTTATTCAACTCCTAATGACCTTTCTTACTTAAAAATATTTAAAGTTGACCATTAATCTAAGACCCCTAGATCTTTTTCTGAGTAGCTAGCTCATCATTTCATGTATTTTTCTATTTAAAACACTATCCTCTATTTGGAGTTATTTACTGCCTTTGCTTTTGATCTTTATTTCTGAAGTCTGTAAGATTTTGTCCTTGTAAGATATTAATCCCCTCTCCCAATTATAGTCTTCATGAATTCTAGTAACAAAACTAATAACAAAAATTGAAAATTACTAAGTTCCAGAAAATAAAAGCAATTAATCCACTCACTGCCCTATCACATAATAAATTTTTTTAAAGTACACCTTCACAGTGGTTTGCTGATTTGTAGTTCCTAATATACTCTCTCCACTTGATTTGTCATTCAAGTTTCACTTTCAAGATGTATCTCCATTCTATCTTACCACAGGACAGTTCCATCTTCCATTATCTTTCTCAAAGTCACAAATATCCATGATTGAATAATTCTGAATCCTTCTGAGCCACTGAAGAGAAATTCTTTCGGCATTCACCCATGTCACATCACACAAGTAATGATCACTAGAGACAATGAAAGATAAAGTTTAGCTCATCATAAATTTTTAGTCCATCAGACACTTTACTTTGTACTGATGTGAGAGTAATGAACCATGCTGTGAAGGAAGATTTTATTTGCTTGTCAAAATCACTTAGTCCCATAACATGGACCTTTTCCCAAAGCTTAAAATGTACTTAATTTTGAATGATGAGGGAAAGCTCTGGAAACCAAACTATTATCTTAGGGGAAAAGGCAACAACTAAAATAACTAAAAAGATTTGGGTACTCTTAAACTACAACTTAGCCTTTCTCTGGTAAAAGGCTGTGGAGTAAAGAGTAACATTTTCCATTTCTTCCCTGATGTCCTGAAGGTGAATTGGTTGATTAGAAACACAGGCCGAGGTGTTTATAGACAATTCAAAATGTTTTTGCGTGCATATTCTCCACATCAGGGATACTTGCAGATGACATTTTCTCAACTCAGTTTCCAAAATGAAAAAAATAAAATCAAAAATCTGCAAATGCCAAGAAACAAGGACATAAAAATGTTCTTTACCAAGTCAAAATCTTAACTGTATAAAGGCACTAAACTTAAAGAAATTGGTACAAAAATGTAGAAATCTGTGGTCACTCTCTCCCAACACACACACACACACACACACACACACACACCACCTCCTTAAATTAGTCCACAGCAAAATGGATTTTTTTAAATAGCCTAAAGCAAAATGCATCAAATCAGTAAAGTTTATTTCTTAGGAATAGACTAGACCCAGGATTTCATTTTTATAAAGAAGACAGCGGTAGATGGCTGCCTAAAGCATTAAGAGGTCAACTAACATGTGTAGCCTGGATCTCTCAGAGACAACCCTTGACCATAGCCAGAAGTCAACTTTCCTGGCTTTGAAGCTGGCTCTCTATTTAAACTATGGCGATGATGTCAAACTCAAGTAGAAAGAAGGGCCACTCAACCATGTATAAGGGTGCCTGCATATTGATGTAGTTTTATAATCTAATATTATGTTTTATTGTATTTTTATTTATTTTGTTGAATATTTGTCAATTACATTTTAATTTGGTTCAGGCCACAATCAAGAGTGTTATGGGCCACATTTCTGATGCCTCTGCACTAGGGCACACTGCCTCATTTATATAATTTATTACTTGTATGACCCAAATTGGGCATAATTGTCAGACTAATATTCTCAAAATACAGTAGCATATCATCTTTCTGCTCAAAATCTTTAATAGCAACCTACTGAGGAAAATATAAGATCCAAACTCCTCTGACTTTAGTTTATGCCTTCTATAATCTGGTCTAACCCTACCTTCTCCACTCATATCTCCCATTATTTCACAGCAAAAATCTGTTTCCAACCAAGAAAATCTCCTATTGAGAACTCTTAACAAACTAATCTCACTCTTGCCTCTGTACACCTAATGAAGTTCTCTACTTCTCACTCAGAAAAATACTGAAGCTTAGTGGATGGAGATCCTCAGAGTCAAGAAGATCTGAATTAAAAAAAAAATATCCTCAAACAGAATATTCTTAGCCCACCTATCCATCTAACCAAATCTTATTCTCCCCATCCTTTCCCAGTCCAGTCCTGCTATCACCTAGCAAAGCCTTATTTATCCATTAGGGTCCCAGCTAAATATCACCACCTACACAATATTTTTCCTGATCACCTCAGTTGGAATTTATTCTTCTCTCCTTTACATTCTTAAAAATACAATATCCACAAATTTTATCAAATAATTACTGCAGTATGTATAAGGCACTCTACTAGGTAATGAGCAGGATGCAAAGAAAAGTAAGACATGATCACTAGTCTCAGGGAATTCTTCACCTAACCAGGAAAATAAGAAAGGTGAAAAAACAATACAAACTAGCTTATAGTGGATACGTGGGTGTACTGGTAATTAAGGTGGAACTTTTTTACTCTTTTAGAAACGCTAAAGTAATCAAATGTCTTTGATTAAGTCTTACTAGGTGCAAAGCTCCAGGCACACACCCTTTTGCTAACTAGATATAAAGCCCCAGACTCACACCCTTTTGCTCATTAGGTATGAATCCTTTGAGCCCTGAACAGAGTATAAAAACTCAGAGGTTAGCATTTTGTCTGAGGCTCTCACTCACTGGAGGAGTGTTGAAGTGGAGACTCTGGTCAGTCTTTGATAAGAGTCCCCCACCCCCACCCCCCACCCCCCCGCCTACCCCACCTTGAAGAAACCCACACATTTTGTTTGGGGGTTCTCAGTCACTGGAAGAGTAGTGTGGGACTCTGGGCAAGCCATTGTATATGCCTCCCTGCTTTGCTAACCCAGACCCATTGGTTCTCTGGTAACTATGAATTTGTGATTTTGTCTGTTCATATTGTGTATGTTTGTAATTTGTATTTGCTCTGAAGTTCAGGTTGCTGGTTTTTCCTCCTGAACTGAGTTATATATGTACATGTGATTAAAGTGAGATTGTTAAACCCTTAAGGTTGCTTTCCTTAGTAAAGCAGATCAAAAGAACCTGTGTTAGTGGCCTTCTGTGTGCTGGTTGTTGTTGGTTTTACCCAGCCACAACTGCTGCTAGCTAAATTGTTGCTACAATGGGAGAGATACAAAAATATGTAATGAGAGCTTTAAGGTAGGAAGTAATTCTTCAAGCTAACAGCTGTGGAGAAAACTGCCTGCAACAGTGAAATGAGCATTGGTTCTGGAGTCAGATTTCCCAAGCTCAAATCTCACCTCTTATTGCCTCCTCCCTGTGTTACCTTAAAGTAAGTCATTTAACTGAGTCGATGGTGTCCTTAGTCCCTGCTAATACCAGGCCTCCAAGCTACCTAAGCTAGACAGGATTTCTGCAGATAGACAGAACTGACATTTATCTAATGCTTTATGACTTCACATTCATTATTTTATTTGAGGTGGGCTTATCTTGTACTGCCAATAAAACACTTAAACATATTGCCTTGTATTGTAGACACTTGTGCCCAGATCAGATTTCTTATCTGCTAAATATAATTAGCTTTTCTTAGTCTTCATTCTCTTTGACCCTTGTATAGCTATAGACACTGTCAACCACACTCCTCCCAAGCATGGCTGTCCCCCCACAACCCTCTGTCCCAGACCCTCTCTTCTTGTTTCTCAATATTATTTTCCTTTAGTGACATCACCAGCTCCAATGGGTTTCAATGATCACCACTACAAAGACGACTCCCAAATCTATACCTCCAATGATATTTTCTCTCCTGAACTCCAGTCTCACATTCCACAGTATGTGCCTTAGGTATATCCCAAACCCAGCTGGTCCAAAATAGAACTCATTACCTGTCACCCTAAATTTTATCCTCTTCTAAATTTCCCTATTTTTATTAAGGATACCAGCATACTTCTGGCCAACCATGTTTACAAACCTGAAATCATCCTTGACTCTCTCACCTTATATATTCAATCAATTGAAAAGTTTTCTCAATTCAAGCTCTACAACATCTTTCCAGTCCATTTCCTCTTTGACAATCACCGCCATCTTTGTTTAGGTCCACAAGCCAAAAGTTGTGTAGGCCTACGGTGTGCATATGCTATGTGTGCCTCAACCAGCCCCCAATGAGGCTTAAGGGGATTTAGGGGACTGCATGAGCTGTGCTTGTCTTGACTGACCCCATCGAGACATAGGGGTAGTCACTCCCCCTTCTTGTCGGCCTCTTCAAGAAGGGTGATTAGGAAATGCTGTAGGAGCTGGTGCTCTCATTATCAGCAACCCCTCTGAGAGGACTAGATTAGAATAAACTAAGATTATTAACCCATCTGAAGCTGTCTTCTTCTCCTTCTTGTCTGAGCAGATCAAGAGGGAACCTGTTACAAGCTGGAGTCCGAAAACTCCAGCATGCTCATGTGTTATCTGTGAAACAACTGTAATCTCCTTGAAGGCATGGATTCTTTGATTACTGTCTTTCTTTCCCCAATATATAGCCAAACAGCTTTTACATAACAGAGGCTTAGAAGCTATCTTTTGAATCAAATCTCTACTGACTAGTTTATAATCATCTTGAGAGAATTACATTGTCCTGCACAATGCCTTTTACACGTGTGCCTCATAAATATTTTTTTAAATGAAAAAAGCAACAACCTAAAATCAACTGTCATAAAACTTAAGCTTGAGGCAAATAATCTTCTGCAGCATGGCTGCACTCTATGTGGACAAAGTTAACCCATATCCATCTATCCATCTATCCATCCATCCATCTGTTTCCTAAAGCACAAGGAGAGATGGGGGAGAAATGGTGGTGAAGAGGCTCTTTGTGTCATCTTCTGCACTAAAGTCCTGTTTCAATACTTCAGTCTGGGTTCTCAATAGTTCCACCAGTGGAGTTCAAGCTCAGGCAAGTCTTGGAAAATACAGTCTTGACAACAGATTCTGCATCTTTTGTCCAAGAATCAGTCTTATCTCTATCTGCAGAGGCTCATCACTACAAAGCTGACCACAAGGTAATGAGTTTTTGTGGATCAAGGAGTTGCCAGAAATCTCTGGAATTAAGTATTAAAGAAGCGTGCCATAAGGTAGCTTTTTAACCAAAGGCTCATATCTTTTGATCAAAAACTGATAGTAAAAAATTAAGATCTCCCCCTTCTAAAACACAAATATATGAGTTCAAAGTCAAATAGTTCAATCAAGTGCTCCAGGAGGCTTTCCAGTCTATTTTTATTCTGAATAAAGTCCAATGAACTTCAGGCCTTCTACTTTCTTTGTAGTTCTCCAGAGTAAAAAATAAGCTCTACACACATGGACTTAATGATATAACAATAAATGTTAGGTCTGCATACTTCAAGTTCAATATAAGGGGAAGCAGAACAGGTGCATGTAATTTATCCATTAGCCAGCATAATAAGAGCCTAAGCTGTCGTAAGGTACCGCTGGTCATAATAAAGACACAAAAACGTCCAATTGTATGTATTACTGAAATACTTCAATTCAATTCTGGGAGCAAATATACCCAACAAATAGTGCTATAAGCAGTCCCTTACTGAAACATATTTTCACACTAAAAAAAAAAAAAAGATTAGAAAAAGAGAAGAGTGAAACTCAGATAGAAAAAGGGTGGAAATAAATGAAAGCATCAATATTTGCCCCATCTGTGGTGAACGTTGACTCTCATATACACATGAGCCTAGGATAGCTTTAAAATATTAAAGACTGGCTGAAACAGATCCCTTGGACTCTGGACTCTGATCAAGCAAATGACTATATAGTACACCTTTCCATAAGGTCAACAAATTCAATTCTACTCAATAAACATTTACTAAGCACTTTTGATTTGCAAGATACCATGAAAGATGAGAGATATAAAGATACTAAATGCCACAGTCAATGACTTTAACATGTTTATATTCTACTAGGGAGACAAGTATACAGTATATGTAGATAAGTATATAATACAAGCTAGAGAGTGAGACAAAGTGCTCTAGGAAAATTTAAGGAGAGACAACTCTAGGAAGAAGGAGGAGCACTGAGGAAAGAGGAGGATCACATCAAATCAGAGAATGCTTCACAGAGAATGTGGTTCCTGAGCTGAGTCTTAAAGGAAGAGAAGGAAATGTGAAAGGCAGACTGATGGGAAAACGCATTCCAGGCAGCGGTCTTGGGAGCCACTATTCTCTTTTTCTCCCTAACAACCAACTTTGCTTTGCTGCTGTTGCAACATAGGCTATACTTCACTTTATACAACAGATTTGCCCTTCAAATGTCTAGCATTTTTCCTATGCAAGTCACATTTAATGCACAAAAGCTGCTTGTGTTTCTATGTATGCTATGATTGAAACCTTTGATAAGCCAAAAAGTTATTCCTACCATATATCTTTCACATCAATTATTTTTATAAATTTTCCAAATTATCTTTTATTTAAATCTGTTTTTTGCATCCTAGGTTTTCCTAAAATGAGTTATAACTCTATTAACTTATAAAGAAATAAGACGCAAACAAGAAGCAACAAATTATCAGTTGACTGATTCGGTAAGTAATCCGTGGAAATTGAGGGACACTGTCCATCTCTGAATAACCATGCCTTTCGGGGAGGAGCCAAGATGGCGGCTGGAAAGCAGGGACTTGCTTAAGCTCTCCCCCAAACCCCTCCAAACACCTGTAAAAAAAATGGCTCTGAATAAACTCTAGAGCTGCAGAACCTACTAAATAGCAGAGGGAAACAGATCTCAGGAGAGCCTGGAAGGGTCTGTCACACGGTGCTGGTAGCAGAGCGCAGGCCAGCGTGGGCCAAGCCAGGACAGACCAGACCACGAGTCAGCCAGCCAGAACAGGCCTTAGAGGCACGAATCATTGAGCTGTGGCAGTTACCAGACTTCTCAACCCACAAACGTCAAACAGCAGGTTAGTGGGAAACTGAGGGATCAAGGTGAGAGTGGTCTGACTGACCTCCACTGGGGGTGGAGGAGGTGGTGCAGTGGTGGCAGTGGCAGCAGCAGGAAGCTCCTGAGGCTGCTTCCAGAACTCCAGCGTCAGCTGCTTCCCGAGTCCGTGGCTCACACTGTGGGAGGAATCTAGCAGCAGATCAGAGCATGCGTGCACTTTTGTGCGCAGGTTCTCTTGCTGCGCCCTGCTTGGATCTGGAATGCACTCCTGGCTGACGATTCTTGGGGGAGGAGGAGTGCTGCTGTGACAGAGCCTGTGGTGATAGTGGAGTAGAAGTAATTCTGAAAACAGCAGCACTTGGACCCTAAAGCTTGGAACAAAGCACTCTCTACTCTACAAGCAGTCATATACCCTGACAAAAAGCTCAAGGGTCAAGTAGTTGTCTAGGAACATGAACAGGCCGTGAAAACGAACTCAGACTCAAACTCAAACTCTAGATTCCCTTTTTGGTGACAAAGAAGATTAAAACATACAGACATGAAGAAGTCAACAAAGTCAAAGAGCCTACATCAAAAGCCTCCAAGAAAAATACAAATTGGTCTCAGGCCAAGGAAGAGCTCAAAAAGGATTTGGAAAAGCAAGTTAGAGAAGTAGAAGAAAAATTGGGAAGAGAAATGAGAGAGATGTAAGAAAAACATGAAAAACAAGTCAATGACTTGCTAAAGGAGACCCAAAAAATGACACCTTAAAAAACAGACTAACCCAAATGGCAAAAGAGCTCCAAAAAGCCAATAAGGGGAAGAATGCCTTGAAAGGCAGAATTAGCCAAATGGAAAAGGAGGTCCAAAAGAACACCGAAGAAAATACCACCTTAAAAATTAATAAATAGTGATGAGATAAGAGTTTTAGCCTTACCAAAAGGGATCCAGGTTTGAATAATGCTCCAAACACTTACTGACTATATAAATAGGAGCAAGTCACTTTACCTCTTGAAGTATCAATTTCTTTCTCTTAAAAAGGGAGTAGGAATATTTGTATCATTTACCTCAAAAGAAAGAAGCAGACTCTGAACACCTTAGAGTAATACGCAAATGTGAGTTAGGAGTATTGGCTGGAAGGGTAAAGAGGTGCTAACTACATGTAGTCTTTGATCCTTACATAATGGACAAGAAGCATCACTGAATATCCCTGGGGCCTCTGCACCTTCTCTTCCACATTTTGCCTAGCAGTTCTAACACCTGACTCAACTTCACAGCTGAGCCTAAGATGAGTAAGACGTGCCACTCGACATCATTTCAATTTGTCATCTTCATTCTATGTATCACAGGTAGCTAGTCACTGTTCTATACAAAGGCATGCTTACTGCCCAAGCTCTCCCATTCAAAACACTGGAAACTTCTTTCCAAGTTTGTATTAAATCATTAGAGCCTAATCTTTGGCCTGACCATTCAGAAAGTTCTTCTGATTATACTATTATCTAGCCTACATCTCCCCATATACTGGATTTTAGAACATTCCACTTACACATATTAATCCAGTGCACTCTTTTGAGGGGAGCTAGGTGGTGAAGGATACAGCACAGGGCCAGGAGTCAGGAAGATCTGAGTTCAAACTTGGCCTCAGACACTTACTAGCTGTGTGACCCTAGACATGTTACTTAACCCTTATTTGCCTCAGTTCCTCATCTGTAAAAATGGGATGCAATGGAGAAGGAAATGTCAAACCACTCCAGTATCTTTGACAAGAAAATCCCATGGACAAAGTCCATGTGGTCATGTAGAGTCAAACACAACTTACCACCACCACCACCACCACCACCACCACTACCACCACCACCAGCACCTACTACTACTACTACTACTACTACTAATCCCCCTCCTCCTCTTCTGAGATTCCCCCTGGGCATTATCAGTTAATAATAATTCAGTACTCAGGTACTGAAAGAGCTAGTGAATACAATTGGTGAATAAGTATCAGTGATCTTTAAAAGGCTGTGGAGAATGAGAGAGGAATCAAAGGATTAGGGGACAAATTTCTGCCTTTTCAAGAAAAGGAAAAGAAGGAAGTCTAAAACTATAGGTCAGTAAGTTTGACTTTGATTCAGGTAAAGCCCTAGAACATATCATTATGGAGACAGCTGATAAACACCTAGAAAAAGAAGCAGTGATCACGGAGGGCCAATATGACGGAAATTCTTGTGGGGATAAAAAAAGTGTGAGAGATGTGGAGTAGATAACATTTTAAGTGGATGGATCTGGAATTGGTTAAATGGGTAAGCCAAAGCATAGGATATGGTGGGTCAAGAGAAGACTACTTGTCCCTAGGCTGTTTGATGTTTTTATCAATGACTCAGATAAAATTGCTTATCAAAGCTGATGATGACTTAAAACTGGGAGAAATTACCAAATTATAAATTATATATTTATTAAGAGCTTACAGGTGCCAGGAATACACTAAGAGCTGGAGATACAATGAAAAAAAGTAAAACAGCCCCTGCCCTCAAGGAGCTTCCATCATAACAGAGGAAACTAAATGCACGTGCTCGCGCACGCGCGCGCACACACACACACACACACACACACACACACATACACACACACACAAAGAATACATGATAGTAATAGGAGCTCAAAAAAGACTTCATATAAAAGTTGGCACTTGACCTCAGTCTTGAAGGAATCCAGCCAAGAGGCTGAGGCGAGGAGAGAGTGAATTCCAGGCATATAGGACAGCCAATACAAAAGCACAGAGGTGGGAAATGGTGCTACATGCATGCAGAACAGTAATTATAGCTAGATCATAGAATATTAGGCAGAGAGTAATATGTAAGAAAATTGGAGAAGCACAAAATGGACAGACTATGAAAAGTTTTAAATGCAAAATAGAAGAGTTCGTATTTCATCCCAGAAACAATAGTCACTGGAGGAGGGGCATGGGGTAGAAGGCCCGATGCAGAGCTGACAAGAGATGTGGCCTTTAGGAAGATTATTTTGGCAGTTGTGCTGCCAAAATGAATTGCAGAAAGGAGAGATGGTAGGGAAAGAACTAGAACTAGAAATCATGTAAGAGGAAAATTTAGTCCTGATATAAGGAAAAAATGTAATAAGAAGAGCTACAGAAAAATGGGATAGATGGCCTGAAGAAGTAGGTTCCCCTACACTAGAGATCTTTATGCAAAGGCTGAATTGACCACTTGCTGGGTAAGTTTTAAAGAATATTCTTCTCTTTACTAGTTCTGTGACCCTTGACAAGTCACTTAACCCTGACTGCCTCACAAAAAAAATATTCTTCTCCAGGTATTCTGTGGACCAAAAAGGATCAAGCTCCTTTTTTAACTCCAAACTTTTTGTGATTATTGCAGGATTTTAACTTATTCACTGTTTTCAGTTTAGGAGCTATAGGAATTCAGTACAAAGGAATAAAAGAACATATCTACTCAATTTTATTAAAAAATGTAGAATAAGTAGTGATTCTTGCATACTACAGGTCATTCACTGTTTTATTTCAAATAGCAGTTTAAGCCTTTCTGCATGGGAAGGCAAATTAAGGGAAAAAATACTAACGCTATGTAATACTTCACCTGTGTTAAGCTATATTACTCAAGAAACCAGAAAGAGGCAAGGCACTGTGGCACACACTTGTAATCCCTGCTACTGGGAAGGATAAAGCTGGTGAATTAATTGAGCTCAGGAGTTCTGAGCCACAATAAAGCTATGCCAATTTGGTGTCTGCACTAAATTTGGTACCTAAGGAGGGGTGAACCAGCCAAACTCAGAAACAGAGAAGGCCAAAGCTCCTGTGTCAATCATATTAGGATTAAATCTATTAGAGGCCTCCACACTTCCAGCCTGGGTAAAGTAAGGAGACTCAATGGGAAGGAAGGAAGGAAATAAAGAAAATAAACTGGAGGTAACTGAACATAGTACTGGATTGGTTGGATTGGAGAGAAAGTTAATGTAATGCTCTTTTTCTGAAATATTTCAGGGGAATTTGCTGGGTAACATACCAAAGAGTGCTTAGCTGATGTGTTTTACTGACTGGCAAGTATTCCTTGAATTAACTTAGCACTACTCCTTCTTTTAATGCTGCCCAGAAAATAAAGCATGTCACAGTACCAAAATATAGCTGGGTGGTTTTGAAAATATGGCATCCTCACTTGATGTTAGCACAATCAAGTGATGTGCTTGGAATAATTTTTTGTAAAAATGTATTTGTTTCCATGGCATTTTCAATTAAAAAAAAGTTCTTTTGGAAATATGTCTGACAAGGAAATGAAAGATTAGCATCTTACAAATGCAAGGCGCTTAATAAATGTTTCTTGAATTAATCTAACACCAGAGAATCGTTACCACTAGCTCGATATAAGGAATGTAAAAGAATAGACAAGTTGATGTTTCATTAATAGAAGGGAAAAAACAAAACAGAACACAAGTCCAATTTTGCTTCAGTTTAGTGTACTAGCAAACACATTGGTACACTTAAAAAAAATCCTCCCTAAAAATGCAGGATGATAAATCAGAATTCATCCAGAAGGCTTTTATAATAGGCACACAAGAAATATCAAATGGTATGTGGCTATGTCTCAGTCACAGACAAAAATTAGAAAGAGGATCAACCAAAACAATTCTTTAAACTGGTGAGAAAATGTCTGTGTCTTTGGCCAAACTAAGTATGTTGGGACAAATGTTTGGTTTTAATTATTTCACTGGGTTTCCCCAACTAAGTGGCAAATCCTGACATGCCTCATCAACTTGTGGAATCAATAACCAAAGTACAATTTGTAGGGTAGCTGTGACACATTCGATTTATGAAAAAAGACACATAAATAGGGGAAGATATGAAATGAAAAGCCTATAGCAAAATAAAAAAAACTCTCCATAAGAACTAAGCTTTGCTGTGTAAAAGGTCATAGGTTAGTCCTCAGTTCAACTTAACACAATATTGAATTTGTACTTAGTATATCTAACACACTGTACTAGGTTCTGGGAAAACAAACTCAAAATGAAACATTACAGACCTCACTGAGTCCATATGCTACACGCCATGGCGGCCAATTCAATGCTCTTTTGAGTTGTCTGTCCTTAATCTTGCTGGGGTCAGAACTTACCTATTTACTAACACCAATCTCCTTTTTAAAGTACAATAAACTTCCTAGATATTACATAATCCCTAACATCCTAATAGTGACTGCTAGCACCAATAGAACACTTTGGTTTGCAAAGTAATTTCCATATCATGTGATTCTGGCAACAATTCTGTTAGAGAGGTGCTACCATTATTTCCATTTTATAGATGAGAATACTGAAGTTGAAAGCATTTAAATTACTTCCCTAAGGTCATACTGCTAGTCTGAGTCAGGATTCGAACTCACACCTTTTAGACTACAAGTCTGAAACTTTGCCACCTATCAGGCAGTTGCCCTATGGGTTTGAATTTTTTTTTATTATAACCACAAGGATACTGTTCTCTGGAAGGATGTTTCAGGAACAGATGAGAATTTCCAAACAAAAACACTGGCTAAATTTACCAAAAAAAATAAAGATTCCCAAATGATCAACTGTGAAGACTACAATCATCTCCTGGCTATGGAATCACAAACTTTTTTTTTTTTGGTACACATGATATACTTGCCAAACCTATAATCTGAAAAATCTCAACATGATTGCTAAGAAACTCTAAAGCGATGTAACAGTCTAGAGTTTCAGAGTCAACAACTTTACCTTATTAACATAGAAGCAGGAGCTACAATCTGTACTGATGTTGCATTAGTAGTTTCATTAACGGCTGTTGTATCGATGACAAATAGTTTTACAGTTGGATTTGTTGTTCCTGCCTAGGGGAAAAATAAAATTTTTAAAAATACATAAATAAAAGTGGTACTTTGAGAATACACAGAGTTTTTCCAATAAACTAAATATATTGAAATTATTGATGTTTTTTGTCTCTAAATTAATTACAATCCGTTGAGATATCACATATTTCCTTCTGTGCAGACCAAGTCAAAGCACTTATGAAGGACAACTCTTTCCTTCACCTGCATCTTTTGATGTTCATATAGATGAACATATCAGTTCATGATAAAAGGTAGTCCTATTTTTTAAAAAAAAAAATGGTTTTCATGATCTTTTTTTTACAACTCATAAAGAAATGTTATTTGTAAGGGTGAAGTGATCCCTAACACGGGATCACACGGCTGAGTTTCCTCAGCCATCCAAATAAGATTCTTGTACAATGTGACTCCAGTTCAAGGATTTCTCACACTTAGCCTGAATCCTATGATTGATTCTTATTAATCAACTGACTGAACATCTCATCACTTATTTTTATGAGTTGGATGATTTGATTGATGTCTGTAAGAGTAAGAGCTGGGTCAAGATTCCCCACCACCACCACCACACCTACACCTCCAGCTTACACGGCCTATATATGCATGGGGTAGACTGTTGAAATGACTTCAGTTACGGACCAAATACGCTGTGATCCTCCAACGTCAGAGGTTATGGATGGCCACTTAGTAACCAGCTATGATGTCCTACTCACAGAGCTAGAAGAGACTGAGGTAGAAGAGACTGGGGGAGTCATCTAGGTCAACCTTCTCATTTTATACATGAGGAAACTAGAGTAAAGAGGTTTAAGTGATTTTCCCAAGGTCATACAAGTCATAAATGGCTGAGCCAAGATTCGAACTCTGGTCCCCGGTGCCAAAACCAATACTCTTTCTAAACCACCTGGGAAATTTCTGAAGAGAATAAGCTTTTGTCTATAATGAACTTGACTTAGAGTCAATGATTTGGTAGTTGAAATATCATAAATATATTTAAAGTCACAACTTCTCATCAGAAAAACATAGCTACCGTGGTAGAATTCTAAAATAAAATCTAAGTAAGAAATCTGGATGGATTTTGACCTTCCATTTCCTGTCTTTTGTGCCTTGGCCCAGGCTGTCAGTCTCCTTTCCTTGCAATGCATTCACTCCCCTCTCACCTCTGACTCTCAGAATCCTAATCTTCCTTGAAGGCTGGGTTCCTGTCCTTCCTAGACTAAGTTCTTTCCCAGTACTTGTTGCCCCCTCACTCTTTAAAATGACCTATAATTACTTATCCACCCCTCCCTCAAGGAGAAATGAGAGTTAATATTTAAATAGGGATTTTATCATCACGGGATGAACTTGGGCTCAAATTACCTGTGATTTTAAGAAACAGTCTTCGCAATATTATTTTGTAAGGTAGATGCAATTTAAAGCTACTCTCCTGACTCTCCCAGACTTTCTCAGCCACATACTGGAAGTACCCTCTGTAGCCAGAAGTTCTTCCTGTAACTGACTCCCAAGAGCCTCCATTTTAAAATACACCTAGGCCAGCCATGTCTTCTGTCTTCTGTCTTTCCTGGACTTTCTTTGTGATGTTCACCCACTGGGTATCTTCATCTCCCCTCACCTCTTTTCAACTTCTTTTTTTAATGTGTTTTCTTCCTCCATTAGAATATAAGCTAGGGGCACATTGTTGGTGGTGGTGGTGGTGGTTGTGTTTGTCCCTGGTTCTTGAAGAGGACCATAACCTCAGGGAATGATGACATGACTTGAATGAAGCTGACTTGGATCTGAGTTGAGGGAGGGCTGTGCAAGGTCACCAGCCTCACCTTCTCTTCCAGAGCCATCTAGATTCAGTGGCCTGATATTCATCAGGATGACTGAAGATGGCCCAGAATGCAATGGGAGACCCTCGCCCTTTTGGGCTAAGGTCTTTTTAGGTTCTCATTTTGAGTGAGGTAATCCCCACTTCATGAATAGGCCTCTTTCAGAAGTGAGTCAAGGGATGCCAACTTTAATCCAAAGAAAAAAAAAAATCAAACTGGGAGGGGAAGACCCTCAAGGTTGCTGGCTAAAAAATAAACAGTTACTATTTAGTAGACATTTGATAAACGTTTACTGAATTGAATTGTGTTATTAGCACCTGGTACATAGCAAGTGCTTAATAAACGTTTGTTGACTTTACTTGGCTATCACTGATAGATCATTTTTCATACACTCCCTCATTTGATCTTCACAATAATCTTTTGAAGTAAAGGTTATTATTACATACATTATATAGATGAGGAAACTGAGGCTAAGGGCAAACACTTGCCTGGGCCAGTACTGAACTCAAATCTTTCCGGCTCCTATGTTCCTTCCTCATATCACCCTTGCCTTTTAGCTAAGCTCCCTCAGGGAAGAAATTAATTCATTTTTGACTCGGTATTCCTAGCAACTAGCACAGTGCTTTGCATGTAGTTGGTGATTAGTAAATGTCTGCTTAATGTCTGAACAATGTATCTGAGAGGCACACACGTGTCCTAAATAGAGAAATGAACTTTGCATCCCATTTCTGCCCCTAATTACCTGAGTAACCTTGGGCAAATCACATCTGTTTAGGCTTGTTTCCTTATCTGTAAAGTATATATGAACTAGTTTCTAAGGTTCCTCTTAGGTCCCCAAGAATCTTATTGAAAATAAACACAAAGTATGCAACTAATGTTTTTTTGGAGGCAATGGGGTTAAGTGACTTGCCCAGGGCCACAGAGCTATTAGGTGTCTGAGGCCAAATTTGAACTCAGGTCCTCCTGACTCCAGGGCTGGTGCTGTTGTGACACCTAGCTGCCCTGCATCTAATTCTTAAAAACAAAAAACTTCCTAAAAGACCTAGTAGGAACATCCTCCTGAACTTGATATACTAAGCTCCTACAAAGACAAATGGTCCATGCCTAGGATAAACCCAATTTACAAAGTAATATACATCACTCCCATTGTTCAATTTTGACCACTCCAACTACCACTTTTTTCATTTGAGATCATCTGACTTCATTACCTACTCCCCTTTTGCTTTTAGAGATGTCTCATTCAAACATTTCCATTTTCCCCTATCTCTCTTTCAAAAGCATTTTCCAATCTTTTTCTGCTTGTCATTCCTCAAAGTTTTTGGAGAAATTACAAAACCTTAAATCACACTCTTTCCTGGGATAATAAAAATACTTTAAAATTGCCAGATGCTGTTGACTTCAGCAAGAGTAATCACAGCAAGCTGTTGAAGAGAGACTGACAATATTTTCATTAGCAGGAATGGATTAAAGGAAACCATTCTCTTTTAATCAAATTACCGAAACACTATATGGAATAGAACACAGACCTTTGGATATGGAAGCTGAATAGTCTTCGGGTACTGAAATGATTCATCAAAATAGAAGGAGTATTGCATGATAGGAACTTTTGTATCATTAAATTGGGCATATGCTAGAAAAGTGCCGTCTGGAGACCACCACAGAGCGGAGTAATCACTAAAGATTTCCTCTGGGAAAAAAAAAAAGATATAAATTCTTCAGTTACAAGAAATATCTGATAAATTGGCTTTGGCATCCCAAATATTGTTCTCATTAGCTTAAGTAATTATAGTAGAGTTCAACTAAATGAACCACTTTACATTTTCTGGGCTTCCAAAACCAAAGTAATACACATAAATAAATGTAAGTTATATTTTCTGAATTTGGATTTCTAAATAGAATAATGCTATTTTATTCCACTGTTATATGTTCTGTCACCATTGCAAAGTAAATCATCCATCCTCAATCTCTGCATTTTAGAATCCCCTACATTTTAATACTTAGAAGGATAGGAAAAACCAATTGAATCAAGTACAGAAGACTAGTCTGGATCCTCTAATCTAATTTTCCAAAATTCACTGGGTCAAAACATCCTCTCTCACCAACCTATTCTTGCCTCTCCCCTCCTCCCAGGATTCTCAATATCATACGCCCACAGGATGCTGAAACAGTAGAAGATATTCAAAAAGCATACACTAAATATTTATTCTACATAATTTGCCTCCTATCAGAGATGGAAGGGGAAATGACCCCTGAATGTACGTCACATCATAAAGCACTATAACCCAAAATAATCTCCCCCATACATAATAACATCTGGCATTTTACAAATATTATCTCATTTGATCCTCATGACAACCCTTGGAAGGTCAGTTCTATTACTATCCCCATTTTACAGATGGGGAAACTGAAGGTTATGTGATTTGCCTAGAGTCCCAGAACTAGTAAGTGTCTTGAGAGTGGATTTGTCTTCCTGACTCCCAACTTCAGTGCTCTATCCACTGAGCCACCTAATTGTTAGAGATTTTGCTGATATTAACAAATTCCTCTTTGGGAAATTAAATGTCCCTTAGAGAATGGGTTCTTAGCCTTTTCTGTGTCATGGACCCTTTTTGCACTATGGTAAATTTTATGGCCTTTTTCTGAGAATAACATTTTTTAAAAATATATTTGTTGTTTGGTTATGTCCAACTCTTCATGACCCCATCTAAGGTTTTCTTGGGAGAGATACTAGAATGGTTTGCCATTTCCTTCTCCAACTCATTTTACAGATAAGGAACTGGGGCAGAGTTAAGTGACTTGCCCAGGGTCACACAGCTATTACCGTCTCTGAGTCTAGTTTTGGACTCAGGAAGAGAAATATTCCTGAATCCAGGCCTAACCCTCTATCCATTGTGCTTCCTATTTGCCTCTTAAATGTATTAGTAAACACACACACACACACACACACACACACACACACACGTAAATGTGTAAATAGAGAGTGGAAACCATGGAGCTGCGGAGACCAGAGAATGGAGGGGGAAGAGAAGGCAGGCAAACAGACAGCTGGGATTTTGAGTGTTTATGGGGTGGCCCTAGCAGGAGAGAAGGTTACAGGATGACTTGGGTCCTTGCTGTAATACTGTGTTATAATTTCCTTGTTGTTACATTGAGTTGGACTTACTGGTTTTGGAATACAATTACTGCTATGCTGGGTTGGAATTACTGGTTTTGGGGTTTGATCTTCTGGTGTCTAAATAAATGTTATACTTCCTCTGCTTTCTATCTAGAGAATCTCTCATACTTTGAGATTCCAAACTATACAGGTATGTTCATGGTCATCTTTGAGGTTATGAATCTTGCTTTACTGATACAGCCTCAGGTCACAGTTCTACCATGTGACCTGAATTCAGTTCTCAAGGTCTCTGATTCTGCTCCAGAAGAGAAGACTGAACTAAATTATCACCATAAAGTCCTTTCCAACTCTACCTCTTCATGAGAAACAAATTTCTTTGTTCCAATGTTTCTTTGGCTTTCAGAAAACACTAGATTCAAGCAGTTGAAAGGTGAAGAGTTTTGTTCTTTATAAAAATGGTTCATTTGTGAACAAATAATAGTAATTAGGTTGGATCTCTTTAATCAAAATAACCTACAGGGAATTTGGGAACTTTTTCAAAATCCCATTTAGTCTGGCAACAACAAAAGAGCCTACTATACATCTGATCAACACATTCATTGTGCATGAAACACCAAAACATCACTTTCAAAAGCCGTTGATACAAATGACCTCCACATTTTAACAAATGTTATCTCTAATCATTTTCCCCACTTTTAAAAGCAGGAAACCAATTTTTTTTCTAAGAGCAAATGGGCACCAATTATCTGAAAAACTGGCTTTCTCTCCCCAATGTCCCCACCCCTAGGTTTTATTCTGTCTCGGTGTGGAATGTTGTGACATTGTTTTTCTTTCCTTATCAACTACTGTTACTAAGATAAATCTGGCTGGAAAATATTTGACTTGAACCTGTTCACTCATCAGTCTCCAGGGCCTGGGAAGTTACCTAAACCTAAGTCTGTAGCAAGGCCACAGACCTAAAGGTTTATTGCTAACCCCTATGGTCTAATAAGTTATGACACGCTCTTGTAAAGCATTTCTTTAGCTTATAAACTAACAAATTTTGTGTATTCTAAAATAGGCCGTGATGGCTTGTATTTTACATATTTACTTTCAAAATTGTAACTGAATATTCATATTTCCTGGTTTTAAAAAGTTTTTAAAACTGTACCTTCATAAACCCAGTCAGTTATTCCATTAAATATTACATTTTCTTTTCCATCATAGGTGATCCTCAAACTTGGCAAATATGGATCATTTTTTATATAAATATCATTATTCCAAACATATACCTATAAAGAAACAATAAGAATAATGCATTATAACACCTTTGTAATAATTAATTTATTTTTAGCTTTCAACATTCTTCCATAAGATTATGAGTTTTAACATTAGAACACCTTTTAACTGCATTTTAACTACATTCTGAATTGCATGTTTCAAAGGCATCTGAAACTCAACCTAGTCAAAAGGGAACCCATATCTTTCCCAAAACCCATCCTTTCTTAAAACTACTCCATTTCTGTTTATGGCACCAGCAACCATTTGGCCACCCAGATTTCCACCCCTGAAGTCTTCCTTAACTCATTCTTCTCTCTCAACCACCATATACGATCAGCTGATCCAAATTCCACAACATCTCTCACATACCCTTCTCTTCATTCAAGGCCTTTTCACTTGGGCAACAGAAAGAACCTTGAAATTAGTGCCCCTACCTCTACTTACTGGCCTCTCTAATCCATTTTGCACACAGCTATGAAATTAATATTCCTAAAACATGTCTAGCTATAACACTCTTGTACTCAAAAATCTTCAATGATTCCCTTTTACCTCTAGGATAAAATACAAAATCCTCTCACTCTACCCTGTCACAACCTGGCTCCCAGCTACACTTCCAATCATTTCCCATTCTTCATACATTCTCCAACCCAGGAAAACTAGCCTACTAGATATTCCTCCTACATTATCATTCCTCCTTCATCCATGACTATGTACAATGGATTCACATGCTTAGAATTAAATGTCTTCACACTTCCAATTTTGAGGTCAGAGACTTTCATTTTTGTCTTTGTATTCTCAGTGCTTAACAGACTATTAGTAAATGTTTGTGGAATTGAATCAAATTGAATTTTTTTCTTATTCTAGCTGCATTTATTTTATTGGTGCAAAGACCATTTGTTTCTACATACTTTGAAAGGAGCCTAATTTGTCATGTATAATATTCTTAGGGTTGTCACAGTAAGTCAAAAACTACTTTTCTCCAACTTCTCTCCAATGTTCCCAGCAGTACTTAATAAATCTTTGTTTCATTACATTTTTTTATTTCAATTTTGCTGATCTCACCTGTAATTTTCAAAAGCTCATCTTTACTGTTTGTTTTGGAATTATTAACTTATTGGTTGTTGTTTTTTCAATTGCATACAAGTCTTTAATACTTTCTCTTTCTCATCTACTAATTCTAGAGCTCAAGGATATAAAATTTCCTTTAAGTGCATGCCATAATTTTAGTATATTATTTCATTATTACAATCCTCTTGAATATAATTACTTGATTTCTCTATCAGGAAGCCAATAGTTTACCCATTTGATGAGGAATTATTTGGTAATGGCAGCTGTGATGGGGATAGGATCTAGCCCTGTGATTTTACTGGCCTAGAGAGTTCCTGGAAAAGGAAACTCCCTCTACTAATGAAGGTGAGCACTTCCTGTCACTCATAGTCTGAGAGAGTTGCTCAAAGCACTGGGGGTTAGTTAGTTAAGGAACCTGCCCAAGGTCACACAGCCAGTTATGTTTCAGAGGTGGTATCTGAAACCATGTTTTCCTCCCTTCAAAGTCAGCTCACTAACCACTATGCCATGTTACAGTCTATTAAATAAAAAACATTAAAAATGACCCTGAGTATTGGATGGTCTTCTCCGCTTTCACAGTGGTGGTTTAGCACAAGCTCTCGAGACAGATGACCAAGCTTCAGTTGCTGTCTTGCAATTCCTGTTTGATTTCGGGCAAATCACTTAACCTCTTAACCACTTATGCACAAGGTTCCTTGTTAATTATCTGTGACATGAATGGTACTAGGGTATTTTCCAGATCTAGCAATGTAATCCTGTGAAGGAAAACTTGGTCAAATGATCTAAAAGTAGAACACTGTCCATATCTATGACAATCAAAATAGGACATTTAATTCATTCAACAAACATTTATTATATGCTCATGTGCAGAGCACTCTACTAGGTGTTAAAGAAGATAGCAAGTTTAGATAAATCAATTCAATTCACATCTGTGCCTACTATGTGCTAGACACTGTGCTAAGCACTGGGGAGACAAATAAGAAAGACAGTCTCTTCCCTCAAGAAGTTTATAATCTAATGGAGTAAAACAAGAAAGAAGTTGGAAAGCAAGAGGGAAGGGGAACCAGGAGTACCCAGTGGAGCTGAAGCCAGATAAAACTTAATCCCTTCCCTAATATAAACAATAACTGTAACATACAATATTACATGATAAGAGCATTGAAGAGATCCAAAGTGCTACATAAGGTCCATGAGGCCAATAACAATTAGGAGAATCGAGGTAGCCTTTGGGATGATCATGATGATGATGGTACTGACAGCTGATGTTTATATAGCACTATGTGCTAGGCACAAAATGTCTGCAATTATTATTTCATTTGATCCTCATAACAACCCTGGGAGTTAGGGTTATCATTCCCATTTCACTCTTGAGGAAACCAAGGTACACAAGAGGTTAAGGGACTTTCCCAGGGTCATACAGGTAGTGTTTAAGGCCAGATATCAGGTCTTCCTGAATCCAAGCCTGGTGCTCTATGCCCTATACCACCTAGCTGCCTCATTGGGCATGCCTCATGCAGGAAGAAGCTTTTTGGTTAGACCTTTAAGGACAGAAATTTAACAGGTATGAGCAAAAAGGACATGCTAGGCATGTGGACAAAGGCACAGAAGTAAAAAAAAAAAACACTTAGTATGCACCAAGTGTGTTTGGGGTTGGGCAAAGAGTCTGGTATAAATGGAATGTAGAAATATGAGATAAGGTTAGGTGTGGTGCCTGATTGGAGAGGGTTTGAATTCCAGTGAAAGGAATTTGAGCTTTTTACAGAAAAGAGAGTCACAGAAGATTTCTGATCCAAGGGAATTTCACGAATAGACCTATAGATCCCTAAGATTAGGCTGGTAGCAACATGGAGAATGCAATGCAAGGGGAACAAAAGAGAAGCAAGGTGCAGTAATCCAGGTGGGTTCTACGTATTGAGGTAGTAGCAGTGGAAATAGAAAGGAGATATTGTGGAGGGAGAATTTTAAAAAACTTGGTGAAGGAGAGAGTCAAAATAACCCCAAGGTTATGAATGTTGGCCAATGAAAGAACATCTGCATTTACTAACCAGTTTGTGACCAACTGGTGACCAGGAGATCCGCTGTATGAGATCAGGAATTTTCTCATCTAAAACCATCGCTCTAGAAGAAAAATGAAACAGAAAATAAACAATATTTGTGATTCACTATAATCTCTTCTTTCCCTCTCCCAAAACCAGGATTAACCCCTGCTGGATTTTACATAAAAGTCACTGACCTCTTACTTAAATCATATATGTCATATGAAGCTGTGTAGGAATGCCTCCAAATCTGTAAAATAAAACAGTTGAACTTTTTAATAACTTAATGACATTCTGTACATAAAAATCTTTTCACCTGTTCCTGGCAAGCTAGCTAAGTGGACAAGATAATAATTTATAGTTCCTACGTTTTATGTAAAGAAATTCCTATCCTAGAACTTGCTTATTGTCATTATTAAAATCATGTCTCATGCTTTTGTATCTGTTATGTTTGAAAGGAAAAAAAATATGGATTAGTAGTTAAACCCTCTCTCCTAAATCCCTATCCTAGTACTTCTAGGTTTTCTAAATGTACATGAAGTTCAGTAGAATTTGAAAAAAAAAAAAGAAAATAAGACTGGCTCAGGATATTTTAATTTGTAAATTAGACCTAGGAATATGAAGTATAAAAAGAGTTTTTTCTATGATGATATTTTTAATTTAGCATTTATTGGCCATATATTTGGCAAATTTGATTCTGCTTTGTTAATAGCCATGAGGTCCCTGAAGTGTTTACTTGATATTTTGTTCATTTGCAGGGAATGGAGATGCTTAATATGGACACAAGATGTTTCTGCTTATGACTCCCAGATGACAAGTCTGGTCTTTTCTGAGTCACAAATGAGTAGCTTCCTTAAAAACTTCCCTGAATTTGTATAATAACAACAACAACAATAATAATAAATCTCACAGTTTTGTACTTTTTTTTTTTTAAAGTTCATGACACCTTACAAACATGAACCTTTTGGAGTTTCAAAACAACTACTTATCTTACTGTGCCTGAACAGGGTCTTGATTAGAGATGTCAAATTTCAGGAAACTTTGGGCCGTTAGCTATCATTATCTTTTTTGGGGGGAGGGGAGGGAGGCAGTTAATGAAAGGAAATTGAAAGTGGAAATTTTCAGGAAAATATAAATACATGCAAAACTTACTACTCTTAGTACTTTTTCCAGATATAAAATGTATCATGAATAATTTGATTTACAAATAAATTTATTCGGTATTTTAACAAAGAACTGCATTCATGTTAATCTTTTTTGTGGATTTCAAGTTCCTATTTCAGTGCTTTTACGCTGGCTGTCCCTCATGGCTAAAATACGCATCCTTCTCAACCCTGCCTCTTAGAACTCCTTAAAAACTTAGCTCACTACTACCTACCTAGAATCCTTTCCTCTTTTCCATGTTAGATCTCTCCTCCCCAAGAAAAATTACCTTGGATTTATTTAGTAAATATTTTGTCTATGTGTATATGTATATATTTCCTCCCCCAAATTTAAAATGTAAGCTCTTTTATAACAAAGACTTTCATTTCTGCCTTTATAACCTCAGCACTGGGCATATTAATGTTGGTGCTCAGTCATTTTCAGTCGTGTCTAATTCTTCATGACCCCATTTGGGGTTTTCTTGGTAAAAATACTGGAGTAGTTTTGCCATTTCCTTCTCCAGGTCATTTTATAGATAAGGAAACTGAGGCAGACAGGGTTAAGTGACTTGTCCAGGGTCACACAGCTACTCTGAGGCTAGATTTGAACTCAAGAAGATGAGGTCCAGATCAGGCTCAGAAGAAGGAAGTTATATACTGAGCAGTGACATGATAACCCTTTGTTGCTTCCCCCACACACCCAATCTAGTTAAGATTAAGTGGATCCTATTATCAATATTCCCTCCCTTTTTCCTTCCTTGCTAGAGTTCTTAACTCTTTCATCTATCATAGAGCCCTCTGAAGTATGACGAAGACCATGTACCCTTCTCAGAATGTTTTAAAAAGTATTACAAAGGAAATCAGTTGTAATGAAATTTAGTTATCAAAATTTTTTTGAAAACAAAGTTCCTAGACCCCAGATTAAGAGCTCATGCTTAATTATAGTCAGAAAGATGGTAAAACAGCCACCCATCACTAGGTCAAAAGTCAACAAAAGGAAGTAGTATTAAATTCTTTGGTTTCTTGAAAATAGCAGACCCAGGAAACAGGCAAGCACTTTGTTCTCTAAAATAAAAACCTTGTTTTAACTTGTAAAGGGGCTAATGCCAAATATCATCATCTATAAAAGTATTTCTACCACTTAGTTTAGAAGCACTATTACACACACACACGTGCACACACATATAGGTATATTTATTTATTATTCACAATGAGGTTGGACAATACAGGAATACCTTTTCATATTTGATTTAAAATTCAAAATAGTAATTTTATAATCAAATATCATTATCATTTGAAAGGGGGAGAAGGTCTAGATCTTAGGAGAAAATTTGACAATGAAAATTTATGCCATAGTTTTCCTTATTTTTCTGGGCCTTTGCATATCTAGCAATGATGCAGTTACTCCCATAAGTACAAGTGCCTATGAGCAGAATCAAGTCACCAAATGTATTAGCCCATACGCACTGAAAATTTTGAAAAATTAAACCCTCAAGGAAATGTTTTGTCAAAGAACAGGAACCGACTTTGAGACTAGAAAGAAAACACAACAAAAACAACAAAAATGGTTTCTTCTCACATAGAAAAGTGTTAACAGCGAGGTTGCCTAGAAATCTATTTTGACACTGGTCTTACTCAACATTTTAATTATTTTGAAGAGGAATTGCACAGTAAAATCACTCATTCGTAGGTGACACTGAGCTGTTTCTCACTAATGAAATATTTAACCAGTGGGAATGACCTTGCAAAAAAAAAATTTCTCAACACCAGTGAGTAGGAACTCATAGAGAAGATAAGCTCAAATGTGGTCTGCATTTAAAGTAATGCATTCAGGGGGAAAATATGTATGTCTGTATACATACATTTACATATGTGTGTATTCATACATACAAATACTACATGTGTTATATGGGAGAAGTATATGTGTATGTGTACATGTACATAAGTGCATACATATATATAGACACGCATATATGTATGTGTATATACATAATGGAACAAAATTATAGGGTGACAGATTTTTAAGCCTGAAGAAACTTTAAAGTCTGACAACTATGACCTTGGAAGGCTATTTAGTAATCACTTCTTTTTGGGCAAGGTCAGCCCCATAGGTTAAATATTTCACTACTGAGAAAAAGCTCAGTGTCACCTATAAATGATTGATTTTACTGGCTAATTCCTCTTCAAAATAATTAAAACATTATTATGTTAGTCTTACATTGCAAGCTCTTTAAGGGCAGGAACTGTCTCTTGCTTCTTTTTGTAACCTCAGCCCTTAGCACAGTGCCCGGCACATAGTTGGCGCTTAATAATAGATGTTTACTCATCTTTGAGAGTTAGTTGCCTGGGGTACTAAGAAGTTCAGTGACTTACCAACAGCCAGACAACCAGTATGTATCAGAGACAGGACTTCAAACTGGATTAGAGCAAGTGAATTTATGAAGAGACTTGTGTTAGAAGTGATACAATAATTGTGAAGGCATTGAGGAAGCAATTCATAGGGAGCTAAAGGAGGAAAGACTGCCAGAAATAAGGAAAAATCTCAAATCCTGTTAATACTTTTACAGTGGCTGTCCCTCCTACCTGTGACTCTCTCCCCTTCTCACCTCTGCTTCTTAACATCCCGGCTTCAGGAGGCCTTTCCCCATGGCTCACCCACCCATCCATTCTCTATGGTTATCTTCCTTCTAGCCAGTATCTAGTCATATCTGTTTATGCTGTCTCCTCCATTAGTATTTTAAGCTCCTTGAGGGCAGGGACTATTTTTGTGTTTTTGTCTTAAGACTGTGCTTGTTTTATTCCATGAATTAAAAATAAAGTAAGCTAAAAATAAATAAATTTATAATCCTAAAAACTTTAAGAGAGAAAATACGTGTAAAATCTTTCACAAACCTTAAAAAGCTATGTAAATGCTAACTGATATTATTAATAAAAACAATTAAGTAAAAACAATGTAACTCTAGCCTGGTACATAAGAAGTACGTAATAATGCATGTTGGTAGACTGATGGATTGATTGAAACAAAAAGTTCAAGTGAGAGATCAGTACTGACTGGCCTACGTACCCATTTTCCCACCTACATAACTTTTTTATATCAGAATTTGTACATTTATCAAGGGCATCTAGAATAACGGCAGGAAATGGCAACATCTTCCAAGTGACATTACAAAACAGATTATTATCTTTATATTACACAAGTGACTGAAGGATGAAGACAAGACAAGATCCTGCCATACCTTTTGTTTGTGGACTATATAAAAAAAGTTAATTTCACAGACAAAAATGCCTCCTTGAAAGATGCCTTCACTAAAAGGTTTTCCATGCATGCATCAAAACTGGGAGACATATGCTTAACAAAGGTGGACACGACTGTCATGGAAGAGGTCCAACCAAGCTCAAGTTAAAGGATTCCCTGCAGATGTTGAACAGCTTTTTGTGGATGACACTGCGTTAGTTTAATCAAGCATTGCACAGCCTCCTTGATGAGCTCTTTACCTACTCAAATGAGTTTTTCCTAATTATCCAGAGGGGAAAGCCCAAGAGACTTAAGGATGTCTATGGTCTTCTAGATTATGAAAGGAAGTTATATAAACAACTCATATAACACACACACACACACACACACACACACACACACACACACACACACACTAAGCAAACAGGGTTAAATGACTTGCCCAGGGTCACACCACCCCACTCCACTGGTATACTCGTGATATAAAGAAAAACTGAGTAAGTTCTCTAGCATCTTTGGTGGAGCCCCTATGTTGAACTGGTAACAGTATAGAGACAAGAGTGATACAGTATGGGCAGGCATGATTGGGGTCTATTCCGGGAAACAGATATTATTAGAATTAAAGCAAACATCCACATCACAAGTCATTTTAGTATTTGGAATATCTATTTATTAAGCATTTGCAACATGCCAGGCACTATGCTAAGCAAAATACAAATATGTTCTCATTTACTTGCATACAGTTATATAGTCCTTTGAGGTAGCTAGGTGGCACAGTGGATAGAGTACCGGGTCTAGAGTCAAGAAGACTCCTCTTCCTGAGTTCAAATCCAGCCTCAGATACTTACTAGCTGTGTGACCCTCGACCCCTGTTTGGCTCAGTTTCCTCATCTGTAAAATTACCTGGAAAAGGAAGTTGCAAACTATTCCAGTATCTTTGCCAAGAAAACCCCAAAACAGGTCATGAAGAGTAGGATATGACAGAAAAAATACTGAACAACATGTAGTCCTTTACAATTTACAAAGTATTTCAGCTTATCTAATTTGAATAGAAAACAACCCAGTAGGATAATTGATGCTGGCAGGAATTACAGATTTTACAGATAAGGAAATGGAAGTTTATAGAGATTAAATGGCCAGCTAAAGTTATACAGTAATTAAGTGATGAAGGTAAATTGTAAGCTAATGTCTTTTGAATTCAAATCCTATCCAATTTGAATCCATTATAATATGCTGCCTGTGGAGCAGGTTGAAAATTGAAATATATTTCAAGAAGGTTTTAGAGCAAATTACTGACAGTAGATGAATAATGGGTTGGTGAAGACATCTAAGCATCCAAATATTTAGAGAAATCATATAATCCAACTGCGTCATTTTATAGATAAGGAAGAGTGAGATCCAGAAAAACCGCCTATGGTCAAAAAATTATTAAGTAGCAGTCTTAGGACTCAAACCCAGGTCCTCTGACATCAAATCAGGGCTCTACACTGAAATGTACTCAGGGCATAGCTTTCTTAACTCCATGAAACTTAAAATGAGAGAAACCATGTCCTTCAGCAAATAATCAGGCCTAGAATATTAAACAGGTTCATGAGTAAGCTGGGTCTGGCTCAGCATGGGATTTATCACCTTTGATAGTTACCTCCCAGAAGTATGTTGGCAACTCAGCCACTGAAAAAACTAATGAGTCTCTGGTGAAAAGAAATCTTGTAACAGGATCTAAAGTTAATTGAAAAATTATACCAAAAGAAAGTTAATAGATCCTTGTCTTTTCTTTTTCTTGTACGATGGGAAGTTAGTCAACATTTACTGAACATCTTCTAAGTACAGTGTAATCTACTAGATACTCTGGGGAGGAAAATGACAATAGAAAACAACCTCCCCCCCCCACCTCTACTTTTAAGAAACCAGTAATAACCTAAACACTGGAAAAAACAAATGCACACATGTAAACCCAAGAGACAAAAGCAAACATAAACAGCTAATGCTTAACAGCACCAGGTCATTATATATTCTCCCAAATACCTGGCCCTCACTTTTTTTTTCCCTTTTGGGAGGCAATAGGGGTTAACTGCCTTGCCAGGGGGTCACATAGCTATTTGACCTGAGGCCAAATTTGAACTCAGGTCCTCCGGACTCCAGGGTGGGTGCTCTATACACTGCACCACCTCACTACCCTGTGGGCCTCACCTCTAAACACCTGCTGAATATCACCACTTAGATGTGCCACTGACATCTCAAACTCAATCTATCCAAAAGCAAATGGTTCATTTCCCACCCACCAAGAGCTTCTCTTGACTTCCTTTTTCATGAAACTGCTTCTCTCCCAATCACCCAACTTTGAAATCTCGGACATGTCCACCTGATGAAATCTAGCTCTGGTGCAGATTCCTTGTGAAACCTCTCCTGAGCACCTCTCATTCCAAGACAAACCCCTCCCTAATCTCACCTTAGTCATTCTTATGCAAAGTCTAACTTGCAAGGTGGTTTACAGTCTTTATCAGCCTACAAGATTATACATTCCTTGGGGCAGGGACCATGTCTTAAGGATTTTTCTTTTTCATATTTGTATTCCAAATTAAAGTACCATTTACTGCATTATGCACAATAAACACAATAAATGTTTGTTAAATTAAGGCATGTGAATGTAATTAAATGTTACCATGCCATAAGAAATGATGAAATATATAACACCAGAGAAAACTGGGAAGATCTATATGAACTAAGGAAGGAATAACAAAATGAACAGAACTAAGAAAATGATTAAAACAGTAACATCAATGTTGTAGAAAAAAAAAACTCTGAAAGACTTTAGGAATCTAATAAATGCAAAGATAAACCATGATTCTAGGAGACCTAAGATGAAGAACACTATCTACCTCCTGCCAGGGAAGGGAAGAGTTTAAAATGGAGACTGAGACATACATTTTGGATAGGGCCAATAAGGAAATTTGTTTTACTAGACTATGCATGTTTCTTCTAAGGATTTACTTTTTCTTGGGCTTTTTTCCCTCCCTTGTTTTATTGGTAAGAGAGCCAGGGGGAAAAGATACTTTTTTAATTTTTTTTTTAAAAAGGTTGTTGTTAAATTGTCATCTTTGATTCTTTCCTCTTCACCTGGTCTCTCACATCCAATAAGCTGCTACTGATTCTCTCTTCATTAATTTTTTGTTTCTACAAGATCCTTTCCATTTCTACTGCCACTATATTAATGCAGATCCTCTTTACCTCTCACCTAGATTACTGCAATAATCTATTTCCAGGAACATGCTGGGGAATGTTTAACAATCAGTTTTCCAGGGGAGAGGGTGGACATACAACACACAAATTTAATCTGCATTATTAAAATTTTTCCATCATGTTCTTAAGTACAGACAATCAACAAAACAATAAATCAAACCCTAATTTGTAACACTTACCAATTTTTGAAGTGCAAGTGTTCCACATGAAAATTTAACAATCAAGTTTTACCAGTGGTCCAAAGCAGTTCCAGCACACCACTGTATTTCTCTGCTTCTAATCTGCATTGCTAAAATTTTCTCCATCATGTTTTTAAGTATGGAAAAATCAATAGATCAAACCCTAATTTAACATTTGTCAATCTCTGAGGTGCAAATGCTCACACTGAAAATTTAACAATCAGGTTTTACCAGTGGTACAAAGCAGCTCCAGCACCCCCCTGCCTATTTCCCTGCTTCTGGTCTTTCTCTCCTCCCATATAACCTATACACCATCTAGATTACGTTCTTCAAAGCACAGTGTTTGATGACATTCCCCTCCCCCTCATAACCTTCAGCAGTTTCTCATTCATTAGCCTGGCATTCGAGGCTCTACATAGACCACCTCTAATCCAGCCTTATCTGCTACTACTCCTTTTTAATCATCCTATGCTCTCATCATACTGAATGCTGTTCTCTGAAGACACCCTGAGTATTCCCTCTTTAATGCTTCTGTTCCATTGTTCCCTGTGTCTAGTATGCTTCCCCTCCTTCCTCTCCCATCCTTTCCCCACTTTGTCTCCCTGTCTAAATCTTATCAGATCTTTAAGGTTACCTCCTCTATAAATTCTCTTCTGAGCACTATGCCTCATCCGTCCCCCCCTAACCAAATTGAAGCCTACGTCTCTGAGCTCTCAAAGAACAACACTTAAAGCACTTACAACAATTCTCATATTATAGTTGCTCAGATAAATGACTTATTTCACTTACTAGGCTGTGAGCTCCTGAAGGGCAAATCTAGTCATCCTCATTATCTCCCACAGCTCCTTGAATCAGATACTCAATAAATATTTGTCAAAGGAATAGTTTTTCAAATTACAATTATAGAGTACAGTGGAGTGTTAAATTTCCCTACTGCTAAAATTCTTTTTTCTACAATTGCTTTTCAAATACTTTTTTTAAAAAAAATTAAAAGTCCTTAATGAAGAGCGCAGATATCCCTGAACTATATATACAAGTCATTAGTTGAGGACAGAAGCATCAATACAGGCTGCTATATGCTATTAATTTACTGCTGAACTCAGTAGAACATATAAAAGGATCGGAAAACCTTAGCTAACTGGAATTTTCATAGCCACTATTTAAGGTAGAAATTGTGAAAGTTAGAACAGGCTAGAACCATCCAAAGTATAAATCCAATTCAATGAAACTCAAGAAAGAACGATTTGAAAGTCACACAAAGGTGGTAAGTTCAAAGGAGCATTCTGATTGGTCAGGTATAATAGCCAAATCCAGAGAAGGCCTGAACCGAGGAGACGTAGGAATTCAAGGTGAATGGAGTGAGGGGAGGTTTGCTTGGCCTGAGTGGAGAGGATTAGTACACGGTGAGGAAAACAGACATTTAGGATTGATTAGCCTAGAGAAAAGAAGTAATCACACTTGATACTACCTGTTGTTCTGTACTTCACACATCTGGGTAAGCGTATCTGTATCATTCAATAGATAAGTTCTTTATATGCTTAAATACGATGGTCAAATATTGTAAGCTAGCAAATGCTCAGAAATCTGCGACATAATCAATTCAGGAGTTTCTCCCAGATTTGTAGATGGAAACTTACCCATTCCTTCTCATCCTGTTCAACTTTTTTGGTCCATGTTCTACCCAAAGTTCATCATGGGGTATGGATGGGGGGGTTCCACCTAACATGGCAGAGGCCTTCCTAGATTTCTTGCTCTCTAAAGGGAAATAGGAACTCTCTAACCATTACCTTTTTTTACCCACTTTATGATACTTTGGTTTTTCAGAGACAGGAGTATTCCACATCTTACTGTCATATACCAACACCAGTAAAATATTAGTATTTAAAAAAAGGGCCTTTGCTTTCAGGAGAAGGTTGGGGTCAATAAAAGAACTTTGCAACACCCATACACACATACACACAAAAATCCAGCCTGTTCCACTAGAGGCCCAGCTCATTGTCCATCTCCAACCCATGAAACACAGATGGGCAATACCAGAAATAAAAATAACTAGCAATTTTTTCATTCATACCAAATATAAAATAAAAGGAAATATAATTATCTTGTAGCATTTTCATAAAGTGAGCTAATTACTGGAAGATATTTTACAATCTTCTTAGGAAATTACTATATCAATCAATCAACCAACATTTAATATGCACCTAATATGTGCTAGGTACTGGAGAGATACATATCCAAAAGATTTTTTTTAAAAAGAAACAACTCTTGCTTTCAAAGAGCTTACAGTTTAACAGGTGACAGCAAATACAAATAGCAATATATATGGGTGTGTGTATGGGTATGGGGGTGTGTGTGTGTGTGTGTAATAGTAGATAAAAAATAAACACTCATCTATCTGTGATGGTTTGTTTGGAATTTTACTTGAAGGAGGGAAATAAATCAGGTCAACCAGCAAGGCAAATCTATGACACAGGGCAAGAACGTGTAGCTCTTTGAGCTGACTGCCCAAAAATGTGGGGTGCTTTAAGGTAACATACTATCTTCCCTCCACCTTTTAAAAGAGACAGTTATTGAATATCTGTTATGTGCAAATCACTGTACTTTGGAGCAATCCTGAGACTTCTGAAGGACAGGAAAAAAGGGCTAATATTGGTGATGATAAAGTACAATTGTAAAGAAATATGGAGTAATGTGGAAAATTATATCTATTATCTTATGAATTACATATCTTATTAACCTTACCTTATTTTGTCAGTATCCATTTATATCTTTGAATGTTCATTCTACATTTTAGCAGTCAAAAATACAAAAATGGAATTTCTTTTAAATTATTCTTTAATTGATTTTTTGCTATTCAAATGGCCTTTCCTTCCTTTATTTTCCCACCTCTTGTAAATAACATCTACCTTCGTTATCTAAAGATTCAGAGATATTATCAAATGAATACCTAATTCTGAGATTTATCTAATATTAAAAGAAATTCATTACCTCAACATAATTATATTCAAAAAGCACAAATTGCCGGTCAGGAGAGACATAATAATCAGTTACTACATATCCCAATTGATCCTGCCAAAGAAAAAATAAGTAAGTTCAGGAACTTGTAATAATAGTAACATTTTATGGAAAATATTTCTCCAATATATGAAATAATTATATGGTTAAGCATACTATGGTGCTGTTATCCACGAGAATATAACTGGTTCCCAATGCAGCATCAGACACCATGATATTGTTTTCTCTTTTATGCAGATATTCAGTATCTAAAGGAAGAAAGTCAATAAGGTTTCATGTCACTTATAACTTATTTAGACATCTCAAACAAAAACTTAAGATTAAGGAAACAGTTCGTGACTATAACTTTTTTTCTGTAGCATTAGGGATTTCATCAACCCCAGGCAAGTACCTTCTCTTCAACTTAGTCTGAGAAAGTTGCCTTAGAGTACTTAGAGATTATGTCTTGCCCAGGGTCACAAAGCCAATACGTATCAAAGGGTGGGATCTGAACCCACTTCATACTGGCTCTAAGGCTACCTCTCTATCCGCTGCCTCTCTTCTATAACATTAAGAAAGAAAAATGTTCTAGGTAGGAAAACATTGAATGGGTAATATATTTATGTGCAGGTCCAATTGGGTTTGTTAATATAATTCCTTAAACTAAGTCTGTTCTATGAAGGTCCCCATTTTTTTTTCTCCAGGAAAACCTGGGTTCAAGTTCTACTTCTGATTGTTCCAGCTGGGTGGCCCTAGGCAAGGCACTTCACCTCTACAGGCTTTTCAAGACTGTCAGTGGATGAGCAGGTTAAAATATGCTCACCCATACTCAATGAAACCATAGGTCTAGTCTGATCCAAAGCTTCCATTCAGCGTGATCTTTCCTTTTTAGCTATTTTTATTAGCTTTCATTTTATTAACTTATTAGCTTGCAGATTTTTCCATTCTTTGCATTCTTTCTTTCACCCTCTCTCCTCTACTTTCTTGTCTAGGGCAAATAATCCACCATAATGTTGCAAAATCCTGAAGAACAGGAATGGTATCTTGATATTTTAAACATTCCTCTTGGGTATCTCCCTAACTTAATTTTATAAACATGTAATTTTGGAAGCAAGAAAGAACTTTTTAAAAAAAAAGAGATGTTTACCTGAAATCCACCTTAAAGAATACGACTTTACTGTGTAAGTGTTTTTTACATAATCAGTCAAGGAATAGGTTTTCCGATCGTCATTTTCAGCTTCTGTTATTAGAAAGAAAACACATGTTTTTGTAAGGTGTCAGTAACTCATGTTTCAAACTTAATAATTAATTTTCAAGGGATAAACTAAGCCAATTTCTCAAATAAAAATATGTAGCTTAACTATTGCACGAGAAGCAAAGAGCTAGCCTTGAGATGAGGAAAATGAAGTTCAAGTATCATCACTGTCACACACTTGACAACCCTGGGCAAGTTACTAAAATTTTCAGTGCCCCAGACAACTCTCCAGGACTCTAAGTCGCAAGAAAGAAAAAACACAGATTTGTATCGGTGGAAGAAGTTTCCTCACCATAAATTCCCTACCACCAATGAAAACACAGGTATGAAGCAAACACAAACAAAAAATCCAAAACAAAGTATGATAATAAAGCTTAAAAAAGAGAGACTGAAATACTGCAGTAAGAATGAATTTGTCACTGTTATTGTATGTACATGCATGGGTGGCAGTTTTCTTGAGCTGGTAAATGTTTTTTAGGCAGGTCCAGAGGTCCTTTTTAAAGACCAGAGGCCCATAAGTCTCCTTTTATATATATTCAGCTCCAAAAGAGCACAATAAGACTCTGGACCTCATCAATATACACAGCTATTAACCCTTCAAGAATTCAATTTGGTGCTCCCCCTTTCTGATTGCAACTACCTCACTTTCCACCTGTGCTTCCTTCTCAACCCCATCCCACCCTACCCCACCCCTGAAAATGTTCACCCTCACAGTAACTTTTAGTTACATTGCCTCTTTCCATTGACTCAGTCCACTTAATCCTTCACAACACTCAGATACAGTCCTCAAATCCTGGCCTTCCTTTGCTTCCTTAACCTTCTACTCCATCCTTTGTGTTAATCCTCAAACCCAAATCACCCCCACTATGAGTTTTTAATTCCTTTCTTTGGATCAAAGAACTAAACTAATCTGGACCACTACAAAGTCAAACTGACAAACCTCAATGAATCTTCTTTGCTGTTCACTAATCTTTTTTAACTGATCTTGCTAACTACCCGGCACAATTTTAAGATAATGGCTATTCTAAAATGAATTTTATTTTCTTCCATCTTCCCTGACGCAATAAGAGCTAACAATATAGCTAATATTTATACAGCACTTACTATGTGCTGAGCACAAATATTGTTATCTAATTCCCACAATAACCTTGGGAGGTAGGTGCTATTATAATCCCCATCTTATGGATAAGGAAAATGAAGCAAACAGAGGTTAAGTGACTTGCCCAGAGTCACACAGCTAGTGTCTGAGGCTGGATTTGAACTCAGATCTTCTTGACTCCAGTACTGGCTTTCTATCCATTGTGCTCACAATGGATAGATAGGGATAGATGGATAGATTTCTATCTTCCTAAATGTCTCTGTTTTCATCTTCCCAATTCTTCTACCTCAAAGGAAGATGGTTCCCCTTTGATGAAGACTAACTCTTTTACCTGATCTCCTTGATTCTGGAATAACACAACACTCAGCACCCCAGGAAAGCAGCAAAAGGTCCCAAGAGGACAAAGGTATGGCCCGGATAGCATCTCCTCCCTTCCTCCCCAGAAGTGCACAGAGCCCAGCCCTAACACAAAGTCCAAAATAAAAAGGTAAGCTATAAGCATTAGCTAGAAAACAAGCAAGCAAGCAAAAGAATCCCACCAGTAAAGAGACTATTACTGTGACGAGGAGGCCAAAGATAGAAATTCAGAAGAGAATGACTCCAAAATGACTCCTTTGAGGCAAAGCCTCAAAGGAAAACAGAATTCCTAGAAGAAATAAAGCAAGAGATTAAAGAAGCTAAAAAATGATTTCAAAAACCAAATGATAACACTAAAAATTATTTTAAAAATTAATGATAACACTAAAAATGATTTTAAAAACTAAATGATAATGCTAAAGGAAAGAATGTGAAAAGAATTGAGAACTATGGAAGGAAGATTTGGCAAGAGAATTAACAACTTGGATCAAGAAGTACAAAACCTTACCCATGGAGGAAAATATTCCTTGATAATTAGAATAGACCAAATAGAAGGTAATGACTTCATGGGATAACAAGAACTATTATTAAAACTAAGTCAAAAGACAAAAAAGAATGAGGAGAAAATGTAGTGTCTCAAAGCAAAAACAAAACAACTGGAAAACAGATGGAGGAGACAGAATTTAAGAATCACTAGACTGCCCCAAAGCCATGACCAAAAAATGAACCTAGACCTCATATCTCAAGAAATCGTAAAAGAAAACTTTCCAGATCTCTTAGGACCAGTGGGTAAAGTAAAGATACAAGGATCATTGGCCATCACCTGGAAAAAAAACACCTAAAATAAAAACTCCCAGTAATGGTTATAGCCAAAATTCAGAGCTCCAAGGGCAAAGAAAAGTCTTTGCTCTGTTGTCCCTCTTCTAGGGACCTATGCAATCAATGTGATTCTGACTGTCAACACTGAAGACCTCTCTTTCTGGGTCACCAGAAAGGACTCCCCTCTCCTAGACCCCATGCAGTCCACAAGATTCAAAATTTTAGTTTGTCCTTCAAAGAAGACCAATGACATCATGGGAGATGTCTTGACTTGTGCATGAACTGGATTTAAATGAAGTAGAGGAGCACAGGGGCCTCACTCTTTCAGAAAGAGCCTTATCTTACCCCTAAGTTTGGTCATCTTTCAGTCCCTGAGAGCTGGAATACTCTGCAGCTGCATGGTCCTGGCCAGACCCAGTCTTCAATGTCTACAGACCTCTCTGTCTGCCTATCTGTGCCAACTTCAGCTAGAAAACATGACTATTTTTTTTCCCTTAAATTTCCTGGTCAGGACTTGGTCTAGTACATCTAAGTCTTTGTAGAGGAATTGTGTTGGAAGAACTGGTATACTTCTTCCTGCTACTCTGTCATCTTCACAAAATGTTTTCTTGACAACCTACAATGTTGAGTATTTTTGTGTGTCATAACCTTATTCTGAGTGCCTTGTGTGGAAGCCTGATGTTTTCATGGCAACTTAGAGCCCTCTAGAAATGAGCCAAATGCAAATGGTCCCAGGAGAGACCCTGAATGAATGCACAAGCTCTCAGGACTAAATCATATGCCTCCTAGAAGAAAGGGGTCTAGGACTCTGCCCTTTCCCCATCAATGGTGAAAACTTCCTGCTCAAGCTCAAGATGTACAATTTTCTCTCTTGCTGAATATAAAGTCACAGACCACAAGCATAGAAAATATGAGATCCACAATTGAGGGCAGCTAGAGTGCCAGGCCTGAAGTCAGGAAGACTTCTCTTTCTTAGTTCAGATCCAGCCTCAGGCACTTACTAGCTGTGCGACCCTAGGCAAGTAAGTCACTAAATCCTATTTGCCTCAGTTTCCTCATCTGTAATATGAGCTGTAAAACGGCAAACCACTCCGGTGCCTTTGCCAAGAAAACCCTAAATGGGGTCACAAAGAGTAACACATGACTGAAAAACAACTGAATAATAGCAAAGAGAGCTATTAGATATCTAATCTAATGTCCTAATTTTATAGATGAAGCAATCAAGGACCAGCTAGAGGAAATGTGTGCATCTCCTCACTGCTGCTTCTCAGTTGTCAACAGCCATACTACTGCCCTTTTTTAAACTGAAAAGCTATATCCTTATAAAATTCCTTTCCATCCTGCTTTGTAAGAGGCTAACTTTAGCCTTCCTGTTATCTTTCATCTAGAGAAGCCCAGGCAACCAGTGCTGAATCACTTTAAGCATTACAACAAAACACACAATGCTCATTTTTGCCTTGCTCTTTGATCATGCTGGAAAGTGGGAGATCATTTGTAAAACTTTTGAAGAACATGTTTGTGATGTCTATGCCAATTGCAAGTCATGACCTCTTCACGGATTGAAATTTGGTGCCAAGTTGACATCATATTTCAAGTCTCTTAAAAGGGGTTCTCATTTCTTCTTCCTTGTCTACTTGTCACTTTTCAGTGCTGGCGAGTAAAGCAAATTGCTACATTAGCAGATGATGGAGGCTTTGAGCGCTTTTATGGTTTTCCCGGTGGAGATAGGTACACGATATGCATTAGTCTTCAGCCTTATCGATATATTATCCCAGTGTTTGAACATAGTTTGAATTCAATTTCCAGAGCCTTAGCAAAATGAAAATTTCCCCCAAAGATCAGAATAAGCTTTAAATTCACTGATTGTCAAACTTCATATATAGAGCTTATCCACTTTTTCACAAATTGTCATCTCCCCTACATTTTTAAAAAGACAAACTACATATTTAGCTCATATTCCATTCAAATATAATTAATAATATGTTGTAATTTTATGTCAAAATTTTGTTAAAATACAATAAAATAACAGGTTTGGAGTAAAACAGTCTATTACACTTATCAAAATTAATAAATTTTAAAATACAAGAGATAGGTACAGGGTACTTTTAACTTCAAAGACTAATTCTGAATTTATACACTTCACATCCTAATGCAGCTCATCTGTAACATTAGCCAATGTTGAGTGATGGTGACAGTGGCAGATCTCACCAAATGAAATCTGTAGACAAGCTTAATGTTCTAGGCACTACATTAGGTGTTAGAGATACAATAATAAAATGATGCAGTTTCTGTCTTCAAGAGCTTACATTCTACTAAGGAGATGGGACCCTGTACATATAGCAACCCTTTTCCACAGTCCCAGAGGTAGCAACAGGAGAAAAGACCTCCTAGATGTATTTGTACAAAACTATTTATAGCAGCTTTTTTTGTGGTGGCTAAGAATTAGAAATTGAGGGAATACCCATCAATTGGTGAATGCCTAAACAAGTTGTGATATATGATTGTAATGGAATACTATTGTACTATAAGAAAGGATAAGGACGATTTCCAAAAAACTTGGAAAGACTTACATGAACTGAAGCAAAGTGAAGTGAGCAGAACCAGAATATTGTGCAGAGTAACAGCAATATTGTACAATGATCAACAGTGAATAACTTGGATAATCTCAGCAATATAATGATCCAAGACAATTCCAAAGGACTCATGATGAAAAATGCTGTCCATACCCAGAGAAAGAACTATGGAGTCTGAATGCAGATTGAAGTATACTATTTTTCACTTTATCTCCCACCCCTTTTTTTGGTTTGTGTCTTCTTTCACAACGTGATTAATACGGAAATATGTTTTGCATGATTGCACATGTATAACCTATATCAAATTGCTTTATAGCTCAGGAAGAGGAGGGAGAAAGTAAGGAGGAGGAGAATTTGGAACTCAAAATTTTTTTTAAAAAGTTAAAGTTTACATATATTTGAAAAAAAAGAGAGAAAGACCTCCTAGGCCCCAACACTTCTCTGAGTAAAGAAACCTCAGGTTCAAAGTCCCCTACTCACAGACTGAGTGATTTCAAAGATGCTCAGCAGAAAGGGAAAAGAACAGGCCCTACAGGGAATGAGAGATGTCCGATGAGTAGTAGGGCCAAGCAGGTTGGTTCTGGGACCAGGTGGCCTTCACTTGTACACAACTTGGATGCAGAGCTCTAGCCCATGGCTGTAGGTAATGGCCTCAATATGTTTTGATACTCCCAGCTGCACATTCTCTGCCCAAAGCCAGATTCTGTACTCTTCCCCTACAATCTCACTTACTCTCCTGCAAACCTACAGTGAACCAGTAATGTGAGAGGTGCCACTTTCACAAATCCAGGCCAGACCAGCTCAGTCCTGTGCCCAGTGGATGAGAGACCACAAATTTGATCTCTTTCGAATACATAAATATTTTCTGGGCTGCATCCCCAATCAGCTACCACAAATTCACTGTGTTAGTCTCACTTTTGTTGACTCTAATGTGAACTTTTTAGTTGAGAAAAGTAGATGCATTTTTGTGGGAGTTATACTTGAAAATATCCAAAATTTTTGGCCATGGCTTTTGCCCAACAGGAGCGTTTGCAGGTAGCAGGGAAGCAACCAGTAAAAAGGGAAAGACTGAAGATTATTAGTTAGAGAGTAGGAACGATAGAGAAAGCAATCTGTTAGAGAAAACAGACTGAAATAGGGTCACTTAAGCATGAATACAGGCTAACATTGGCAAGAAGAAAGGCCACCTCTTCTTGTGAGGCAGATGAGGAAAGAAATAGCAGGGCAAAGAATCCGAGTAATATGAAATGAGGAAGAACGGATATAAGGATGCCTTTGGAAAAACAGCCTCATTTTTTTTTTCAGTGAAACATGAGGCAGAAAGAGGGTAGGGAAAGCAAGCCATGGGAGATTTAAAAAGGAAAGATGTGAAAAAGGTGCTATGGTGAGTGGGATAATGAATCCAATAAGGAAGCATAAAAGGTATGAGATTATTAGTAGTAGATCCAATTAGCATAATTTCATGATTTTCTACCATTCAGCAACACAAGAGAAGAAATGAAAGTAGTGGGTGGTGGGAGCCAAAATTTGAACCTAGGTCTCCTGCTTCCAAATCCAGTGTCTAATTCATTACACTACAATGCCTCATCACGGATGCATCTGGTTCAGAATTCTGACAAGTTATTAAGGAAGTGTCCTGTCAACTACACACCACCATCACCCAGTAAAGAGCAAAGACAACTTTCCATTGATACAAAGAGAGAAGTCTTTGCAAAGGCTTTTTAATATTCTTTTTAATATTCTTCCTTTTCCATCCCTTCATATCCTTCCTATTCATCCCTTTTTAATATTCTTTCCCCCATATCCCTAGCCCCCAACACTGTGGTACAGACTTTAATCTAGTTTCTGCAATACCATAGTCTAAGCCACCAAAGCTAAAATAATGTCTGCACAGCATTCCTGTTCATTTTTCCCAGTCAGAACAAAGGGGACCATCTTAGCCTCTTCAATGACTTTGCATGGCATAGCAGAAAGACTACCTGACTGACTGTCAAGTCAAATTCTGGTTCTACTCCCCCTTTTCCCACTGTGCGACCATAAGCATTTCACTTTACCCTTCAGTTACCTTATCAATAAAATGAGGGGATTGGCTTAAACAAGCCTCATACCTTTATACCTCAATACCTTTAAAATTCTATGACTCACAGTTTCTTCAACACTGAGAGCACTCCTAAAATATTCAAAGATAACAAAGAGTTTTACCATCATAAAAAGGCAAATGCTGGTAGCTACCAAGGCATCTGCATCTCGCTGGCCTTATACCCTTGTAGATGGCAATAATCCAGCCAGAATCTTTTTAGTTTCAAGGCAATGTTGTAAATCTCTCAACTACTTGAGTGACAGTAGGAAATTTTGATCAAACATGGACATAGAAACCAGAAAAGGACAAGGAAAAATATTAAGACCTCTACTGGGAAGTTATTAAGTGGTTTTATGTCATCATTCCAATTACTTTGATAAAATGGTAGTAGAGATATAACCTGAATTCAACGGAAAAATAAAACTTAATTTTTAAAAAAATTTTAAAATTAGACCTTGTTCTATTAGTCACATTGAGTCCTGACTTATTTTGTCTCCAATAGAAGCCTTAGACATTTATTTTCATTTCAGCATTTATTAATGATAAATTGCATTTATTAAGAATGAGCAGCAAAGTAGCCCAGAGGATAGAGCCCTGGGCCTAGATTCAAGAAGACTCATCTTCCTGAATTCAGATATGGCCTCAGACATTTATGAGTTGTGTAAACCTGGTCAAGTCCGTTTACCTTGTTCATTTCAGTTTCCTCATCTGAAAAATGAGCTGGAGAAGGAAATGGCAAACCACTCTAGTATCTTTGCCAAGAAACCCCCAAACAGGGACACAAAGAGTCGGACATGACTGAAAAACAACTAAACACGAAACAAAAATAAGGATGCATATTCTTCCCTTCATTCTTCTTTTCTTTAGAACTTCTAACTTAGCCCTTGATCATTCACACTACCATTTTCCACTGCTTCCCTGTCAAGTCTTATTTTTGGCCTTGTCCTCTAACCTAATCTGCAGGTTTCTCTATAAATAGACTATTGGATGCTCTCATCTGGACGCCCCAACATTATCTAAACTTACAGTGTCTAGAACCAAATTCATCAGTCATCCACTCAAATGCAAGAGAGACAGAAACAGAGAGAGAAAGAGGTTTGTTAATTTGACTTTCAACTGATGCTCAAAACCTTGGATTGGGGCCTGGCAAACTTTTTTTTTAATAAAGAAAATTTTGTTATCTTTGGTTTTTACTAAATTTCCTCCTGCATCCTCCCCTTTCCCCTCTCAGAGAGCCATCCCATATGAAAAAGCAAATGTGGGTGAGGCGGTGGCAACTTTTAGGGGAGAAGAGCTGTAGAGTGTGTTAATATTCTTAGAATATAATTTTTTGAAGAGCTACATTACACTGAGGAGAGGGCATATCTCCCAGGGCTGGAAAGATCTTACACCAACCTTCATGTTTGCTGGTTTATATATTTTTATTATCTTACTAAATGCATACAATAAAGCACAGCGAAGGTCCAAATGATAATTAGGTAGTGTTTCCAGTAGGCCTCATCATCCTATAATGAACACGAGTAACCTAGAATAATTAAAGAAATAATCTCCCCATTAACATAATATTAAGAGTTGATCAGATTAAGTTACCTTGGTTATTGAAAGCAGCAAGAAAAGTAAGCAAGAAGTCAAAGAAAAGAATGACAGGGGCTAGCGCCAGTGAGTAGAGCACCACCCCTCAAGTCAACACCTGAGTTCAAAATCCGACCTCAGATACTTGACACACTTACTAGCTGTGTGACCTTGGGCAAATCACTTAACGCCAATTGCCCTGCCTTCCCCCCTCCAAAAAAATAAAAAATAAAAAGAATGACAAACAAGCCTGAGATGAGGTTTGGAAGGTATACTGCCAAATGGGGCAATCCCAGTGGGGCATCCCTATACGACATTCCTAGGTCAAAGCACTGTTTGTCTCCAAGGCCAGTGATTCATTGCTCCCAGCACATAATGTTGTTCAGCCATTTTTCAGTCATGTCTGACTCTTCGTGATCCCATTTGTGGTTTTCTTGGGAAAGATATACTGGACTGGTTTGCTATTTTCATATACATAATATACTTACCTATTAATAAGAAGAGTCAACATACAAGTATAGCCTCATTCACATCATTTACATTAAAAAATAGCGGCCAGCGCCCCTTGTAGCTTTTTTTTTGCAAGGCAATTAGAGTTGAGTTGCCTAGGGTCACACTCCTACTAAGCAGGTGTCTGAAGCCAGATTTGAAGGCAGGTGTTCTTGACTCCAGGGCCAGGGCTCTATCCACTGCACCACCTAGCTGCCTCCCCCACTTTTTTGCTAAAGACTTAAATATTTATTAAAAATGGACTATCACTTCATGTGAAAGCTTTTTAAAAACTCATATGAAAAACTTTAATGTAAAATCACCAAGCCACGCCAAACTCCCATTGGTAGTTATCTGGACTCTTCCTTCTGCTTTATCCAATATCCTACATCCAATTAGTTACTAACTATATCCAGTTAGTTACTGTAAAGCTATTAGGAGACACCCTATTTTCCAGAGCTAAGGCCCAGCAAAAGCACGTTGTGCCGTGAGCTTGGCATAGCAACAATCATTTGTGTTCATCTCCCGGACGAGCTCAGCCATAGCAAAATCCTAGAGTTGTTTCATATAATTATTGTACCGCTTTGACCAGCACCAGGTGTTCTCTGAGGTCGGACAGGCACCTGCTGCATCGATGTTCTGGTCACAAAGCCCTGCTATGAAGCAAACCTGTCACTTTGTTGTAGTTACTCATTGTCGGCTACAATCCATTGCACAGCGACTGCTCTAAGTACTGAGATCTGGCCACCCTAAAGCAAGTCCCCCACCTAGGAGTTGAGCTCCAGGACTTATTCTTGCTTGCAGGCAATTTCCCTCACTTTGAAATTAAGCTTCTGTTTGATTCCTGACTCTCCCGTCTCGAGCCTGCTCTGTTCGGCTCTGGCCACCCACAGATTGGAGACTGGTTCTGTCCAGTTGACATTACTAATCTATATCTAATTAATTACTAACCCTATCAAACACACCTTAAAAATGTTTCTTTTGGGGCAGCTAGGTGTCACGGTGAGTAGAGCACCAGCCCTGGAGTCAGGAGGACTTGATTTCAAATTCGGCCTCAGGCACTTAACACAATTACTAGCTGTGTGACTTTGGGCAAGTCACTTAACCCCAATCGCCCTCCCTTCCCCTCCCAAAAAAAAAAGATTAAAAAAAATAAATGTTTCTTTTGTCTGTCTCTTCTTTTGTATCTGTACTAATAACCATTCTAATTCAACTATTCCTAAACCAGATGACTGAAAGAGCTTCCCATGTGGTCTCTTCACCCAGTTCCCCCCTTCCCCCACAGCCAATCCATCTTACCAACTAACACCAGATTAGTCTCATTAAAGTATCACTTTTATGTCTTCAGTCTATTGCACATAAACCTTCAATGGCTCATTACCCAGAAAATAAAAATTCTGATTCCTTTAATGGAACATTCAAGGTCCTCCACATCCTGGCCCCTTCCACATTTAAGATTCTTTGATTCTCTAATTCTATCTTTTTGCAATTGCATTTCGCCAAAATTAACCTTCCACTTAATCCAGAGCCACATAAAAACATATCAAGGTTCTAAATTATGTCAAATTTAAGAGATGCCTGACTATTACACAAAAAATGAGTTCCTCATTCTAACAGGGAAAAAATGTAAACGGTAATAAATAAGTTTTATATTTGTACCAATACCAAAATACGGGATGGTTAGCACTGCGGCATGATTCAGTGAAAAGAATGTCATGCTGGCCTTGGAATCAGAGGCACTGGGTTTGAATCCCTCACTCAACCTACCTCTGAGAGAACATGGGGAAGTCGCTTTGTCTCTCTAATCCTAGGTTTCCTTATCTCTGAAATGAAGTTGGCCCAGAAGACTTTTAAAATTTACCCTCCTACCTCAAAATCTAAGTTCCTAAAAACTTACAATCTAACAGATGTGTATTACGGCTAACTAATTCACATAAGAAAATAGCTTTAAATACTAAATGTCCCAGGCCTCTTTACCCACATAAATAACAGCTTAATGTCTCACAGCCTAAGAGAAGATACACAACTTAGTTCTTACTCTTCTGACATTTAAATTCCTTCATAAAAAAGGATTCTTTCCTATTTCGTCATACATCCTATTACATCTTGGCACTACTGCATAGGCCTGTGAAGTACTCCCACCTTACCTCCACCATCAGAATCTAGACTGTTTTTCAGTTAAGTCCACAGAAACATGAGATAACGTAAGAACACAAAACATTGAATTAACAAGGGAAAAAACACTACAACAGAAAATGAATCAGGGTGGAACAGAGGATTATGCAATATAGAAATGTGGTTTAGTTTTGTGAGGGCACATTTTCATATACATAAGACTGTACTGAAACTGTGGATCTTCATATATCCTTTTTAATATATAATATAAATATATATTTTATATATAATAATATATATACTTACATATTCTTTTTGTAAAGTTATATTGACGTGCAATTTTTACCATGAGAGATCTCTTGTAATAAAGTAAAGCAATTAACTGAAACAACAGAGTGACCTCATTAGAAAGTGTTTACAATATTCCATATCTAGTATACCCCTCCACTTCTCTATTTTTAATTATTTTTTTAATTAACAAAAATCTATTTTCTCTTCCTCCCACCTCCCATCTCATTAAAAAAAAAGAGAGAGAATGAAAAGAAAAACAAGGTCCTGGTAACAAATATGTCAAGTCAAGCAAAACATTCCCTCAGTGGCTATAAACAAAAATATCTACATCTCACATTATGTGCCCTGAATCTCTCACATCTCGGTCAGAAGGTGGATACTATGTTTCATCACCAGGCCTCTGTAATCATGAATGGTGCTTGTATTAATCACAACTATCACAGCTTTCAAAGTTTGTACTGACAGTGTTTTTGTCATGTTCTCCTGTCATTGTTCTCCTGGTTCTGATTATTCATTCTTCACTTGGTAAATTGGTGTTTTCTACAATATTGATACTGAAGTATAAAATGTTCTGGTTCTGTTTGCTTCCATCTGTATCAGTTCATAGAAGTCTTTCCCTGTCTCTTTAAAATTCTTTATTTCTTCATTTCTTATGGCATTCATTCTATCACATTCTCATACCACAACTTAGTCATTCCTCCATTGATAGACATCTCTTTAATTTCCAATTTTTTGCCACCGCAAAAGAGCTGCTATTAATGTTTTTCTATATATAGGACCTTTTCCTATTTCTTTCACTCTTTTGGACACAGGCTTAGCAGTGGTCGAGTTAGGTCAAAGAGTTTGCACTGATTAATAACTTGTATATAATGCCAAATCGCTTTCCAGAAAAGTGATGTCCATCCACAGATCCATTAACAGTATAACATTTCACACATACATACACATATATGTTATTATGTGTGTATATGTATATATGTGTGTATATGTACATATATATATACACACACTTTATTTTCACACTCAAGCTAATACCTACTTTCCATAATCTAGTCAAATCAGACAATTCAGGCTTTACAAAATCTGATACTAACTATGTAACAGTAGTCAAATCATTCCACTTCTTTAAGACTCATATCCATACACGCTAGTATACATGTGTAGTGGTGTATAGTAATTCAACATGTAAGTCTCAAGGAACAGCTAGTTGGATCAGCGCATAGAGTACTCAGAGTCAGGAAGACCCATCTTCCCAAGCTTAGATCTGGCCTCAGACACCGACTAGCTGTGTGACCCTACCTAAGCAACTTAATGCTGTTTATCTTTTTCCTCATGTGTAAAATGAGCTGGAGAAGAAAATGGCAAACACTCCCGTATCTTTAGCAAAAAAAAAAAAAAATCCCCAAATGGGGTCACAAAGAGTCAGACATGACCGGAGTGACTAATCAATTATCAATAACAACTTTCAAAGCTGTCCTGCTTGTTATTCTTTTTGGCCTTTCTTCTATTCTCTTCTGTGCATTTAAAAAAAAAAACAGGTGATTCAGCGATCCTTTCCTTCTGCTACCCTAGCTCTATCACTTCTCTCTAACCCAGCACCACACCCTTCCCAACCCCCCACCCCCAGACAAAGGATAAATAAATGGTATTGGTTCAGGAAAGTCCTGAAACTGCTGAAGGGGCCAATTAAGGTAATATGCTGAAGTCTCCCCCAATCCAATTATTCCTTGCTTCTGCTAAATACAGAAAGTTGAAAATATGTTTGTTCTACAGAAAGAGGACTTGGGTTTAAATCCTGCCTCTGATGAATTTGGGCAAATCACTCTGGGTCTCATTTTCCTCTCATGTATATAATGAAAAGGTTGACCTAGAAGACTTCTGAAGTCCTTATTCCAGCTCTCAACTGATCAGATCCATCAGATTGTAAGCTTTTTGGAGAAGGGAACTATCTTTTGCCTCTTTTATATCCCCCAGGGCTTAGCATAATACCTGGCACATAGTAGAGGCTGAATAGAAATGTTTACAGATTAATTAACTGGTCCTATGGTCCCACCTCTTCACTCCTACTTATTATAAGTCCTCTAGAAAAAAGTCTGCTCTCACTCTTTTAGCATCTCCACCACCCCACTCATTCTTCTTTCCCTTGAAATCTGGCTTTAGTCCTAGAAATCCCCTCTCAAAGGCAACCATTGAAAACTTCCTTTTGTCAATCTTCTTCCTAGTCCTCTGGACACATATTTCACAATCAATCTGGCCCTCCTCTCTGATCACTGGTTCAGTAACTTCTTCACTGACTCCTCTTCCTCCTTGCAACAGCTGGCACTCTTTATGGTTCTCTCCTCAAGTCATTTCTAATCTGTCTCTGATGAGGTTTAGACTTGTGGAACCCCCTTGAAGCCCACCCTGAATCTTCCCACCAGATCTAGCTTTTCATGCCCAAATAAGCCTAGCCTAGCCTTCCATTGTTTGGTTACCTCTGGATTGCCTTCTGGCTGTTTCCCACCCTTGATCCTGATCAAAATATCTATACCCTAGCTTGGTTACCGCAGCCTTCTACAGAAGTCTGTCATCTCCTCTTAGCCTTCAGCTATTTCTCTCCTCAAGTCTGACCTCACCCCAGTCACCCCAGTCCACTCTAAACCCCTCCTCTAGTCACCCCAGACCACCCCTCAATGCCTCCCACAATCTCTGTGAACATAAGTCTCATCTTGCCTCCACGAAGGCGCTCAGATTCAATCTAGCTCAGTAGATTGTATCTGAACCGCTTGTGAAAATAAGTGTCACAAATAAGACTATCCATTATGGCCAATCCTTACTAAACTTTGTTTTTCCTTGGCTGAGAAGGCTTGAGTCGAATTCATTCGGCAGGCCCCGGCATGTCAGTATTTTGGGGTCTCAAGCACCCCTCAACCTCAAACCTTATCATCTCTATATTCTCTCACCTTGGTGATCTTACCAGATCCCATGACTCCAACTATCTCCTCCACCCATAGGAATCCCTTGCCCCAACTCCATTTCTGAGCACCAAACCAGCGGTTCTTTCTGCCTATGAGAAACCTCCACCTGGGCGTCCCCCCAACACCTCACACTCAACACGTCCCAAAATCTTCACCAAAAAACCTCTTCCTCCTCCAGACTTCTTTGTTTCTCTTGGTGGTACTAGCATTCACACAGACCTGAAACTTTGATTCTTACTTCTCCCCTCTCTGTCATATCCTGACATCAAGTCCTGCCCTTTCTTTCTCCCCCTTCATCTCTCTCTTCCTTTTGGTCTGTACTCGTAGCATGCTAGTTCTGGCCCTTGTTACTTCTCACTAGGAATATCCTAGTAGACCAATCATTTATTTCACTATATCAGGTTTCTCCCCATTCCTTCTCCTTGCTGCCAGAAAAAAATTTCAAATTGTGATCACTTTGTTCCCCTGTTCAAAACAGTACTCTGCCTGCCTGATCAAACTTGGTGCAGCATTCAAATTCCTTCACTCCCAAGCTACTGACTACTTTTCAGACTTATCCTTACCCTACTATTCCCGCTATGATCTAGCCAAATCAGACAACTTGGGCTTTCCCAGATGTGATACTAACTAGCTATATACATAACTGTTGTTCAGTCTTTTTTTAGTCATGTCCTACTTTTTGTGACCCCATTAGAGGTTTTCTGAGTAAAGATTCTAGAGTGGTTTGCCATTTCCTTCTACAGCTCATTTTACAGATAAGGCATTGAGGCAAACAGGGTTAAATGACCTGCTCAGGGTCACACAGCTAATTAAGTGCCTGAGGCCAGATTTGAACTCAAGAATATGAGTCTTCGGTCTTAAGGCCCAGCACTCTATCCACTGTACCACCTATCTGCCCTAACTAGCTAAGTGACAGTGGTCAAATCACTTACCTTCTCTGAGACTCATCTTATTTGATGATAACTATGTGATCTTCCAACAAATCACTGGGAACTTCTCAGGCTTCAGAAAGCAGTAATAGTAGCTGACGCTTATATAGCACTTTACTCATGATAAATCTGTGAGGAAACTAGAATTACCACCCCATTTTACAGATGAAGAAACTGAGGCTAAGAGGAGTGGTATGATTTACCCAAGGTAACACAGCTAGTAAGGTTGTAAAGTCTAAATTTGCACCCAGATCTCCTGACTCCTAGTCCAACACTCTTTCCTCTAAATCTTATCGCCTCATGATTAGAAAGATGGCAGTGCCTGTAGGACTGGGCTAACACGGCAAAACATGGAAATGATAAATGTTGGAGAAGATGTGGAAAAATTGGAGTCTCCAACCATTCCGGAGAACAATTTGGAACTATGCCCCAAGGGCAATAAAACTGTCCATACCCTTATATCCAGCAATACCACTACTAGATCAGTATCCCAAAGAGATCACAAAAAAGGGAAAAGGACACACATGTACAAAAATATTCATAGCAACTCTTTCTGTGGTGGCAAAGAACTGGAAATTGAGGGGATGCCCATCAATTGGGGAATGGCTGAACAAGTTGTGGTATATGATTGTAATGGAATACTATTGTTCCATAAGAAATGATGACCTAGCTAATTTCAGAAAAACATGGAAAGAAGTACATGAACTGATGTTGAGTAAAGTGAGCAGAGCCAGGAGAACATTGTGCACAATAACACAACGCTGTGCTATGACCAACTTTGATAGACATCTCTTGTCAGCAATGCAAGGATCTAAGACAATTCCAAAAGACTCCTGATGGAAAATGCCATCCACACCCAGAGAAAGAACTCTGGAGTCTGAATGAAGACTGAAGCAAACTATTTTCTCTCTCTTTTTCCCTTTCTCATGGTTTTTCCCTTTTGTTCTGATTCTTCTTTTACAACATGACTAATGTGGAAATGTATAATATGCTTACACATGTATAGCCTATGTCAGATTGACATGCCATCTTGGGGCAGGGGAGAAAATTTAAAACTCAACCTCTTATAAAAGTGAATGTTGAAAACAAAGAAGGAAGGAAGGAAGAAGGAAGGAAGGAAGGAAGGAAAGAAGGAAGGAAGGAAGAGAGAGAGAGAAGAAAAGAGGGGAAAAAAAGATGGTAGTGCCCTCAAAGGCAATAAGAAAATTTGGGAAAAGGTACTAAGTTTATGGGGGAAGAGAGTGAGTTCTGTTTTGAACATTCTGAATTTGAGATGCCTGTGCAGTGTCCAGCAAGCAGAAGAGGGATTAGGGAATTGGACTAACTTTTTAAAGCTAACATTTACATAGAAGTTTAAGATTTGCAAAATGCTTTGTATATAACCACAGATGATCCTCACAAAAGCCTAGTGAAGTAGATAGTACAGGTATTATCTCCATTTTTACAGGTGAGGAAACTGAGGTTCAAAAAGGATAAGCATAAATGACTTGACCATGCTCATGCGGCTATATTAAGTGTGAAAGCCAGGTATGACCCTGGGTCTTGCTGACTCCAAATCTAGCTCTCTCTCTATAACTCCAGGAAGTATTTACACATCTTTTGCTCACACCACACTCCTACCACAAAACTAATTTCTTCCTGTTAAAATCCTATTCCTACAGAAGGATAATAGCTAACATTTACATAGCACCTGCTATGTGCCAGGCACTATACTAAAGCATTTTACAAATAATACCTTATTTGGCCCTCACAACATGAAGGGCTAGTTCAAATGTCACCTTATCCATGTAACTTTTCCAGATTTCCCCAGTCAGAAATAATTAATCCTCTGAACTCTTGGAACATTCTTATACCTCTCTGTGGTGCAACGTCTTTGACACTGTCTTTGAAGTCAGAAAGCCAGGGTTCAAATTCAGCCGCTTATTGTCTGTGTGAGGGCCTCAGCTTCCTCATCTATAACGCGAGGAAGGAAGAAAGCAAACATTCATTTATTAAATGCCTGCTATGTGGCAGACGCTGTGCTACGTGCGTTACATTATCTCATTTAATCCTCACAACAATCCTGGGAAATAAGTGCTGTTACTATTCCCATTTTACATTTGGGAGGACTGAGGAAGACAGAAGTGAAGTGCCCACAGTGACAGATCTACGAAGTGTCCAAGCCAGATTTGAACCTGTCTTCCTGACTCCAGGCCCGGCACTCTCTTCTGAACCACCTACATATTTCTATGAAGGGAACTGACCTAGATGGCATTCATGTCCCTTTAAGCTCTAGATCAGGGTATCTCAACACGCAATCCACAGATAGATTTCAGAGGGTCTAAGAACCTAAATGAAAAAAAAAAAAACCTCATCTTTATTTTAATAAAATCGGTTTCCTTTGTAACCCTACATATTTTATGTACTTAAAAACATTATTCTACTATGGTGCTATAAGAAATGATGAGCTGGTGGATTTCAGAAAAACCTAGAAAGATTTACATGAACCAATGCTGAGTGAAGTGAGCAGAACCAGAAAAAGATCATATACAGTAACAGCACCACTGTGCAATGGTCTACTATGACAGACTTAGCTCTTCTCAGAAATACAATGATCCAAGACAATTCCAAAAGATTCATAATGGAAAATGCTATCCACATCCAGACAACAAACTGATGGGAGTCTGATTATAGATTGAAGCATAATATTTTCACTTTCTTTGTTGTTTTTTTCAGGCTTTTTCATTTTGTCTCATTTCTTCTTTCACAACATGACTAATGTGGAAGTATGTTTAATATGATTGCACATATATATGTGCACATACTTGCTGTCTTGGGGAGGGGGAAAGGGAGAGAGAGAGAAAAATTTTGTATTCAAAATCTTATAAGAAATTAAACGGTGAAAACTATCTTTACATGTTATTGGAAAAAATACTACTTACATAAAAAAACCACATTATTCTGAGGCATCCACAGGCTTCACCAGACTTCCCCAGAGGTCCAAGGACACATAAAATATTAAGAGCCCCTATTCTAGCCCTAAGATGCTATTATCTAGTTTGTTTTAAGTGAATTCCTATGTACACATCTTAACTACCTAATTTAATTATAAACTCCAAGAGGGTAGAGCTGTAAAAATTTACTGAATGAATTGGAAATAGCTTATATTTGGTTAGGATTTAAGGGTTAGAAACACTTTATATGCATTTTTTCATTTGATCCTCAAAACAATCCTGTGTGCTAGATAATATAACTCTTAACATATACCCAATTCTACAGCTAGGAGGATCAAGTCAAGTGACCTGGCCAAGGCCAAGCAGTTCAGCATAGCTAGGACTCAATCTCAGGTCTTCTGACTTCAAATCCTACTTTTTCTTCATATAGAAAGCCAGTAAACTGTTTGATAAAGAATCATGTACTGCCAATGTAACTAACTTCCTAGGTAAGCAATATGGCTTATATTTTAAAACCGAAGAAGCTGATTTTCATGTAAGCTGGAAAGATTACTGTAAATTTTAATTTAGTACCTAGTGAAAATTTTGTTGCTAACTCAATGGTTCTAAGTACAGGTCAGACTTTACTCTTGTGAAGTTTTATGCCTCTGTCATAATGAACTGCAAAGCCCAAAGGTCAAAACATTCTACAAAACATTCATTTACAGATACATGAACCTATTAACATTAAGGCATAACTATTAACTATTAACTCAAAGAATCTACCATCAAGGCATTTCCTAAAGTAAATCCTCAATCAAATTGAGTCATGATATTGCTTTGTTCTGAACTGTGTGGGCAACTACACCATAGCACTATTGGGAAAAAAAAAAAGCCAGTCAAAAACCAAAAGCAATTCAGTCAACAAGCTTTTACTGGACGCTAAGTGTTAAGCTGCACAGTCACGTGAAGCAGCGGATACAGCGACAGGCCTGGAGTCAGGAAGACTCTTCAAATATGCCTCAGGTGTCTACTAGCTTTGTGCTCCTGCTCAAGTTACTCACTTAAGCCTGTTTGCCTAGTTCTTCAGCCCGTAAAATAAGCTGGAGAAGGAAATGGCAAACCACTCCAGTATCTCTGCCCAAAAAAAGCCCAAATGAGATTACGGAAGAGATGGCTGTGCCTGAAAAATGACTGAACAACGACCACATCCAATGGCCTTTTTTCAGTCCTCATGTTCATTGATTCTCCATCACTTTTTATACAGCTAACCAATCTCTTCTTTTAGATACTATACTTTTTCCCTTAAACTTTAAACACCACGATCTTTTTCTTCTCCTATCTTTTCCATTGCTCTTTCTCTGTCTTTCTGGCTCCTAATTTTTTCCCCTAGTCTGAATGTGGTTATTCCTCTCTCCCCATGGCAATCTCATTGAACTACCTGTGTCAATTACCACCACTATGCAGATCATTCCATATCTGTAACTCTTCTTCTGATCCACTTTATGAGCTCCAAACTCAAATTTGTACTTGCCCTCAGGACATCTCCATCTGGATGTCCCAGCTTGTTTCTTCCCCCAAAAGCTTGTTCCTACTTCTGATTTTTCCATTTCTTCCTTGAGCACCACCACTCATCAGATCTTCTATGTCTGCAACCTCACGATTATTAATGCAGAAGAGGCAGGATGGTACAACGGAAAAGGCACTGAATAGGCTACAGAGCATTGATTCACTAAGTCCTGAGCTCAAATCATTCCTTTATACACTTACTAATTGTGTATGCCAGGTCAAGTCATTTAACTACTCTGTGCCTCAGTTTCCTCATTTGTAAAATGGAGTTGGATTCAGTGGCCCCCAAGGTCCCTTTTAACTCTAAATTTGTGATCTTAAGATTGATCCTATGAAAACAGAGGACTTAAGTCAAAGCCCTGCATTACTTCCTACTACCTGTGTGACTTTGGGTTAGTCGCCTAACCACTATGGGCCTATTTCCTCATCAGTTAAAAAGAAAAAATGGGGGGGCGGGGGAGGGAAGGAGAGAAAGGTTTGAATCAGATTTGGGCCTGTGACAACCCTTGGAGTTTTAAATCAATGAGCTTTCTTCACTTCTTGCAACTCATCAGTTACTAAGTCTCACTGATTCCAAAAGCAGAAAAAGTGCTAGATTTGGACCAAAAGACCTTGGTTCAACTGCTAGGGCTTCCATTTCATTTCCTATATGATCTAATAACCTCTCTAAGCTTCAGTGATTTCCTCTATAAAAATGAAGGGCTTGAATTAAATGACTTCCAAGACCTCTCTGAACTATGATCCTATTACCAATGGCACCATCCTAGTTTGGTCTTCAATATCACCCACTGAAGATTTTTTCAGTAACCTCCCTACTGGTCTTACCATTTCCATTCTTCCTCCTCTCCAATCCATCCTTCATACTACAGCTAGAATAATTTTTCTTACACACAGATCTGGTCGTCTTATTCTTCTACTCTGAAATAAAAAAAATGGCTCTCCACGACATTGATTAAAGATTAAAATCCCTATGCCTTCCTTCTATTTCACAACCTAGCACTATCCTCCCTTTCTGGTCTTATCTCAAACTGATGGTCTCCAAGCCCTCTAGTCTACACTCCAGCCAACTCTAGATAACATCTCCTCTCTAAGTATGTCCCCTTGCCCCTTTGCTCAGATCATTCTCTATGCCTACAATGCTCTTTCCCCTTCTTCGCCTGTTGTACTCAATTTGTGCCACCTCTTTTCAAGAAACCTCTAGCTGCTCCTGGAGTTGGAAACAAAATTTCACCTTCCTCAGACCTCATAGAACAATTTATACTTCTACTCTGATGCATTTATAGTGTCATATACCATTGCTTATAGGTTGGTTCTTGTCCTTTGTTCTCAAAGAGGGCCAAAATGAAATCACTGTTGAAATTGAGGTACAATGTGTCCAGTTGTGGACGATGGGACCAATACAAGCTCAGAAGGATCTACCATAGGTCAGGCACAAATACTCCTTATGAACATTTGGGATGGAGATCGTCTCTAAATGTGCGCCTCTTTTGTTTCTTTTGAGTTACTGCAATTCTCCTTCACTCATAAAGCACAGCACCTTCTTTGATGCAGCCATGCCATGCTGGGAGATCCTTTTCCAGTGTCTTCCATGACACAAAATCAATTCCAGAGTTTTTCAGAGAGAGCCTGAGACCATTCAGAGAGACCATTGCTTATTAAAGCTATCTGGATTGGTGTCTTATTTCTCCTGCTAAAATTTAAATTCCTTGAGAGGAGGAGCTATACTTAGCTATACTTTGTACTTCCCCTAATTCCTAGCAGTGCAATCTGCACACCATAGGCACTTAAAAATGCTTGATTGATTAACAACCAATATGAGTATTTTATTCAATTTTTGTATTAAAATTATAAAATCAAAGGTATGGAGAGGAAAATCCCTCTTTAACACAACTCTACACTTGTTCTGTGATTATAGTCACTGAGGGTAAGTGACTTGCCCAGGGTCACCCAGTCAATACATAAAATCAAATGAGATAGTATGTGTGAAATGTTTTGAAAACCCTAACACACCATATAAATGTTAACTATTTTTATGATATCAGAGGTGTCTTCCTAACTCTAAGGTCAACCCTATCTATTGCAGTATACTGCCCCTCTGGTATTATAGTTGCTAAAAAATAAAATAAAACAGAGCCCTAGGAACTTAATAATATTTATCCTATGATGTCTGAATAAATTTTGTTCTTGACAGATTTAAATCTTTCCCACAGCCTCTTTCACTTTTGACTCATAAGCAATTTCTCTACTGAAAAAGGAAGGAGATAGAGAGGTAGACAGCATTTAGGGTTTGAGTCAGAGGCGGAGGTGGAGGCATGCATTTAGGGTTAGGGTTAATGTTAGAGTTAGGATTAGGGTTAGGGTCAGAGTCAGAGGCTTGAGGGGATGATAATGGGGGCTAGTAAAAAAAATTAAGCAGGGACAAAGGAACTTAGCCATGCCTGAAGGCTTCACATTAAAGAGAGAGGGATGATTCAAGTTGCAAGGTCCTGCCAAAGACCAGAGAGCATGAGATCAAAGGTTTCATTGGAGAAGGGACACCTCATAATCAAAGAATGCAAGAAAAAGAGCAGAGTTGGGGAGAGTCCAGAAGCATTCAGTTGAAGAGAATGGCAAAGAATGGGTGGGAAAAGGCAGCTAGATGGCACGGTAGACTGACTGCAGGACTTGAGAGTCTGGAAGACCATAGAGTTGAAATCCTTCATCATGCACTTACCAGCCTGTGACCCTGTGCAAGTCACTCAAGCTCTCTCAGCCTGAGTGTGCACATCTATAAAATGGGGATAAATGCACCCACCCGACAAGACTGTTGTGAGGTTCAAACAAGATAGTGTATTGCAAAAGGGCTTTGCAAAGCTTAAAGGGCTTTATACATACTAGCTCATTAGAAGAAGGAGCTCGGGCAGATGAGCAGACAGGGAAGGGAAACCGTGAGAGTTTAGTTGAGGAGAGAAGTTTCCATGGGGGAGGGAAGAACAGAAAAATGTTTTTACAGCAGTGGACGCCCAGATAAAGACAGAGAAAATATACAGTCATCTAGTCACCACAGTTGTGTGACTTCCACCTATAGTTTCCGTAATTAATTACAGTTCCTTTTTGCTGATTCTTCCCTCCTCAGTTCAGCCGTTACACACTACCCGTGAAGGATGTTTGTAGAGTTGCTTTTCTAGCAGTTTTTTGTTTTTTACAAAGTGAGTAACCACAGACTTTCACCTGAACTCTTTTAAGGGTGGTAGGAAACATTTGTGCAAAATATCTAGTTGATGCATATGAAGGACACAATCTATGGGGCACAAAAAGCTCAAGCCCCTGTTCACCAACCCAGTACTCAAATAATCAACCAATCTGAGAAAGATATACAACTATTTCATTTTTTAAAAAAATACAAAAAAAACCCTCACTCTGAAAATTACAAAGTGACATATACACTATTTTTAAATTTGAATTGCCTTCCTGGACTTTCTCAAATAAACCTCGAAAGTCCTATCATTTTTTCTTTTTGGTTTGTTTTTTTGCTTTTCTCTGATCTTATTCTTCATATAAACTTTTCTGTCAATAACGCTAGACAGATCTTTGATAACCAGTTTCCTGGTCAAGTTGAGAAATTCTATAAGTTTTTAAGGAAACTGAGCAATAAAGTAGATAAAATAAAAGGTAGGACATGTTTATTGATGACTAATTGATAACAAAATTAATCTGTTGGAAGGTGTATAGAAAATAGCAAAAACAAGGATAAATTATATTTGGAAGGAGAAATAAATGACCTATAACCTTAAATCTAGCATAGTGCTTTACACATAGTAGGTACATTATACTTATGTGAAAATGGAAAGAACCAAAAAGAAAGGAAGGAAGAAACAGAGAAAGAAAAAGAGAAAGGAAGAGAGACAGAAGGAAGGAAGAAGGAAGGAAAGAAGGAAGAAAAGGAAAGAAGGAAGGGAGGAAAGGAGGAAGGGAGAAAGGGAAAGAAAAAAAGAAAGATTGAATGCTCAGTAATTATAATGACCAAGCCTGGCCCCAAAATGAGAAAGTTATCACTCCCTTCTTTGCAGGTGGCAGACTATGGGTATGGAACAGTGTAAAAGCTTTCAGACTCAGTTTTACTTTTTTCTTTAACCTCTTTTTCATTCTCTGTTAGAAAAGATGGGTAGGAGAGAAGAAAGGGATATATTAGGAAATGAAGGTTATTTAAAAACAAAAGATTTCTAAAAATTATTTTTAAATTACGTTAAATTTGTTGAATTAAGCCAGACTATGAGGCAGTTTGTTATTATTATTATTGCCCAAGAAGACTTCTTTAGTTTATTAGGAATCCAGTTCCCATACATATTACTGAATTTTAGGACATTAAAGTGTTGGCATACAAGGCTACATTTCTGCTAACCTTCCAAAAACTATTTGAGACAGATTTTTAATCAAGAACCCTCAAACAAATGTGGCAGACAGGGTAGATAATGCATAATTTCTGCCTTCAAGGAATTTGCATTCTGAAACCAAGTTAGTAACATTAAGACCATATTATTGAAGTTTATAGTGTTTCCTTCCAGCGTGAGTTTCTGGTCTCTCTGTTTCTCTTATTCACTGTCTCTCTCTCTCATGCTATTCCAGCTGTGCCTGCACAGTCCTGCCCAAGTCAGCACTTCAAGTGAGTAAACTTGACCTCCCCATCTACAAACCTCTCTAGGGAGAAGCCATTCTGATTGTTTCTTCTTGACTGTTTTGTGCTTAGCTTTTCACATAATCCAGGGCTTTGTTTATTGTTTATAAAATATTTTTATTTTTCCCAGTCCTGTATCTTTGTAATTTCCTTCAAACCTAGATTGAAAATGAAGAGGAAATTTCTCAGGAAATAACTCCAGTCTCAGTAACTGCTGACATTTTTATTCAAAGCAAAGCCTAGGTCCAGTATTTCTGATCTAATGGAAATGCTGCATTCCTGAGCCCTTCTCTCCTGCCCTCCTCCAACCTCTACCTTTCCCTTTAATGAAAAGACAGGACTGGGACCAGAAGGGCCTCCTGACTATTCCCCTCAAACTCAAAGTACAGTAATATACCTGTTTAATGTGTAGCAATTTTTAAAAATTAACAATGAAAAGTATCATGTTCTCCCACAATGTATTGTGTTTGTACTGTTCATTTAAGCATATAAAACTTCACTTTGCAAAAAAAGAAAAATCCATTTTTGCTATATAAACAGTTAACAATTGACAGAAAATTGTTAATATAAATGTTAATACCAAATACAATATGGACTGTCATTCCCTTAAATTTACTCTTGATTAGTTGAGCAGACTCATACTCTAGGTTTCCCCCACCCAGGGATTCTGCCTTTTGGGGAAACCCAGCTCAAGCTAGATCTCAGCTTCTAGTGTCCTTGCCCCCTTCCATTAGGATTCATGGCATGAAGGGCAAAACAGCCAGGATGAAGTGACTTTCCTTGCCCAGATGCCTAAGGACCACTTAGATCTCATGACCAGGCCTTACTACTTCACCTCTCTCTTCCCCTCCCCTCCTAAAATCATAAAAACTTTTTCATGGATTTCTTTGGTTGGGAAATCCACTGGACATCTCCCAGGGTGACAGGTTTGCTATTCTGTTATCTCAATTAAAGATGCATTATTCCCCAACTCATGGCTTTGATTTATTTCAGGACTTTGACACAAGCATAAATCAGACATAGCTTCTCAAAAAACAAAGATGGAGAAGTACAATAAATGTAACTAAGGTTAACCCTATCAGATACTTTGCCTTTAGCTTTCTTGGTATTTATGACCCTTTTTGCCTGTAATTACAACATACCCGTGAAAAACCACCAGAACAGTTATATAAACTGCAGAGAATAATTATGAACTTTGATTATGGCACTTGGACTGAGGCCATCTAGTTGTTTAGATGATCTATTTCAAATTTCCTGGTGACTAGGGAAACTATATGTGAAAACTCACTCCACCTGTATTGGACTAAATGACCTGTGATATCCCTTCCATCCTAGGAATGGAAGGAACCACTCTTAAGGTAAATCGTAGGGAGTAGTCTGAGGCACCTGGAGGTTAAATAACCTTAGGGATCTGCCTAAAGCACAGTACTCTATGCACTACACCTATACATGATCCACTTACAGGAATGACAGTCCCATACCCAGACTCAAACTCACTTAGTCTCTCAGTATCTGAGCTCTCTAAGATAATAAAGACTTAAGGTTCAATAAGACTAAAGATATGGCTGAGCAAGTTACTAGTCTGCATTCATAATGGGAGGGAGGAAGGAAAAAGAAAAGGGAGGGAAGGAAAGGGAGGGAGAGAGAAAGGGGCAGGAAGGAAGAGGGAAAGAGAGAGAGGGAGGGGGAGAGAGAAAGAGAAAGAGAGATCACTACACAGAGATGAAATCACGTGTCTGGACTAAAACTTCCAAGGCAATGCTTTTTTCTGAGCAAATGATGCATCTTATTCAATGCTGGCTTCTGAATGTTAAAACAATTTAAGGATTTAAAGAGGAGGCTGGGGAAAAAGAGTCCAACCAGAAACTGGCTGTTAGTTAACATCCATCCATTTGCTTTTTGTACCTGTTAATAATCAGGACTAGTGGGAAAATGCAGTTGAGTAGAAGAAAACTAAGGCAGCTTTAACTGAACAGATACCTATACAATGCTACTGATTCATTCTATTGGAAATATCAGCATATAAGCAGTATTGACATAATAAAATTGTTCCAGCTCTAAAAACATTTGTATAGTTTCTTCCAGCCCTCCGAACGAAAAAAGAGATAAGTTTTTGTTTCGCCTTTTTTTTTTCAAAACCACATTTCAGCATCCCTGAAATAAACTAAATTATTTCCCTTTTTCCTTAAATCTTATGGGGGAGGGAAAGTTATTTCTCCTACTCTACATGGAGCTGCAGATGAGCTATGATTGGGATCTGTAGAGTCAGTTCTTTTACTGGAATTTTTCTTTGTATAGCATGCTATACCAATCCAACAAGACTATTAAGCATTGCGGATGTAGTAGGTTCTCTCTGATTGTAGAGATAGGGAATACAAACACCAAGTAAAAATACTGAGCATTCAAGGGCTTTATATGCTACAGAAGTTACTTAGTCATTAAAAAATTACTTCCCTAGCACTAACAAAAACAAAAATTTATTATGTGTCTCCAGGTAGCAGAGCCCAGTGCTAACCATAGTGGAGATACAAAGTGTTGATAAGAGAGCACACAAAGTTGACAGTTACAAAGGCCCTACAATAGATAAGCTTTTATGAAAAAGCAAAGCATTATTAAATAAATTAAATAAAAAAGAAAAAGAAAAGCATTTTATAGGCAACTAAGACCCTAGAAGAGTTAGCGGCCATATCTCAGTGGAAGGTGCAACCTTTAGAATGATTTTTAAATATCTACCAGTCCAGTTCCCCAAAAGCCTTGCTGATTTCTTAATTATGATGAGAAAGAGCAATATTCTTGTTCCTATGATTTTACCACTTTAAATACCAAAGTTTCAGACTTACTTTTTCTGGTCAGCAAAACCGATGGAACAGTTATGACCAAAATGACGGCAACTGCCCCCAGCAACGCTAACAGACCCCAAACTGTCTGCAAAAACAGGAAATGATGACAAAAATTAGAATGACATATTACTGATGGCTCTATGTTGGTTTTTAAGTTGGTGCATGTGCTCACCCATGGGGAGAAAGGGGTCGCTAGGGAGGTTTATTTTGAGGATCTCTGGAAGTGGCCTCAGACTTATCATCTACTTTAACTCCGGACATTTTACTGACAAGGAAACTGAGGCCCAGAGACATCAAGAACCCAAGTGTCAAAGCTGGTATGGAAAGTCAGACTTCTGGACTTCCTCCATTCAGCTGCCTATCCTCTCTACACACTATTTGAAAAAGAATCCTGTGGGACAGGCCTTTGCGAACGTCAGTGCCAGAGTTTGCATGTGATTATGACTTAGGAAGATGATTATTTACACCCTTGAAAGCACAAGAACTGTTTCTTTGGTGTGTGCTTGAATGAAAACAAAACTTTTAGCTCTAAATCTACGATTACCTATGACAAACTGTGTGCATTTTTTATCTTTGCTAATATAACCCGATTCCCTTTGCGTCCCACTCCACCACCACCCCCCCCCCAAAATCCTCTGGGATAGAAACCAAGAGTGCATAAGGGCTCAGGCACCTTCCCTCAACTGACTAGCGGGGCTGCGTAAATTCACCTCAACCAGTCCGTGCGCAGTGTTCCATAGCGCGCAGAGTTTCACTGAAAGGGGAGGACAGTGAACCCAAAAACCTAGGAGCTGAACAAAGGCAAGATGCCATTACTTACTGACCTTCATTGTCGGGAGCACCCCTCAAGCTGGTCTTCCCTGAGCCAAGGCAGAAAGCAAAAGTAAGAGGTGAGAAGCAGGCGCTCTGCTTTTCGCTTTCTCCGGGTGCGGTGTCACAGGTCGTTCCCAAGTTTCCAGCCCTGGGTTAAACATTAGTAAGGAAGGGCTGAGACCCCGGCTAACACAGTCCCGGCACCCAGAGAACCCGCAGCTGGGCGGCCGCTGGGACGTTGGAGGAGAGAGCTGTGGGTCGCCCCCACCCCACCCTCATCTCTACCCTCATCTCCCTCCCCGCCAACCTCACTCCACCCAGGGACAGACGGAGGGGCCCAGTTTGTGGGCACTGAGGCGAGCCGGGATGGGGAGGCTCAGGCTGCACCTTCCGCAGGGAGGGCTCCAGCTGTGTGCGCCTCGGGAGGAAAGAGGAGGGGAACAGATACAGAGTAAGGGCCCTCCTGGCCCGCCCCTCCCCCTGCCTGGAGGTGGTGCTTGGCCCGGGTAAGGTCATTTAGGGTCGGGGTATAGTTTGGGCATGGTCAGGCAGCCTATGCCTGTTCGCATGTGTGTGGATGGGAAAGAGATCTCTCTCCCTACCTGAGTAAAGCTATCTGCACCTTCAGAAAGGTGGCAGCCTGGAGCATAGGAGAGTTCGAGGAACTATATAAATTTAAAGCTTGAGAGTCTAACTTGAATGAGTTCTTCAGCCTCATGGGTGGAATGCTGTCCCTCCTCACCTAGGCTTCTTGGAGTCCTTCAGTCCTTCCAGAATTAGCTCTTTGGGCACCATCAACAGGAAGCTTTTTCTGAAGATCTTACCCGGGGTAATCCTCTTAATACAATTTATCTTACTTATCTGGGGTATGTGCTTTATCCCCGCTGTGCCTTAGGGGCAGGGACTGTACTTAAGAAATACTTTGTATCCTAAGGGCCAACAAGGGAGATTTGCAAATAGTTGGTACTTAATAAAGATTACTTGAAATGGGAGGAAGGCAGAGGGAGGTGGGTAAAGGTAGAGCTCTGTCTGTAGTAAGTGAGGGAAGGGGACTTCCAACCTCTTTGTTTTGGGTTATAAAAACTATAATGAAGAACTGCCAGGATTAGAGAATTAATAGACCGTGCCAGTCTGGGACTCTGGAAGACCTGGATTCGAGTTCTACCTCTTTCACATACTAGCTGTGTCACCCGAAAGCCACATCTCACTGTCCTAGACAACTACTGAAGAGTTGAAAACGAACAACAGACGAGGATGGACAGTGGTAGAAACGGTTTCTTCAGAAAGAATTCTCGGTACATGTCTGAACCCTTCCCTCTGTGCCTGCCGCCCCTACGCCTTAGCACACAGACACACACACACACACACACACACACACACACACACACACACAACCCCGAGACCTCTTATCTCACAAGACCAAACGTTGTCCATCTACCTCTGAAAGGCAATTTCCATCAAGCCTCATCTTCTCGAGTTCGCAGACACTAGCTGTGTGACCCTGAGCAAGTCACTTAACCCTCTTTTTCCTCAGTTTTTCATCTGTAAAATGAGCTGGAGGAGGAAATGGCAAACCACTCCAGTATCTTTACTCAAAGAAAACCTCAACTGGGATCACAGGGAGTCAGACAGACTGAAGTGATTCAACAATATGCATACATGTGGTCTGTTGCATTAAAATATAAGCTTTTGGAGGGCAAGGATTTTTTCACCTTTTTTCATTGTATCCCCACAGGAACTTACCTAATAGTAATAATAAATCCTTAATAGATGCTTATTAATTGATATCTGAGAACTGTCTTTGGAGTCAGGACCTGGATTCAAAATCTTGCCTGTCCTAATTTTTATGACACTATAGGCAAATCATTTAACTTCTCTGGGTCTCAATTTACTTGTTATTTGAATTCTTTTAACTAGCTCACCACTAAGTACTCTCTCATTATTTCTACTCTTATCTTGGTTTCATAGTTAAAAATTTTTGATCCATACTTCTGATAGCAAAAAATCATCCCCCCCAACCAAAAAAACAAAACAGTGAAAGTCCAAGTAGTTGTCTTCCTGTGAGAAATAATTCATTTGGACCCCTACCCTATTCCTATCAGTATTAATCAATTTGATATGATTCCATAGGAGTAGTGATTATAAATTCTGTGTATTAGACCCCAGAACTGTAAGCTGCAGATTGTAAGTTCACTTTCTTAATCATAAGAAGCTAACTGAAGGCCCCTCCACCCTTGTTTTAGCTTGTCATGATGACCAAGCCCAATGTGGCAAAGGTGACCCAATTACATGGAAAGTCCTTTCTCTTGTCCAACATGAGCAAGTAACCATCTTATGACCACTTAGTCAGTGGAGATGCCCCATACTTCACCCAAACTGTGACATTTCCCCTCACGTATGTCATTTTTGGCCCTTAAGCAAAGTCTATCAACAAATGAGATTCTGTATTTCACCATACCTCTTTTGCATATTTGGGTTATCAACCTCTATAAAAACAAGGTCTTGGAAGAAGTGGGGCATCTCAGATTAGAAGGAAGATTTGAGGTCCACTTCATTAAAGGGCCCATAGAACCTTTACTAAAGTGCCATTGGCTCAGAGGTATGCCTCAGTGTTTTTTCTTATAGGTTGGGCAATTATAATAATTATATTATGTTATGTTATGTTATGTTATGTTATATTATATTATATTATATTATATTATATTATATTATATTATATTATGTTATGTTATGTTATGTTATGTTATTATATTATATTATATTAATTACATATAATATAATAATAATATAATATAATATAATATGATATAATATGATATATTAATTATAATCCCTTCATTCCCTCCGTTATTCATTACGATTATCTACATATTACCATTATCCATCCATTTTTCTGTCTTACATTTTTTGTGATCTTTTAGCTCCCTATAGAGTTACTTTAGAAAATCTTTCTTGTCCTTTGTATTCATTGACGGTGTTACCTCATTCTTAGCTTTAACATTTCTAAAACTATTCTTACAGGAAGTGCCACTCTTGCTTATTTGGCTTTTGCTTCCGTGTTATTAGAACACTGCTGTGTTTTTAAAAATATGATTTAAGTTGTAACAAGCAATGAATATAAAGAATTCACAGAAATATCGGAACATTTGTCTAAGGTGGTGCAGGATAAAGAAATGTTAAAATACATGAGTGTGTGTGCATGTATCTACATGATTTCATTCACTGTATGTGTGTGTATATTATATATAATATACATTATATATTATAATATTATTCGTGTATATGCACAAACATACATAGTATATAGATATGCATGTATATACTTATACAGACATATAATTATATGCATAAATGCACATACTGTGTGTATATATTTTTATAAGATATAGGTATATGTGTATGAGTGTGTATATAGAGCAAGAATGTATGCATGTATATATACATATGCATATACATATTTTGGGGACACACACACACACAAAATGAATGAATGAAATCATGATGGTCACTGAATCCAATCTCCTTATTCTAAGAGTGAGGAAATTGTTTAAAGTGACTTGCCCAGGGAATCAATGCTAGTAAGTACAGAGGCAGGACTCAAACCCAGTTCTTGGTTCAAAGTCCAGTGCTCTAGCCTATAACTCAGTCTGCCTCTTGGTATAAAAGAAAACAGCAACAGATAATATATTGACCCATACGGGTCCAAAAAAATGTAGCAATAAAATAATAAAAGAACATCTAAATTGATTTGTAACTTCCTTCCTTATCCACACTAATCTCTTTAGACAGCCCCTCTGTTTTTTCTAGAACAGAATTGTTTGTTTTGTTAGAAAGAATCTCACTCTTAAGATCTTGAGACCTTTTCTCTAAGGGCAGCCTTGCCCTTAGCATTTACTGTTGTGATCAAATAAAACTTACAACAAATTTATTCTCACACTTAAATACTCTTTATTGTCATTGTCTGTAGAGAAAACTAGGTGGAACTAGGATTGGAAGGTTGGACCTGGAGCCAGGAAGACCTCAATTTGAATCCCATCTCACTCTTACCAGCTATGTGACTCTGGGCAAGTCATTTAACCACTCTCAGCCTCAGTTTCTTCATTTGTAAAAGGGAGATAATCACACCTCGCTCACAAAGTTTTTGTGGGTAACGGATGAAATAAAGTATTGAAAATGCTTCAAAAACATTAAAGTGCTATAGAGATACTAGCTATTGCTACTGTGTTGTAATTATTCAAGTCAGCAATTCAGATGACTATAATTTATGTTTTGTCCAGTGAAAACAAACATTCTAGAGGCAGCTAGGTGGCGCAGTGAGTAGAGCATCAGCCCTGGAGTCAGGAGGACCTTAGTTCAAATTCAGACTCAGACACTTAACACATGTATTAGGTGTGTGACCTTGGGCAAGTCACTTAACCCCAATTGCCCTGCTAAAAAAACCCATACAAACAAAAAAAGAAAACAAACATTCTCCTCCCCCATCTCCATGCCCAGATCTGAGATGTCCTGTGCTCTACCCATGGGCATCATTGCACTTACCCATCCAGGGTTCTGTGTTTCCAGGCCTGTCCATTAAGTGCTACTGTAGAAGGATTAAGGAAGTCAGAGCTCTGGACCTTTAGACTTTCCAGTACTTGAAAGGGATAATTCCCTATAAGGGGATACTGCAGAATCATCATGTTGGAGGAGTGGAATCCAAAACCAGGGGTGGATTCCTAGGGGGAAATGAGAGAGAACAGAGAGAAGTCCTGTGGAGGGGTTAGGGTTAAAGATGAAAAGGAAAGAAAGGAGGAAAGAAGGATATTGGGTGGAAATAACCAAGCAGCCTTCCATACCTTCTGTCCCGGGGACCCTAAAGGGACTAGAAACAGGAGTTCTTAACATTTTCTTGTGTCTTGGACCAATTTGGAAGAAACCTGTGATAATTCCTTCTCAGAATAATGTTTTAAAATGCATAAAATTACAAATGAAACTAATTCTTTGGAAGTTATCTATCTCTCTACATATATGTTTAAAGTTTACAGACCCTATATTTGGACTGGGTTAAAGCAATTTCATCTTTAACTCAAGCCAAGAAGAAAATCCATTCTCCCATCACTGAATACTCTCCACTTGCTTACTACTGCCTGCAAATGGAAATTGCTGGCTGTGGTAACCCATCAGTATCAATCAGTTAGAATATAAACATATATCGTGAAATAAAATTCCCATTTTATGAAAAGGAAAAGTGTAGAAAGCAGGAGGACAATGATTACCTGAGGTTAGTGTGGATTCAAGTAGTGAGGATGGAAGGTGTTGAAGAAATGCTATTGATAGGGGGAAGCCAACTAAAAAGAAGAAGGTGGAGATAATTTTTTAAAAACTACTGGAAAACTTTACTTAAAAAAAAAATCTTTACCTCTGCTCCTTCAGAGACCAACAGAAACTGTGCATGAAGGTACGTGATGTCCTTTGTAGCATCATGGAAGGGTACCTTAATGGGAACTATGCAAATTCATTGCAGATTTCTCATTCTTTCTTTAGAATGATTTAAGAAGTCTTAGAATCATATAATTATAGACTTGCAAGGTACCTGAGACATTATCTTTTTAAACAAACCTCAGTATTTCCCCCGTGAGGAAACTAAGAACTCTGGGTCAATCAATCAACAAGCATGTATCAAGTAAATGCTATTTACAAATTCTGTGCTAAGCTCTGAAACAAAAGCCAAAAAACTGCAACAAAACAAAACAGTTCTTGCCTTTAAGAGGCTTACATTCTATTGGGAGAGACACTATGCAATCAGTACATACGAGATACTCACAGAGTAGATAGATGGAAACCTTAGAAAGGAAGTCACTAGCAGCAGAGAGACCCTGAAAAGACTTGAGCTGAGTCTTAAAGGAATCCAGAGATTTAGGTAAAGGTTAGGAGACAAAGAGTTCCAGGCATAGACAGGTCATCTAGTACAAAGATGTGGAGATAGGAGACGTAGTATCCTGTTGGAGCAGGGCTATCCAAAATACGTAGCCCGCAGTGTGATTTTATGCCCCTGCCTGTGGGTTTTAATTTTCACAAGTGAAAAAATAAAATAATAATTCGCATACATATTATACTTTTTAATTCCATCACTAATAAATAATCTCATTGATGTTAATTTTCTTTGATGTTTTTAAGCAGTATTATGGATGGAACGTATCGCATGGAATTTTCAATCTATCTATGGGATGTGTTCCGTCTGTATGATGCAGACTAGTCAGTATGCACCTACCTTTATACTGTTGTGTTGTTGCTTTGTTGTTTTGTGTTTGCTTTCTTGCTTTGTGCCTTTGCGCCTTCCCCTGTCGTGGACTGTATTTTTAATTCTGGGTACAGCCCTCGAATAATTATTTTATTTTAATGCAGCCCTAAGATAACCTAAAGTTGGACAGCCTGTGTGGGAGGAATAGCAAGTAGACTAGCGTGGTTGGATAGTAGAGAGGGTAGAGGGAAGCGTTGTGTAACTCTGGAACCATAGGAGAGAGTCCAGTTTATGAAAAGCTTTAAATACACACACACACATACATATATATGTATGTATGTATATGTATATACACATACATACATATATATCCTATAGAAGGAGTTATTTACTTTTTTCTGCTTTATGAACCTCTATGTCAATCTGCTAAAGCCGATGGACCCCTCCCCCTTTAAAAATAATATTTAAATGCATAAAATAAACTACATAAGATTACGAAGGAAATCAATTTTATTGAAATACAGTTGTCAAAATATATTTTTTTAAAACTTATGGACCACAGGTTAGGAACTCTTGTAGAGGTAGTATGGAGCCATTGTAGTTTGTTGAGTAAACTAAGCCACCTGTTAAAGGTCACGTGGACCATTCCTACTATAATTCTAACTCTATTTACTTTTCTAAGCAATGCCCCATTTGTCAAGGGGTATTTTGCACCACAAAATTTAGGTTCAATCAAATAAACAGAGCAATTCCTTAAAATTCATTGTAATAAACTGTAAGGTTCATATTGATATGCACCCATTAACACAACATTCTATGGGACTTGTTCTTTGGTTCTCAAATGCATATATATTTTGTAAACTCTAGAACGGAGTTCTCCTCTTTTAAACTCCTGCGGTATCTAATATCAAGTTCCACAAGGTGTCTGTGATCAATGAATGTTGTAGACCAACTGATGAGAGCATGGATATTAGACATTGTCAACCCCAAAAACAGTTTGTTCTAAGAAAGAGATAAATGGCTTAGGTTTTTAATTCTCTCACAAGGTGACATAAATTGCATGGTAGTTATAGTACAGAACTGGCTTGGTTTGTATTTGGGTGGAAGAGTTATATGCCCTTCGAAGAGTAGGTGTTCCCAAGGGGTGCCAGTCAACTCTGGTCAACACTCTAGGAGGTGGGCTATATTGAAAACAAGGGTCTTGAGTACATGACTTAGGTCACTTAATCCTGGTACAATACCTTTTCTACAGGGGCTGATATCACCTCACTTCCCTACAGAGGAAATACCCCTTCTATCAGATCACCCCCCACCCAACCCAACCAAATCAGACCACTCCCAACTTTGGGCTATCTAGGCAGCAGAATCTGTCTTCACCCAAGCCTGGACAGCTTCCAGTGCAATCTCATTATCAGTAATGTCCTTCTGAAGAACTTTTCAGAAGGGGACTGGCTAGGGGGAAGCTCTGACAATCATCTTTCATATCAGGAAATTCACATCAGGAAATTTCGGTCAGAGAGTCTGGGTTTGAAGCCCATTTCTTCCATTTATTACCTATATGACCTTGTGCAAGTCTGTGTGCCTCAGTTTCTTCATCTGTAAAATGAAGGAATTCTATCAGATGACTTTTGAAGTTACTTCCAGCTGTAAACTATGATCCTGTGAAGTTAGAAGATTCCCTTCATTTGTCTCTAAACTGAAATTTTCTCATCTTAAAAATGAGGAAGTCTCACTATCAGGAATTTCAAAATGGTAGCACATACCTTGAGTAGGCTTCTTGAAGCTTCTTAAGTGATTTTGTCGGTGCCTTTTTCTCATTCTATAGATAATGGGAATAGCAAAAGTAGGTGAAGAAAAACTTAAGATTTAGATAGTTGCGTAAGAAAGAAATAGCATGTATTTTCTTTGTCTGACAAATGGGATTATTATACCTTAACTCATAGGATTGTTTTGAGGATCAAAGGAGATAATATACATAGAGTGCCTTAGAAAACTTAAAGCAATATATAAAATCAGCTATTATTATTCTATAAGCTTAAAAGACCCCCAATTTGTGTTTGAAACCAGGAAACTAAATTATCTCCAATGTCACTTCTAGCTCCGATGTCCTATAATTTCAAGATAGACCAATTATTTATTTCTTATAAGCTGATTTGGTGATATATGGTGCTTTTTCCCTCTTTGGTTAAATGAGATCTTATCAGTTTCCAACTAAACAAAGAAATGAATGAATGCATGCGTGGATAAAAAAGCATTTCTTAAGCACTTTTTATATGCAAAGCACTATACCAAGTGCTAGTGATATAAATGGAAAATAGAATAGGCCCTGTTCTTAAGGATTTCACATTTTAATGGGGGTTCACATTCTTCTGGGAGAGACAGTACTTGTAGCAGGTTTCAACTATGAGATGGAAAGGTCCTGTGGTCTTTAGAGTGCAGTAGCAAAGCAGAGGTAGTAATGCATTTTCTGTAACGTCTTTTCCACTGATAAAATCATATTCGCTTCTGATCTTGAACCATTTGACAATGCCAAGGTTTTTGACGTCAAGAACTTTCTTCTCTGGTTCCCCAATAGCTATGGCTGCTAAGGAGGTAGGGACTTTAGCACCTGCAAAAGCCTGTGCCAGCTCCTGTTTGCACAAGAATTGCTTCTCAGGATTATGGCTTCAGGGATTCAACTTAAAGCAGGACCAGTTCTGTGGGTGGCATTGGCATCTTTGGGCATTGCTGGGCATCCTCTTAGGGTTACCTGTCTGCAGCAATTGGTCGGTCCTTGGTGGTGATGTAGGTGGACCCATCTCTGCTGGGATTGTTCCCTTGTGGGGATGGCTGTGAAATGAAAGAATGCTTTTATAAGAGCTAAGAAACTAATCCTCTCTACCTATAGAAGGAGCATCTTTCTCTAGCATCTTCTGATGTTCTTTATCCACTTTAATGATACCATTTGGGACCCTGACTCAGGGTAGATAAATAACAGAAGGACAACTGACTCTAGACAAAAAAAAATGAAAAGGTTTGCTGGCGATGTCTCTCTTGTCCTTTCCGTATGAGTTCCTCCCTTTGAAGGGGCTCCCAGGTGCCTGGTGACTCCATGCTGACCCTGGAGTACCTATAGCTCACAACTATGGTATCCCGCCTTAGTTCATCCTATAGGACAGTATCCTAATACTTTCAAATTTTCCTGCTTTTCTCCGCAATGAAATTTGTCCCAACTTAGATCCATTTTTTTCTCTGCTCTACTAGATATATAGGCTAACTAATTTTATAAATTTATTTCAACTTAAGTGTTAATGGTTGATACTGGTTTTGTGTATTACTCTACCCAGATTACATTATATCACTCATCTTGACTCAACAATATCTTAAGCCAAAGAAGTGACTAAGAGTCACCTTGCCTCTTCTCCAGCTGATCTTTGGATAGCCTTTGGGGAGAGGGAGGAGAATGTACATATAGAACTGATGAGACAAGGACTTTTGGAGAACTGCTATGGGCAATATAAAGATCTTAGAGATAAAGATGAGAGATAGGAAGGGATCAATAAACATTCATTGTTGTTTCATCATTTCAGTCATATCCAGCTCTTTGTGACCCCACTTGGGGTTATCTTGGCAAAGATACTGGAGTGGTTTGCCATTTCCTTCTGCAGCTCATTTTACAGATGAAGAAACTGAGGCAAAGAGTTAAGTGATATGCTCAGGATCACACAGCTAACAAGTGTCTGAGGTGGTATTTGAACTCAGGAAGATGAGTCTTCCTGACTACAGGCCCAATATTCTATCTATTGTGCACTATGCACCATGACTAAACATTTATTCAGCTCTTACTATGTGCTTGGCATTGTGCTATGTGCTGGGATACAAAAAAAAAAAGGCAAAAGACAGTCTGGGTCCTCAGGGAGTTTCCAATCTAATGGAGAATGGTAGTGGCAGGCTCCATCTTATCAGGGCCTGGTGCTGTATCCACTTTCCTCACCTCATGAGCAACAAGATAGCTTAGGAAAGATCTAATTAGAAGTCCTTGACACTGACACAGCACCAACAGGAAAAATGTTGGCTCCCAAGTCTAGTCCCCATACCCTCTGTAAGAGTTGAGACCTCGGTCCAAAGTTTGTGAGTCATCATGTAAAGAATAGCTTAGTGGCCGGGGCAGCTAGATGGCACAGTGAGTAGAGCACCGGCCCTGGAGTCAGGAGGGCCTGAGTTCAAATCCGGCCTCAGACACTTGACACACTTATGAGCTGTGTGACCTTGAGCAAGTCATTTAACCCCAATTGCCCTGCCAAAACAAACCAAAAAAAAAAAAAAAAGAATAGCTTAGTGGAAACATGAATCCAGTATCAGTTAGGAATGGTCTAGGTACTGGCTGGTAGCTAGCTGGTTCTAGATGAAGCAGAAAGTTTGCAGCCACATGATAGATTTTATTCATAAGGGTTAAAACACTATATGCAGTATCCAAGATTACCTCCTCATTCCTGTGGAAATTTGACTCCATTATTGCAAGATCATTTTAGGCCTCCGCATCCGAGACCAGATTTGAACTCACGTCTTCCTGACTCCAAGCTCAGTGCTCTATCCATTGCATCACCCACCGACCCTCAGCAACTATTTGGTATGTGTCCATTATGTGCCAGGAGCTTGGTTAGGTACAAAAGTAGATGTGTAACAGTCCCTGTGAATCAAGTTTACATTCTATCAGAGGAGAAATCAAGTGCATATCTAGAATATACAAAATAGATAAAAATGATTTTGTGAGGGCAACACCTGGTGAGAGGAGGAGGAAAGTCCTCATGTGGAAGGTCGGGGCTTCAGTTGTTTTAAAAGATTCTTAAAGAAGTACATTTTAGGCTTGGGATAGACTAGAAAGAGCAAAAATCTCAGCTTCCTTGGACTTTAGGGAACACCCGGGGAGTGATGTGTACAGTTGTTGGAATAGTAGGTTGGAACCACATTGTAAAGGACTTTAAATGTCCAAGGGAGGAATTTATATTTGCTCTTAGAGATTATAGAGAGCCACCAGAGTTTATTAAGCAGAAGAGTGGTGGCCACAAGGTGAAGGATGGATTGAAATGGAAAACAATTGACACAGGGAAGCCAATATGGAACCTATTATAATAGTCCAGGCAAGGGGTGACATCATATTACCTACTAGAATATAAGTCACTTGAAGTAAAAAGTCCTCTTTTTATCCCACTTAGCAGATTAGGCACTTAGTAAATATTCTGTGAATAAATGAATGATTTTTTTCCTCACCTTCCATGAATACATCCTAATTGTTTTCTACATGACAATTTTGAGAATACAGAGAAAAATTTTTTCATCAACTGTATAGCTGGAAAAATACAGCCAAGCTTGTGACCAAATAATTTTGGACTTCAGACAATCAAAGTCTCTCCAGTTTTATAAGGGCGTGTCTGTGGAAGGGCTGAATTGCTAAGCCCTATCAATTTCTTGGAGAAAAAACTCAAAGTAATATTGCACACTATGGAGAAATGTAATCAAAAAGATATAAAGTTGATTAAAGGGTTGAAAAATAAGGTTAATAAATTTAAAAGAACTGGTATAATGGAGACCTGAGAAGGGAAGACTGAGAACCGATTTTAAAAATATTTTTAGATTCATATATAAAGAGCTCTGACAGAATATTCATCAGCCCCTGGATAATAGAAGAAAAAAAATCAAGCAGAAAATGCAATTGACACATAAGAGAGAGTTTCCTAAGTGAAAAAGAATAGAGTCCAGTTTAAATTCTCTCCCCTCAACAAAATGTAAAATGGTTATTCTTTGGTCTGGCAACTTAGAAAAGAAAAAAGGCCAAACTACGCAGAGGCTACCCAGTCCCCACCTCCCCTTTTAAAATTAACTTTTAAATACTGGAATGGGAATTTATGTGTTCCTTTTCAGGAGGTTTTTTAAAATAAGATAGATACTACTCTTGGCTTAGGTGTGGCCCTGCCACAAGGAAACTAAAACCAGTTGACCTTTGAGAGTCAGACAGTTCTATGATTCTTATGAAGAATTGTGTTGTTTTCCCAAATGGACTCACACTTACTATAAAGAAATTGATGAAACTGGTATGTTGTTGTTTGTTCACTTAGTTTATGCAACACTTAATATTTAGACTATTCCTAGAAGGTGTGCACATAAATGTATTATAACCAACATGAGAAACACTGCAGTATAGTGGTTAGAGAGACAAATTAGGAATGAGGGAGACCTGGGTTCAAGTCGCAATTCAGATAATTACAGGTTACCTTACCCTGGTGTGTTGGCAACCAAAAATGGGCTCCTTAGCACTTAGTCAACAAGTGCCCTTGACTAGTTTGGCTTTTTCCCCTGAACTGAATGCTGTTTGTATGTTGGACTGGAGTAAGCTTGTCGGCCCCTTCACCTTGCTTCCCTTGCTTAAGCTGATGGAAAGAACCTGTGCTTTCCTGGTCAACCCCTTCACCTTGCTTAAGCAGATTGAAAGAACCTGTGCTTTCCCCGGCGTACCTTACACCCCCACAGAAGCCGGATGGTTAAAAGCAGCTCCCGTTGGAGCCAGAGGCTGCTATAGCCACAGCCACAGCCACAGCCACAGCCACAGCCGAAGCCGGAGCTGCCAGTAGCAGAGCTGACCTACGGGAGGAAGCTGAACAAGGACTTGAAGCCAGTGGGTAATCTTTTTACCGTAGAGGGGGAAGCATGATTTTGCTTTACGCAATCATGCTTCTCTGTAGCCTCCTGGTTACTTTTTCAAGGCATACTTATTGGGCCTGGAAGCTTTTGATCAATATATCAAAATGGGGTTGCTGGTTCATGGGTTGGTTACTGTGGAGCTTAAATATATGCTTTGATTCTTCTGCCTTCTACTTTGAGAGTTTCTTATATCCGGCGGTTCCGAACCTTTCAGACATGTATATGATCCTCTTTGAGATTATAAACTCTGCCCTCCTAATGCACCTGGTCAAATCCTTTACTTTCTCAGTGCCCTAAGCAGCTAACACTAAATTGCCAGTCTTCATCTGTAGATGTTGTTTCCTCACCTATAGTCCCCCTAAACCAGGGATGGGGAACCTGTGGCCTTCTAAGTCTTTGGGTGAGGCCTTTTGACTGAATCCATACTTAACAGAACAAACCCTCTTAATAAAAGAATTTGTTCTGTAAAACTTGGGCTCAGTCAAAGGGCCGTGCTTGAGAACCTAGAGGGCCACAGGTTCCCAACCCCTGCCCTAGACCAATGAAATCACAGGTTCAGAACGATAATTAATACCCCAAAATAGGAGAGCAATGTGTGATAAAATGGTTCTCTGGATATTTTATATTTGCATTTTCTCTCCGAACTAAATTAGGAGCATCTCCTGTCTCCATGCATTTGCATAAACTGTTCTCCATGCTTGGAATGTATTCCACTGGGAACTTCAAGATTTACAAAGTATTTTAGCTATATTAATTCCTTAGATTCTCACAGCCACCTCTTGAGTTATGTATTGTAGGTATTACCACTCCCATGTTAGCAGGGAAAACTATGGCTCACTATAGGCTAAATGACTTGGCCATGAGCCTGGCTAGCACGGCTAGAGATCTGATCTCAGGTCTTGGTGAATTCCAGGTCCAACATCTCTTCCCACTATACTGCAATTCTTCTCTTGCTTAGTAGCTTCTAAATAAACATTTGTTGAATTGAATTCTTTTGCTTCCAAAATAACATCTAAGGATACTGGATTTGGAGTCAGAAAGACACATTTAAATCCTTCCTTAGATACTAACTGTAGCACTGGCAAGGCCCTTGACTCCTCTCTGTCTCAATTTTTTCATATGTAAAATGAGGGAGTTGGACTGCATGGTATCTCGAGTCCCTTGCAACTCTAAATCCTATTTCTATCTAGGCTGTAGAGAATGCACACTGAACAAAACCAATAAACTTCTAAATAAAAATTATTTTTATTTGCATATATATGTCAATAAATATCAAGAAACAAAAATCTCTAAAAGATATTCTTTTAATAACTGTAGTTTATTATTATACTATTATTATGCAGTTTATTACTATACCACAGAAACAACACTGAATTTTGAGACAAATGACCTGGGTTCAAATCCTAGCTGTAGTCCATCCTTATTGTTTGCCGAACACAGTAGCCCTCCAGGTCTCCATTTCCTCATTTTTCTTATTGGTAAAACCAGGGGTTTGCAACTAGGTGACATCTAAGCCAGAATATACTAGTAAAAGTACAACAACCAGACAACACAGGACACACTTTATTTATTTGAAATTTAAAAGGATTTTATTCAGCACTCCAAGACAATAAATTGGGTGGGCCTGCCAATTCAAACCTTGTGCTACTTCTTATAGACAAGAGTAAACAATTTCCACAGGTCGGGAAGACAGTCCTAATTGGTACATGTTTCATTGAGATGGGAATAGGGCCACATTAGCTCCTCTGGTATTGCATCATTGTTACATTACACAATCTTGGGTCATCTCCAGTGGTCTTGATCTATATCTTGCCACTGGACCCACATGGCTCCAGAGAAGAAAGTGAGGCTGGTGACTTTGCACAGGCCTCTGTCACTTAAAACCGATTTACCTGCAAGGCATGCATCACCTTCCTGATGTCTTGGTCCTCTTTGAGAATGGAAGGACAAACAACAACATTATCATCCTCATCATCATCATCATCATCATCCTCCTCCTCCTAGGGTAATAGGATCAGTGCTAAAGAGATGGGATCAGTGCTAATGCTGACCACCCTCTCCTGCAGCCTGACTGCCACTCACTCAAAGGTTAACCAAAGTTAAAACATGGGGTAACTCAGACTTTGCAGACAGACAGTCAGATAGACACACACACACACACACACACACACACACACACACACCCCTTTTCGGTGCTAACCATACTCATGGAGCAGCACCACAATAGGACCTATATCATTCCTCTGTCCACAAGAGAAAACCTCAAAACCGATCTTTTAGCCATGAGAAATTTGGGAGCCAAGAGCTTAACCATTCCCATGGGGACCAGGTTTCCATCCCCTCCACCTTTATGGAATTTGTTTCCTGTTTTACTCCTAACACAGGACTGGTGGCCTGACAATAAAAGGGTAAGAATTTGAAAGGTTGGTGATCTTTTTCTAATTAAAAGTGAATGAGTAGGAGGACTCATTCTTCCAGCCTATGTATCTAAGTTTGCCTAATTGATCGAAAAATAATAACCACTGAACATGTATAACCTGTATCAGATTGCTTACCATCTCAGGGAAGGGGGAGATAGAATTTGGAACTCAAAACTTAAATGTCAAAAATGGTTTTTGACATATAACTGGTGGAAAAATAAAATATTAAAAACAGAATAATAACCACACAAGTCCTGGATGCTTACCCCCCACACCCATCAGTGTCATCCTTTCCCCCAGAGACAATCCAGGACATATCCAGCAGTTGCTCCAGTTAAAAGCACAGCTGGCATGGTAAATCAGACACACATAATTGCCAGGCTCTCCAGTTCTCCCTACCCCAAGGGTGCAAAGCAGGGCATAAAAGACAAACAACAAATACATAGTAGATAGCCAGTGAGGGATTGGGTTCTAATTATCACAGTCAAATTAACAAGCAGCCAAAGAACACTGATTGGTCTTCGGGTTCTTTTTCAGCTTAACTTGGTCTAGGGGCCCATAGGGATTATTTTCTCTCCTAGGCCAAGGTCAATCATGGCAGGCTTCACATGGGAATGTTGTGTCCAGGTTGTCCACTTAGAAACCTTGGTGACAATATGACTAGTCAACAGAATCTGGAAAAGCCTCTAATCTCTGCCTACCAAACTCAGAGACTTTGGCAATTCCTGAAAGTCACTCTGTAGGTGTTCAAATGGTCGAGGCACCCAGTTTCTCCCCACTTTTGTCACAATGTTCTTCCACAAGGAGTTAACTATTGGGCTTCTGCATAAATACCAGAGACAAATTGTGAACAATGACCTTGCAGTACAAGAGCCTCTGTTCCCAAATCAGTGTCAGTCCGAGCAGAAATGATGAGCAGCTAACAGAACAGGTAACTGATCCATAACATGAGCAGAACTAATAAAACAAGCAAAATGACAATCGGATGAGTAAAGAAACCCTCTCTAACAGTAGCTTTACTGGGTATCAGGAGTCTGGCCAGTAGCTCCTATGCATCTCTCCAACATCCGTGCATGGATCAGGGCAAATTTATAGAAGCGTTTCCTCCACCATCTCCAGGTTCCAAGTCACATGTAGAGATTCTCCAGGACACACTTTTAAGTTTAATCTGCATTATTAACATTTGCTCCATGACTTTTCCAAAACAATAAGTCAAAGTCAGATTTGTAGCATTGACTGACTTTGCTTACAGTGAAAATTTAACAGTGAACTCTGGTTGGAGCTGACACCACACGTCTTCTGTAAGATCTCTTCCACTTCTAAATCTTTTAAAAATATTTTATTCCTGTATTTTGGCCTCAGATAATTTTTATTTCCAAATATGTTTTTTTCTTCTTTCTTACTAAATGAACTATCTGTGGTGTCAATTAACTTTTTTTTAAAAAAAGAGGAAAAAAAGTATTTCAGCAAAACCAAACAAGAGATTAACAGTGCCTGACACTATATGCGATATTCCATACTCATAGTCCATAACCACTGCAAAGAAAAAAAGGAGGTGAATTTTCTCACCAAGTTTATTCTCAGGCCAAATTTATTGATCACTAATACAGCATTAACTTTCATTTTCCCTTAGTTCTTTCCATGAATATTGTTGTAGTCTTTATGTATATGATTTTCTTGGTTCTGTTTATTTTACTCTGAATCAGTTCAGATAAGGTTTTCATGCTTCTCTGAATTCTTCATATGTGTCACTTCCTATGGCACTTATACTACAATTTATTTTTTTCTGCCTCTAAATCTATAGCCCAGTAAAATGCGTTATTATCCTTAGCCCTCAGCCCTACCAAAAGTCTCCATGAACTCCAGCACACAGGATCTAGAGGTGGACTCCACCTTAGAGATCCTCTCACCACTATCCCATTAATCATTTTACTTTTTTTTTTCCTGTGCTTTGACTAAAGTCAAAGGTAGTAAGTACATTCAAATCCCAAGCATCTGATTCCAACTGTAGTAAAATCAGATGACTTGAATTTTCCCCTACTCTAAGTACTGAGGACACCTAAAGATAAAAGATTCCTTATCTCCAAGCAAACAAGGGCTTCATTAGTTAAGTCCTGACCCAGACCACACTCCAAGAGCTAAGGACACAAGATCACAAAATTCAAAGGGACATTAGAGATGGCCTATGCCAACTTCTTTCAACAGATAAAGAATCTGAAGCTTGGGAAAGTGACCTGCCTAAAGTCAAATAGGTAATAAGCATTACCTAGACCACTCCAAGAGCCAAGGACACAGGATCATGGAATTTGAAGGGTCATTAGAGATGACCTATTCCAACCCCTTTTAATGTATAAGAAATCTGAGACATATGGAAAGTGACTTACCTAAAGTCACATAGGTAAAGAAACAAAAATCAGAGGAATAAATAAAAATCAGAGGAAGGATTTAAATCCAGGTCCTTAGACTCTACAATCAGTATTCTTTTTACAATACCTACCACTCTTATTTCCTTATTCTGAGACAGAAATCACAAGGACTTTCTCACTTGATTGGGGAGGAAGGAAGGAGGTAACCCCACCCAAACCAACTACTAAGGTAACGCTGGCCATTTACAGTAAATAGATGTTTGTGGAATGAAAGAATGAGAAGGACCTTGGGATTCTTGTTTTCCTTAGTAGGTATGTCTCCTCTTTTTCTGTCTAATAAAGTAATTTATGTGAGTGCCCTTAGATTTAAGGGGGAGGGGGAGAAACTCTATGTTGATCAGTCCTATTTGAACAGAATGAAATACAAATCAAAGTGTAAGGGGAAAATGTCTTCAGGAAGGCAAATAAAGAAAGGATTAGCACCATTTCTCATGTGTCAGAAGACTTAAATATGCTTAGAGTTAAATGCACGAAGTCAATGGAGAACACTGAGGCCTAATAGTCACAGGATGTCAAGAATATGTTTCAGATTAAAATTCAAGAGGAAACATCCCAAATGAAAGAAAATCTCAGTTTCAGTTCCTCTTGTAATGTGGTGTGATGTTTTTAAATGGATAGAGTGAAGACAGTTTTATGGCTAAGGTGTCCAAGATAGTAGAGGCAGCTGTGGAGAAGTGTCTAAAGAGCTAATGATGAGGCCAGGAAGAGCTGGGTTCTAGGTCTGCTTTTGATCTATACTGTCTATGTGACCTGAGGCTACATATTATCTAGGCAGCTGTCCATTATTTAAGTTGTAGAGATGTCAGCTCCCTTTATAGAGTTTCCTTACCCAGGAGTTCTCTAGCATAGGACTTCCATAGCATTCCCAGCTCCGAAGAAAGACTTCTCTACCACCCCCACCCCACGAGGGATCTGCCATTTGGTTGATTTCTGTTGGGAGCTGAAAATCAGAGCAGGAGGACAGGCTGTAAAACTCTGCTGCCTGAATGCAACCCAAACAAAATAACTTGAACATATAACCATATTAATTTTATCTATGAAGAATAATTATACTTTTACTACTTGAATTTTTAAGTAATGAGTGTGAAGTCTTGAACCACTCAAGTTTAGAGATATTTTTTAAATGTGGTTTTGACAGTAGCTGTTATTTTTGTGAGTTCAAATTTATTAAAAAAAAAACCCTGAAATTTACAGTAAAGCAAATCTTTTTAAAATATTGTTTTATTTTTCCCAATTACATGTAAAGACAATTGTCAACATTCATTTTTATAAGATTATGAGTTCTAGACTTTTCTCCCTCCTCTTTCCCCCTCCCCAAGACAGCAAGTAATCTGATATAGATTATTCATGTACAATCATGTAAAACATTTCCATACTGGGGCAGCTAGGTGGCGCAGTGAGTAGAGCTCTGGCCTTGAAGTCAGGGAGATCTGAGTTCAAATCCGGCCTCAGACACTTAACATACTTCCTAGCTGTGTGACCTTGGACAAGTCACTTAACCCCAATTGCCCTGCCTTGCCCCCTCCAAAAAAAATCAAATATTTCCATATTAATCATGTGAAAGAAGAAACAGAACAAAAGAAAAAAAAAGAAAGTGGAAATAATATGCTTTGATCTATATTCAGACTCCATCAGTTCTTTTTCTGAATGTTGGTAGCATTTTCCATTATGAACCTTTTGGAATTGTATTACTGAGAAGAGCTAAGTCTATTATACTTGATTATCACACAGTGTTGCTGTTACTGTGCACAATGTTCTCCTGGCTCTGCTTACTTCACTCAGCAACAGTTCATCTAAGTCTTTCCAGGTTTTTCTGAAATCTACTTGTTCATTATTTCTTATAGCACAATAGTATCCCATTACACTCAGACAGCACAACCTGGTCAGCTATTCCCCAATTGATGGGCATCCCCTCAATTTCCAATTCTTTGCCATTACAAAAAGAGCTGCTACAAATATTTTTGTACATGTAGGTCCTTTTCCCTTTTTTATGAACTCTTTGGGATACAGACCTAGTAGTAGTATCGCTGGATCAAAGGATATGTACAATTTGATTGCCCATTGGGCATAGTTCCAAATTAAAGCAAATCTATCTTTAGTATAGACCAGAGGTCCAAAACTTATTTGGCCTACCACCCCCTTTTAAAAAAATTATTCAGTGCTCCCCGGAAATCTACTTTCTTTAACCCTTTAACGATTTTTTAAAAATGTACATCATTTCCAAAAATATAATTTTTAAAAATGACACATCTTAAATTTAATAATTCATTGTAAATTGGGGGGGATTCTGCATTGAAACTTTGATGATGCAGTATTGGATCATGTAACTGTATAGCATCATATTGTAAACAAGTCATTACATGAACATATTCCTGCTGATGCATGCTAGACTTCCCTACAATGTGCAACATGCTCTCCTGCCAACACTTGCTTGTTAAGACCTGTAGGTGGACTTGACCACTGATCAATTATAACTTGCATTTTGTTTATTTGTTTGGAAAATAATGTAATCACTAGAACGTTAACTGTTAAACAACAGATGAAACATGCACAGTTTTTCAAATTTTTCTTCTCTTCTCTTCTTTCCTTGTGCTTCTACCACCTCCTTACTTTTATTCAATGCCCCCTAATTGCACTTGAGGTTACTACTGTCAACTGGGATCATTCCAGTTTCCCCCAAGGGTGGTATCACCCACTTTGGAAGCCTATGACTCTTGTATTCAGAGCTGGAAGAGAAAGAGCAGACCTTATTTTGTCATTGTGTCATTTTTCAGTTGTGTCTGACTCTTTGTGACCCTATTTGAGGTTCTTGGCAAAGATACTGAAGAGGTCTGCCATTTTTTATAGGCGAGGAAACTTAGGCAAAGACAGCTAAGTTACTTGCCCAGGGGTCACACAGATAGTAAATGTCTGAGGCCAGATTTGAACTCACAAAGATGAATCTTCTTGACTCCAAGGCCAGTATTCTATCTACTACACCATCTAGCTACCCTTCCTCTTTATTTTACAGATGAGAAAAGTGAGACCCAGAGAAGCTAATTCATATATCCACTCAAGATCACTAGCATAGTAGGAGAATTGGCAGTTGGAACAGATCCTCTAATTTCAAATACAGTGCTCCTTACACCTCACCACATCTGCATTCTATATTCAAAATTCAATAATAAACATTTAGCTTCATACAGTTTAGGGCTGGAACAGACTTAAGAGATCAAGTCAAATATTCACAAAATGTGAGAGTTAGAAGGGACCTCAGAGACTATCTTGTTCAACCCATATCTAAACAAGAATCCTTTCTACAGCAAGTGATTTTATAGCTTTTATTCAAAAACCTCAATGAATGAGGAAACTTTTGAGTAGCTCTAATTATTAAAAAGGTTTTCACTATGTTGTCTATGTCAGATACGTATATCCAGATGGGTTGTCTAAATGTGTGTAAAAGGAAGACATGGAGAGATCTCTTTGGAATCTTGCCCACCCTTACCTTGAGGAGACCAGGAGAAGGAATATGAGGTTGGGCACTCTTTGCTCCAGTGTCTGAGAGGTTAACTGAATTTAAATGATATCTATCTACCCCCCCCCACTAAATATTGTTAGTCAAGGGACATAATTTTCAGATTCAGAATAAATGCCACTAGCTTCCCTAGTCATTATCCCTTCAAGATAGGGGAGAAGGTAACCTTTAGCTTTCCTTTGCCTTCCCATCAAATACTAGTTACACCAATAGCATTCTTCCCTTCCCATCAAAAGCTAGTTACACATGAAACCATCACAAAAAGAACAGCAACTAAATCCATCTATCTAAATAAATAACAGGTAGAAATTGGAGAGGTTATATAGATTCAAATATACTCGAAAATCCATAGAGAGAATCAACGTTCCCGCCTGGAGTGAGGCATCTTAGTTAAAACCAAGAAAGGTATCTGATCTCCCCCAAGGAGAAATTCCCCAATGTATCTAGTAAGGAAATTTGAAATTCACAGACATGTTTGAAGATCTGGCTTCCCCTTCTTGCTGCCTTCCAAAGTCTATCTCTATCCAAATGTCTGAAGTCAGTCCCCAAGAGAACCTGGCACCATGCTTGTCTTCTCAAAGACTGCATGAAGAATTCTTCTCCTCTCTAAAGCCCTCCCACCAACTCCTCCCCTCACGCAGTCATGCAGCATTCTCTCAACTAATTAGGAGAATATCATGCACAATGCCCTGGGTTGTGCTTGGCTAGAAACCAGGGTTACATCTACATCAAACATACATCTGCTTCTATCGCTTCTTCTCATTGCTCCTACTTTTAGGGCCTAAAACAGAACAAGGCTAATCTATCCTTCCCATGACAGCCCTTCAAATACTAACTTCCCTTCTTCAGACTAAACTTCCTCAGTTCCATCAATCCAACTTCACATGCTTTGTTCTTCAGTTCTCTCATCAACCTTATTGTCCTCTTCTCAGCTCAAACTTGTCTTTATCTTTCCTAAAATGTGGAGACCTAAAATGAAAGTAAAAGCTAGAAGTGCCTGCCCCAGTACCTGCCCCAAAGCCAGCCCCAGACAAGCCTTTCAGCTCTTTTGGCCTGCAAGGCCTTCCCTAGCACTGGCCCTTCCTAAAATGAGCGTCTCTCCACCTTCTACTCTGGGCCTTATTCTAATCCAGGATGATCTTTTTTTCCTTTTATGCTTCCCTTGCTTTTCCCTGCCCCCACCAGCCTGCTTTTCAGCTTCCTTTTGTGTGTTGTCTTCTCCCACTAGATTGTAAGGAGGGTAGAAGCTGCCTTTCTTTTTCTTATTTATATTCCTAGCACAGTATAGTGCATGGCACATAGGAGGGGATTAATAAATGTTTATTGATCAACTGAAGCCTTTTCATCTCTCCTAAACCCTCCCATGACATCCCTTTGCCCCATGCTCTCAACTGAGAACCTAGTATCACACTTCACCAAAATAAAATACAATAAAAAATTTGAGGCTATTTGACAAAAGCTTCCTCTTCTCCCTTTGTCCTCATTCCACCTCACTTAGACATCTTGCCCCCACCATTTTCTCCTTCACTCTGGTCCTGGGTAAAGAAGTGGCTCTTCTCTTGCCAAGACCAGCCTCTCTGTGTGCGCTCTTGATTCCATCCCTTCCATCTCCTTAAACAGATGATTCTTATCATCATTCCCGCTGTCATCTTTCCCTCACTCTTTCTCTACTACAAACAAATACAACCAAATCTACTCATCTTTGAGGAACCTTCACTTTATCATACCATCCCCTCAAGACATTATTCCACATTTCTCTGCCCCCTTCTTGGTAAAACTTTTTGAGAAAGCTGTCCATAGTGTAAGCCTCTGCTTCCTTTCCTCTTAATCTCAGCAATCTAGCTTTTGATCTCATTACTGAAATTTTTCTCTTTAAAGTTAACATTTATCTCTTAACTGGCAAATCTAATGGCCTCTTCTCAAACATCATCTTTCTTCTGGCCACTTACAAACAGTAGATAGAACACTGGACTTGGAATGAGAAAAACTGAGTTCACATCTAACCTTAGACATTTACTAACTGTGTGACCTGGGGCAAGTCACTTAACTTCTGTCTATCCCAGTTCCTTCATCTGTAAAATGGGGATAATAATAGTGCCTAACTCCCAGGGTTGTTGTGAGGATATAATAAGGTAACCGTAAAGCACTTTGAAACTTTAAGGTGCTATATAAATGCTGTTATTATTACTAATATTATTAATTATTGCTATGAAATTACTTGATATTATTATCAATAAACAATACGATGATGATGATGCACACCTCCCACATGAACTAGGTGGACCCCTATTCACTCTATGTGCTGGTTTTCCTATTTTAATCTGCCATCATACTCCAGGACTAGGATCCCAGAAAAAGAACGCCCCGTGCATTTATATTCAAACTCTGAAAACCACTTTCCCATTCACCACTTCAGCTCTCCAGCCCCCATTGCTGTAATTCTATTTACATAAAACTTTTAGATCTTAAACCAAACTATTTACTTAATGACATGGCAAAATAACAATAATAACATTGCAGGTACTTACATATTAAAGCAAATACAGAAATAGTAAATACATCCTATTTCACACATAAATGTTGGTTATATTCCCTCTCCACTGCACTCAGTATCTGTGAGGGAGAGTGGGTACAAACAAAAACCTAACAAGGAAGCATGTGAGAGAGGAAAACCAGTGTACTTAAGCTAACTCACAACTCTGGCATTGTAAACTTCACTGTTCTGTTTCTGTCTCAGGAAGTGTCCTCAGAACTCCTTAAAAAATGCAGCTGCTGTATTGAATACTTGTTTCTACTGCTAAAATGAATTTTGATCCAAACTGTGCTTGACTAACACCTCCCTGGGCATAACGTCTCAAACCATAGTAGTCCACCCGCTGGGTGATTGATTTTCTCCTTCCAAATTATTCTTCTGCTCTGCTGGCTTAACCCTACTCATCACTTCAGGCTTCAGCTAGCTAATGTAGTTCTGAAATCTGACCTTTGACTTCTCTTTCTCCTCATATTGGATTCAAACTCTGTTCTTGCTGTGAACAACCACATTATCTTATGGTTAGTAAACAAATTTTTATCTTACATTTACATAGCGCTTTAAGGTTTGCCAAGTGCTTTACAAATATTGTCTCATTTTCTCATAACTCTGGGGGAGGATCCCCCATTTTGGGGCAGCTAGGTGGCACAGTGGACAGAATGCTGGATCTGTTGTTAGGAAGATGTCATCTTCTTGAGCTCAAATCTGGCCTCAAACACTTACTAGCTGTATGACCCTGGGCAAGTCACTTTACCCTGTTTGCCTCAGTTCTTCATCTGTAAAATGAACTGGAAAAGAAGTGGCAAACCACTCCAGTATCTTTTTTAAGAAAACTCCAAATGGGGTCATGAAGAGATGGACACAACTGAAATGACTTGAGGCTTAAGGAGAAACTTGGGAGTTGAAGTCCAAACAAGCTGTGGGGAAGGAAGTGCAGGGGGAGTGTCCAGGGCAATAAAAGAAAGTTATAATAAGAGCAGCAGAAATAAAATAGTCTTTGATCAAAAGCATGAAGAAGAAGGGGGGTGGTCCATCAATGGCCCCTCAAAGAGGCTACTCTTACTCTTGGCATACCCAGCTTCAGCTCTCTGGTAATATCTTCTAGTCATTGTGGGAAATGACTAAGGTCTCAGCTCTTCTAGCAGAGTAGTCCACCAGCCCTTCACACTGGGGCCCTGAGCTGGCACCTCTAAAACTTTTTCACTGACTTCTCAAGTTAGGACTGTGAGCCAGCCTGCCATGAGGGCAACTCCAACATATAAGTGATCCACACTAGAGTTGCCTTAGACAAGGGCTAAGAGTTTTATAGCAAGGATCAGGTTCTTCCTCAGGACCGTCTGATTGATTTTACATAGCTAATTCTATAAGCAAACAGGTGCCAGGGATTGATCAGCAAGGTCCCAATATGTAAGATTCTAGGTGTGGAATATCCCCTATATAGAAGGTTCCAAGAATGGGGAAAGATATAGGTGGCAGGAATAGGGAGGCCTCCAGAGTAGTAAAGGCTGCCTACTGCAAACAATAAATATGTTCCAGAATTTTGCTGAGAATAAAAGTCAGGCGCTTATACTACTAATTGGTTATTGTAGCAGGAGCACAGAGAAGAATGTAAGACCACCAGAATAAATTTTATTCCATGACTACAGTAACAGGGAAAACAAGAAAAGCAAGCTTCCCAGGGGAAACTTTTCAAAGTAACTGAATACTCTTTTCACAATAGTGAAAACAAAAGCATCTACTTTCAACACTCAGGGAGTTAATCAAACACCCTCCTTCAAAAGTAAACAAGATAAATGATAATCTGATAAAGTTTCTTTATATTTGTATACAAATATATTACTGGAGCTAGTTCTGCTTCTTGCAGCCTTGGGAGACTTAAGATCTTAAGATCATAGATTTAGAGCTGGGAAGGATATCAAAGGCCAGCTAATGAACCTCTTCGTTTTACAGGTGAGGAAACCGAGGCCCAGGGAAGTTAAGTGACTTACCCAAGGTCATATAGATGTAATGTTAATCTGGGTGGGACTTTTTTTTTTTTTTTTACTGTTTTCTCTTTTAGAATGCTTAAGTGATCAAGTGGCTTTGATTAAGTCTTGCTAGGTGCAAAGCCCTAGGCCTACACCTTTTTGCTGATTAGGGTGAAGCCTTTGGGCCCTAAGAAGGGTATATAAACTCAAAGGTTAGCATTTTGTTTGGGGCTCTCACTCACTGGAAGAATGTTGACATGGAGACTCTGGGTAGCCACTGGAGCCCACCCCCCTACTCCCACTTTGAAAAAACCCAGATGTTGGTGCTTCTCTGGTAACTATGTATTGTGATTTAGTCTGTTTATATTGTCTCTGTAATTTCTGTTTGTATTTGCTCTGAAGTTCAGGGTGTTGGCTTTCCCCCCTGAACTAAGTGAATGATATACATATGTTTGATTAAACTGAGATTGTTAACCCCTTAAAGTTGCTTTCCTTAGAAAAGCGGATCAAAGAACGTGTGCTAGCAGCCTTCCTGTGTGCTGGTATTGTTGGTCTTTCACCCCCACAGCAGCTGCTAGCAATCTTGTTGTTACAATAGGCAGTAAGCATCACAGGTGAGATTTGAATACAGCTTGGCCATCTTCAGACCAGATCTCCTAGCATGACATCTTGCTACCTCCTCCATTTAAAGGAACAAAGCCTTGTTCTCCTTTTCCACAAAAGTCTTATAAAGATCTGTTCAAACATCATTAGTGGGGAAGCATATGATCGCTTCCTTGTCCTCCTAGAGTTCTTTTCATCTTTTGACACTACAGACTACCTCCTCCTGGATCTTCTTCCCATCCCCTTAATATAGGCATTAATCAAGGAATTTGAAGCTCTTCTTGTCTTTCTCTATATTTTCTCTCTTGGTGAGCTCATCTCCCACATGGACTTTAGCTATCATCACTATGTTGATGACTCCCAAATCTAATCTTCAGCCCTGACCTCTCTCCCAAGTACAAAATTATTGTTTTCAGTTGTCTCGTAGACATCTCTAGGTCTCAGTTTCCTCACTTGTAAAATGAGAGGGTTAGAGCCAATTTTCAAAAAAGGGAACAAAATTTGAAACTGTAGGCCAATGAAATTGACTTTGGTTCCTAGGGAAACTCTTGAAAAGATCATTAACAACATGACTGGTAAATATCTAGAAAAGGAAATGACGATTACAAAGAACCAAGAAATGTATCGAGCAATTTATTAAACACCTACTAGTCCCTATATACTAAGTGCTAGAAATACAAAAAGAGGCAAAAGATAGACCCTGACCTCAAGGAGCATACAGTCTAATAGGGGAGATAACATGCAAGCAAATATATGCAAAGCAAGATAAGCAGGATAAATAAGGACAGTTAACAGAGGGAAGGCATTGAAATTAAGAGAGATTGGGGAAGGCTTTCTATAGAAGCTGGGATTTTAGTTGGGACCTAAAAGGAAGTGAAGGAGGTTGGTAGTTGGAGCAGAGGAGGGAGAATATTCCAGGCATGGGGGCAGCCAGAGAAAATGTCTGGAGCTGAAAAATGGAGCGTATTGTTCATGGAACAGCTAAGAGGCCACTGCCACTGGATTGAAGATGTTATGGAGTAAGGTGTGAGAAGACTGGAGCCAGCATGGCTTCATCAATATTAAGTCACATCAGACTAAATCTTATTTTCCTTTTTGTCAGGATTACTCAAGTAGTAGATGAAGAAAATGTTGTGACCATACTTTACCAAGATTTTAGCAAAGTTTTTGATAGGGTATCTTATATGTGCTTATGAAGAAGATGGGGAAATATGAATTAGGGAGTAATATAATCAGATAGATTCAGAACTGGTTGGATGACTGGACTCAAAGAGTGGTTGTTAAAGTTTCAGGAGGTCTTCACTAGAGGACTCAAGAGATCTTAATTTGCCCAGGTGTGGCTTAACATTTTTATTTTTGACAAGGATAAAGTCATAGATGGAGTGCTCATCAAATTTGCAGATGACACAAAGTGGGGAGAATAGCTAACACTCTGGATAAAAGAGCCAGTATTTAAAAGGATTCTTCATAGGTTACTAGAGCATTGGGTTAAGTCTAAGAGTTGAAATTCAACAGAGCTAAATGTGAAGTCCTGAACTTGGTTGCAAAGAAATCAACTCCACAAATATAGTGGGGTCTATTCTATCTGGAAGGATCTGGTTATTTGAGAGAACTGAAAGTTCATTGTGTGTAAGCAATGTGCCGGAACAGCCAAAAAGGCTAGTGCAACCTTGGACCACATTGAGAATCGTAGCTTGGAACATAACATGGAACAGGGCTTTGATAATCTCACCATATTCCCTTCCTGTCAGACCTCTTATTATGTTTAGTCCTGATCACCATGTTTTGAGAAGGACATTGATAAACTAGAAAGCGTCCTGAGAAGGGTGACCAGGATGGTGAAAGGCCTGGAGTTCATAACATTTGAGTATTAGATGAAACCACTACATTTGTTGTCCCTGGAGAAAAGAAGACTGAGGAGGATGTAATAGACATGTTCCAGTAACTGAAGGGCTGGTATAAAGACTAGACTTGTTCTATTTGGTGTCAGAGAGCATAACCAAAAGCAGTGAGTGGAAGCTGATGTCAGGAAAAACATTCTAACTATTAGAAGTGTCCAAAGGCTGTCTTGAGCAACAGCGTATTCCCGTTCTCCCTTTAAGCAGAAGCCAGATGATCATCTGTTAGGTATGAGGTATGGTAGAGTGGAAACTCCTTTTTGTATGTGTTAGATTAGATGGCTGCCTATGTCTCTTTGAACTCTCAAATTCTGTGATTCTGTAACTCTGTGGTCCCTTCTAGCTCCATATCTATGACCCTATCAGCTTTGTCTGATTAACCCACCAGCACTTCAAACTCAACACATCTAAGATTGATTCCTCATCTTTTTCTGAAAACTTGCTTCAATCTCTGACTTCTCTGTCACTGTCAGTAACAGTACAATACTACCAGTTGTCTTTGAATCCTCTCTTTCTCTTTCACTCCTTGTATGTGATCATTTACTATGTTCTGTCAAGTTTACTTTCAGAATATTGCACAAATCAGGCACTTCCTCTTCCTTCCCACTACCACCACCCTAGTTCAGAGAAAAGAAAGAAGGAAGGAAGAATGAAAGAAAGAAAGAGAGAGAGAGAGGGAGGAAGGAAGGAAGGGAGGAAGGAAGGAAGCAAGGAAGAAAAGGAAAGAAGGAAGGAAGAAAGGAAGGGAGAGAGGGAGAAAGGAAGGGAGAGAGGGAGAGAAGTAGGGAGGAAAGATGCAAAGAAAGAGGAAGAAAGAAAGAAAGAATGGAGGGAGGGAGGAAAGGAGAAAGGAAGAAAGAGAAAAGAGGATCATTGAAGCATTTTTTTAAAATGTAGAGAATAGAACAGGAGGAGGATCAGAAAGAAGGACAGACAAATAGGATACTTTTGAAAGCTATAATTTGCAATTTTTTATATACGTAAAAAGAAAAGATCTGTGGTTTCATGTACAATTCTGTTTTTCTGTTCTGCTGTGTTTATGTGTATACACACACATACACAGATTCATTTTATTTGGTATTTAAATTCAGAATAAAAATACACTTAAAAAAACTAAAGTCAGCAGAATAATACCTGTAGCCCTTCTCACAATTTTATGAAGCTCAGATAAGATAATGCATTTAAGACATGTAGTAAACCATACAACACTAAATAAATGTCAGTCAGCAGCAGCCACAGCATCTCAACACCTCCTTCCCTCAGTTGCCTCTTTCATCTAATTAGAGGACTAGATGGCAGATCAATAAATTCCTCTCACAACTTCCCTTTATAGGGGTCTCAGAATTTTCCAACTAACTTCATTTCCCATCAGCTTCTCTGCTTGGTTTTGATTCCACGAACATCATGTCCTCACCTATCCCCTGGTGTCCCTGTTCTCTCCCATCTTCCTCTCTTCGGCTTTCCTCAGTTTATTGTCTTCCCCCATTAGATTGTAAGTTCCTTGAGGTCAGGGGCTGTCTTTATTTTTTTTAAATTTGTATCCCCAGCCTTTCACACCTGATCTGACACATAGTAGGTGTTTAATAAATGTGTATTGACTATTGACTATCACTATTATCATTATTAAAAAGATATTTCAATGGATACATGATTTGATGGATGTTGGTTCTCCCTCCACTGGTGTAGATTACAACCTTTCCATATCTGGTCCATTCATCAGTGTTCATTAGTAGAACTACCCTGTGTGCTGGAGACATGTCTAGGTCCTGTCACACTTTGTGGACACCCGTGGGACCTAAGCTATTCTGCCTCATTCTGACCACAAGGCGAGACAACCTCTGTTTTTGATCATGCATGTCTTGGTGATATCTTTTATGCTTGGCCCTTCACTCAAATCATTGCTGGTAACATTTTATGGAGCCTTCTTAGACCCACCTGATGTCTCTCAATTGCCCTTTAGGTTGCCTGCAATTTTAATTCTTTAGAGAACATGGGTTCCACATTTCATAGCCATGTGAAATCAGTCGTGAAAATGTATTCATGCTATATCAATTGCAGTATATTCATGTTAAAAACAGGAGTTTTTGTAAATGTAATCCAGCCCTTCTTAATAATAACAGGTAGCATTTTTATAGCACTTTACCAGCATCTCATTTTATCTTAACAACAACCCTGAGAATTAGGTACTAGTTTGATTCCTATTTTATAGTTGAAGAAACTGAGGCAGACAGAAGTTAGTTGAGTCACCTGCCTGGAGTCCTACAGTGAATCATGTATGAGACTAGATTTGAACTCAGGTCTTCCTCACTCTAGGCTCAGAGCTCTTTCTACTGTTTAATTTTGTTTTTTTTTCAATTAACTTACAGTATCTCATTTGATCTGTTTCTTCTGTTCTCTTCTGGAATGAACTCATTGTCCATGTGTAATGAATACTTGATGTATGTGTACTGATGGACTAACTGAATGGGCAGCTCATCTACTTGCATGTCATGGTCTGAACAATAGGCATTCTTCATCTATTTGTTTTCTCCTATATAGATAATTAATCCAATCTCTTTTGTGTGGTTATAGATACCATTTAGGAAACTATTCTGGGGTTTGATGCTATCGGTATACTATCAGCTGGTTTTTGTTTTGTTTTGTTTTGTTTTTAGTATTTCGAGGGTTTATTTAACACAAATAAAAATGTGCAAAGCTCTTTACTCATTTTCTTCACTCCTCAATATAGCGTTTGGATTGATGATCTTGATGGCGAGCAGAGCTGCTCTCTCAACAATAACTTTCTGATTCTTAGAGGATACATTGTGAGCGATCTCAGCACAGGAAGCTTTGTTGCGCATTAGGAGCACCTCGAGCTCTTTGACGTTGTACACCAAAAACTTCGTGAATCCGCTCGGTAGCATGTGTTTTGTCTTCTTATTGCTTCAATAACCAATATTGGGCATCAAGATCTGGCCCTCGAATCGTCTTCGCACCCTGTTGTCAATGCCCCTTGGTTTACTCCAGTTTCTCTTGATCTTGACATATCTGTCGGATTGGTGCCAGATAAACTTCTTGGTCCTCTTCTTGATGATTTTAGGCTTCACGAGGGGTGTGAGGGCAGGCATAGCGCCAGTGAAGAGAGCGACCCCTCCACGGGAAGTGCCGACAGAAAGAGAGTGAGAGAGAAGGAAAGACGTAGCACCACTATCAGCTGTTAACAGGAACATCCGGAAGATGTAACCATTAAGACAGCTGGGTGGTATGGCAGATAGAATTTTGTACAGAATGACAGGAAAACCTGAGTTCAAATCTCAGCCCAGAAATTGACTAGCTGTGTGATACCAAACAAGGTACTTAATCTCTTTTAGCCTGTTTCTTCATTTATAAAAAATAGTAATAGCACCTAACTCACAGGGTTGTTGTTATGAGGATTAAATGATATATTGTATATTAAATGTTTCATAAAACTTACAAGGTGATATAAATGCTAGTTATTATTAAGTTGTATTTGTTCCATTTGGATTTTGAGCAGGGCATACTCTGTGATGGTAGTAAATATATTGGCCAGCGTGTGTCTGTGTTTTGTGCCTTAGTTTTTATTGACGATGAAGATGATTGAGGAGTGATTTCTATAACATTTATTTTCATCTTTCAAGGGATATTATTTGTTATGAATATTTGCAAGGGAGATACATTGTTAGAGGAGAGCCCTTATGGTGGCATTTTACTCTACAATGCTATGCTAGACTATACATATTACAAGTGAGGAAGCAAACCCTAGGAAACAGAATTTCAAGGGAGAGATCCCTAGACTGTGGGGGAGATAGACTTATAAACTATGTGAGAATTAAGGGATGCTACCAACCAATAGCCTTTGTTCCCTAGGCAGCTAGAGCAGAAAGGTCCTTTGTTTCATGGATAAACAGGTGAAGTGATCCCTGGCATTTCCCTCATCATGTGAAGAGCTCCCCCGCACCCCCACCCCCAGGCAGTTTTCTCCCTTCTCAGACCGGGCAGAGTCTTCACTCTGTGCTAGGTTGCATTTGCCTCCCCAGGAGGTAATTTCTATGGAGAAAAAGGGAGGCAACAGAAGGCCTTGGAACTCAACTGAACATAGTTGAACTAGAAACCAGAAATAACAAGGTATATATCTTTGCCCTGGGTTTGACAACTACATACTTTCAATTTTAGTATATCTTCTTTTATACTCCTTGCCTGTGTTAGGTCAGTCACTTATACCACCTCTATTCCCAAGATTGGAAACTCTACCAGTGGCCACCAACTACGTAAGTCAAATGCTTTTTTACACCTAACAAAGAAAAATCATAATGAGATCTTATATTCTTTACACCTTTCAGTCAGTTGTATGACAGTGAAAATTTGATCAGCCAAAGAAGATTATCTGTGAAAGTTTATTTTCCCTTAAATTTTCATTAAGAATATCTTTAACATGTATGTAGGTAATTCTTATAAAGATTTTTTAGACATGAGAAGAAAGTAGGCTTGTGGGTTAATAGTTGCAGATGTCTTTCTGGTTGCCTTCCCCCCCCCCAAAATGCCATTCACTATTTTTTCCATTATTCTGGAATCTTCCCCCTTTTTCGTTATCTTGAAAAATCATTGCCCTCACAGTGATGTTGTCTCTAGCACAGATTTCCTTCTGGGTGTACTTGATGAGGTCTGACTATGCTTCTGCATGTCATTTTCTTAAGTGAAATTGTCAACGCCTCCTTTAGCATATCTGGAGCTGAGATATTGGGGTAGTTCTCTATCTTCAGTAAGAAGAGATTGCTGTAGAAATGCTGGCAAATCTTTCCTATCTTCTGTCTATGTCTTGGCCTTCCAGATTAGTCTATAAACTCTCTTTGGATGATCTGGCTTAGTTGGGTCTAACATGAAGCTTTCTCCCTTCCTACTATCCCATTCCCATCATCCCACTGCTATTTGTTATTTTAAAAAAATAATGTCCAATTGCAATCTTCCATCCTATAATGTTTAGTTGAGGAGCTTATATCTGAGATAGGTGTTGTCTTTGTCTGCCACATCTATTCACCTGGCTTGGACACTAAATGTTTGCTGAGTGAGACAACTTCTGGGGTCTTTTAGCCTGCTTATTATGATGAACACTTTATTTAAAGTGGTAAACTTCCCTAAGAAGCAGTGATAACTCCAATTAGTCTTTATTTTTACAATTTCCCATTTTTCAGTGTCAGCTTGTTTAAACTGGTTGCGATAAGGCTGTTACTATTGCACATAATGTCTTTCACTCTTCATCCTTTCTTCCACTTTGCTTGATTTTTGACCTTTGCTCAAACAAGTTAATGGTTGGTTTGTGTACAGAGCGCTGATTTAGGAATCATTCATATCAGGAATTAGTCATTTATTGTTAGTTAAAATGTAGTCTGTTTTATTAGTATCATACTGATGAGGTTAAAGAAAAATGATGATGGTAGGGAACCATAGGTTTTTAGGGGTGCTGAAGACCGCAAACACCGACACGCCAAGTCCTACAGAATGAATTCAACTCAAGCCTTCTCAGCCAAGGAAAAAGACAAAGCTTATTAAGGATTCGCCATAATGGCTCGTTTTAAGAAATCCCACCCTTTGTGGTGCTTGTTTTTACAAGCCAGCCTGATTCAATCTATTGAGCTAGATTGAATCTGAGCACCTTCATGGAGGCAAGATGAGACTTATATACAGAAAGATTGTGGGAGGGATTGAGGGGTGGTCTTGAGTAGTCTGGGATGACTAGAGGAGGGGTTTAGAGTGGACTGGGGTGAGGTCAGACTCCAGGGTGGGAAATAGCTGAAGGTTGCCTGGAGATGAAAGACCGTGGAAGGCTAGGGTAACAGAGCTAGGGTATAGGTAGTTTGATCAGAATGGAGAGTGGGAAGCAGCTGGACAATAGAGAGTTTGACTAGGTAGAGATTTGGGCCTAGATAATGAAAGGCTTATGTCCTTAGGCAAAGGCCAGATCTAGTGGGAAGATTCAAGGGGGTTTCCAGAGACTTTATCCCATCAGGTTCAAGGGGGTTCCCAGAGACTATACTCCAGATTCAAGGGGGTTCCCAGAGACTGTACCCTCATCAATACAACCAGGCAAGCATGAATTTTTTAAGTATTTACTATGTGCCACACACTATGTTAAAGGCTGGAGATATAAATGTGAACAAAAAGAAAGACAGTCCTTGCTCTGAAGGAAATTACATTCTAATGAAGGAACCTAACACAAAAGTGAGCTGAAAAGGGGGAAGAGGGAAGATATCCAGTAAGTAGTATAGGGGCAAAATCTATAGAGTAACGTGCAGTACCAGAAGGAAATAAAGCATCGCTAGCCTGGGCTCCTTCCCAAAATGGACGCCCTGGGTAGAACTCACCAATGGAAGCCATGTACCAATTAGTACTACAGTTATCTATATACATTTCATCATCCGTATAGGACTGTAAGGTTTTGGTTTTTTTTTAAGTAAGAGAATTATAAGCTTTTTTTAACGATAAGAAATATTCTAAAATTGTCTTTGCCACATAGAAATATAAGTTCAACGTATTTTCCATCATTTGATACAAATATAGGAAAAGAATTTAAGATCTCATACGATTTTCTGATCCTCTTACATAGAGTGATGGTCCTAGCTACTGATATGGTCCTTCTTGCTTGAGCAGTGGCTCAAGTATAGCTGGTACATTCTAATCATATATTAGACAGTAGTTAGAGTCTATATAGACAGCATGATTCAATAGAAACTAAGGTGGAAGTGGAGTCAGAAGACCTGGGTTCAAATTCTGACTGTGCTGCTTATTGTTTGTGTGACCATGATCAAATTTATTTCCTCATCTATAAAATGAGGAGACTGAACTAGGTAATAATCACAATAACTTGCATTTACATAACACTTTAAGGTTTGCAAAGCACTTTACAGATGTTAACTGACTTGATCTTCACAACACCCCAGTGAAATAGTTACTATTATCCCCCTTATTATCATTACCCCCATATTACAAAAGAGGAAACAGAGACACCGAGGCTAAGTAACTTGCCCAGGGTCAAGCTGTAGCTAGAAAGCATCAGAGGCAGGTTTGAACTTAGGTCTTCCTGATCGTGAATCTCACACTGTATCTGCTGTGCCAGCTAGCTGCTGACCTTAGATGATCTCAAAGGGCTATTCCAGTTCTTTGAATTTATGGTTGTGGAATAGTCCTGTACTACATATTTCCTCTTATTTGAAATTTGCTGTCCCTGGGAACTAACTAGGCAATTGTGTGAGGCCATCCCTCCCACCCCACCCCTCTTCCCCCATGAAAATTAGCTACTTTGGCCTTCCTCCCACAGCCTGGACATAAAAAATTAGCTCCCTGGCCTCCACAGCCTGAAGGCCAGGTAATTTACATTTCTCCCTTCCCCCAGGCTTCTCAGAGACCCTCAAGGGGAGTGAGGAATATTTAGGTGCTCAGCAAATGGCTACAGCCCCCACTGATGGTTTTCTCCCCAAACACAGGGGGGATCCCTGAATCCTAATTACATTTAGTGGCTAACAGATTAGTTTTTACAAAGAAATTTTTACTTCAAAAAGGATAATATGTTCGCAAATATGCGAACTCCCCTAATCCATGGGTGGCATAATCCCTCCCTTTTTACCACTAAAGTCTCTGGGGAGGGGAAGGAGATTAGGTACAAAATTTAGCTCAGTTTTAAAGACCCAGGCAGCCAATCAAAAGAGGTTTCATTCACCCATGTGATAGGGGATGCAGAGGCTTCCTTGTTAGGCAATCTGGACATGTTCCAAATGCCCCTCAAGGTGCCTCCATGTTAGGCTAACTGGGCATACTTAGAAAAGTCCAGGTTACAGTCCTATACTACCTCTCTATGAAAAGTGTTTAGTATAGTTCCAGAAGTGAGGATGATAGGGGTACAGCCTCTGGGAACCCCCTTGAACTCTTCTTGAATCTTCCCACTAAACCTGGCTTTCACCTGAGGCCATAAGCCTTTCTTTATCTAGGCCCAAATGTCTACCTAGCTGAACCTTCTGTTGTACAGCTGCTTCCCACCCTTGATCCCATCAAAATCCCATTCTCTTGGTTCCTAGAGTCTTGACCTCTAATCACCCCAGTCCCATCAAGATTTTCCTTAGACTCCTCCTCAAGACCCTCCTTAAACCCCTCCTCTAGTCACCCCAGACTGCTTGATCACCCCTCAATCCCTCCCACAATCTTTCTGCGTATAAGTCTCATCTTGCCTCCATGAAGGGCTCAGATTCAATCTAGCTCTGTAGATGGAATCTGGCCCGTTTGTGAAAACAAATTTCACAAATGGTGAGATTTAAGACAACCCAATATGGTGAATTTTTAATAAACTTTGTTTTCCTTGTCTGAGAAAGCTTGAGTCAAATTCATCCAGCAGGACCTGGCATGTTGGTGTTTTGGGGTCTCAAGCACCCCTAAAAACCGATGTTTCCTTACCTCATCATTTTTCTTTAACCTCATCAAGGGTAGGAGGCAGAGTTCTTGATCATGATATGATTTTAAGTAGGTATATTGACTACCACCCTTGACAGGACAACACGGTAGGTAAGAAATCAATGCAAATGAAATGAGCCCTCATTGCCAAAGATACTACTGAAGAGGGGCAACTCTAAGAGACCATGACTATGCCCCAGCAGTACTAGCACCGTGACTTTGCCATTGGCATAAAATAAGCCTGATATAAATGTTAGCTAACATCGTCATAACCACCATCTCCAAACAGCTATTTTAGCTCACAGCCAGCAACAGAATTCTTAAGCATCTTTAATGCTGGGATTCCATCTTAATTATCTTTGGATCTTTCCTACATCTAGCAACATGTTCTTCACTAGATACTCAGTAAAAGGTTTGTTGAATGAATGAGTGAATGCATGCGTGCCTGCATAAATTTGTTTAAATGATTTTCAGTTACAATCCAAGTAACTGTTTTCTCATGGAACTCATTGCAATCAAATCACCAATCAATCAACAAACATATATTAAATGTCTTTTATTTGCCAGGCTCTGAGTATTAATTGTGAGAGACAGCATACTCTTTCCTTTATATACCACCTGACTTGACTTTAGTACGCTAGAGGCTTATTTCACTCCCGCACAGAGCAAGCACCTACTCATTTTCTCACCTCAAGCTCCCAACTGTGTTATTGGACTCCTTAACTGATCTGCACACATATGTAGGCATATAGTCCCTGCAATTTAAAATACTCTTAAATGGAAATTTATGCACTCCTTAAGTATTTATGACGAATATGGACATATCAAGCCTTTACGCATATTTTGATATATATAGTGATGAATTTATGACCTCATCAATCTGGATACTTCCTCCAGTGATGCAGATTGCCTCCTATCAAAGGTTTTTTGATCTGTGTGCCTCTTCTTTATATGTTCCAGTCAATTCTTCATCAGTAGAGGGGAAAGTGGAAGGGAAGGGGAGGAGGTCCGCTTGTCATGCTAGGACCCTTCTTCCAGATTTCTTTACATTATACATGTAGGAGGCTGGGCAGAAAATCTCACAAAGAACAAAACATAGCATTAAAGAAATATAGGGGCTGGTCAGGAAGAAATTGGAAGGCGATGGAAGCTAAGCCTTGAACTCTTTCACTTCATTTGCTTCCTGCCTTGCCTTGTGGTACTCCCAAAGATTCCTTCTTCCCAAGTGATGCTTGGGTTTCTAAGTAGAGAAGCCCAATGTTGCCTTCAGTAAATTTCCCTAACAGCTTTCTGTAAGGTTCTATGGTTTTTCTCTTCTCTCTACATGGAGGAGAGTGGTTGATTGGGAATCCAGAAGAGGGCACAAGGGACACTGATTGATAGTGTGGTGGTTATTTGGAAATGGGTGTGAACAGTGTTTAGTTCCTGATTCACATCGAGCTCTATGGGTTTTCCATTCAGCTGCATCTCATATTCTGGACAACAGTTGTTTCTTACTGCCTCGGTTTTTCTGGTGTGGATAGTTAGGACAAACTCTCTTAGGAGGTTTTGTAACATTCTAGGACTTCATGTGATCAGCAGTGTCATCCACAAAACAGAAGCACCTGAAGGCCCTCACATCTACAGCAAATATTTTTTGTGGGCTTAAATCTTGCCTTATTCATGCCTACACATGAGAGATGTCTAATTGGAGGAGATCTTTTAAGTCAGCATTTTCTCTGCTGACCCAAATGCTTTTTCCACAGTCAGCAAACAATACATAGAGTGAAATTTTCAATTCTTTGTACTTTTCATTCAAAGGTGTAATCATAAAGCTGTGGTCTGCTATAGACTGTCATTGGTGAAAACCTGCCTATTCCCTTCTCAACCTCTTCACCAAGGGTACACTTGATGTGTGTATAAATTGTTCCCATAAAGATTTTATAGAGATGCAAAAACAGGCATACGTGTTCATAGCTATTAATATTTTCTTAATCATTTTTTAGTAATGAGGTATTTGGTTCTTTAAAAAAATTAATACACATATGAAATAAAATTTACTTTGACTAAGTATTTCTGTGCCAACTACTGTCTACTATAAAAACGAATCATGGAATTTTAGAAATATATTTCACTGATCAAAGTTGGGCCCTGTGGTTTGGTGGTCAAATCTCCATTAAAATCAAGAATTTCTTTTTCCAATGCTAAAAGCTTCTAATAATGAAGAAAACCCTGGAGATCTTGAATGCACATTTAATTAATATTTTCAGTGTACAAATAACATGCAGGGTGGATTTTGTAACTCAGTCACTTGTAATAGAAAGGGACAGTGGTAGGGTCTAGACCTGTGATTTCATTGATATAGGAAACTCACAGGAGAGGAACCTCCTTCTACCAATGTATGTTGGAACTTTTTCTGAAACGTAGTCTTAGAGAATTGCTTATAGCATTGATAAGTTAAGTGACTTGCCCAGGATAACACAAACTATTATTCAAAATGCTTTAAAATTCTGCCTCTTTGCATTTGTGTTTACGATGACTGCTCTAGTTTTTCTTTGCTTTTTAAAGGGCTAAGGAAAAACAGTCATTGAACTCTGTGTGTGTGTGCGCGCCCCCGGGGCCTACAAAGCAAAGATTTAAGAGCGCCTTTGCCTCTAGATTTTTTTTTTATTAAATATATGCCTTAGGGACTCTGCTGAAATAGCCTGTCTTTGTAAAATGTATGTCCCAAGGGCCGATTTTGCATGTTTTTATTGCTTGCTGAATTGTGCCTGATCAAGGCCAAGTGTTTTGATGCTTTTGGTTTGGCTCTTAAATCAGACTGTATCCTGCAAACAAAGTTCACAAATGATTGCCGGCATTTCTGCATAACTTAGAAGCATTACCAAAGGCATATGTACTATTGCCCTGGCAGACATATATAAATGAGCGCAGTATAACACCTCCATCCTTCAGGCTTGGCAACTCAATGTGGATGTTCATTTTTATAGCAGCTAACTTATTAGCTGTGGATGACGATGTCACTTTGTGTGTTACATTTCCAAGCAGGAGAAGTGTGAGTGAGTTCTAAGACATGTGAAATGAAGGATCAGCTTGCAGAAGCTGGTCTTGAAGGCATCAGAGAGTAAGGATAAGAGCTTCATCATGCCATGTTTGAAGGCTGCCAATTCCTTGATTGACAGCTCTCTGTATGGCAAGTCTTGAGGGATTGGGTATTTAAATCTTAATTACAAAAAAGTGTTACAGAATACTAAAAACCAATCAAGGAAACTGGAAAGCGTATATTGTAATGTAGCATTCTATTATTAACGGCTTATGCAGTATGAGTTTGGCTGACATATAGAGCAATCTATGCAGATAGAACAAAAGAAGTCAGAAAATTAATATACGACTAGATGGTGTGAAGCAATGGAAAGACTTCTAGATTTGAAGTCAAAGAGCCTGGAGTCAAATCATAGCTTGGCTGTTTACCACTTGTGTGTCCATTTAAGCTTTTTGGGTCTCCATTAACCTGCAAGGTGCCTTCTAGCTTTAAAGCTGTGATTCAATGATTAAAGTGTATGTGCCATTGAAATTATTTTATCTTGTGCGTTGGTACTGCCTTTGTATACTCCATGGAAAATTAGATCTTTATTAATGAATGTTTTATTTACAAAAACCAAACACCTAAATATCAATAATAACCCTAAACACCTACATCCTACCTTTCCCTCCTCCCCACTTTAACTTTACCTCCTTCAGGAGGGGTCCTGGGGAAGCCTATGGGTTACACAATGGAGAAAGGTATGAGGAAGTAAGGGAACTTTATAAAAATATAATCAGACTCAACAACGGAGAAAGCAAAAAGGATTAAGAGGAGGTAGAACTCCTTTGCAGAAACCTAGGAGCAGAGTGGGGAAGCAGATAAATACCTTTTTCCTCTTCACCCTGCTTCCTTTCAATGCAGTTATTACAATTTTAGCCCATTTCCTTACTTGCCGTGTTATCTCTCTGAACTGTTTTTCTCTGGGTTGAAGGACATACTTCGTGAAAGAGAGAATGGCAGAATAATCTGATGATCCTGGAATGAGAGGGTGATTACTTCTCCCTCTTTCATCTGGAGTATCCAACAGAGGTCATAAAGAGAGGCAGCCTGGAGCCTGTGAATATTTTTTTAATATGATAACAATTTCAATATATTGGTCTCCTCTGTAGTTCTGTGTTCTTTATTTTATTCATTTGAAATCATTATTCTCATTTTAAGGGTCTATAGGCTTCAGCAGATTTCCAAAGGAGCCATAACTGATGAAGGTTAAGAACCTCTGGTATGCTATAAAGGATGCTATAAGAACATTGGCCTCTTCTCTTAATTCCAGTCTTCCTTCCTCTGACCTTATGTCTCTACCTGAATCTTTCCTAAATACTCTAAACCAGATTCTCACTTCTAGTTAATGAATTCCCTCATAGGAGTATATTTTCCTCTTATACAATTCTGTTCTACCATCCCTTTTGCAAACAGTAATATGCCTCCGTTGCCAGATTCTAGTCACAAGTTGCATTCCAGCAAATCTCAATGATACCTACAGGGTTAAATCTACTTTCTTGAACTAAGATCTTTATTACATAGACTGCCCATTTGTGTATTGCCACCTAAGGCCACAAGTGTCATTACTGCTGCTTTTCTTGACATCATTTCTTATGCTACATTGGGTTTTCCACTGCTTTTTTTTCTTATCTCATACCTACTACTTCTTTGTGGAATTTGGATTAGTAAATATGTCTAAAACAATTTTCTTCCTCCCTTTCTTAGTTTAAATATTGACCAATTTCACAAGTTTTTAGGCAAATGTATTTTTCTTATATACATACTCTATTGCTAGCCAAGAGCCTTCCATTCTTATATCTTAAGACTTGACCCTGAAATGTAAATCTTCTTCTTCAGATACCATAATTTTTTATAAGCATCTGTTCCATTCCCAAATTACTTCTTTCCTCTGAAGCCCCTATCTTCATTTGATAGCAGTGGTGAAATATCACCTAGGCCACTAAAGTTTTTGGTTTCTTGCCTAGACGCTATAATCCCTAGAAATGATTTCTATATTCCCTCTGGAAGCACTATCGTCCCCTCACATGAGTGACCAGAGGTGATTGCCTCATTTGACAAGTCTTAGATGCTTCTTGTCACGTTTAAGACACACACCTAGGAAGATAGAATACTTATCAGTTGTTCCCATGAACACAGTTGTATGTTACACAGGGATTTGGCAGCCCCCAGGACTTCTCTCATATTTGTTACTAGATGCCTCTTAGACTATTTTATTCCACAGGTCATTTACTGGCTTACTATCTATGGATTGCAGCATGAACTGCTCCCTCTTTAGTGAGCCTAGTTTTGCTCTCCATGGGAAAAGCTTCAAATTTGTTTTTGTTGTTCAGTCATGTCTCACTTTTCATGGCCCCATTTGGAGTTTTCTTGGCAAAGATACTGGAGTGGTTTGCCATATCCTTCTCCAGCTCATTTTACAGATGAGGAAACTGAGGCAAACAGGGTTAAGTGCCCAGGGTCACATGGTTAGTAAGTGTCTGAGACTATATTTGAATACACAAAGATGAATCTTCCTGACTCCAGGCTGGGCACCTAGATACCCTTTCAAATCTGCTACATAGCTTCAGTGATTGAATTTCTCTCTCTCTCTGTCTCTGTATCTCTCTGTCTCTCTCTGTCTCTCTCTCTCTCGCTCTCCCCCTTTTCTCTCTCTTTTCTTCCCTTTTTTTCTTTCATCCTCCATCTACACTTTCCCCCTTCCCCTCATCCCATCTTCCTAATACAGGTTGGAATTTTACTCCATAGTTTTAGATTCCTGTTCCTATTTATTTTCTTCTTGAAACATTTTCCTCCTATTCTCTCCTGGAACCCTTCATTCTTTTGGTTAACATGGAGAGTGTAAAAAGGCAATCATCAGATGTGGGCTACTTGTATTTAGCTTGTTTGCTGCTGCGTCACTGTCTTCTATACTCTTTACAACTGACTAGCAAGTCTCTAAGTAGCAATATTCCCAACTGGGGAATTTTCAGAAGCGATGAAAGTCAGGGGAGAAAGAGAGAGAGAGAGAGAGAGAGAGAGAGAGAGAGAGAGAGAGAGAGAGAGAATTTGAGGTTGATGGGGGGATATTAGTGCTATTTTTCATAACTTCTAAGTGTAAAAATTCAGACTACCTAACATGACATTGAAGGCCCTTTATAATATTTCTCCAACCTACCTTTCTTTCCTTATCTCATACAATCACCCTTCATACACTCTACCCTCCAGCCAAAGTGGACTGTTTGTTATTCCTTAAATATGAGCCATCCTTTCCTTGAGCTTTGTACCCATCATTCCCTATGCCTTAAATGTTCTCCTACTAGCTCACTTTTTGAAATCCTGCCCATTTTAGGATCCAAGGATCCCTTATAGCTCAAAGGTACCTCTGAGATCATCTAGTCCAAATGTCTCATTTTCCATATGAGAGAAATGAGACCCAGAGAGGTCTAAAAAGTTAACTGTGCAAGGTATTCTAGTAGCAAAGCCAGGATTTGAACCCGGTTTCTCTGACTTCCAAACCAGTACTCTTTTCTACTTTGTCACTTTTTTAGGACCAAGGATCAAATGCCAACTGTTCCATGAAGCTTGGTGTGGTTTTCTTCCTTTTCCTCAAACCCACCACCTCCACTGGAAGTAATTACTTCCTCTTCGCAATTCTCATAAAACTTTGTGTCTCACTTATGTACTCATCATTTTCTATTTGCTTTTAATGTGTTTTTTCCTTCTATCTTGGCTTATGAGTTTCTTTAGGAAAAAAAGTTTCCTTTAGGGCATATGCAGTGCTTTGCACATAGTAGGTACTCAGTAAATACTTGGCAAATGCTTTTAAAAATTGGCAGTTAGATTTTTAATCTTCAAGTGAGATTTTAAATCTGCAGAAGCTCCGGGTAAGATAAAACTATCATCTAGTAACAGGCTGTAAAAGAGCAAATGAGAGGCAGTGTGGCTGAAGGGAGTATCCTAGACTTGGAGTCCAGAAGATCTTGCCTCTGACACTAGTGGTTTAACCATGTGCCAATCATTTTATTTCTTTTCTCTTCCCTTAACTCATCTTTAAAAGGTGAGTAATAAAACCTGTAATACTTAGTTAATATTCTTATACATTATTTGTACCCAACCTGTGGTAGAGCCTTTCAAACTCTTATTGGTCCGATATGCCACCACAGTATGTCGACCCTGACATAGTGATATCATTTGATCCTCTTCAATTACAAAGGACAAAAGCCAATACTCAATTCACAGGGGTGTTATGAGGATGAAGTGAGATATATGTAAAGTGCTTTACATACCTTAATGACTATCTGAAGATTAGCTATAATTATTTACTGGCATTCAGGCAGAATGAAAAGGTTATAGAGTTCAACCAAGAAGTGATGAGTTCAAGATGCAGAATGAGACATATGTTTTTGGATGTGGACAGCATGGGAATTTGTTTTGCTTGGCTGTGCATATTTATTATAATGGTTTTTTTTCTTTTAAATAGGAAAAAAGTGTGAGGGAAAGAAAATAAATGATTATTCATTGAAAAATAAAATGACAAGAGGAAAAGGAAGAGTTTGGCCATTATTCTACCCTATCCTGGTTCTAATTTAACCTCTCTAGTGAATTAGCAAGCAAAACATTGCATTATTGGGATAAATAGATAACAGAATGAAGTTTCAAAAGTATCTCAATGAACTGGTATTCTAGGTCCTCACCAATAAGGTGACATTTAATAGAGAAAAATGCAAAATCCTACACTTGGCCTCAGAGGCAACATGGTGGATAGAGTACTACAGTTAGAATAAAAAGGAACATCCTTTCAAATGCAGGCACCAATATTTATTAACTACGTTCTTGGAAGCAATTTTAAAAAATTTCTCTTGAGCCTTAATTTCCTCATCTGTAAAATGGAGTGTGTGCTACTACTTGTTCTGTATATCTTCAAGGCATGTTCTGAGATAAAATGTATGTGTGTGTGTGTGTGTGTGTGTGTGTGTGTGTGAGAGAGAGAGAGAGAAAGAGAGAGAGAGAGACAGAGAGAGAGAGACAGAGAGAGAGAGACAGACAGAAAGAGAGGAACACCTGACAACATTTAATTTTTAAAAATTATTAAGGGTTTTCATTGGTTATTTGTGAAAAAAGCAAATACAAAATGTGTTTTATTTATACTGGGGATAAATTTATACATCCTGTGAGTGTGTGTATATATATACATACATATCATATATATGTATATATATATATACATACACATATGTGTATACACAAACACACACACAAAGAGTGCAAGCAAGAGAGATCTACATAATTTTTATGGTATTTAGAACACAGGAGGCACCGCCCGTACTCTGCCTTACTTTGTTTACATCTGGAATATTTTGTTCAATTTGGAGTAAAATTTGTTGATTTCTTTAGAAAATATATTATTGTTGTGTTTTGTTTTTGCATTTCATGTACCACTCTCCCTTGTAACAAAGAAACAATTAAACAAAACTAGTCCATAGTGACTGTGGTTGAGAGAGACTACAACATTCTACATGCACCTGCAGATGTCATAAGAGATTGAACTAAGGTAGTGGCTACAGGTATGGAGAAGTGGAAAAAGGCAAGAGTTGTCATGAAGAGATAAAGTTAGTAAGACCATGGTAACTGATTGAATATGTGCGGTGAAGAAGAATGAGGGGTCAAGGGTAATTCCAAAGTGTAAGCCTGAGTGACCTGAACAATGGTGCTGTACTCAATGGAAATAGAGAAGTTCTGAAGAGGGGTGGGTTTGAGGAGAAATATCATGAGTTCATTTGTGTACATAGCAAGTTCTTCAGGGACCAATGTCAAGAAAAAATCCTAATGATTCATTTTTTGCCTCGGCATAATGCATACTTTCAGATGGTTATGAGCTTCTTTCACCTCTCACAAACAGCTGTCCAGAAGACCTGGCCATTGTAATCCTCATTACAAAACAGCCTTTTAACAAACTGTCTCTTTCATTACTCAGCATATTTCCACTCACGGACACCCACCCTACCACTTCTTGGAATTTCTCCTTCCTTATGTTTGCATTCTCCATCTGGTACAGATAAGCCCCCCACCCCAAGGCAGATGGTATTTTTTTTTTGCAGTGCCTACTCTGTCTCAAGTGTGATGGACTATAATTCTGTAACTCGATAGCCTTGGAACTTTATAATCTGACTGGTTTGTTTGAAATGAAAGTCCATGTTTTCATTTGCCAAACCCCATTAAAGAATTCTTTAGAGCAGTGGATCTCAAACAACCACTTTGGCTTTAAAGCAAAGGTTCTCAGATGGGGAATGAGAGGTCAAAACCATTTTCATAATAATATTAAGATGTTTTAATATGGAAAAATATGGATGGAGGACCCACATAAGAAAAACTTTTTAGTGTTCTCAATAATTTTTAAGAGTATCAAAAGAGATTTAAAAACTTGAGGACTACTGCTTTAAACAGTATTTACAATTAGAGTACTTGGTAATGATAAATGACTGATTGGCTCAGGAAAGTAATTTTTGTGGAATTACAATACTAGGAACTCTATAAAAATATGCATATTCAGCCATCCCCTTCTGTGGTCTTACTTTGAACAGCAGGTTCCTGAGCTGGGTCAAACTCTAGGGAAGAAGTTAAATGTCAGAGGACTCCAGACCAAGCTATAAAATGCTCTAGAGCTGTAGGGGGTAGAGCCGAGAATGCGACTGGAAAGCAGGGGCTTGCCTAGGGCTCTCCCCCAGGTCCCTCCAAATACCTACAAAAATGGCTCTGAACAAATTCTAGAGCGGCAGAACCCACAAAATAGAAGAGGGAAGCAGGGCTCCAGCCCAGGACAGTCTGGGTGGTCACTGGGTAAGGTCCATGGAGCTGGGAGCAGAACAGAGCCCAGCATGGGTTGAGCCCCGACCAACCAGACTGGGAGCCAGGCGGAACAGGCCCTAGCGCCCTAAATCAGTGAGCTGTGGCAGTTACCAGACTTCTCAACCCACAAACACCAAAGACAACAGAGAAGGTTAGTGGGAAAAGCTGCAGGGACAGAGTGAAGAAGTTCGCAGTTCAGCCACCACCCCGGGGGCAGCAGAGGTGGTGCAGCTACAGAACTACAGCTGCAGTTGCTTCCTGCCCCAGGCCACCTGATGGGAGGAATTAAGTGGTGGATCTGAGTGGGAGTGCAGAGCCAGCTTAGATCTGAGTCCAGTCCAGGTTATTGGGGGAGGAGTGGCACTGGTGTGGCAGAGCTTGCTGTGTAGCTCTGAAAACAACAGCGCAGCCCCTCAAGCTTGGGACAAAGTACTCTCTACAAGCAGTAGACGAAAAACCCAAGGGTCAAGTAGTTGTCTGGGAACATGGCCAGGCAGTGAAAACGCTCTCTGATTCAGACTCAGACTTTGGAATCTTTCTTTGGTGACAAAGAAGACCAAAACATATAGCCAGAAGAAGTCAACAAAGTCAAAAAGCCTACATCAAAAGCCTCCAAGAAAAACATGAACTTGTCTCAGCCCGTGGAAGAGCTCAAAAAGGATTTGGAAAAGCAAGTTAGAGAAGTAGAGGAAAAATTGGGAAGAGAAATGAGAATGATGCGAGAAAACCATGAAAAACAAATCAATGACTGGCTAAAGGAGACCCCAAAAAAATACTGAAGAAAGCAACACCTTAAAAAATAGACTAATTCAAATGGCAAAAGAGCTCCAAAAAGCCAATGAGGAGAAGAATGCCTTGAAAGGCAGAATTAGCCAAATGGAAAAAGAGGTTCAAAAGACCACTGAAGAAAATACTACCTTAAAAATTAGATTGGAGCAAGTGGAAGCTAGTGACTTGATGAGAAATCAAGATATTATAAAACAGAACCAAAGGAATGAAAAAGTGCAAGATAATGTGAAATATCTCATTGGTACATGGACACCATGTCAGCCTGCCTCCCATTCAATGGAACATTCTGCCGTTTTGGGGCAAGCTAGGTCTTCTCAGTCTCCATTACCATGTGGAAACATATTCCACAATGTATTAGGGAATTTAAGGCAAATGAGACTATTGGTAAAGTGCACAAACCCTGTTGAATATCCTTGCCAAGAAGTAGCCTTGATCAGCCAGCTGTTGATTGATCTCCTTTTTTGCCTCAGACCTGAAACTCAGGTAAAAGCCTTTCTGGAATGTCCCTTGCTGGCCCTGTATGACTGGCACATTGTTCTTATAATCTAAGTTAATCAAAATGCTCTGTAATTTCCCAAATGAAATCTAGTTTGACCTCTACTTCCTATTCAATCCTGGGCCTAGTTAATTTTCCATCTCTAGTGGCTGTCCAAAGACAACAAGAAGCACCATTGTTTTTCTCCTTCTATCTCCAGTTTCATCTACAAATGCTCTCAGGGTTATATGGTTGAGGTCTCATGCCAAAGTCTCTGTGGGTTTGTTTTTCCCTCACAGCACTGTTCTATGAGGCCATGCTGCTTATACCTCCCTGATCTCTTCCATACTACTTTGCAGGTGAGCTTGTGCTCTTGAACAGTTTTGCCTTTGGCTATCATTTCTTTCCTCTTGGCAAGGGAGTCAAGTGTTGGCTGGTTGTAGTGATTTCTGGATTCTTCTGACCTCCTTATTGTGGTGACTGTCTTACAGTGGATAAACCTTTTAAAATGGTGATAGTCTGAGGCAATGTAGCATAGTGAGAAGCCGCTGGGTGTTGAAGTGGATAGGATGTGGAATGTGGAAGTTGTTGTTTTTGTTAAATCATTTTAGTTGTGTCCTACTCTTTGTGACCCCATTTGGGGTTTTCTTGGCAAAGATACTGGAGTAGTTTGCCATTTCCTTCTCCAACTCATTTACAGTAGTTTGCCTTTTCCTTCTCCAACTTATTTTACAGATGAGGAAGCTAAGGCAAACAGGGTTAAGTGACTTGATCAGGGTCACACAGCTAGTAAATGTCTGAGGTAACATTTGAACTCAGGTCTTCTTGAATCCAGGCCCAGCACTCTATCCTCTGTACTACCTAGCCCAAAATCAAATCTTGCCTCTGACACTCACTAGCTGTGTGACCACTGAACGTCACTAAGCCTCTTTCTGCCTCTATAAAATACACGTACTTCACAGGGTTGTTGTGAAGATAAAGGAGATAACATATATGAATCTTAAGACTCTAAATTGAATAACACTTTGTCTGCATGGGTAATAGGAGAATCATTCCTGGGAACTCCCTACATCAACAAAATTCCAGATCCTGTCCAAAAACAAAATCCTTTACTGACCTTCAGGATCCAAAACCCTGAATTAGTCCCTGCTCTTAGGGAGCTTACATTCTATTAAAGGATGCACACATGCAATGAAAGATTAATCTCATGTAATTTGAAAAGAGAGCATTGAAAAGGCCGGGAGCACAGTGGAGGACCCTGAAATCAGAGAAGGTTTCATGGAACAGCTGGCAATTGATCTGAGTTTTTAAAGATAACAATTGCTGAAAGGTGGTGATTAGGAAGGGGTACAGGCCAGGGGTGGTTTATTCAAGAGCATATAGGTATGAGATGGAATTTCAAATACCCTCATAACCCATGACCTGGAACCTGGGTTTATTGGACTGGGTTCAAACTTGAGGGATATCTCACATCCCAGCTCTGTTTTTAATACTCTTGGGAGGTAAAGCATTTAACATCTTTGAGTTTCATTTTATAGATAAGAAAATTTTCATTTTCAATTTCTCATTTTCTCATCTATAAAATGAGAAGGTTGGACTACATTACCTTCTAAGGTCCCTTCCTACTCTAAAGCTATGATATTATACATCTCTCTTTTGGTTTTTGCCTCAATGTAGGGTTTCTTCGGGAAAAATTGAAATTTGACTTATGTCTTAGGTCTCCACAAAAAGGAGAAAGAGCCCTTAGCTCCCATGCAAGCATGCAGACCAACAAATGAGAGTTTATTTAGCCCAACAAAAAAGAGGAAAAGGACTTGCTTCCAAGCCTATAAAAGATATTAACAACTTTCTTTCCCTATCCTGTGGGCTTCTATCTTCCCTAGGGACTTATAAAGTCCTCCAGATTTTTAGCAGTACTCAGGGGTTGAACTTACTTTCTGTCCTCAGTAAGTGGAAAACACTTGGGATTTCCAGAATCAAGAAACTCCCTTTATCCAGTAAATCATAGCTCCCTATGTAGGGGACCTATTTATTCCCCTTAAAATTCAAAGTACTGTCCTCAGTATTGGAGTCCTTCCACTGAGGAGAAGCATTCCGAATACCTAAAAAGTTGATTCTCTCATTCTGGCCTACACATTCCACATAACTCACAGTATCAGTGTTGGGTAATTCTGGGTTTTCTCCTTGGCCTCATATTTCTGTCCTGGCTACAGCTTGACTCCAGCTTCTGCTTGGTTCAGAAACTCCTCCTCTGAATCTAGGGATCTTAGTCCTAAATCTCTTCTGCATCTCTGCCACTACCATCCCTGTGCTTGCATTCTCTCAGTCTCCTAGCTTCAATCAGGAACTTTTTTTTCTACTCTCCTGCTGCTTTCAAGTACTGGGGACTTCTCTGGGGCCATGTTGTTTCCTGAAGTGGAACCTGCAGATGATCAGGCTTCCCCTCGAGGGAGTTAAGTCCATGGCTTTGTATATTGTTCCTTTCCTCTCCTGTCCCTTTCAGCTCTGGTTCTTGATTTTCTCCTTTATAAAGATGGTATCAGAGACTATTGCTTAGCTATTGACTATATCAGCAATTGCCCATTCAACAAGCACCTCTGAACTTTATCACGATAAGGCTATCAGTGATAGCCAGGACAAAGGGAATTCAAATCTTGCCTAAGAGACTTCCTCAGTGTCAGAGTAATGACTTCAACTAAATTAACTTTGACCAGAGTTTAACCTTGTCAAGAGAATATCACAGAGTTCTGAATTCATTCATACACTAGTGGGAACATATGGCCAGTAATTTGGGTGCTTGATCATTTCTGGTTCCTTCCTCTACCCTGCTGCATTGGGACAGGGCTGTGTAAGGGCAAGCAAAGTGGGGTTTTTTTTTTGCTGTTAAGTTTCTGTAACACATTAAGTGCTTAATGTAAGGTTAATTTAATTAATTAACCATAAATCCAATTAAGTGCTGACCTCCAAGCTTCTCAGCACTAAGCCAACCAAGTGCCTTTGATTGAGTCTTGCCTTTGATTGAACCAAGAGTCTTTGACAGGGAAACAGTATATATTGGATTGCTTGGAGGGTGGGGTGAAGAGAGAAGCAGAGCTGAGAGAGAGAAGCAAGCGTGAATGGGCTAGGGGAACTTGCTTGTGGGGAGGCCTAACAGAAAGACTATTTGTTATGCCAGCACTTTGTCTGTTGGTCTGTGTTAATATCTCAGACAGAAGTCCTGTCTGTTGGTCTGTGTTGATTTCTCAGAAAGAAGTCCTGTCTGTTGATTTCTCAGACAGAAGTCCTGTCTGTTGGTCTGTGTTAATTTCTGAGACAGAAGCCCTGTCTGTTGGTCTGTGTTACTTTCTGAGACAGAAGTCCTGCCTGTTGGCCTCTGTTGATCTCTCAGACAGAAGTCCTACCTGTTGGCCTCTGTTGATCTCTCAGACAGAAGTCCTGCCTGTTGGCCTCTGTTGATCTCTCAGACAGAAGTCCTGCCTGTTGGCCTCTGTTGATCTCTCAGACAGAAGTCCTGCCTGTTGGCCTCTGTTGATCTCTCAGACAGAAGTCCTGCCTGTTGGCCTCTGTTGATCTCTCAGACAGAAGTCCTGCCTGTTGGCCTCTGTTGGTCTCTCAGACAGAAGTCCTGTCTGTTGGTCTGTGTTGATCTCTCAGACGGAAGTCCTGTATTCACCAAGCTTCACCAGGATTTTCCCATCTCCTACCTGGGGGACAGTTTAGGTTGTGATGTTTTCACTGGTCAGGTAACCTGCCTTCTCCTTTCTAACCTGCTTTCTCTAGAGATTTAATTCACCACACTCTGTTACAACAATTAATTTGCTTTTGAGCCTAGAGGTAATATGATGGTCCTTCAATTTCACATGCTCCCTTCCCCTATTTTACGGAGTTTATGTCAGAAGAAAAGTTATCACAGTTTCAATTAGAAAGAAACAGAAAGCTGTGGTGAGGAAATCATTGCATCTGGTGCTTGTTCTGTTGGAAGGAGATAGGCTATTAATTCCCCAGCAACCCACAAGCCCAAAGGAAAACCAAGCAGAAGTCTGAGCATTTTCACCAGACATCAGAAAAAGGCCTTGAAGCTACTTTTGTGTTTTGAAGAAAAGTTGTTTAAATTTGATTTGAATTTTGTAATCCTTGAATCCCAAAGATAAAGGGATTAAACTAATGGGTGGGATGAGATGACCTTCCAGAACACTCACACTGCTCCTTGTTGCCAGACTTTTTAAAAAATATTTTATTTTCCCATTTCATATATAAATAATTTTAACATTCATTTTTTAAAATTTTGAGTTCCAAATTCTCTCCCTCTCTCCCCTCCCCCATCATTGAAAAGGCAAGCAATTTGATATGATGCATATGTCATATAAAACATATTTCCACATTAGTCATGTTACGAAAGAAAACACAGAACCCCCCCAAAAAAGTTTCTTTCAATCTGCATTCAGCCTCCATCACTTCTTTCTGTGGAGGTGGATAGCATTTTTCACCATAAGTCCCTTGGCATTGTTTCAGAACATTGTATTGCTGATAATAGCTAAGTCATTCACAGCCAGTCATCATACCATATTGCCCTTACTGTGTACACTCTTCTGGTTCTACTCACTTCACTTTGCACCATTTCATGTAAGTCTTTCCAGGTTTTTCTGAAAGAATCCTGCTTGTTATTTCTTACAGCACAATAGTATTCCATTACAACCATGTGCCCCAACTTGTTCAGCCATTCCCCAATTGACGGGCATCCCTTCAATTTTCAATTCTTTGCCACTACAAAGAGCTGCTATAAATGTTTTTATGCATGCAAGTACTTTTCCTTTTTTTTTTTTTTTAATCTTTGGGATTCAGACTCAGTAGTGGTATTGCTGAGTCAAAGGGTATGCGCAGTTTGATTATCCTTTGGGCATAGTTCCAAAGCGATCTCCAGAATGGTTGGATCAGTTCATAACTCTATCAACAATGCATTACTGTCCCAATTTTCCCACATCCTCTTTTTTTTTATCTTAAGCATTTTTTAAAAATTTATTTAATATATTTAGTTTTCAGCATTGATTTTCACAAAAGTTTGAATTACAAATTTTTTCCCCATTTCTACCTTCCCCCCACTCCAAGATGGCATATATTCTGGTTGCCCCATTTCCCAGTCAGCCCTCCCATCTGTCACCCCACTCCCCTCCCATCCCCCTTCCCTTCTTCTCTTGTAGGCCAAGATAAATTTCTATGCCCCATTGCCTGTGTATCTTATTTTCTAGTTGCATGCAAAAACTTTTTTTTTTTTGTTGTTGTTTTTGAACATCTGTTTTTAAAACTTTGAGTTCCAAATTCTCTCCCCTCTTCCCTCCCCACCCACCCTCCCTAAGAAGGCAAGCAATTCAACATAGGCAACATGCATATCATTATGTAAAACCCTTCCACAATACTCATGTTGTGAAAGATTAATTATGTTTTGCTCCTTCCTAACCTACCCCCTTTATTGAATTTTCTCCTTTGACCCTGTCCCTTTTTGAAAGTGTTTGTTTTTGATTACCTCCTACCCCCATTTGCCCTCCCTTCTATCATCCCCCCTTTTTTATCTTCTTCCTCCTTCTTTCCTGTGGGGTAAGACACCCAATTGAGTGTGTATGGTATTCTCTCCTCAGGTCAAATCCAATGGGAGCAAGATTTACTCATTCCCACTCTTCCCTTCCTACAGAACCACTGTTTCTTGCCACTTTTATGCAAGATAATTTACCCCATTCTATCTCTCCCTTTCTCCCTCTCTCAATATATTCCTCTCTTATCCCTTAAATTGATTTTATTTTTTTAGATATCATCCCTTCATATTCAACTCATCCTGTGCCCTTTGTGTGTGTATATATATATATATATATACATACCTACATATATACCTACATAGACACACACATATGTATATATACATATGTATACATACACACACACATACACACACACACACACACACACACACACACACATATATATATATATATATATATACATATGCATATTCCTTTCAGCTACTATGATATTGAGGTCTCATGAATCATACACATCATCTTTCTATGTAGGAATGTAAACAAAACAGTTCAACTTTAGTAAGTCCCTTATGATTTCTCTTTCTTGTTTATCTTTTCATGCTTCTCTTGATTCTTGTGTTTAAAAGTCAAATTTTCTATTCAGCTCTGGTTTTTTCACTGAGAAAGCTTGAAAGTCCTCTATTTTATTGAAAGTCCATATTTTGCCTTGGAGCATGATACTCAGTTTTGCTGGGTAGGTGATTCTAGGTTTTAATCCTAGCTCCATTGACCTTCGGAATATCGTATTCCAAGCCCTTCGGTCCCTTAATGTAGAAGCTGCTAGATCTTGTATTATTCCGATTGTTTTTCCACAATATTCAAATTGTTTCTTTCTGGCTGCTTGTAGTATTTTCTCCTTGCCCTGGGGGCTCTGGAATTTGGCGACAATGTTCCTAGGAGTTTTCTTTTTGGGATCTATTTGAGGAGGCGATCTGTGGATTCTTTCAATTTCTATTTTACCCTCTGGCTCTAGAATATCAGGGCAATTCTCCTTGATAATTTCTTGAAAGATATTATCTAGGCTTTTTTTTGATCATGGCTTTCAGGTAGTCCAATAATTTTTAAATTATCTCTCCTGGATCTATTTTCTAGGTCAGTGGTTTTTCCAATGAGATATTTGACAGTCTTCCATTTTTTCATTCCTTTGGGTCTGTTTTATAATATCTTGGTTTCTCATCAAGTCTCATCAAGCTTCCACTTGCTCCAATCTCATTTTTAAGGTAGTATTTTCTTCAGTGGTCTTTTGAACCTCCTTTTCCATTTGGCTAATTCTGCCTTTCAAGGCATTCTTCTCCTCATTGGCTTTTTGGAGCTCTTTTGCCATTTGAGTTAGTCTATTTTTTAAAGTGTTGTTTTCTTCAATATTTTTTTCAGTATTTTTTTTGTGTCTCCTTTAGCAAGTCATTGACTTGTTTTTCATGGTTTTCTTGCATCATTCTCATTTCTTGTCCCAATTTTTCCTCTACTTCTCTAACTTGCTTTTCCAACTCCTTTTTGAGCTCTTCCATGGCCTGAGAGCAGTTCATGTTTTTCTTGGAGGATTTTGGTGTAGGATCTTGCACTTTGTTGACTTCTTCAGGCCATATGTTTTGGTCTTCTTTGTCACCAAAGAAAGATTCCAAAGTCTGAGACTGAATCTGGGTGCGTTTTCACTGCCTGGCCATGTTCCCAGCCAACTTACTTGACCCTTGAGTTTTTTGTTGGGGTATGACTGCTTGTAGAGCAAAGAATACTTTGTTCCAAGCTTGAGGGAATGTGCCGTTGATTTCAGAGCTATTTCTATATAGCCAGCTCTGCCACCCCAGCACTCCTCTTTCCTCAAGAACCACTCACCCGGACCTGAAGCAAATCTTCAGCAGGCTCTGCACTTCTGCTCTGATCTGCCACTTAATTTCTCCCAGCATGTGGGCCTGGGGCCGGAAGTAACTACAGCTGTAGTTCTGTAGCTGCATCTTCCCCGCTGCCACTGGGGTGGGGGCCGAACTTCGAACTCTGTCTCCCGCAGCTTTTCCCACTAACCTTCTCTGTTGTCTTTGGTGTTGGTGGGTTGAGAAGTCTAGTAACTGCCACAGCTCACTGATTCAGGGTGCTAGGGCCTGTTCTGCCGGGCTCCTGGTCTGGCTGGTCCTGCTGCCTCCCACGCTGAGCTCTGCTCCCCTCCACTCCGTGCGTGATAGACCTCATCCAGCGACCATCCAGGCTATCCTGGGCTGGATCCATGCTTCCCTCTGCTATTTTCCTCCCCCCTATTTTCTCCCTGTTTATCCTTCTCTTTCTCTCCTTTTATCCTGTCCCTCCTCAAAAGTGTTTCACTTCTAGAAGACCACTGCCTTCCCCAATACACTGTCCCTTCTATCAGCCCTGACCCCTTTACTTATCCTCTTCCTTTCCCACTTTCCTGTAGGGTAAGATATATTTCTATACACTACTGAGTGTATATGTTATTCCTTCTTTGAGAGTAAGGTTCAAGCATTCTCTGCTACTCCTCCATCTTCCACTCCACTGTAAAAGCTCTTTCATGCCTCTTTTATGTTAGATTATTTACCCCATTCTACCTCTCCCTTCCCACTTCTCCCAGTGCATTTTTTCTCACCCTTAATTTTCTTTTCTTTTCTTTTTGCGGGGGGAAGGCAGGACAATTGGGGTTAAGTGACTTTGCCCAAGGTCACACAGCTACTAAATGTGTCAAGTGTCTGAGGCTGTATTTGAATTCAAGTACTCCTGACTCCAGGGCCAGTGCTCTACTCACGGTACCACCTAGCTGCCCCTATTTTATTTTTTTTAGATACCATCCCAACATAGTCAACTCACACCTATGCCCTCTATATATACTCCTTCTAACTGCCCTAATAATGAGAATGTTCTTAGGAGTTACAAATATCATCTTCCCATGTAGGAATGGAAACAGTTTAACCTTATTAAATCCCTTTTGATTTCTTTCTTGTTTACCTTTTTATGCTTCTCTTGAGTCTGATATTTGAAAGTCAGATTTTCTATTCAGCTCTGGTCTTCTCATCAGGAATGCTTGAAAGTCCTCTATTTCATTGACTATCCACTTTTTTCCCAGAAGGATTATACTCAGTTTTGCTGGGTCGGTGATTCTTGGTTGTAATTGTAGCTCCTATATCAAATTGCAGGCTGTCTTAGGGAGGGATCAGGGGAGGGAGGGGTAAAAATTAGATCCTATAATCTTATAATCTATATATTTATATATATTAATAAAAATTAATTGAAAACAAGAAAGGGTATGCACAGTTTTATATCCCTTTGGGCATAGTTCCATATTGCTCTCCAGAATGGTTGTATCAGTTCACAACTCCACCAACAATGCGTTAGATGCAAAGATGCAATGCAAAGACTCCTCTTTCTTTTCTTCCTTCTTCTCCTCAGTAGCAGCAGGAGCAGAGCCACCAGCAGCTGGGGCAGCAGAATCAGCACTGGCAGCAACAGCGACAGCACTGCAGGTGGGCACGGAGGCCAGCTTACTGCTTCCTTGCCCAATCACATCCTCTATGTTCTTGCTGTTCAACTTGCTGATGACCTTCTTCAGCCCCTCATCCATCTCGATGCCCATGCTGTCCAGGATCTTTTTTACGTTCCTGGAGTTGGAGAGTCATTGTGGCCTAGGATGGCCAGGAGGTAGGCTGCCACGTAGAACATCTTAATGGTCTGAGCTCTACTTGGGTCCCATCCTGGTGGTCAAGGGCTGGTGCTGCAGGTACAGCAGGAGCAGTGGCAGACACAGCAAGTCCAACCTCGGTGATGGCAAAGCTGAGAAAAAAAGCTAGAGTTGTTTTAATTTGCATTTCTCTAATCAATAGTGATTTAGAGCATTTTTTTCATATAATTATAGATATCTCTAATTTCTTCATCTGAAAACTGCCTGTTCATATCCTTTGACCATTTATCAATTGGGGAATGACTTGTATTCCTATAAATTTGACTCAGTTCTCTCTATACTTTAGAAATGAAGCCTTTGTCAGAAAAACTGGCTGCGAAAATTGTTTCTCAGCTTTCTATCCTTCTTATCTTGGTTTAATCTATTTCTTAAGGTGTTATTTTCTTTAGCATTTTATTTTTGTGCCTCCTTTACCTTTTGCATGATTTTCTTTCCTTTTTTTAGGTTTCTTTTATTTATTTATTTAATATTTTTAGTTTTTAGCATTGATTTTCATGAGAGTTTGAATTACAAATTTTCTCCCCATTTCTACCCCCCCCAAGATGGCATATATTCTGGTTGCCCCATTTCCCAGTCATCTCTCACTCTCTGTAACCCCACTCCCCCCCATCCCCTTTTCCCTTACTTTCTTGTAGGGCAAGATAGATTTCTATGCCCCATTGCCTGTATATCTTATTTCCTAGTTGCGTGCAAAAACTTTTTTTTTTTTAACATTTGTTTTTAAAACTTTGAGCTCCAAATTCTCTCCCCTCCTCTCTCCCCACCCACCCTCCCTAAGAAGGCAAGCAATTCCACACAGGACACATGTATATCATTATGTAAAACCCTTCCACAATACTCATGTTGTGAAAGACTAACTATATTTTTCTCCTTCCTATCGTATTCCCCTTTATCCAGTTTTCTCCCTTGGCCCTGTCCCTTTTCAAAAGTGTTTGCTTTTGATTACCACCTCCCCCTATCTGCCCTCCCTTCTGTCATCCCCTATTTTTTATCTCCTTCCTCCTCCCACCTCCCCCTATCTGCCCTCCCTTCTGTCATCCCCTATTTTTTATCTCCTTCCTCCTCCTTTCCTGTGGGGTAAGATACCCAATTGAGTGTGTATATTATTCCCTCCTCAGGTCAAATCCAATGAGAGCAAGATTCACTCATTCCCCCTCACCTGCCCCTTCTTCCCTTCCTACAGAACTGCTTTTTCTTGCCACTTTTATGTGAGATAATTTACCCCATTCTATCTCTCCCTTTCTCCCTCTCTCAATATATTCCTCTCTTATCCCTTAAATTGATTTTATTTTTTTAGATTATCATCCCTTCATATTCAACTCATCCTGTGCCCTTTGTGTGTATATATATATATATATACATACCTACATATATACCTACATAGACACACACATATGTATATATACATATGTATACATACACACACACACATATATGTGTGTATATATATATATATACATATATATATACATATGCATATTCCTTTCAGCTATTATGATATTGAGGTCTCATGAATCATACACATCATCTTTCCATGTAGGAATGTAAACAAAACAGTTCAACTTTAGTAAGTCCCTTATGATTTCTGTTTCTTGTTTACCTTTTCATACTTCTCTTGATTCTTATATTTGAAAGTCAAATTTTCTATTAAGCTATGGTGTTTTCACTGAGAAAGCTTGAAAGTCCTCTATTTTATTGAACATTCATATTTTGCCTTGGAGCATTATACTTAGTTTTGCTGGGTAGGTGATTCTTGGTTTTAATCCTAGCTCCATTGACCTCCAGAATATCATATTCCAAGCCCTTCGATCCCTTAATGTAGAAGCTGCTAGATCTTGTGTTATTCTGATTGTGTTTCCACAATACTCAAATTGTTTCTTTTTGGCTGCTAACAGTATTTTCTCCTTGATCTGGGAGCTCTGGAATTTGGTATTCCTAGTTTTCTTTTTGGGATGTTTTTCAGGAGGCGATCTATGGATTCTTTCAATTTCTATTTTACCCTTTGGCTCTAGAATATCAGGGCAGTTCTCCTTGATAATTTCTTGAAAGATATTATCTAGGCTCTTTTTTTTGACCATGGCTTTCAGGTAGTCCAATAATTTTAAAATTATCTCTCCTGGATCTATTGTCCAGGTCAGTGGTTTTTCCAATGAGATATTTCACATTGTCTTCCATTTTTTCGTTCCTTTGGGTCTGTTTTAAAATATCTTGATTTCCAATAAAGTCACTAGCTTCCACTTGCTGCAATCTAATTTTTAAAGTAGTATTTTCTTCAGTGGTCTTTTGGACCTCCTTTTCCATTTGGCTAATTCTGCCTTTCAAGGCATTCTTCTCCTCATTGGCTTTTTGGAGCTCTTTTGCCATTGGAATTAGTCTATTTTTTAAGGTGTTATTTTGTTCAGTATTTTTCTGTGTCTCCTTTGGCAAGTCATTGACTTGTTTTTCATGGTTTTCTCGCATCACTCTCATTTCTCTTCCCAATTTTTCCTCTATTTCTCTAACTTGCTTTTCCAAATCCTTTTTGAGCTCTTCCATGGCCAGAAACCAGTTCATGTTTTTCTTGGAGGCCTTTGATATAGGCTCTTTGACTTTGTTGATTTCTTCTGGCTGTATGTTTTGGTGTTCTTTGTCACCAAAGAAAGATTCCAAAGTCTGAGTCTGAATCAGAGAGCATTTTCGCTGCCTGGCCATGTTCCCAGCCAACTACTTGACCCTTGAGTTTTTCACTGGAGCAATGTATCTTGCATAGACCTTTCAATCATTCATGTCATCAGAAGAATAGATTTTTGTTTTTGTTTTGAAAATGACTCTGAACATTTATTTCCATTGTACTTTCTGTGGTTGAAAAGACTTAAGTAAACTTTACAAGTATTATCCTTTTAAGATCATTTTAATTTTAGTTGAGTGCAGAGGGCTTTTATAATAAACATAGAGAAATATCGGATGGCTGTGCTTTTCCACTATTAAACATGCATGCGTTAAATGACTGCTTGTAGAGTAGAGAGTACTTTGTGCCAAGCTTGAGGGGCTGCGCTGTTGTTTTTCGGAGCTACACAGCAAGCTCTGCCCCACCAGTGCTACTCTTCCCCCAATAACCACCAACCCAGACTGGACTCAGATCTAAGCTGGCTCTGCACTCCCACTCAGATCTGCCACTTAATTCCTCCCAACAGGTGGGCCTTGGGCCAGAAGCAACTGCAGCTGTAGTTCTGTAGCTGCACCACCTCTGCTGCCCCCGGGGTGGTGGCCGAAGCAAGAACTCCTTTCACTCTGTCCCAGCAGCTTTTCCCACTAATCTTCTCTGTCGTCTTTGGTGTTTGTGGGTTGAGAAGTCTGGTAACTGCCACAGCTCACTGATTCAGGGCACTAGGGTCTGTTTTGACCTGTTCCTGGCCTGGTTGGTCCAGGCACAGCTCACGCTGGGCTCTGCTTTGCTCCGCTCCCAGCTCTGTGTGCTAGACCTTACCTCGCAACTATCCAGGCTGTCCTGGACTGGAGCCCTGCTTCCCTCTGCTATTTCGTAGGTTCTGCAGCTTTAGAATTTGTTCAGAGCCATTTTTTATAGGCATTTGGAGGGACCTGGAGGACTCACGCGAGTCCCTGCTTTCCAGCTGCCATCTTGGCTCTGTTCCCTCATGATTTTCTTGCATCACTCTCATTTCTTTTCCCAATTTTTCCTCTATCTCTCTTATTTGATTTTTAAAATCTTTTTTTGAGCTCTTCTGGGAATTCTTTTTGGGCCTGAGACCAATTCTCATTTTTCTTTGAGGTTTTAGATGTAGATATATTTATTTTATTGTCTTTTTCTGAGTTTGTGTTTTGATCTTCCCTGTCATTATAGTAACTTTCTATGGTCAGGTTCTTTTTGTTGTTGCTTACTCGTTTTCCAGCCTATTTCTTGACTTTTTAAACTTTGTGTTAAAGTTTGGCTCTACTCCCAGGGTGGAGGGATCAGTATTCCTTTAGGTTTTTTTGTGTAGCTATTTTCAGAATTAGTTCTTGGGGCTTGTAAGTTTTTAGTTCTTCCAAGTGGTATGATCTAAGAAGAGGTGTGACCACTGCTCTCCTGGCTTGTGCTCTGGTCTGTGAGTGACCATAAGCACTCTTTCACTGCATTGGAACTGTGACTAAGGTCCCTCCTGTTCTACAATCCCACACTGTAGTATGATAGTGCTCCTCCTCATCCTGGGACTCTGGCACAGAACTGAGTATCAATATGCAACAGAGTCTTGCACTCAGTCCCCCATAATGTCCTTTTGACGAGTTGTCAGATTTCCTTACCTTCTGTGTGCTGAGAGCTCTGAAAGCCACTGCTTCTGATTCAGTAACCCCCAAAGCCTGATGCAGCCTGTTCTAGGATGTGCTCTACTCTCACCCCAGTGGGACAGACCTTTTCTGCCAACTTTCTAAGTTGTCTTGGGCTGGAAAATTCTTTTATCCCATCCTTTTGTTGGTTCTGCTGCTCCTGAATTCCTCTTGAGGCATTATTTTAACATTGTTTAGAGGGGAATTTGGAAGAGCTCAGGAAGAGCCCTGCCTTTTTCCAGCCATCTACACCAGACCTTCTGACCAGGGAGTTCTTATTAATTAAAAATGCAAATAAGTTTAAAGCCTTGGTCTAATGTCTAGAAATGTTCAAAGATCAACATTATGGATGTCTCCTGGACTAATCCAGTGTTGTTTTCTTTACATCATGTTGCTTCATTGATTTTGCCCCCAATATGGATAAGATCCAGGAGGGCAGGATTATAATGGTTTTATCATAGTATCTCTGAGGGATAGCAAGATAATAAATGCTTATTGAGTTGAATGGATTGGATTGAATTCAATTGAAAAGAGTTCATATGACAAGGAAGGAGGGGATGAAGGAAGTAAGGAAGGGAGGGAGGGAAAAAAGGAAGGAAGGAAAGGAGTGAGAGAAAGAAGAAAGGAAGGAAATGAAGGAGAGAGAGAAGGAGGGAAAGGAAGGAGAGAAAGAAGAGAAGGAAGGAAGGAGAGAAGGAGGGAAAGAGGGAAGGAAGAAGAGATGGAGGAAAAGGAGAAAAAAAGGAAATCCAGAATCTATTTTCTTTTTTTATTTAGCTATTTCTTTTCTTTCTGGTCTCATTTCTCCCTCAACTGGTCATTCAGCACATAGCATTATATCTTGGTCCTGGTGAGAAAAAGGCAAGACAAATGCCACAGATGGTTAATAGGAACATTTCTCCATAAAGTTTTTTTATTATCCAGCATAGGGAAAATTGCTGTGTGAATCAAACACAGGATAACTCTTTAGGTTTCTGGTTTGTTTCCGTATTAATGATATGTACCACAATTGTTTAATGAGAGTGAACACCCAGAGTGACAAGACTGTGCTCTGGGGGATGTTTCCCTTGCAAATGCTAGTGCCTGGATGAAGGGTATTAATTTTTGAACATGTTCAGGTTACAAACAAAACCAATGCAAATTTGAATGAGTATTTAAATTGGGCACATGAAGAAATGCTCAGAGTATGTGATTTGAATGGAGGAAGACAAATATTCCTGTAGCATAGCTGGGGCTTGGAGTTGGGGGTGACATCTAGGGAATGGGATTTCCATTCTGTCCCACCCTATAGGCCCTTGTAGCTTTTCACTGTAGGAAAAAGTAGAAGAAGAAGAAGGAAAAGGAGAAGAAGGAAAAGAAGGAGAGAAAGGAGATAGGGCACTCCAGGGAAGTTTATGCTCTTTCAGAGCTGAATTATAGCAATCAATTCTCCTCTACTTCTTGTATTCCCTTCATAACCAAAAGAACAAAAATACAAAGATAAACAATTAAATGAGTTTAGAAGATATGAGGGAAAGGACCTATGTAGTACTATAGTTAGTAGGACAGTAGAGGGGACTCTGGAATGCCAATATTAGTAGCAATCAGTCAGCAAGAATTAATTGAATACTTACTACATTACTGAGCCCAGTACTGAGCTAAGATACAAAATAGGTGTCAGATAGCCCCTGACTGCCAAAAAGCCTCTAAACATCTAATCACTGTATCAATTGAATCTAACAGTATATACAGAATTCTATTCCCCTAGTTCCTCACCTCTGCAGAGAAGAGAGGGAAGTGCATTTTCTTATAGTTTCTTTAGGTCTAAGCTTGGTTATTATAATAGCAGATTATTCAATTTTAGAATTTATCACCTTTTTCACTTATATTATTTGTAGTCATTGTGTATCTTGTTTTATTGGCTCTGCTTACTTCATTCTCACCAGTTCCTAAGTCTTCCTGTGTTTCTCTGAATTCTTCGCATTCATGGTTTCATATGGGACAGTATTATCCTGTTCTGTTGATTTGTGAACTGGTACATGCCATCCTGTTAGTTTACAATGAGGGAAATATCATTTTGAATAGTTGTATAGTTTCCACTGTATATAGCATATTGTTCCTTAAATTTTTAAAAATAATTTATTTTTTTCTCGATTACATGTAAAAACAATTTTTAACATTTTTTTAAAGTTTTGAATTCTAAATTCTATCCCTCCTCCCTGAGATGGTAAGCAATTTGATATAGGTTATACATTAGCAATCAGGTAAAACATTTACATATTAGTCATTTTGTGTAAAGAAAGAAAAATATTATGCTTTAGTCTGTTTTCAGACACCATCAGTTCTTTCTGTAGAGGCAGATAGCATTTTTCACCATGAGTCCTTCGGAATTGTTTTAGATCATTGTATTGCTGAGAATAGCTAAGTCATTCACAGTTGTTTATCATACATGTTTATGTATGTTTATCATATATATGTTTATCATGTACTACTGTGTATAATAATCTCCTGGTTCTGCTCACTTCATTCTTGATCAGTTCACGTAAGTCATTCCTGGTTTTCCTGAAATCATTCTGCTAGTCATTTCTTATAGCACAATAATATTCTATTACAATCATATACCACAACTTGTTTAGCCATTCCCCAATTGATGGGCATATCCTCAATTTGCAATTCTTAGCCACCACAAAAAGAAAAAGAACTGCTATAAATATTTTTATACAAATAAGTAGTTCTTCTTCTTCTTCTTCTTCTTCTTCTTCTTCTTCTTCTTCTTCTTCTTCTTCTTCTTCTTCTTCTTCTCTCTCTCTCTCTCTCTCTCTCTCTCTCTCTCTCTCTCTCTCTCTTTCTGTCTCTGTCTGCCAGTCTGTCTCTTAATCTCTCTGGAAAACTGATGGGATAGTGGTGTTGCTGAATCTAATGGTATGCCTGATATTATAGCCTTTTGGCCATAGTTCCAAATTGTATAGCATACTGTTTTTGACAAGAATCTTTTAGAGAATTTAGATCGGAAGGTTTATGATATCAAAGAATATCTTACCATGGAATATTTCATCAATGTAATTTTTTTAGTAAGATAAAATCTGAGCTATTAAAATCTCCATTTTACAGATGTGTAAACATCTGTGAAGGAGGCAGACAAAAGTTTATTTAGTGACTTGTTCAGGATAGCACAGCTAGTAAGTGTCTGAGTCTGGATTTGAATTTGGGTTTTCCTCATTTCAGTTAAAGCACACGATCCACTTTGCCTCTTAGTTACCTAAGACAATTTGATGGCTCACTGTCTTCCCCCATATTTTATGGTGTCTTCAGTCAGGGTGCTTCTCTCCCATAGATAGGGCTGTATGAAGACAGAGGAATTAGTTCTCCAGCTGCCATTATCAAGGCTCCCAGCTATTGCACACAAAGTCTGGTTTCCATTGTTCCATGATATCCTGTTTTCTGTGTTTTCTAATCATGACTTCAAGTCTCTTCTACTTTGCTACAACAGGTTTAGAGTCGCCAGTGAAACTAAGGGTCACAGGCAAGGAAGGGAGGGGAGAGGGACACAAGAAATATTACAGGAAATATTTTGATAAACTCTTTTATGATTCTTTTGAGTTTGAACTGGATGTGATCCAGTAAAAGAAAAATAAGGAAAAGGATTGTCAGGGGATTTTTTTTCTTAAATTGACATCCTTCAGGGACTCTATACCTTTTAATTGATTGCTTTATTTTCATTAGCTCTGCCTTACAAGGGTGACTTAGTTGTAGGAAGCAGTGAGACAGGAATTAATGTTTGTTTTAAGTTAATCTGGCAACAAGATACCAGAAACAAAGAATGTAGTTTTCAACTTCTGATTCTATTTTGAAAAAAGAAAGTGACTATTTTGGCAAGGAATCAAAGTACCAATATACATTTAAATGGTAAGGACATAAAACAAAATTCTATCCATAATCTTTACCCCAAAATATTTTCATTTTGGTGCTTAGGAGAGTGAAAGAGATAATATTATTCAATCATTGCATAGTGATATATTTCTTCTTGTCATGGTGATGAAGTTTTGGGGACTCCAAGTTTTGGGACTCCAAGAATGCCAAGGCAGAGTTGCTTGGAATGAATTCACACACTCAACCCTTCTCTTAATCAAGTGGCAAAGAGTTTATTGTAATGTGTTAGCAAAATCAGGCAAGGATCCTTATGGGAACCTGTGAGAGACTGAGAATGGTGCCAGGGTTTATATGGAAAAGGGGCATGGGAAAAGAATGCCAGGGATGCTAATTAAGTAATCTAAGGGTCTAGGTGTCTTTGGGAGCTGTAGATGGGAAAGTGTAGGGAGTATGCCAGACATTGAAGGAGTTGTCAGAGGCATGGACTTTGGGGACCTGGTGGGAGGAAGAGTTCTTGGGCCAACCAGAGATAAAATTCCTTGGGCCAGGCACCCCTCTGTCTGTTCTGATAAGAGAATGTGTTCTACAACAAGAGAAAATTTTCTTATGGGACAGGGGCCTACTGAGAAATTGAAAGACATGGTCTTAGGGCTGGGGCCTGAGCACCCCATCAATAGGAGTAATTTTTTTTCCCAAATTTAGGACATATGTTTTTATCATGCCTATTAATATCACAATTTTAAATAAAGGATGGCTTAAGGAATATCACTAGACCAGAACAGTATGGATATCACTAATAGATTCAGGGTTTATGGATTATGCCGGTGGTTCTCAATTTTTTTGTGTATAAAGGACCTCTTTAGACTCTTAAAATTATTGAAGCCCCTCTCCCTTAAGAGCAGTAGTTTATGTGAGTTTGTTATCTATTGCTATAACCATCTTAAAACCGTTATGAAAATAGTTTTGGCCTTGTAAACCCTGTGAAAGGGCTTCAGGGACTCCCAAGAGTCTATAGATCATAGTTTGAGAACTGCTGGATTAAACAATGTTCGGGAGAAAACTTTTTTTTTTTTTACCATTTCACAGGCTTATTGATTTTAAAAAACTGAAAGGAAAATTAGAAGTTATCTAGTCCTGTTCCTCTTTTTAACAGATGAACCACAAAGGACGTAAATGACAGTTAAAATCTTGCCACAGATTCTACACATTAAGGAGATGTGAATTGGCTATTATTACCTATAAAGGTTCTCTAGTTAGATAAGTGAATGTGGCTGTCCATGGGTTATGCCCCCCTTGAAAAATATACTGCTATTTTTAATTCACATGATTATATATTCAAGGATTAGAATTTACTTGGGATACATATAGGGTTGGCAAGTTAAAAACATTTAATGATTTTTGCTTTATTATGTTATGCCCAGTGGGTCACATTATCTCTGCCTTTAAATGATAGACACTTTTATCTATTTTTAATTCAATTTGATTTTTTTCAATTAACACACATTGATGTTCTCTCCCACTTCCCCTCCCCCTGTTGAAAATAAAGAAACACCAAAATACTTGTAACAAATAGTCGTAGTCAAACAAACAAAAAAATCTGACCACACTGACCACATCCAAAAAAAAATTTATATGTCTCAGTCTACAACCCGAGTTGTCATCTCTCTCTTAGGAAGTAGGTAGCATGTTTCATCATCAGACCTCCGGGTTTGTGGTTAGCTATTGCACTGAGCAGAGTTCTTAAGACTTTCACAGTTGTTTGTCTTTACAATGTTGTTGTTATCGTGTTCAGTTCTGTTGACTTCACTATGGTTCGATTCATTATTTCTTCGGAGGTTCCTCTGAAATCTTCCTTTTCATCATTTCTTATGGCACAGTAGTATTCTATTACATTCATATATCATAATCTGTTCATCTATTTCCCAATTGATTGGTGCTGCGTTATTTCACAATTCTTTGACCCAAAAAAGCTTCTATCACTATTTTTGAACATACAGATCTTTTTTCTTTCTTTCTTTCTTTAATCTCTTGAGGATTTAGGCCTAGTATTGATGTCGTTGGGTCAAAAGGTATACGCAAAGGGATCAAAATTCCAAATCATCTTCCAGAGTCGCAGTGCATTAATGTGCTTGTTTTATTATTGTTGATTTACCACAATCATTTCAATATTTGTTATTTTGTATTAGCTTTGTCAAATTGATAAGCAGGAGTTACTTAATTCACATTTTCTAAAATGATTAGTGATTTGGAATATTTTTTATATGACTATTCAAAGCTTTTGACAGCTGCATAGGAGCCAGATGTGGTGGTACAAGCCAGTATTCCTTGCTATTGAGAGAGACTAGGGCTCAATAGAGCTTCAGTAAGGGTAAAGTCAGTTGGGTGTCTGGGCTAAGTCCAGCAGCAATATGGTGAGTCTCTAAGAATGGTTTTAGGCTTACTAAGGAGTGGCAAACCAAAGTTTCTTTGCTCATCAACAGTGGCATCTGCCAGTGAATGGTACTGTACTTCCAGCCTGGTGGAGATAGGGAGACCCAGTATCAAAAAAAAATTGAAAAAAGGAAGGAGAAAGAGAGAAGGAAGGAGAGGTGGAGTGGAAGGAAAGAAACAAGCAAGCAAACCGTAGAGTCACTTTTAATAATAACTTGCCTCATTTGGCTTGCTTGCTACTACTTAGTTCACAAAATGGGAGCTATTTTTTAAAATTAAATTTTAATTTGCTTTCCAATGGAGATCTACCTTCTTTCTATCTCATCTTCCCTCTCCTTCCCACCCTCCCCCCACAAGAAAGCAAGAAAAACAAAACCTTTGTTACAAACATGTATAGTAAAGCAAAAGAAGTTCCTGAATTAGTTATTCTCCTCCCTGCCCTCCAAAAAAAGGTCTCATTCTGTACTCTGATTCCATGACCTCTCTGATAGGACATAGGCAGCTATTTCATCACAAGGGCTCTGAATTATAGTTCATCATTGTGTTGAACAGAGTTCACAAAGTCTTTTGAAGTTGTCCTTCTTTACAATGTTGTTATTATTGTTGTGTCAGTTGCTCTCCTGGTTCTGCCCACTTCATTTTGCATCAGTCCATACAAGTTCTCCCTGGTTTTTCTCAAAGTGTCCCTTTTATCATTTCTATAGCACAGTAGTATTCCATCATAATTATATACCAGAACTTGTTGAGCCATCCCCTAATGTTTGATTTCTGAAGCAAAACAAAGGAATTTATATTTTAACCTACCAGTAAGAGAGAGCCACTGGAATTTATTGAACAGGGGAATGACATGGTCTGACCTGCGCTTAAGAAATATTACTTTGGCATTTTTGTAAAGAATGGCTTCAAATTGGGGCAGGCGAAGACTTGAAGCAAGGAGAGCAATTAGGAGGCAATTGCAATGAGGTGGTGACATCTAGAGCTAAGGTGGTGGCTGTGTGAATAGTGAGAAGGGATGCAAGAGATATCATGAGGATTTTGCGATTAATTTGGGTATACAGGATGAAGGAGAGTGAAGATTTGAAGATAACACAAGTTGTACATTTGGAAGATTGGAAGAAGGTGGCTCCTTCGACAGAGAGAAAAGTTTAGAAGAAGGGTATTTTGGTGGATGGTTAGTGGGTCTCAGAGAGAAGTTTAAAAGAGGAATGGGTTTGGGGGAAATGATAACTTTTATTCTGGACATGTTGAGGTTAAATGTCCATGGGATGTCCAGTTTTATATATCTAGTAGGCAGATGGTAATGTGGTGCTCAGAAGAAAGCCTGGAGATGCATATATAGATTGGTGAGTCATCTGCATAGAAATGATAAACATGAAGAGCTGATGGGGCCACTAAGTGAGAGAGTGTAGAAAGAGAAGCAAAGAGTTATGGGGAATGATATGAGTGATGAATTAACTAAGAAGGCTGAGAAGTGGTAGTCAGACAGGTAGGAGAAGAATCAGGTGAGTAGTGTCATGAAAACTTAGAAAAGGGAGACAGCAAGCAAAAAAAGAGGGTTGTTACTATTGTCAAATGCAGCAGAGAGGTCAAGAAAGATAAGGACAGACTGTGAAAAAATTAACAATTTTTTTTCAATCTTAAGAGATAATTGTTGAGAAAGTGCAGCCAGTGCTAGAGAGGATGGCCAGAGATGCAGTGTTATTTTGGGGAAGCTTGGTATCTGTGAGTGCCAGAAGATGGAAGAGGCATGCATGGATTAGTCTATCAGTTTTAGAAGCAGAGTTATTAGGAATGTTCCATTATTCAGAAAAGGAGTTATCTGAGCAGTTGAGACATGTCTGAAAGTTTTGGGAGTCTTTTGGTGATTCTTCTTCTTTGTTATCCATTTTTTTTTTGCAGGGGGGGAAGGCAGGGCAATTGAGGTTAAGTAACTTGCCCAAGGTCACACAGCTAGTTAAGTGTGTCAAGTGTGTGAGGCTGGATTTGAACTCAGGTCCTCCTGACTCCAGGGCCAGTGCTCTACTCACCGTGCCACCTAGCTGCCCCCTGTTATCCAATTTTAGCTTAAAAGTCCTCATGGAACTAAGAAATTGAGTTTTTTAAAGAGGAAGGAGGGAAATGGCAATGTTTTACTGTCATTTTAATTTCAATTTGAAGTGGGATTAGTGTTGCTAGACAAAAGGTGGAGCAGAGAAGAAATTGTTGTCTTCGTAAAACTCAATGTGGTTATCCAGTTTAGTTAGCTTAAGTACTCATTATTTAATAACCAGTTCAATTTGTGAATCCTAAATTAAATTTGATTTTTAAGATATTAAACTTAACTTCTAAGTTAAGCAAGAAAGATGAATAGAAGCGAGTAGAGCATTGGGGCTGATGCTCTGATTTGTAGACATTGATATTGTCCAACATATTATATATTGCTCTGAGGAAACATTAGGGAAAATTGTAGGGTGCATATTTTAGGAATTTAAGAACTCCTGTTTGAGCTCTAAGATGTTCCAGTCTTTTGAATGTTGCTTAGAATAGTTATTTCACAATTACTTTTTTTTTCAAAATTAGATAGAAGTTATCCATTATTAATAATTAAATAGATTGATTTATTTCAGATAACATTGACCTAACTGTGAGTCTCAAACCCTTCCAAAATACAAATCGCCTGAGGTAAAGCTAAAAATAAGATGAACAAATGTCATCTAGTGGTAAAACTGGGCAACTGCAGCTCCATAGTGTAGAATATATTTGATAAATGCAAAATAATGCTCCCAGTGTATGCATACTAAAGGTCATCTTGTAATTTTGTATGGTCATTGTAGGTAGGGAAAACTCAAAGGAAGGAAGTTATTTGTTGAGAAAAAAAACCAATGAAGCACTTAAAAGAATGTCACGTGCTTCTGTATGTATCTGAGAACTATTGTTTTTGTCTCATCAGTAAAGTGTCTTTGGACATTTTTAGAATTGATGTCTTTACTTTTACATTGGAAACGAGAAATATTATGGAAAACATTTTTATGTATGTAGAATATATCTGGAGAATTTGATCATTATGGCATTAGAGAAGGCATTAGTATAATATGGCTATGCTTTGTGTTGACTACTCACTTAACTGTCCCAGGTTCATGGATTAATCTTACATTTTTCCATCCTACCTATTTGCCTGAAGGTACTCTGCGGTGCGATGGGTTAGTGGAGACTTAGCAGACAGAAAATGGGGTCATAGAGGGTAGTGTCAGATGGAGCCTAGTGTAGGTGTCACTGTAGTCAGGGCCAGTTTGGTTACTTTCTGGACAGGCAAGATTGCTAGCAGAAATAAAACATTTAAACAGGTAGGGCAGGGGGTAGGGTTAGCAGAAAATATAGGTTTGATGGCTTGGTCAAGGGGCAAAGAGAGAGCTCTCTTTCTTCTAGGTTGAGATCTGAGGCCAGCATCAGGGAGGGGGACAGCTTATGTATCTTGACAGCTCTTTCAACACCTAGTATAATATCTGCCACATAACAGGCACCCAGCTACCAGTTACCCCGTCTTTCCTGATCTTTCCAGTTATTAGCATATTCTCCCTCCTCAACTACTTTATACAAAGTAATATTTTGTAAAGAGGAGTGTGCCTTAGTGGGTAAAGAGCTGGCCTTTAGAGCGAGGAAGAGCTGGGCTGCTTTTGATATATTCTGGCCGTGTGACCCCAGGCAAGTCACTTAACCTCTCTGTGCACTAAGACTATAAGTTATAGAGAAGTTACCTATTTGAATTGGCAGTGGGAGTTCTCTATACCAATGAAATGTCAGGTTTATTCCTCCCAATATTTTGTGGGTTTAATTTTTTTCTTTTTAAATTTTGAACTTAGATATCAAAAAAAGTATTTCTATGTATATAGCAGAACAAAAGAAGATTCCATATGAAACTATGAATCTCCATCTTATACCATTTACTTTTTTTTCCCTGAAAAGCATACAGTAAATTTTGATGTTACTTTCATAAATGTCCTCCTTATCTGAGCTTCCTTCTGAACTTCCCTTCTCTCCTCTGCATTTTAAAAAATATGTTTCGATGGCCCCCATTTTTTTTTGGCATTGCTATTACTCTCCCTCCTACATCAAGAAACTATCTTTACCCCAAGAAACATAACTTCAGGCACCAGAGAAATGGGAAATAATTATAGCCCTTGCTACTTCCTGCCCCTTAGAGGAAACCAAATCTCAATGGTTATGAAAGCAGCAGAAAGGTTTCCTAATAGTATATGGGTGATTCAAGTATTTTGATAGTTTCTATTAGAGAAGGCCATAGGACTGACAATCTTCATTTGCTCTGTCTGAAGTATACCTTTGAAAGTTTGTGTAACTACTGCTAATTTGGCAAGCTTGGTTAGCCCTTCACAGTGTGAGTAACAATTATTTTGGTAGAATGTTGGAGAATTTTGCTGCTTCCATCTGCTGGTTATCTTCTAAAATGTAGAGCTGAGAAAATTATATTCTGACTAAATCATAGAATCATACACTTGGAAGGGACCTCGTGAGCTTATCTGGGCCAGCCTCCTAAAGGTCAATGCATAAATCATCTGGTACAGATGGTTTTTTGTCCTATTTTTAAAGATCTCTGAGGATAGAGATTACCCAGCTTCCCTTGGCAGCCTGGTCTTTATGGTCAAGAAGTTCTTCCCTTTGTTTAACCAGACCCTCACTGTAGTTTATTTCTCCTTCTGTGGACCCAGAGGACAGGTGGCATTCACTCTATAATTACCCTTTATGTGTTTGAGATAATCATTAAAACACCCCTTTGGTTCTTGTTTTCTAAGCTAAACCTTCAAAATCGCTATAACTTTTCCTCAGAGGTCTTGTTTTTATAAAGCCCCTTAATTATTTTTTATAATTACAAGTTGCTCTTCTTTGAAGCCTCTGCGTTCTCATGAATAAGAGATGAAGAATGGCCATAAGCACCATGCATTGAAAACTCATCAGTACCAAGGAAACTGGGGAGCTCACTCCCTCTCTCATACATGTCACATTCACTCATGCCTTTTAATAAAGGAGTTCCCTGGCTACCTCATTTTTAATTCATACCCCACAATGAAATCTAGGGTTTTTGTTTGTCTTTCTGCCCAACTATTACTGTAGAGTTGGTCTTTCTCTTCTTTATACAGTGTCCCAGAATTCTTAGTGCAGTTTAAAGCTTTAATAGCTTAGTTACTACTAGTACTACTAATACTAGTACTACTACTACTACTAGTACAAACTAGTAGTAGTTAGTTTTGGGTCCATATATGATAAAACACTTTTATCAATCTTGATTGATTTTAGCAGCACATTTAAATACTTCAGGAGGGTCACTTGTAGAGGCAGTATGGCTTAATTAGTGGATATAGAGCTGGACTTGTAGTCACGATGACCTGGGTCATAACACAGGGTAACTCTGGACAAACCATTTTACTTCTTAGTGCCTCTGGAAACTCACTACCACCTCTTTGAGGGGTCATCAAGATCTGGGTTCAAATCCTGCCTCAGACACTAGCTTTGAGATCCTGGGTAAGTCGATTAACCTCTCTGTGCCTTGGTTTTCTGATGGGTTATACTCAATGGTCTCTAAAGTGGCTTTCAGCTCCACATCTGTGATCCTATGATGTATTAAGTTTTAGAAAGTTGCCAAATTTTGTTCATGGAACATAAGAAGCTCCTCCCCCATAGAAGGCCCCTATCCAGATGAATTATCATAGGTATTTTACATATTAAAGGACTTCAAACTGAAGGATTAGCTCTTTAAGGGCAGCTGGAAGGTTACAATGCAGAGAGCACTAGACCTGGAGACAGGAAGATCTGAGTTCAAATTCTGCCTCATATGCTTACTAGCTGTGTGATCCCAGGCAAGTCACTTAACTTATGTTTGCCTCGGTTTCCTCATTTGTAAGGTGGACATAAATAATAATAGCAGCTATGCCTCAGAGTTGTGGAGGTAAAATGAGATATTATTTGCAAAGTATTTTTCAATCTTAAATCACTATATAAATGCTAGCTATTAATTTTTTTAAAGATACTGATATCATTGATATCCTACATTTTTCTAATCAATACTTTAAAGCTAAGCTTTAGTATTCTGTATATGTGCAATGCTCATTTTCTCTCACTTGGGTATAGGATTTGGGATGAATATGAAGCATCATGATTTTTAAAAGAAGATGTGTTACTATAAATGCAACTTTCTTGGGAAAAGCAGATTTCCTAGAAATACCATGAATTTTAAGAAGAAAATAGTTCCAGATGTCAGATGGAAATGCTTTCAAGCTGCAAGAACAAAATAGTGATTATTGGAAAACTGGGATGTAGCAAGTGATCAGTCAAAGGCAGAAGGAAAGGAAACAGCCATCACAATCTTGGGAGGAGCCTCTGTTTCCCCCCAAGTAGATCCCGTTGTCTCTGAGGAGCAGAACTTCTTGAATTTTCTTTCAGTAAGGCTTTGGTTTAAAATATTACACAACTTCCTGTACAAGCCTCGAAAATTCTTTGGTTTTGCGGAGGATTCTTTTTTAGCAATGTAATCAAGCATGTGAGCCCCGGAATGGCTGCATATTTCCATAATTTCTGTCCTTCCCCTTTCCACTCAAGTCCTTATCCATTCCAAAGAGAATGTGCTGAAGTGACCCTTTTTTTCCTTCCCTCGCACATTCCAATTCCACTACCCTCAGGAATATCACTGACTAGAATCAAAAGACCATACCATCATCAAAATTAGAGCTTCAAGGTCAACTAGTCCAATTCTCTTAATATTATAGGTGAGGAAACTGGGACCCCAAAACATTAAATACTTGTATAAAATTATATACTTTTATAAAAAATATATAATATGAATAATGCTTGCTCACATTTATATAATGCTTTAAGATTTGCAAACATTATCTTAAACATTATCTCATTTGATCTTTGCAACAATTTTGTGAGATAGGTTCTAGTGTTATCCCTACTTTACGGAAGAAAAAATTGATGGTAAGATATGTCGTTACTTGATTAAGGTCACCTAGCAGTTTAGAAGACTGCATTTTGAATAGGAAAAAAAGTACCCCACACACAAATCATCACTGCTAAGTGGAAAAGTAGATATTTTTTCCTTATACAAACAAATAATTGAACTGAGTTGACATATCATCCTTCCCTACTATGCATATTATTTTTAAAAATATTTTTCCAATTACTTGTAAAAAAATTTACATTTTAAAAAATTTTAATTTCCAAAATTCTCTCTCTCCTTCCCTCCCCTCCCCCCTTACTGAGAAGGCAAGCAATTTGATATAGGTTATACATGTGCAATCATGCAAAACTTATTGCCATGATATATCATTTTTATATACCCTAAAACTTGGTTAATGCTATTAATACTGAATGCCAACACTGATTTTTTAAAAAAATTTATTTAGTACTTTATTTTCCCTCATTTATATGTAAAAATAATTTTTAACATTCATTTTCAAAACTTTGAGCTCCAAATTCTCTCCCTTCCTCCCTCCCTGTCCCCCGAAAAGGCAAGCAATTCGATATGGGTTATGCATAACACTGATATTTTTGTAGCACTTACTTGCCAACCTGAAATAAAGAGGACCACCAAAGTGGCAAAAGCTAGGGTCTTTAACTGAAGCCAGCGAATTGCAATTCCAGACACCATGCAGCACCAAAGTAGTGGAGTGCTATGAGGGGCAGAAGGGACCGGGATTTAAATACATTTCAGCAGAGAGGGAGTCTCGTGGAAGTCTCAGCCTGCAGAAGCAGTTGGGCTCCGGAGTGGTGACATCTGGTCAGAACAGTGGCTCCAGGTGCAGCAATGGGAAGTTTCCAGAGATAGCCAGAGGTATCACATGACTGGCTTCAACCAGTTTAGACCTGCTTCAAGCGAATCAGTGGATTTAGTCTCAGATAGCCCCTTCTGATGAGTACATTCAACACGTTTTATGGCATTTACCACAAAATCTCACATGTAACTCCCAACAATAAAGAAGGAAGGAAGGAAATGAGCATGTATTAAGCACCTACTATATGCCAGGTACAATGCTAAACATTTGATAAATATTCTATCATTTGATCCTTACAACAATCCTGGTTAGTTTTTGCTTTTATTGTCCCCATTTTGAAGTTGTGGAAACTAGGGTAGACAAAGGTTAAGTGACTTGCCTGGGATCACATGGGCAACTAGGTGGCACAGAAGATAGAGCGCCAGCCCTGGAGTCAGGAAGACTCAAGTTCAAATCAGGCCTCAGACACCTGGTAGCTGTGTGACCTGGGCAAGTCACTTAACTCTGTTTTCCTCAGTTTCCTCATCTGTAAAATGAGCTGGAGAAGGAAATGGCAAACCACTCCAGTATCTTTGCCAAGAGAACCCCAAATGGGGTTACCAAGAGTCAGACACAACTGAAATGACTGAACGACAACAAGTGCCAGTCACTGATCTGAATCCTGGTGATACAAAGACAAAAGTGGAACACAACATGTACATTTGTAAACCTATATATCACAGAACAAATATGAACTAGATACACGGTAGTTACATAGAACGACTTTAGAAAGGGTGGGAACTAGCCCGTGGGACTGTGTAGAAGGCAGCACTTGAGTTTAATCTTGAAGGAGCTAAGGCAGAGGTGAGGAAGGCTACATTCCCACTGTGGAAAATGGGGAGCCAGAGATGGAGTGCTACTTGTGAGGAACAATAAGGAAGCCAGTTTGGCTGGACTCTGTGGTGACCAAGGGTAATGCAAGCATTATTTTCCCATTTTCCTGGAAAGTAAGGTTGATGAGGTTAGAAGACTTGCACAAATTGCCACAACTAGCAAACAGCACAGCTCGAATTCAAATCTAGGTCTTCCAACTCCAAATTTAGTGCACCTATTCATCAACTCTCACAGCCTCCATGTTAAACAAAAGAAGTAACAAGTTAGACAGATGGTGACCTCACCACGTGTCTGTTTATTTTAATAAATCTTTTTTTTTCCATACCAAGTGGAAATTGACTGGTATATGCTTAAAAGGTGGCTGTGAATGTTGGCCAACATCTTAACAGGAGAGGTGAAACATAGTAGTAAGAAAATAATAGACCTTGTAAGCAGAAGGCCCAGGTTTGAATATTGTCCTAATATTTACTGTTGTAGCCTTGGGCAAATTACTCAATAAAGTCTTAGTTTCCTCATATGTAAAATGGATGTAATGATATTTGCTCTACCAACCTCAAAGGGTTGCAGTGAGTCAAGAGACATTTGTAAGCCTTGATACCATGTTAATGTGATTCATTATTATTTAAGTTTTTTTTCTGATTTTTTTAAACATACATCACTGTTCATTTCTCAGTTATGTTTGACAATTTGTGACCCTATTTGGGATTTTCTTGGCAAAAATACTCTTGGTTTGCTATTTCCTTCTCTAACTCATTTTATAGATGAGGAAACTGAGGCAAACAGAGTTGAATCACTTGCCCAAGGTCAGACATTAGTATGTGTCTGAGGCCAGATTTGAAGTCAGGAAGATGAGCCTTCAGCCTAGCACCCCATCCACTGTGCCACCTACCTGCCCAACACTCAGGAAAGCCTTGCTTTGCTTCTGACTAGTATCTTAAAAGGGAACCTAGAGCCTGCATGGAGCAGGGGCGGGGGAGGGGAAACAGGGGAGGGGGTAGGGAGGTCCAAAGGTTTGAGTGGATGTGGCCAGGAGAATTCCCAGTTCTCAGAGGTTTTATAGCCTGAATTCCAGAACAGACCGGTCATGCTAGCTGGGGGTGTACTTGAGTGGGTGTATGTACCAGAGGTACTAATTTACATTGAGGGCAACAAAGTAGACATCAAAGGGTTGCCTTCAGCTACTGAGAAGAAAACTATGGACAGATTGACACTTTTATCTTGGGGGGTGGTTACCCTTTTCTGAATCTTCTATTTGAAGTGAAGGGTTTTTTTTTTCCCGAAAAGATGGAAGGTAACTTTCTTTCTTTTTAAATAGTATTTTATTTTTTTCCAATTACATGTAAAGACAATTTTAAACATTCATTTAAAAAAATTCTGAGTTCCAAATTTTCTCCCTCCCTCCCCCCTCCCTAAAAAGGTAAGAATTTTAAATAGGTTACATATGTGCAATCATGTAAAACATATTTCCAAATTAGTCATGTTGTGAAAGAAGAAACAGATCAAAAGGAAAAAAAAATGAAAAAGATAAAGAAAGTAAAAATAGTATGCATAGATCTACATTCAGACTCCATCAGTTTTTTCTCTGGAGGTGGATAACATTTTCCATCATGAGTCCTTTGGATTTGTCTTGGATCTCTATATTACTGAAAAGAGCTAAGTCCGTCATAGTCAATCATTGCACAATGTTGCTGTTACTGTGTACAATGTCCTTCTGGTTCTGCTTACTTTACTTTGCATCAGTTCATGTAAGTCTTTACATGTTATTCTGAAATCTGACCACTCATTATTACTTATAGCACAATAATATTCCATTACATTCATATATTACAACTTGTTCAGCCATTCCTCAATCAATGGATATCCCCTCAGTTTTCAGTTTTTTGCTACCACAAAATGCTTTTAATATTTTGGTACATTTAAGTCCTTTGCCCCTCTTTTTAATGATCTCTTTGGGATACAGATCTAGCAGTGGTATTGTTGAATCAAAGGGTATCCGCAGTTTGATTGCCCATTGGTCATAGTTCCAAATTGCTCTCCAGAATGGTTGGATCAGTTCACAACTTCATCAACAATGCATGTGTTCCAGTTTTCCCATGTCCTCTCCAACATTTATCATTTTTCTTTTCTGTCATATTAGCCAATCTGATAGATGTGAGGTGGTACGTTAGAGTTGTTTTTATGTGCATTTCCTCTAATCAGTAGTGATTTAGAGCATTTTTTCATGACTATAGAGAGCTTTGACTTTTTCATCTGCAAATTGCATGTTCATATCCTTTGACTACTTATCAACTGGGGAATGACTTGTATTCTTATAAATTTGACTCAGTTTTCTATACATTTGAGAAATGAGGCCTTTATCAGAGAAATGTGATGTAAAAGTTGTTTCCCAGATTCTATTTTCCTTCTAATATTGGTTGCATTACTTTTGTTTATGCAAAAACATTTTAATGTAATTGAAATTATCCATTTTATATATCACAGTGCTCTCTATCTCTTGTTTGGTCAACAAGAAGAGAGAATTTTTAGCAAGCAAACTTTCCTCAAACTTGGGCTCCCTGAGAGTCTGGTGGTTTTTCTGTTAGTGCTGTGCTTCCTGGAAGAAGTTGAAAGTAATATTTAGACAGTTAGGAACAGCATTAATTATTTTCAGAGTCTCTGTTATAACAGTAGCCTTAGGATCCATGCTTCAAGACTGACTATAATAGATGAGAATTTGTTGCAACAAGGTCAAGGCTATAGGTGCAGAGTCCTAGATTATTATAACATGTAAGATACCTTAAAAATCCTCTTTTCCATCTGCCTTATATTATAGATGAGGACATCAATGCCCAGGGAGGAAAAGTGGCTTTCTCAAAGTCTCATAGTTAGTAGCAGAGCCTATATTAGAACATGGGCAACTAGGTGGTATAGTGGTTAGAGTACTGGCTCTGAAGTCAGAAGGACCTGAGTCGAAATCAGGTCTCTGACACTTACTAACTGTGTACCTTGGGCAAGTCATGTAACCCTGTTTGCCTCAGTTTCCTCATCTGGAGAAGGAAATGGCAGCCCCCTCCAATATATTTGCCGAGAGAACTCCAAATGGGTCACAAACACTTGTGCTTGATTGAACAGCAACCAGTCAATTTTGGGACTCAGGGAAAATAGCAAAAAATCTGCCCTCAAATCAACCTTTTAAAGTAAATTTGATTTTTTTAGGGAAAATCCTAGAATGCTCCCTTATCGTGGGAGACATAAATCTCTGAGCTGGATATATGTGATCACTCCATAGTCCTTAGGAGTAGAGGAACTACAATACAATGAACCCATCCCTGGAAGTTGGACAATAAAGTAAGGAAGAGAAGAGAAAAGCCCAGGAAGTAACTTCCTATTTTAACCATTTGGATGTGTACTCAAATCAGCTGATTCTAAGCTGCTAATGGAATCTGAGTACTGTGACTACCCCTTGAAAGTGAATTCTACCAAACTTTTAAAGAATGATTAATTCCAATTCTATACAAACTATTTGGGAAAACAGGCAAAGAAGGAGTCCTATCAAATTCCTTTTAGGACACAAATGTGGCACTGATATATATACCAAGAAGAGCCAAAACTATAAAGAAAAGGGGGAAAACTATATAAATACTAATACAAAAATTTTAAATAAAATATTGGTAAGGAGATTACAATAATATATCACAAAGATCATATACCATGATCAGGTGAGATTTATACCAAGAATTCAGGGCTTCCTGAATTCTATTCTATTATGAATTCTATTATTATAACTATCAGCATAACTGACTGTATCAATAACAAAATCAACAGAAATCATATCATTATCTCAATAGACGCAGAAAAGCTTTTGACAAAATATAGCATTCATTTCTATTAAAAATGGTAGAAAGCATAAGAATAAATGGTGTTTTCCTTAAACTGATAAGTAGTATTTATCTAAAACCATCACAAGCATTATCTGCAATGGGATAAGGTAGAAGCCTTCCCAATAAGATCAGGGGTGAAGGATGGATGCCCATTATTACCATTATTATTCAGTACTGTACTGGAAATGCTTCCTATCGCAATAAGAGAAGAAAAAAGAAATTGAAGGAATTAGTATAAGCAATGAGGAAACAAAACTATACTTAGAGAATCCTAGAGAGTCTACTAAAAAACTAGTTAGAATAATTAGCAACTTCAGCAAAGTCGCAGGATATAAAATATTGTTGAGTCATTTCAGTCATGTTTGACTCTCTGTGGTCCTATTTGGGGTTTTCTTGGCAGAGATACTAGAGTGGTTTGTCATTTCCTTCTCCAGCTCATTTCATAGATGAAGAACTGAGACAAACAGAGTAAAGTGACTTGCCCAGGATCACACAGCTAGTAAGTATGTGAGGCCAGATTAAACTCAGGGCCTCCTGACTCCAGGGCCAGCATTCTATCCACTGTGTCACCTAGTGCCAAGGATATAAATTAAACCAAATAAATCATCAGCTTATATATTTATACACACACACACATATACATACATATATGTGTGTGTATATGTACATACATGTGTACACACATACATATAACCAACACAGTTCAACAGGAAGAAATAGAGGAATTCCACATAAAATAATCAAACAATTTAAAATTCTTGGGAATCTATCTGTCAAGTCAAACCCAGGAACTATATGAACACAATTACAAAACATTTTTACACAAATAATGTCAAATCTAAACAACTGGAAAAATTGGAATTGCTCATGGATAGGCCTAGCCAATATAAAAATGACAATTCTACCTAAATTAATTTATTTATTCAGGGCCATACCAATCAAAGTACCAAAATTATTTTATAGAGTTAGAAAAAATAATAAGATTCATCTGGAAGAACAAAAGGCTAAGAATATTTTCATACATACATACATACACAAATATGTCTAATGGCTTCAGTTTTCTCAGTAAAGTAAGAGGGAAGGTCCTTAGCTAAGAGAAGGGGAAGAGAGAGGTGTGGGAAATATTGGGGAAGGAAGAGAAGATTTAGAATAACTTCCTTTGGGGCAAGAGATAAGGAGTTTATTAGAAAGAATAAAAGGACTATCTTGTTACATTGAGGGCCCAATTAAAGTGGGATGACGTATATTTATCATGTACCCTGTCAGCAAAGTTGTGAGACTTTCTTCAGATGTGTTCTGCATTTTGTGTGTAAGAGCAGAGGAGGTCGATGGTGGGAGTAATCTATGGATGATGGATGAGGTTTGGCTAGTAATGAGCAGTAATAGGTCAGTGGCACAAAGGATTTGGGAGGAGAGAACTGTATGGAATCTACGTGTGTGGCTACTGTATTGAGATTGGAGAGGAAGATGTAATGACCTGAGAAAGTGCTGAGGGGTGGAGAGATCAGAGTATTCAGTAAGAGAGAATAACATGTTTTAGATGTTTAGGCATAAGGAGAAGTGGAATTATGGGAGTTTATTGTCAGAATTTCAGAATGTCTAATTAGTATAGTGGAATACTCATGGATAATGGATCATGGTAAAATCTAATGTGTTCCAATGTGTGGCTGAAGAAGAGTGAAGGAATAAGTCATGGGATTAAGAAGTCTGAGTAATTGAATGATTGAGAAATTTGAGGAAGCATCTTTGTGACTATTAAAGTATAAGGACCGGAGTTGGGGAAGAGAGGCAGATGGCAATCAATGTGCCACACTCCTTGGGATAGGAGGAAGAATGACCTAGTGTGCTGGTGTTCTATAGCCACCATAATTTGAATTGGGTAGAAATTTTCAATCAAGTGGAATTAAATGGAGGGAATATTGTTGGAAAAAGGAGGCAAAGGGAGAGTCTGGCAGTGACAGTGGGCAGCAAAGAATATTAAACACTGTTGAGCAGACCTAAACAATATTCTATATTGTTACTGTGTATAGCATATATAAAAATTCCATTATTTTTGTGATGATTTTCATAATTTCTATTAGTCCAATACTTTAAAGATCTATGATTTTATCAGCATTTTCTCCTCTATGTTAGATTGGAAACCCATCCAGCACCTTCCTAGATGATCTTCAGCAGTTGCTGGTGGTGATTCAAAACCTGGTGGCCACTCTTCTGGTGATGAAGATCATGTACTTATAAAGGCTGGTTCTTGAAAGACATACAGAGAGAGGCTGACAGTGGACTGATCTTTAAAAGCTTTTCCAAACTTGACTGGAACTGCACAGTCTGCATTCCATTGGCATAGCTTTTGACAACACAAACTCACCTTTATGCCATGATGAGACATTCAGTTGTATTCATTTTATTTATTTGGAAAAGTGTGAGGAAGTAAAGGATATGACATCTGCTAACATCAGACATAAGGAACACTCAAGTTCCATATAGCTTTGCAACTCATTACTCAGAATAATGAAACATTAGCCAACTGCCCTGTTCATGCCTTTTTAGACTCAAGGCATATCAGTGCCAGAAGAGATCTCTGTTATAGATTGTCTGGTCTGATTTCATTTTCCAGGAAGCTGAAGCCTAGTGAAGTGAAGTGAAGTGAAGTGATTTGTCCAAAGCCATACAATTGTTTAATGGGGGAATCATGACTTTCTGATTCCTGGTGCATTGTCCTTTCTACTTTGAATAACTAGCTAAATTGGAAATTATTTTTGTTAATTTTTACTGTCAGCCTTTATTTCCAGGGCATGATTTAGTGCTCTAATTTTAATATCATAATACCTTATCATCATACAATTCATTACACAAATTATGTTCAGGTGAGCTAGAACCCTATGCAAAGAAAGCCTGGTTAAAGACGTGTCTGTCATTAGTAGCATTGTATAGCCGACAGAGAGACACCTTCAGAGTCAGAAAGACCTGGGGTTTGAGTCTGGCCTCCTGGCCTTGTGACCATGGGCGGTTTTTTGTTGTTTAGTTGTTTTCAGTAATGCCTAGTTCTTTGTGGCTCCCAGTTGGGGTTTTCTTGGCAAAGATACTGAAGTAGTTTGCCATTTCCTTCTCCAGCTCATTTTACAGATGAGGAAACTGAGGCAAACAGGGTGAAGTGACTTACCCAGGACCACATAGCTAATAAGTGTCTGAGGTCTTCCTGAGTCAGTTCTTCCTGACCCCAGGCTTGGCGTTCCATCCACTGCACAACCTAGCTGCCCTTATGACCATGGGAATGTCACTTAGTCACATAGAACTCCAACCAAGAAAGATTAAAAATTGCAGATCAGATCATGATCTGGTTTGGTAGCTGAAGTTTCCTACGGTCAAATAAAATCACACATGTATACCATAAAAATAGCAAATATTAGCCCAAGGTTTTTTTTAAAAATTAGTTTTGTTTGCATATTTGCTTTGGGACAAAATATTACATATTTATTTCTGAGGACTTTGGGAAAAGAAAGCAAGGAATAGTGGATAGAAAGCTGAACTGAGAATCCATGTTCTGTAATTTTTTAGAGTTACTATTGAAATTTTGAGAGACAGTGTGTTTTAGCAAAAAGACACTGGACTAACTCTTGGTAGCTGTGTGACTCATAGTACCTCTCTTAACCTCTTTTTCAGTGTTTCCATCTGCAAAATGGGGAATTTAATACCTGCGGTACCTGTCTCAAAGGGTTCTTGAGAAAGATAATGCATGTAAGAACTTTGTGAAATCTTAAGGTGCTATATAAATATCAGTTATTATTATTATTATAATACCCTTCTTCTCTTTTGAAATAAAAAATCTGGGAGGGGGCAAACACTCAGCAAATCTGTTCAATAGAAATTTATTAATGATCTAATATTAAGGATTATTTGTTTTCAATGGTAGTACTAGGTCACAGGACCCAAAAAAAGGAGTAGAAGGGGTTAGTGGATAGTTTGTGCATGCATGTGTGTGTGTGTACGCACACGTGTGTGTAGACAAACAGACCATAGTAAAGAAGCTTCAAAATTTTTATTTAAGGCTGCTGTTTGTTATCTTCGAAAGCTGAGCATTTTTATGACAAAGGTTTCAAGTGGAAAGTCCTGTTTTCATATTCCTTGTTGTGGTTACCAGTTCCTTTCTTCCTCTCTAATTACTAATGCAGACATTTTGTGATTGGAATCACTTATATGTACAAGCTGATTTTATAGAAAAAAATATTTCCATAGCTAAATGTAAACAGGTTGGAATTTTTTTTTTGCCCAAAATAAGTGGAAAATATGAGGATCTGGCACTTTTGTATTTTAAAGCTGTTATTTAAAGAGTCCTTTGACAATAGTTTATTCCAAAAACAATCCTTTGGCTACACAACACTGGAATGAAATTCATTTCTTGGCATGCAAAGCAATAAGGCTTTAGGATATATTCTGTTAATTTACAGAACAGAAATTTTAAAACATCCCAAGAGGCCAGCAGGTGATGTTGTGGAGATGGTCTTGAGTAATTATGCACTTTATTTCCTGGAGAAACAAAAAGCAGTGATTAAGGATTGCTATGATACCCAGAGAATTTAAACATCCAATTTTGGAACACCTTTTCATGACTTTAGTGGATGTCACTTTTAGAGAACTCAATCTTGCAAAACCCTCACACTTGTAAGGGCTGAAAGCCCTCATTTCTAATGAAGATTGATCTCAAAAGATTTTCCACAAAACTTACATTAAAAATTTCCAATGAATACTTAGAAGAAAATAATCAATCTCTTATCTAATTCACAAGCCTCCTTTAAATAATATTTTTAAAAAATTTTGAGTTTATAACAATGATTTAGATATTTACTATAGTTTGATGACTGTTAAGTATGTTGTAATATGACATCAGAAATGCCTTGGAGTCAAGATGACCTGGGTTCAAATCCTGTTCTCTCCATATACTAGTTACGCGACCGCAGACAGATAGTTTCACTTTATTGGCCCAAGCCACTTCCTGTGACTTCAGCTTTGTAATAGTAGAGAGGAATGATAGCTGGATTTAGCATCACAGATGTGGAATTCAAATCTTGATTTTGTCATTTGCTACCAGTGTTACATTGGGAAAGTCACCTGCTCTCTTTGAGCTTCATTTTCTTCACCTGTAAAATCAGGGGGTTTGCCTAGATGACTTATTTCCCACCCCACCCTCTTTTTAGCTATAAATTTGTGATTTTGCGAAATAATAACAGATTCCAATCTGCATTGATGTATTGCATTTCTACACTGGAAGTTTTCTGCATAGATGAATCATAAATTCAGATCAAATATCTCTCTTTCGTAATCTAGATGACACAGATAAATAACCTAAATAATTTTTTTTCCCTTTAGTGGAGAGAGTACTGAATCTGAAGTTAGGAAAGCCTGTCTCTGGAACTAGCACTTAACTAGCTTTGTGACCATGGACAAGTCATTTGATCTTGCTGAGAGTTAGCTTCTTTTATCAGTAATGTGGCAATTAGGGTTCTGTGAAAACTACATCTTACGTTGTTGAGAGACACACATTTTTTTTTTGTCTGCTAAACCTGTGATTGCATTGGCATGGGGCACTCCCAATGAAGAAACTTATTGTATCAATGCAGGTGGTCACCTGCTCTGCAATTTAAGGCCTTTGTCAAATGAAGTACTGCATGTAGAGTGCTCTACAAACTTTAAAAGTTCTATAACATACATATTTAATATGTAATAGCATTATAATTTAATATACAATAATTTATCTAGGTAGGTAGGTTGATAGATAGATGGATAGATAGATAGATAGATAGATAGATAGATAGATAGATATACAGGACATCCCAAAATTTTTAGTGCAGTTCTAAGCTAACTGCACAAAGACTTTTGGGACACCCTGTGTTAGATCTGTTAGCTCCAGCATCTAAAACAATGTCTTTAATATAGTTAGTATGTAATAAGATGCTGATGGAATTAAATTTCTAATAGTACATAATATGGAATAACAAAATGTTGAGTAATTATTTTTTTAAAAGTTAAAATCTTTGGATTCCATAGACTAAGGCTGCAGAATAAAAAATTTAAAATATTTATTGATTATATAAAGTTAAAAAGCCCCAAGCTGTCTTCTTCCAATGTAGAATACAAGCAGAAGCCATATGATGATTGACTGGTTATGATAAAACTTGTTTTTCCGAATTGAGTGAAATGTAATTACCTGTCAGTAACTTTGGTCTGAAGCAGCCAATTGATGAAATCCCTGGTAGCAAGGTTATCCAGAACTGTATTCATCTCATCAGAGAAGGAACCATCGGCATGTCTTCTGCGAAGCTCTTCAACTATAGCGACTTCTTCTGGAAAACTTTAAAGAAGGAACAAAGGGGAAACAGAAAGACTTTATACTTAATGTTTTATTCAATTTTTCAACACATGCTTCATGTCTTTATACCTCTGGAAATAGGTATATAAATTTTCTGGAAAATCCTCACCAATTGATAGCCCAGAAATTGCTGCTAAGGCTGCCAAGTGGAGTGTATACCAGAGGTGCCAAACATGTGGCCCATGTGCTGCCTGTGGACCACAGCACTCCCAAGTGAGGCCCAAACCAGATTAAAATGTAATTGGGAAATATTGAACAAAATAAATAAAAATACGATAAAACATAGATAATTTATATTTTAAAATTACATCAGTATGTGGTCCACAGGGATTCTTATGTACAGATTAGTGGCCATGGCTTTTATTTGATTTTGACACTTTGGGTGTATCCAACTGACTCAGGGGCCTCTTTACATTTCCTTTTTCTCTTTTAAACATCAGTTCCAAGAATCAGATGCTATAACTTAGCTTGAAAATAGTGACACTCTCTAGGCCCATTTGAAACTGATCAAAATCAAGTTGGTCTTTGGAAAGAGTGGGAATGTCTTTGATAGCATTTCTTCCATCGAGAATTTCTCAGAGTATCAGAGAGAGTATAAAGGGTGCCAGATTAGAGTGAAGAATATAAACAGAGAAATGTGTGACTAGAAAAGAAGTTGGGCAATCCACATAGTGGGAGAAAACAGGATAAAGGATGGCCGGTTCTTATGTTCCATAAGTACCCACCTGATGTCAAAAGGTCTAAAGGAAGGGCCCTGATATATCAAGTAGAGTGTCACAGGATGAGTTGACATGGGTGAGTTACAATCTGTACCTTTAGAGGGAGTGATCACATTGATAAGATCACATATTCATTCAGGTATTAAAATAGTATGGGACATAAACTTCATGAGATCGATTTTTTTAATACTTGTTATTCACCAGTTTGCTTAGCAGCACCGTGCATGGTGGTTGTTCAGTAAACATTTGTTGATTTTGTTGATTTGAGCAATCCTTAAATTATCCTACATTATTTCCTCCACTGTCATATCAGAAACTGCTTTCCCGCTTTTCTTTTCCAATGATGATAGATGTGCTGGTAATGCCAATGCTCAAAATAAAGGATTACTTTCCTATCACTTTCTATTCCTTTCTGTTCTCTACTGCCTTTTCTTGACTATGAAAATTCCCATTACCAAGCATCTCTGCTTTATTGTGAAATGGACTTGTGGAAGTTACTATTTCAAAAAATAGGATAGAAAAAATATTGGGGCTCTTTTAAAAATTTCTCCTAATTTGCTGGGTCTGTAAATTCCCTTCCTTTTGCATAAGGAAAACTCCGTCTATTAAATAAGAAAAAATAGATATTACGAGGATCAGAAATTCTAGGTTTGAGATTTACACCAGAAACAAAAAAAAGCATTAGATGGAAAGATATGGACTCACGCTCTCCTTCCTCGGCCTTTCACCAACCAAGCAATGAATTCCTTGGCAGCTTGACCTTCCAGATAAGAGCTGACATCACTGGTGAAGGTCCCCTCAGCATGTCTCTCAAATTCATCATGGCGTTTGGCAACTTTGTTCCTAAGAAAAACAATAAAATGTTTAAATCATGGTTTGTGGTATAAATGTTCTCCTAGTGAACAAGTTAAGAAGATAGTGCAAACATTATGATTCCATTTTACAGATGAGAAAAACTAGTCTCAGATTAGGTGAAAGTTAACTGCCCAAAGTTACACAAGTAGTAAATAGTCAAGCAAAGATTCTTCTGACCCGAAGTTGTTTTTATTTTGTTGTTGCTGTTGCTGCTTTTGGCTCAAACCTAATGATTTCATTAGTGTAGAGAAGGTGATAAGAAACTTTCCCAACCAATGCAGATTGGCACCTTCTTTGCACCTTGGAATTTTAGAGAGTTACCTGGGACACAGAGAGATTAATTGATTGGCTCAGGGTCACGCAGGCAATAGCTATTAGAGGTGGGACCAAAACTCAGGTATTCTTGACTATGGGGCCACCTCTCTCTTCCCTACCTCATGTTGTCTGTGTAAAGATTAGAATAAAGTAAGCAATTTGCTTCCCAGAAAGTGGGGTTCTTAACTACCTGGACTAATTGGTAACTAACGTTGTTATGTTTTGGTCTCATTCAGCCAAGGCTATAAGCTGTGCTTATGACACCAACAACCAAAGTACTTTGAGTTAGTAACAAGTATTAAGCTCTTTAAGTGTGATTTTTATTGCTTTCCTAATAGTTGCTAATGTTCCAGAAGCATTCTAAGCCTGGGTGTTTGTATACCCCTGGAAACATATAGGATGAGGTTTCTCATCTTCCTTACAGGACCTTGCCAAGCTGTGCACCATATGTTTGATCTCTCAAACATGATCCTTAAAAGAGTGATTGTTTTGTAGAGGAACACTTTATAACTTATTTTTCACCTGCCACTGTAGAAGTCTACCACTTAGGATAAGAGGTAGCATTTATATATGATCTAGCATTCATATAGCACTTTCAGGTTTGCAAAGCACTTCACATATGTTAACCTATTTGATCCTCAGAACAATCTTGTGAAGTAGGTGCTATTATTATCCCCATTTTACATATAAGGAAACAGAGCAATTAAATGATTTGCCCAAGGTCACACAGCTAGTAAATGCCTGAGGCCAGATTTGAACTCTGGAAGATGAGTCTTCCTGACTTCAGTTCCAGCATTCTATTCATTTTGCCACCTAGTAGACTAGGATGGTGGCATCTGGGTTTCAAGCTATGACCTAAGATCATAGAATCATAGTTTTTGGATTAATTTACTTGAGCTATGTCACACAGACTTACCTATCTGAGGTTGGATTTGAACCCAGTCCTTCTTGACCACATTTACCTCCATATGCATCGTGCTATAATAGCCTTATAACTTTTTTTTTTTTGCAAAAATACCCAACTGAATCAGCGAGTGTATGCACCTAAGTCAAACTTTGTACCTCATACACATTCTGTCAATATCAGTAGCTGTCATTTGCAAGCATTGTAAAGCATTTACCTGTACGGTCTCATCTTATCCTCCCAGCTCTGTGAGATAATTGCTTGCTGTATTTTACAGAAAAGAAATTGAAGCTGAGAGTATTTAAAGGCTATGACTTCTCCAAGTTCACACAGATAGCAAGAGTCCAAAGTGGGATTAAAACTTGGGTCCCCTTGACTACCTGTCCGGTTCTTTATCCGGCATGCCACACTGGCAAAATTCGTACAAGAACTTCTCCAGAACTTTGAAGTTGTGCAATGCCCTGTCTCCACAATGCTGGAAAGCCAAATGATGAATGAGAGGTTTAGTTAAGCATTTAGATATTCCCAAATATCTGGGTTTGGGGGTGTTATGTCAATAAGACATTTGGATGTTCTTCCACACATTTGATACCACAAAGATACAGCCTGAATGCAAAATAAAAAAGCTAAGGTCTTCCAGGCCTTGAAATTGTAACCACTGCTTTGTAGAAATCTGTTATATGGGTTTTCTCCAAAAGGATATTCAAAAGAAAACTCCAAGTCCTCCTGGTTGCGTGCGCGCACACACACACACACACACACACACAAAACCCAAACCCAAAATCCTCCAGGCCCCCCAGCATTAATGATATTTCCTATGCCTTATGATTAAATTTGAATCATGATATGGTAGTTTACTGGTTACACTCAAATATGTGACACATATTTCGTCTCCCTCATCCATCCACTCTAAGCATTTTAATGAATCATTTCTGATGATACAGCTTAAAAGCTTAAAGTTCAGGAACCAAAAGATTCAAGTTCATTATAAACTTGTTAGAGGTCGTGTCCAAGCAACAGAAAGGAAAGTGAAGTGAGTCAGTTTTCAAATAGCTGAATGTTTGACATGCCATGCAGTGCCATGGATGCAATATCCAGATAAGAGAGACTTACACTTTTCACCCTGTGCTTTTCTGGTAACACAGCCAAAAGATGGTCTTTCTTCTAGTTTCTATGGCTCAACAGGGACATCAAGTGGTCCAAGTTAGCACTGGCCCTTTATGAATGCTCTCTGTGGATTTATCAGCTGTTCTTTCAGAGGACATTCCTCTAAGAGGCCAGAATGACTCGGGTTTTGATTACCTTTCAAAGTTTTGATAGCTTATTGATATCATTCTTTCTAATGGTCAGTGCATATATGGAATGTCTTGGATTTGATGGTACCTGAACACAACCTTTCCTTTTCACTTTAATTCCCCCATTATAATATCTTCCACATATCATAGATTTAAGGTGTCACAAGTAGTTAAAATGCCCTTTCCAAGTCTTTTCTCCTCCAGGCTAAAAATTCCCAGTTCCTTCAACAAATGCTTAAATGATCTGGATTCAAAGTCCTTCTACATCTTGGTAGCCCTCCTCTGGATATCCTCCAACTTATTAATGTCCTTCCTCAAATTTGGTACCCACAACTAAATGCATTTTCAGTTGTGGTCTGATCAAGATAGAGTAGAGTGGGGTTCTTTTGCTCTTTTTTCCTTGAAGTTATGTCTCTCTTCATTCAACCCATGATTACATTTACTTTTTTTTAAGGCTTCCACATCAATCTTCTGGTTCATAGAGAGCCAGAGGTCCACTAACACCTTAAGATTTTTTTTCTTGCAAATTCTACTTCAACCATGCCTCCCCCATTCTGTACTTGTGAAGTTGATTTTTTTGAAGCCAGGTGTAAAAATACATTTACCTTTGTTGAGTTTCATCTTGTTAGATTCAACACAACACTCTGGGTTAGAGATTCTTAACCTTTTCTATGTCATGGACCCCTTTGGCATTCTGAAGCCTAGAACTCTGTTTCAGAATAATGCTTTTAAATGAATAAAACAAAATACATAGGATTATAAAGGAACCTGATTATATCGAAAAACAGTTATTCAAATACTTTTTTTTAAAAAACAAATTCATGGAACCCCTGTTTAGCCAGTCAAGACCTTTTGGTTGCTGATTCTGTCCTGTAGTGTATTAACTATCCAGAAATTTGAAAGGTATGCCATACATGCCGTTATCTAAGTAGTTGATGAAAATGTTAAACAAAGGAAATCAATGAAGGTGATTATATGGTTGGAATATAGGGCCTCTGGGAAAAGTTGAAAGGAGTCATGGCCTGTTGCTTTTCTTAAAGGGAGAATGGAAACAATGCCGTCTTCAAGCATCTGAAACATTTCCTATGACTTAAGGGAGTCAAATGTTCTCAGTTTTACTGGGGAAACTGCTTTATTCTGCAACAGGTGAGATTAGCTGTAAGGAAGAAACTCTCAGAGCAAAGATGGTAAAATAGTGTGAGATTAAGGTAATTAGTAATTCATGGGGGATAGTTTTAATGTCCTGCCTGGTTACATCATGATCTCTGTTTTTCCTTTCTGTTGTACAGAGAATGAGGTTTAAGATGGGGTATTTGGACACCTCTGGTTTTCCTCACACTGTTCCCCTACCTGGAATGATTTCCCCATTCTTTTTTGTTTATCCAGCCCCAAGCAGCCTATGAGATGCAGTAAAAATCACCCTTGAAGATTTTTCAGCCCACTATCTCAGCCCACTCTAACCTTTGCCATCCCCTGAACTTTCATTTGGCAATTATCCAATATTTTTCTTGTTGTGATTTTAAACAGTTATTTTATCCCTTGTATTTTTTTAACTTGCCATGTGCTTATAAATTAGACTGCAAGGGCTTTGAAGACTGAGATCATGCATTATCTTCACCATTGCCATCCCAGGTTTATATAACACTTTAAAATTTACAAAACGTATTCCTTACACCTACTTTGCATACACTGTTGTGTCAACCATAGTGTTTTGCATATCATAGGTTCTTGGAAAATATTTAATTGACTAATAATTGTTCTTAGTTCTAAAATTCTGTGACCCTCTATGCTTCATTGAATGGACTTTTAGTTCCTTAACAGGGTTATCAGAATCACATCTGAACTTAGATATTTCTAATACATAACTTCCCTTCCTGCTTTGCTTTCCAAATGCTCTTGTTCTCCTTAAAGATTCTGTACAATTCCAGTCTCCATTCAACTTTTGCTGATGATTTTCCTTTATTCTCCTGCCTGCAGTTCCAACAAGCAATTAACACATATCACAATACTAAGAGTACTAAACATTGAAATTTATGCTTTACTATCAACTTGTATTTTTGCTCAGTTTTGTGTAATGTTGTGCAGCTGGCATGCCATTTTAAATGCATAGCTATGAGCTGTGTGGTCTACTTCAGAAAGCAAGACCCTACAGGGAAGAAACAACATCGTAATAGGCACTTAAGAAATGTTTGTTCTATTCCATTCAATTGAACTGAATCTGTTAGTGGCACTTGAAGAGATACACTTGGATAGGGTCTTGTTAAGGAAGCTCATTCCAGTTATATGGATTTGTTCCCTATTTGGCTAAATTGGCTTTTATGTTTGTACCTTGAACAGGCCAGTTTCTGAATATCTGTGGGCAGTGGACAAGAATGTGAAAATCAGTGAAAAATTCATCCCCCCTAGAAGGAAAAACAGTTTAAGAGAGAGTCCTTCTTGGGAGGGCTCAGGAGTGGAATACAAAGACAGCACGTTACTAGAAAGTGGCATCTTGGCACAATGCTGGCATGGGGCCATGAGCATGTGGGCACTTCATACAGTTTGATGACCTAATGAAGAAGGATAGGATTCAAAATGCTTGTATTTGTATGAGAGTTGGAGGGGGGGAGTTCTTTGCCCACACATTTCAGATACTCTGTTTAGAATTCTTACCCATTCCGTTTGGTGTTCATCAACCACTGCACAAAATCTTGAGCTCGTCTGGAGTCCAGATACTTGCTGTAGTCACTGGTGAATGTGCCCTGTGAATGACGCTTGTCTTCATTCATCAGATTATCATCTAATGGCTCTGTCTGGGAATCTGTGTATGGTCTGTAAAACAAAGTTTTTAGTGTTACACAAATCTGAACTAAGGATTCTATGCACCCTAGAATCTTTTTTCTTATCTCCTCTCTAATTTCCCCCTCCTCCTTCCCCCCGGCCCCAATGAGTATGGGATCCTACGATCACAGATTTAGAAGTGGAAAGAGCTTTCTTACAGGTTATCAAGCATAAGCCATTGAAACTGAGACTCAGAGGGAGTCCACTCAGTTATATAACTTTTTGAAAGGCTGTGGTCCCCAGAGCCTCTGATTTCCTCTGACTCCAGATCCCAGGCTCTAAGTTCTGCCTTTATTTAGCAAATGAATTTCATTTGGAATCATATCCCTTCAAAAAGTTACATAACTGAATAAATGAAATCAAGTTGCCCTACTCAGAGTTGAAAGGCTGCTATGGCAGGAGCCAGGGAGACCTAGGTTTGAATCACACCTCTATCATTCACTAGCTGTGTGGCACCCTCTCAATTGTTGTTAAATCTATTCCTTCCTTTATGATCTGCTTCTGATATCCCAGCTATCTTGGCTTTTTCCCTTGTAAGAAGAATAAAATTCTTTTTCCACTAGTCTATCAATTCATGACCATCTATCTATCCTAATAACAAAAAGTAGCCCAAAGTCCAAAAATATATACATATATCTTTAAAGTAGCAGACTTACATTTCTAACTAATTTTGTTTGCTTGTGCTGATAATGAAAAATAGCTGTATTACCTGAGGACGCACTAATAGTGAAGGGTAGTCACTTAGAAAAATGTTGAGTGACAGCACCAAGATAGCCTGATATTTTAAATTAACCAAGTGGATGGTGAAATGAGCAATAGACACTACATAAAGATAGGCCTGTAATTTTATTGGTAAAGTGAACTCCTTGGTAAGGAAACTCCCTCTACCAAGGCAGGTCCACAAGTCTCTGAAATTTAACAGTCTTTTCGTTTGACAGTTGTTTAGAGTAGTGAGAGGTTAAGAGACTTGGCCAGGGTCACATAATTCAGAGGTGAACCCACTTTCCTTGCTTCAAGGGCAACACCATGTCCACAACAACATGTTGCCTCTCTAGCAAAGAGAGCCATTTAAAAGTGGAATGGGCTGCCTAATCAAATGGTGGACTTCCACACCCTGGAGGTCCTAACATGAAAACCTAGATGGCCGCTTGTCAGGTATGTGTTTACAGGGATTCCTTGGGGGTCATCTCCAGTCATCCTGATCTCTATCTGGCCACTGGACTCAGAGGGCTCATGAGGAGAGAGTGAGGCTGGTGACTTTGCACAGCCCTGCCTCACTTATATCCAGTTCACTTGCAAGTCATAGCATCACTTCCCTGATGTCATGGTCCTCTTCAAGAATGAAGGACAAACTACAGGTAGGACTAGGTATCTGCTAAGGTTTTTTCTAACTCTCAAATTCTATCAGTAATAACACTGGACTTAGAATCAATCTGAAGACCTGGGTTAGAGTTTTGCCCCCATTAACTTATTAACTGTATGGCCTTAGGAAGGCCATGGCCTTTCTAGGTCTTAAACTTCTTACAGTGAGCTACTGAGCTAAAGTACAAAAAATTATTTCATAATAAAGTGGTGCTATATAACTGTGAGCTTGTTATTAGATACTCCATCTCCCAACTGAGAATTTTCACTGGCTATCCCTCAAGATTCAAATTTTCTCCCTTCTCATCTCTGCTTCCTGGTTTAAGTCTCAGCTAAAGGTTCACCATCGAGAACCCTTTCCCAATCCCCTTTAATGTTAGTGCCTTCCTTCTGTTGATTGATTACCTCCAATTTAATCTACTGGATATATACATATAAATAGATAGATGGGGCAGCTAGGTGGCAATGGAAGAAGTACTGGTCTAGGAATCAGGAAGACCTGAGTTCAAATCTGGCCTCAGACACTTACTAGCTGTGTGACCCTGGGCAAGTCATTTAACCCTGTTTGCCTCAGTTTGCTCATCTGTAAAATGAGTTGGAGAAGGAAATGACGAACCAGTTCAGTATCTTTGTCAAGAAAACCCCAAATAGGTCACAAAGAGTCAGACAAAACTGAAACGACTCAACAACAGGAACAAAAAGATAAATAGCTTGTTTGCACACAGTTATTTGCATGTGTTCTCCTCCATTAGATTGTGAGCTCCTTGAGAGCAGGGACTATTCTTGTCTTTCTTTGTATCCTCAATGCTTAGCACAGTGTCTAGCACATAGTAGGTACTTACATGTTGACTGACTGACTGATAATCTACATGCTGATAATACTGAGTAGATTGCCCATGGTTAAAGTAAGCTATTCTATGATTCCTTCATGGAATAATAGTCTATAAAATACAAATGTGCCATATCATGTGTTCTTCTACCTCTTACACCGTTCTGATTATTAGTCAGCGCATATTCTGATCTGTTTTCCAAAAATATAAACACTACTTTTATCAAACAGCAGCAATGTCAAGAGTGTTAATGATGATCCCCTGAAAACCAATTCCTTAATTATGGGCTACACGAGTATCATGTATCTCTGACATAGACATATACATATATACATATACATACACATGATATACATAAATACATATATTAGGAACATATATAGCTATATGTATACCATGGTGTTCTGCTAGTTGAGTGTCTGGAATTTTAGTACCTGGGTTTTTCTTCTGTGTCTTGAAGGGGGTGTTGCCAACTGCTTTGTACCAGCATTATGAACAATCCAGCCAGGAAGTAAATGTTTTTCATTTTCACTGCCTGTCAGAAGAGAATAGGGAAAGAAAAAGGCAACCATATTGAATATATTGGGGCTAAATTTGTTTGGTTACATCTGAATGAATGTTCTCACTAGGAAAAAAAAATAGCCAACTGTGGCCATAGGATAAAATTGTATTTTCATTATACCTGGTTTAACTTAACCTCTATTCCTAATAAGAGAATATAAGCTGTTTTATAGGGTGTCATTGTTGTTTTGAAAGCAAACAAGAGTACAAAAGATATGCTCAATCATTTGGCTCTTTAGTTAAAGTAGTATGCTTGAGTTACTGATTAATAATATCATTTTCAGACTTGAAATTGAAACATCCAAGTAAAAATTTTTAAATATCTAATGTAGCTGATACTCTACATATGGTTAGCCTGAATGGCACCCTATCCATAATGCTCCCCTTAACGATCACTCAGGCTTTCAATTAATAGGCCTTCATTTCCAAGGATTTACATTATACTGCATTTCAACCATCTTAAGCAGCCTCAGGCTAAAACTTGGCATACCAGCTGTCAGTTCAGATGTATTATTCATTTATATTTTAAATAGTGTAACTTGGTCTAGACTTTGTAATTGTAAAGCGGCCAACAGATTTGAGGTATTTTAGGGTTGTTTGACCTGTTCTAAATAAAAAAAAAATATATCATTTTGAAGACAAGAGTAATTTGCACGAAGACCTAATGCTTCTGGCAACTTGAACAATCTTCAACGAAGGAACTAAGATATCTGTGTCAAAAAGAAAATTAGTGCCTGTTACAGAAATCTTCAAAGTCATCAAGCTATAATTCTTGTAGTGCTGAGTTCAAACCATATTGTTAATTGATGGACACAGCCCAGACCTGGTTTTATGACACAGGACATAGTTTGCCAGTGTCCCAATCTGATACCTCCTTGAATGGAGTGCAAACCTTATGAAAATGGCAGTGCAATGTGGATAGAGCCCAGCAATGGAGGGTGTTTGGTATAGCATAATAGAATGGGCTTGCCTATTTCCACACAGGAATACTAGCACTCAATGCTTGTTGTGAACAGAAACTTCTCGTGTTCTGTTACTCTTGAAAGTCAGTCATGGTGTTCTTGAACTGCTTTCTTTGATGAAAGGTAATCACATCAGCTGGGTAGATTTAAATTTAAATCTGATCATTCATATCTGTTAATAATTTGAGCATTTTTAGTAACAGACATTTGGCTTGAAATAAGAATTTGAAAACCATCAATCCTGCGGTTTTTAAACATCTTAACCCATATAAATTACGATCTCTATGCATTCAAATATGGAGGAATTGAAGTACTTGAAAAAGATTCTATTTTCCTTTGCAAAGCCCAGAATGCTCCAGAAAAAGATCAGATGGATGATCTGCACAGAAGACATGGGGATTGACATTCTTAGCCAGTGGTGTGTTGGAGCAACTGCTTGGATGGTTCAAGAGAGGCAACTGTTAAATTTTTAGTGTGAGCATTTACACCTGGGAAATCAGAAAACTATAACAATCAGGGCTTGGTTTGCTGTTTTGTTGATTTTTAGTCTTAAGAAAATGATGAAAAAAAATGTCTCTAATGCAGATTAAACTTAAAAGTGTGTCCTGGGTATAGTTTCCTGCCTTTCCTCCAGTCAGGTTGTCAAAGTTATCAGCATATGCATTCTCCTAGTTTTACATCAATATTGTCTTAACAACTTCGGAGTTAGTTTTTCTATCTTTTTTTCATCTAGAAGACTTGCTGAAAGTTATAGTACAAAGAAACATCTCACATGATATTAACTAAAATTTAGTTTTCATGCTTGTAGTGACTTGAACTAATGGGAGCAATAGTGCTTATGACTACATAATAGTTTGGAACATGTCTTTAAAAAGATTGATACTACTTGAGTTTGGGGTAATATGTTTAACCCAAGACCTCAAAGTGATTTCATAGCGGTCTCTAACCCTATCAATATTCTTGTAAGGGAGATAGAGAGAGAGACAATGGTATTATCCCTATCTGAAAGATGACAAAAGAAAAAAACCCAGAAGGGTTCTTTTGGGTTCTAATAGTATTTTGACTATAGAATATTTGATTTTTACCAGAAGAAGAAATCTATTGCTGAAAAATCTATTTTTAAAAGGGTAGATTTTTAAATAAAAGCTGCTATGGAATTACAGATCCTTTAAGAACTCTGTATGTTATTCTCTCATTACTAAAGCGAGAATGGATACCCATTCTGTATTATCATCAAAATCCTCTTCAACAGGGGAAAAATGAAAAGCACTTTTGTCTCCTTTTCATAAGCAGACCAGATAGGGATATAATTAGCTAGTTTGGTAAGAACCAAGAATCTCACTTAGAAGATCTTATGGTTAAGGTTCCATTCTCTCTGGCAATAAAACAATTAGAAAGTTTGACCCTTGAGCCAATTTATGAAGATAGCTTATTGGTCTGGATTCTAAACTTTATTTTGTTTGTTAGTTGTATACTAGCTAACTAGTTCTTAAAAATTAGTGAAACTAATCCATTGAATGCCATTTATTCCATTGGACAGTTGTTGCTTTGGGTCTTTGTACTTGGGATTTCACACATGTATTTTAGAAAACATACCCCTCCCCCACTTTTCTCAATTTTAGTTAGCATATATTTTTAGAATATAAAAGCTTTTGGATTACTCATTTTTGTAGGTGTTAATAAATATTTAATTCTTATTAACAAACTTTCTTCAGAGTTAACAAAGGGAGCCCCAAAATAGATGACATCTACTTGTGATGATAAGCACGAGAAATATTTTCACAGAAAATACCAAAGATTTCATTTTCAAAAATATGATTATTTGATAGACTTTGAAAAAAGCAACTAAACTGTTTTTAAAATGGTGATGAATCTGCTCATTCTGAAGATCAGTGCTTCAATTATAAGTAATAAAACAATTAAATAAAATAACTCCTTTAATGTACATGATTCCATTGTACTTTAATATATATTTTGTTCTTTAGAGTATATTCAAATAAATGTCTTGAATCTTTTTTTAAAGGAAAACTTCTTAACCCATTTTAAAATGTATTTTTAATAGTGTAATGCTTTCTATACAATATTTCTCTTAACATTTCTTATTTCTTTTGCTATTTTACATAAAGGATTTAAATTCTTTTAAATGATTTTACTTTCATTCATTTTATTAAAGTAGATTTAAATTTCTTACCCTTTTCCTATCTCACAGGCGGAACCTATATATATTTAATAATAATAATAAAAAGATAAAAACCCAACAAGTTGATCCTTAGTCTTTATGTGCCTTATGCATATTTAGTTGTACAGGAAGAAACAAAGTCAGTTTATAGTCATCTAGTAGGAATCTTACCTTCTGACCACGCAGTCAAAAACAGCAGGTGGGGTAAGAGTGAAGAATCTTTCTTCTGGACGTTAGAAAGTGTCCTGAGCTCTGGATTTCTGCATCTCTCACCCAGCTTTTATAGACTGTTCGGCTCTGCTTAGTGTCAAAGATATTACGCTGACAATATAAATTTCTCATCTGTAAATAATGGGGTTTTGTTACGAGCGATTTCACTCACCCACTCACTTTGCTCATCTATATTCTATGCGTATATTGGGTGGGATCGTAGAGATCCGGAAACTTTTTCTTTTTCTCAATCTACTCACTATTTTTTTTCCTGGAAATGTGAAACATAGTTTGAAAACATGCTCCCCACTTTTAGTATAGGGGGAAGAAATGGATGCAGTAAAAATGCTCTGAGATAATAGCTGACACTGAAGATACAACAATTTGAGATCCCAATTCTATGCCTAAAATGAGATTGAGTAAATGCTCCCTTCTGGGTATCAAAATCCCCAGTTTTAGCAACGCTATTTAACAATGTTGAATTCCTCATTAGGAAATGTAAAAATACAAACAAGTTATACTACTGTGCTGTATGTATTATGTATATACATCAATTTGAATTACTGTGCAGTAGTAGCAAGTTATTTTGAATAAGACTATATACCTCCTGTGTTATGAGTGCTCAGAGAGGTTATAGAAAGATAACATAGGATAGTGAGAATAGCAAGACAGGGAGCTATGCTGCCTTCCCTTTCAAAATTTTATTTAGACTTTTCTTGAAGGTCAGTGGTTGCATGAAAACCAGGCTAGATAAAACATTGGGTTGGAAGTTAGGAAATTAAACTGATATAAGCTGTTGGGAGAATATTTACATAAGATGGATACATCCGGATTGAAGTGGTTTGAAGTATCAGAAGGTATTGGCTAAAATAATTTAAGGATTGCTTTCCATAACTTTTAAGGAAAAGTGTTTTTTGAGGAGCCTGGGAAATATGGACTAGTATCTATCCATCTTTGGAACAAACATTATTAAATGACTTAATTGGATGTTAATGATTTAGGGAAACTGTATTCCTTACCCAATAAATTCTATATGAATAAATCCTTGAGACAGTGTTATAATCCTTCCAATTCCACCTGAATCTGTTGAATTTTATGGCCTGGATCTGATGTTAGTAGATATAGATTGAATCAATTCAATTCAACTCATTGAACATTTATTCAAGAGTAGTTCACAATTTCAATTTAGAAGAACTAGTTCAAGTCCTTCTGGAAGGACTTAGCAAGTATTATCGTGTGAAAATTGATTTTGAACCTGAGATGATATCCAGCCCTCAGGGTTGATTTCTAGCTCTTGGACGAATTATCCTTTCCCTTTGCTTCTTTTTCTCTCTGGTGTTGCTAACATTTCGATCCTTCGGGTGCTTCTTAGCACTTCCACCAGAGGGTGTGAAGGGGCAGAGAAAGGAGGTCTAACTGTGTTATTTCTGATATTCAATGATAATTCTTACTAATAATTTCCTGGGGAAAGTCAGCATTTAATACTAACTATGGCATTAAATTCTCCCTTCTCTTTGTCTCTGACCCCTTTTATTATGAATACAGTGTTCATTTTTTCCCATTAATTTTTCAACAGATAATATAGGGATCATATTCATTACATATTTCCCACCCTCTCAACCCCCCAAGTTGGGGGTGGGTTTTCTGAGAAGAAAAGTTTCCTTCTGCCTTTCTCCATATGTGCTTCCACTTAACTCCTATAGTCTCCTAAGCTCCTCACTCGCTCCAGTCATTAGCAACCTTTGGAGCTGCCAAGAGAGGGGTTTGATTACAGTACTTCAAAAGCAATGTGACCAAGCTCCCGTTGGCGAGTGTGCTAAAGCTACAGTGACCATATTTTCTGAACCAAGAATCAGGACACATGGTTTCACAAAGAATATTCCTTCGGCAAAGCTTCATTAAAAGTGCACTTTCTTTTCTTGAAATGGGGGCTGTCCCAGAAAACCCAGGACATATGGTCATGGTAAACTATATTTCTCAATCCAACCCTAACTCTACTTCAGATGCAAGCTCAATCCTGTCCTAGGAGAGTCAACAGATAACCCAAGTTCCCAAAGCTAGCTAGCTAGAACCACGGGAGCAATTAGAAACCCACTCAGACCAAATGGTCAAGAGAGGAAGATAGTGAGCTGTCCCTGTGTCAAAATAAGAATCGATGCATAGAGTAACAGTTTCAAAAACACTATACCTACATTTGCTTCTTTGCTTCAACATCAACAACTCTGTTAGGTAGATGGCGCAAGGATTATTGTTCCCATTTTTATAGATGGAAAAACTGAAACTCAGGAATTAGCTAAGATCACTCAATGTCAGAGCCTTGACTTAAACCTGGGCTTTGGACTCCAAATTCAATACCGTTTCTACAGGAGATTTAACAGCTTGAACAACCTCAGTCTATCTTTCTAGATTTACTCCTCTTCCCACACTCCATATTCTAGCCCATTTATCATTTTCTGTATATGACATTCTCTCTTGCATACCTTTGCCCAAGCTATTTCTCATTCCTGAAATGCATTCCCACCCCAATTTTGCCTTTTAGAATACCTATTTTCCTTCAAGTTTCAACTTAAATGCACTTCCCAGAATGCCCCCCATCCCTAACTGTTACTGCACCCACCCCATATCACTTAGTATATATTTTATTTACTTTTATGTGAACCATTGCTTTCTTCCAGTAGAATGTAAGTTCCATAAAGGCAGGAACTAATTCATTTTTGTCTTTGCATCTCTAGTGCTTAGCACAATATATGGTGCATAATAATGGCTCATTGAATGAATGAAATAAAAAAGTGTGTGATTTTAAGATGACTAAATTAGCCTAAGACAAAAGATTAAAAAAGGGGGTGGTGGAAAGATTTAACAACAGTTTTTAAATGGCAAAAAAAGTTCTAGGCGAGATAAAAAAAAAACAAACCACAACCACTCTTCATATCTCCCTGAGGATAGAGCAAATGGAAATGATTTAATGGATAAGAAGAGGGCTCTAAAGGCAATAAAAGGATGAGCTTCCTGATAATGAATTATGGGTTAGCCAGAGGAGGTGAGAAATATCCTTCCTGGGAGATATTTAAGAGCCAATTAGACACCCATCCATCTGGAATGATTTCGAGGGAGTCTGCTAAAGGCAGGGGGAAGCATTATGTGATCAGTAGAGGTCCTGCCAGCCTCAGGGCTCTCTGACCCTGGAAAAAGGTTCAGATTTCATTTTTGGAAAGGGGACGGAACAGCGTCCCACTTGGCAGACTTTGATTTTCCTCAGTTGTTCAATGCCACAGTATAATGAGTTGTTTGAGGCTGCTCTTCTAAGTTTCAGTTGTTATTTTTATGTAAAAGGAACAGGAGAGAGAAAACAAAATCACATTTGTACAAAAGAATCTTATCTCATAATTTAGAAGCGGAATATATATATATATATATATACACACATATCATTGAATGCATGTGTTATGCTACTATTTTTCACATATTGTAACTATAAAAAAACAAACCATATGTCATTACATTTATCCAACCTCTCGCTCATCTGGAATGATCTTTTTTTTTTTCTTCTGGGTTTACAAGAGTTTTCAGTTAACACAGTGCAATTTTTCAAAGTACTTTGTGGAAGGAAACTCTGGTCATTAGAAAATATAAGACTTAAAATCTATACCTTCCTACAAATGCAGAAAAGTCAAAACTGAACTATTTTGACGAGTTCCTCTTCATAACTACCCTGCTACAATATAGCATAACAGCTAGGTAACATAATGGTTACAAAGTCAGGAAGGCCTGAGTTTAAATCCTGCCTCGGATACCTACTAGCTGTGCGACTCTGGGCAAATCACTTAATCTCTGTTTGCCTCAGTTTCCTCATATGTAAAATGAAGATGATAATAATAATACCTACCTTATGAGATCGTTGGGAGGATCAGATGAAATAATATATGTAAAGTACTTTGCACATCTCAAAGTGTTATATAAATACACTTATTAAGACATCTATTCGTATATACCTCAGTCTCTGTGACTTCAGTGGCTTCCTGTTACCACTAGGATAAACTAAAAATCCTTAACCTGGCATGAAAGGTCCACTACAATCTGGCTGCCACCTTTCTGGGGTTCTTTATATTTCCCTTTCACATATTCGTCATGCCAGTCAAATTGGCATACAAGATATTCTAAATACTTGATATTTAGTGTCCTACATTCAGTCAGTTGGTAAGCATTTATTAAATACTTACTATGTGCTAGGCACTATACTCAGCATTAGGGATACAAAGAAAGGCAAAAATTAGTCCTTGCCTTTTTAGGAGCTCATAATTTAATGGGGGAGATAGCATACAAACAAACCAGTTATTTTTAAATAATATTTTTTCTAATTAAATGTGAAAACTATTTTCATTTAAAAATTGCGTTTCAAATTCTCTCCCACCTTCTCCCTACCCCTCAAATAAGAAGGCAAGCAATTTGATATAGATTATCCATGTGCAATCATGCACAACATATTTCCATGTAAATTATGTTGTAAGAGAAAATAGACCCCTCTCCTCCAAAAAACATGAAAAAAATAAAGTTAAAAATATTATGCTTTACTCTGCATTCAGACTGTATCAGTTCTTTCTCTGGCAGTGGACAACATTTTTCACCATGAGTCCCTTAGGAATGTCTTGGATCATTGTATTGCTGAGAATAGCTGTCATTCACAGTTGATTGTCGTAAAATGTTGCTGTTACTGTGCATAATCTTTTCCTGGTTCTGCTCACTTCACTTTGCATCAGTTCATATAAGGCTCTTCAGGTTTTTCTGAAAGCATCCTGCTCATCATTTCTCTTAGCACAATAGTATTTTGTCACCATCATATAGCACAACTTGTTCAGCCATTCCACAATTGATGTATATCCCCTCAATTTCCAATTCTTTACTACCACAAAAAGAGCAATATTTTTGTAGCAATAAGTCCTTTTGCTCATTTTAAAAAATCTCTTTGGGATACAGACCTAGTAGTGGTATTACTAGATCAAAGGGTTTGCACAGTTTTATATCCCTTTGGGCATAGCCCCAAATTGCTCTCCAGAATGGTTGAATCAGTTCACAATTCCACCAACAATGCATTAGTCTCCTAATTTTCGACATTCCTCTCTAATATTAAAAACATTTACTAAGTACCTACTATGTGCTAAGCCCTGGGGGTACAAAGAAAGGCAAAAGACACTCCCTGCCCTTGAGGAAGCTCACAATCTAACCTGAGTTTTTTCAAGACTAGTCCCCCAGGCTAGTCACACACTTCTTCACTTGTGCCTCTTGGAATCCCTAACTTCCTTCAAAGCACCTCTCAGGGGCTCATCTCAAAGAGGAAGAACTCTTTGAGGGTTTTCCTTGTCCTTCAAAGCTCTAAGTACTCTCACCTTCCTGAAACCACATTGTAGTTACTTTCCATCTGTGTGCACTTATGTATCTGTTTGGAGATAGTGTGGTATAGGGGGAAGAAAACTGGATGTGGGAGTCCCCAGGACCTGTGTTCAGATTTAGCCTATGTTGCTTACTGCTTGAGTAAGACTGATCAAGTAGCTTAACCGCTATGAACTCTGGGATCTGCTTTTGTAAGATGAGGTGTTGGATGACAAAATCTCTGAGGTGATTTCAAGCTCTAAGTTTATAATCCTCTATTTTATCTCCAAGTGGAATGTAAGCTCCTTAAGGGCAGGGGCTATTTCATTTTTTGCCTTTGTGTCTAGCTGAATACCTTGAATATGACAGGTTCTTAATAAATGTTTGCATAATTTCATTTATTGGTTGGTATAACCAAAGCAAATTTTTTGCTGGGATAAAAAGTTCAGAAGCAGAAGAGTATAATAGGATGAATGTGAGACTTCATATCCAGACCTGGGTTCAAGTCCAGACTCGGACACTTACTAGCAGTATGACCTTAGAAAAATAACTTCATTTCTCTTGGAACTCATGTTCATCATCTGTAAAATGGGGATAAAAATATCCGTACTAACTCACTGAGTAATTGTGAGGAAAAATGTTGAGTTCAGGTCAAAGATGTGCTGAAGAACTGGCCAGAGCTAATCAAAATTTTGGTGTGAGCATTTGTACCTCAGAAATCAGCAAAGTACAAACCAAGGCTTCATTTGTTTTGTTTATTGACTAGATTTACAAAGTAATGGAAAAATATTAATAATGCAGAGTAAACTTAAAATGTGTCATGGGTACAGTCTTATTTTTATTTTTGGAGAGCCGGTTGTTAAACATTTGTCAGAATATCCCCAGAACAAGGCATGTTTACCCAGGAGAAGAAAATAAAGGATAGCTGTCTTTAAGTATTTCCCCAGGAGGGAATTCACACCAAGTATTAGAGCTGGAAGGGCTTGGGTGATCACCCAGTATAACTCTATCATTTTAAAGAGGAGGAAAGATACTCAGAGAAGGAATGGGCTTTGGGCATGAAAAGTGAAAGGTGGATCTTGAACTCAGGTCTTGACCTCCAATCACTGTGTGTCCAAGGCAGCTGATTCCTTAATCAACAAGCATTTATTGAGCACCTACTATATACAGACTATGCTGTTAGGCACTGGCTAGAAAAGCAAACATGAAACAATATGTACCCTCGAGGAGACAACATGAATCTGTCTGTATAAATATAAATATATATGTATATATTCATATATATACGTCTATCTATACATGTCTATCTATATCTATATGTATGTATATATACATATGTGTATGTATGTACATACATATATACATACACACAAATATATTCTTGTAAGAGGAGGCAGCTAAGTGGCTCAGTGAATATAGCTCTAGAGTCAGGAGGACCTAAGTTCAAGTCCAACCTCAGATGGCTGTGTGACCCTGGGCAAGTCACTTGACCTCTGTTTGCCTAATCCACTGGAGAAGGAAATGACAAACTGCTCCAATATTTTTGCCAACAAAACCCCATATTGGGTCACTAAGAGTTGGATGTAGAATAACGACAAATGTGAAGGAGCAATGAGATATGTTCCTTTTGGCCCCAGAGGTCAAGACCAGGAGTAAGAGGTAGAAGTCGGAAAGAGGCAAGTTTAGGTTCAATTTCAGAAATAACTTCCTAACAATTAAATCCGTCTAAAAGTAGAAAAAGATAACTGGAGAGATGGTAGGTTCCTTTTCCGTAGAGGTCTTAAGGAAAGCATTGAACAACCATGTGTCAGGTATGTGATAGTTTGCATATAGGTTAGACTAGATAGCTCTTGAGGGCCTTCCAACCCTTAAATTCTATGATACTATGAGGAAAAAAAGAGCTTTGCAAAGTATATGTGTGTACATATGAGTTATTCTAACCACCATGAGATACCCAATATTGAGACACCAACTGGTAATATTTCAGCGATAGTACTATATAGTACTTTAAAGATTATCTAGGTTGATCATCTGTGAAAGACTTGGGTACTGTCATCAATACAATGATCCAAGAGAATTCCAAAGGACTCACGATGAAAAATTGCTATCCGCCTCCGGAGAGAGAGAGCTGCTGAATTCTGAGTGCAAATTGAAGTATAATTTTCTCACTTTATTTTCTTGGTTTTTCTAAAAAAAAACCCAGCTAATATGGAAATATGTTTTGCATGACTTCTCATGTATAATTGATATCATATTGCTTGTCTTCTCAGTGGGCAAGGGAGGGGTGGACGGAGGGAAGTAAGAACTTGAAATTTCAATAGAAAAGAATGTTATAAATAAATAATAAAAAGCTAAAGTTAAAAAAAAACTAAATATCTAGGTAATGAGCTGTGCTTGTACCCCATCTCCTTACCACCATCACCATTTTTAAAGCAGGGCTACCTAATGTATCACAAGTTATGCTGTTTTCCAAAGATACATAAGAAATGAGTGAGTGTCTACAGTATCCCTACAGTAGCCAGGGTTACACAATTGTACAGCCAGGGATTTCTTTATCTCAAATCTGAATTTCTCTTGCTGAAATGTAGCCACATTCTCTTTTGCCTTGTAGGGAGTGAAAATGGATATTTTGTTCTTTCTAGAGAGGCTAGAAGGGTCCTTGTTGTATGTCCTACCTTGTAGCCGAAAGCAGTGACTCTCTCCTTCCACTTCCCATAGGTCATGGGTGTCTCATCAACATCGCCTTCTTCAAATACTCATCACATAAGTTCCTTGATGGAAAAAATGGTGATTTAAATATCTTTCCATCTCTCACAACACTAAGAACATTTGACTTAGTAAAAATAATAGCTCATAGTGCTGCATTGCTTTGACGTGTACAAAGTACTTACCTCTCAACAACCCTACGAGATGTTGCAAATATCATTATTCCCATTTCACAAATGAGGAAAATTGAGAAGCTAAGTTACTTATTCAAGGTCATTTAAGTAATGGAAAGCAGAGGGCATGGTGAAGTAGGAGTGATGGATTTGGAGTCAGAGGATCTGGGTTCAAATTCTGGTTGTGCCTATCACTCAACCTTCCTGGGCCCTCAGATTCCCTATCTGTATATAAAGAATTAAGGAGCTTTTTCAACTTGATGAAATTCTAGGGAGGAAGCTCTTAATCAATCTTCTACATATAAAATGAAGAAATTGGAATAGATGATCTCTAAAGTTTCTTCTGACTCCAAATCAGTGTGCCTAAGCTGAGATTTAAATAGAGGGTTTTATTAACTATGAGTCAGTACTTTTTTATGCTACCATCATCTCTGTAGAAATGCTTTTTGATTTGATTGCAAAGCACCCTAATGACATCTAGTGCTATTCTAGATAAAGGTACAAGTCTTTTTGCTATTAAAATTTAGATTTTAAGGAAGAAGGTGTTAATGTAGACAGTTATGTAAAAACCCATAAAGAAAGGCTAGGTCTACACAAAGCCAAACATCTAGATAAGAAGTAAAAACCTTAATCATTCATCCAGATGGTTGGTCTACGATGATACCAAGCATCTGGATGCCTGATTGAATATTTAATTTTCCCTTGGAAATTGGCCATCATATAGATATTGTCTTAGATATAAGAATAAACAAATTTAAACACATTTTCTTATAAAATATTTATTAAGATCTGTTGTTTTTATATCAACTTTATTTCTGAATATATTCCTCTCCTTCTCCCAATCCATCAAGCCATTTTTTGTAACAAATAATTAAAAAAAGAAAGAAAAAGATCAGTTGAACAAAATCAACTAATCTAGCAACTGTCTGATAGTTTATGCAATGTTCCTCACTTATAATCCCCTACTTTTACAAAGAAGGGCAAAGAGAGATTTATCATTTCTCTCTTGGTCATTATAATTATATAACTACGCACAAATTTTTATAGGCACTGAGGAATATAGTTTAGCTAAAAAACTCTGGATTCCTGAAATTTGGCCAAATTAAAAAGATTGCATACATGTCAAAAGCATATACTATACAGTAATTTTTACAGACAATAGATACCTTCTGCTAGATTGGTATGGAAAAGCACCATTAATAAAAATGTGACAAATCTTTATTTTCTTCCCCCCATTCTCACAAATGCAGAAATAATATCTGCTTTTTGAAAGTTAGCATAGTGTAATAAATAGACAGATGATCTTGGAGTTAAGAAAACTTGAGTTCAGGATCTACGCCTTCAATATATCAGATGTGAGACCCATGGGAAAGTTGTTTAACCCCTCAATGCCCCATGCACCTTTCTAAGACTACTAATTATAATGAGCTGATAATCTTCATCATTGCACAGAGGAAGGACTTCAGGGTGTTGGTAGGATTCTCTACAAAGAATTTATACAAACTTGTGAACAAGGATAGCACAGAGTAAGAAAGAATGAAGGAGCCATGATCTGCACCACTGGGGAGAGCACCCAAATTGAGATCACAGGTCCATAACAATGTTGAAATCTGTTGGGACCCAATATTTCCTGCTCTGAAATTACCATGGAAACCAATAGGAAATTATAATTTGCTATACTTTAAAAATGTCTTTTAGAAACATTTCTCATGAACAAAGTAAAACCACACATATTGTGATTTGCAAAAACAAGGCAATTAAAAGTCATCACACATAATTACTAACTCAAACTCAGCACTTTAATTTTGGGAAAGCTTAGCCTCCCATTCAGTCATAGTGTTACCATTCAGTTGTTTTTAGTGTTGTTAATAAGAAGAGAGAATGAATTTAGAATCTACCCACTGTATACTTTTGTCTATCACTGTAGTGATTTTTTTGAGTGTGCGGATTGGAGCTAGAGTTACACCAAATGCTGATAATTTCCTACATAATCTCTAGTTCTCTCGAAATGCTATAGAGCTTTTCAATGGTGCTTATCACATTCTGCATCCGTATTTGAGTCATTGTATTTCTGAACCAGTCTTGGGCTCCCTAGGAGACTGTAAACTCCTTCAAAGCAATAACCTTTATACCATCAGCCCCTTTCCTAAACACCAATCATAGTAAGCCACTCATGGTTACTTCTCCGTAAAGATTTGCTGAACCAAATTGGATATATATTTTAAAAATAATAATACCAGGAAGACTTCTGGGTCATGTGAGCAGCAAGATGAAAGACTAGACATTTTCTCTAATTCCCATGACCTCTCATACATCATCAAGACAGAAATTATGCTCCAAATATAAAGCCATTTCAGTTGTTTTCATGGTCCTGGACACCTGGAATTCCAAAGAAGTTTAAAAAAACCCCAAAACCCAGTAACTGATGCTTTTTGATGCTCAGCATCCTTCTCTCACCTCCTATACTACCAGCATCAAGGCTGCACCAATAGACTCAAAAACATGACAGACTTACATTAAAACAACAGTCTGCCTTCTCTCTTTCCAGTGACATAGAGCCCTGACTCTAGGCTGTAGAAGTTTCCTCAAACCTCAACTGTCAGTTTGGCTACATACCTTCAAGAGCAAAAGCCTGGGAAGCTGAAACCTACAAGCCCCATGACTGATGTGGAGAAAGCAGCTTCTGCTAGTGCCAGGAAAAGCAGGCTCTGAACTGTTGGTGCAAGCAGGATCTGAAGTTTAGGTACCAGACTAGAAAACTAAGGAAAAGAGGGAGTGGGATAGGACAGCAACACAGTACACCATCCATGTGGGGAGCTGTGCAGCACTCCATCAAGCCTGAGGGAAGAACATAGCATCCAGGAGATAGCAGTTCTGATCACTCAAAAGTCAGTTGAGGCAGAGACTTAAGTTAGTTAACCTTAAATTGCCCAGTGTGGGAGGTATAATGGTAACGGAATAGGAAGATATTCCCCGTCCATTAGTAGGCCTATGTGACCGCATGTGTTCAGTCAGAGCTGTGATACATCTTGAGTCACACAGAGCCCTTTGGGGGAGGAACTTGCCTAAGGAGGAACTTGCTTAAAGAGGAAGCTTGCTTATTGGCAGGTTTGCTTGTAGGAAGGCTTTCACACCTTTTGGTACTAAACTAATTAGGCACTGAGTCATGAGGGTTGTGAAGCCTTCTGGCCCTGAGAAATGTTTATATATTCTGAGGTTCCTATTTTGCTTTGGGGGATTGTTTAGGAGAAGGACCTTTTGACTCCCTGACCCATACTCTGAGTAGCCCTTTGTTCAGAGGCCCCTCCACCCCAGCTACTCAGATGTATCTGTGCTCTCCGCATTCAGTAGTATATGTAGGTGGTTGTATTACTTTGATCAGACAGCTGGAGCCCTGTCTGATGATTTTTGTGCTAATTTCTCTGCTTGTATTTTCCTTGTGCTTGTATTTTTTCCACGTTCAGGGTGTTGACCTTTCCCCTGAACTAGTGAATGTAATTAAAGTAAGATCATAGACTCCTTAAAAGCTACCTTTTCTTTAAAAGCAGATCAAAGAACCTGTCCTAGCAGGCCATCTTGGGTGTGCTAGGGTGCTTGCTGTTACAGGAGGAGACTGAAATGCTTTTAAATCCAGTCCCCAAGGAAACTGCATATAGAGGGGAGGGAGTCAGAAGTGAGCAATAAGGAAAATAAGAAGGAGGTGAGGGAACAACTGAAAGTACCAAAGATTCCCAGAAGGAGAAATCTCAGAGGCCTTGAATATAAATAGATAAATCAAAAAGAAAAACAGTAGCAAGAAAATATGGCCTCCAGATCTAGTAAATGAGTTTAGACATCTATGAATAAATTCTGCAAAATGAAGGAAAATGATCCAAAACCTGATGAGAAGAGGAACTTCTGGAAACTGAGGAGAATGTGGGCCCACAATACACGTTAAGAATGGTTTAAAAGAGAAATGAGAATTATAAGAACAGAATTTATGTCCTGCACTGTACAAAATAATGGACAGAACAGAAAAACTTGAACGTGTAATGGCAAGCCTCAAGAAAGAAACAAAAGAGAGAAAACTAGATTGAGAATGCAAATACACAAAAGTGCAAGACAACTTAGAAGAAGAGAAACAAAAAACAATAAAATTCAAAGAAAATATTCTCACTGTGTAAGCAAAACATACAGATCTAAAAGACAGGATGTGTAAAGTCAATCTAGGATCATAGGTCTCCCAAAAGAACAAGACAGGGCAAAAAATATTAACACCATAATGAAGGAAATAATAGAAGAGAATTGTCCAGAACAATTTTCAATTGAAATAACTCACAGATCACCTATGGGGGGAAAAGCTGCAAATTCCAAGACACATACTGGTTAAATTGAATAATTCAATTAAAAAACAACAAGTTCTGCAAGTCATCAAAAGAAAGACCTTCAAATACAAAGGAAAGGACATTGGAATAATACAAGACTATTCCACACATAGGAGAAAAATGAGGAGGGAATGGAATAATGTGTTCCAAAGAGCACTGGAGTTCAGGATGCTGCCCAGGGTAGCTTTTCCTGCAAATCTGAGCTTACCTATACGTAACAAAAGATAGATGTTCCATAACAAAGAAGACTTTGAAATATTTTTTGGAAAGAAAACCAGAACTGAAGAGATGGTTTGCTTCTCAAACATTCTGAAAAATAGAAATACAGGAAGAGTGAATAAATGCAGACAGCAACAGCAACAGAGTAATAACAGAAAGACTAGTAAGATATTTCTTTTTTAAATGTCCACAAATAGAGAGGGGTGAATGTGGAAATCTGGTAGAGGTAACAATAAAGAGGTGGACAGGAGGCATCATGGACAGAACCTAGTGACATCCTACCAGTAGGTGAATGCTTCTTTTGTGGGACTACATTACAGTATGGGAGGGTACATAAAGGGGTGGTAGAACAGGAAATAGAGAGGAGTGAGAGATGTGCTGGATTAAAATCAAAAGATAGCAATGAGAGGAAGGTGACCTCTGTGGTCTCAGAATAAGAAGAGCCTACAGGGGAGTAGGTGAGGAGGAGGGGGCAAGGAATTAAAAAAGAGAAGAAAGGAAGCCTTATTTTGGAGGTGGGAGGGAGTTCCATTGATCAATGGTCCTACAGGTAAAGGGAGATGAGGACCTTACACTGGATGAAGCCTGAGATCTAGTGCCTGAAAAGACCATTTATCTGGGGAAGAGAGCAATTGGAATTCTTGGGGGCAACTGATGCCTGGAGAAGTGAGAGAGCATGGACACAGGGAAAAGGTTTCTGGGAAAATGTGGGGGGGGGAAGGTCAACAAGAGAGGGGATAGATCAAGTGCCTTCCCATGGGGCAGTGTCCTCTCTGACACTTGTCATAATAGGCATTGTTCTGAGAGTGAAAAGGGGAATCTGTGGGGTAACCTTAAATGACAGTGGCAGAAAATGCCTAGAGAACAGAGGTTAGAATGGATGTCTTGGAAACTTTGGTTGCATGAAGAATACAGAGAAAAGAGAGAGACCAGTTGATTGGGGAGGTCATGAATCAGCGAATGGTGGTCTAGAATAAACAGAAAGAGGAGATGAATAACAAAGAGAGTGAAAGAAATCTTTTTTGGAAAGTAATAAAAAATTTTTTTTTAAAAATGTAATGAATAGGACTAGCTGAAGAGGAAGAGAGGAAAACAGAGGGATGGGGGAGAAATACATACCTAGATAAATGCAAGAGAGAGGAGCCAATAAACAAAACCCTAAAGTGAAAGGGGTAGCAAATGAGAAGAGGGGATCAGGGGAATGGTAGAAGAGCTGGTGGGAATAGTGCCACCTTAAAAAAAGATTAAGGTAATAACCAAAGGAACATACTACTGTCTTTATAGTAGAAGAGGGGAAAAATTCATAGCCTGAAAAATAAAACAATTTTAGATACAGATGGAGGAAAATATAAACCTAACTCTTATAACTTTAAATGCGAATGGATTAAACAATCCAATAAAATGAAAAAGAGTAATAGATTGGACCAGAAAACAAGACCCCCAAATCTGTTGCTTACAAGAAACATATTTAAATAATAATGCATTCACAAAATAAAACCAAGAAAATGGAAAAAATTTACTCTGCATCAAATGAATTAAAAAGCAGGTGTTGCCATCAATATATCAGACAAAATAAACACATGGAATGATGCGAAAAAACATACCAAAATTTCTGCAATGCAGCTAAAGCAGTCCTTGAGGGAAAATAATAGTCTTACAAACATACATTTAAAAATGGAAAAAAGAAGATTAATGAACTGAATATGCATTTAAAACATTAAAATTAGAAACAAAAACATATAGAATTTAGAAATAAAACTAAAAGCTGGTTTTTTGAAAAAAAACTAATAAAGTTATAAACCCCTAGAAGATAATCTGATTTTAAATAAGAGAGCAGAAAAATCAGTTCAATAAAATGGCAAAGGAGCAAGGTGAAATCACAGAAAAGCCAGAAGAAATAAAAAGAATAATCAGAATATATGCACGGCTATATGCTAACAAAACTGAGAACACAAAAGAAATGGAGGACTACTTTCAAAAATAGAAAATACCCAAACTATCAAAGGACTAGATAGAGATCTTAAAAACCAATCTCAGAAAAAGAAATAGATCTAGCTGTAAAGAAACTACCCAAGAAAAAAATCTGGACCTGATTAATACATAGGAGAAGTCTATCAAACTTTTATTTTTCTTTGTGGAGGGAGGAAGGCAGGGCTATTGATGTTAAGTGACTTGCCCAAGGTCGCACAGCTAGGAAATGTGTCAAGTGTGTGAGGCCGGATTAGAACTCAGTTCCTCCTGACTCCAGGGCCAGTGCTCTACTCATTGCTGCCTCTATCAAACTTTTAAAGAGCAGTTAGTACTCATACTTCACAAATTATTCTCAAAAATTGAAAAAGAATACTACCAGAATACTTTCATGAGGCAAATATAGTCCTAATAACTAAACCAGGGAAAGATAAAACACAAAAAGAAGACTGTAGGCCAGTATTATCAACAAACATTGGCTCAGAAATTTTAAACAAAATCGTACTATGAAGCAGATTATAGTGATTTATACAAGAAATCATTCATCATGATCAAGTGGGATTTATACCAGAAGTGCAAAAATAGTTCAATGTTAGGAAAACAAACAAGAAAATTAATCATATTAAAATCCCCAACAGCCAAAACCACATGATCGTCTCAGTAGACATGGAACAAGTCTTTGAAAAAGTACAATACTTTTATGCTAGAAAGCCCTACAAAGTAGAGGCATAGAGGGACCTTTTTTAAAGCATTTTCTTAAAAGTAAATGCAAGTGTCATGTGCCATAGGGATACACTAGAACCTTTCCCAGTAAATTCAAGAGTAAAACAAGGATGCCTATCCTCTCAACTATTATTTGATATAGTTTTGGGAATGTTAGCAATAGCAACACAGTAGCTATGACAGTTTAAATGGAAATAATGACACACCAAAAAATTAAAAGTAAATGTCACATGATTTTAAAGATCAAGTAGGACTCAAATAAACAGATATTAGAAGGTTGCTCCAATCTATTCCTTCATGGGGTTTTGGGGGGAGGTCCTCAGGTGTCACACATTGCGTATGTTTTCAGACTTTCTCAATATATCCATCAGTTGTGCTGACTTTTTTCCCCTCTCTAAAAAAAATACTATTTGTCTTATGGGATGACTCTTAGGGAGGGGGAGGGATACGTGAGGTACCATGGTTATGTAAGAAACAGAAAACATCAATAAAAAACATAATAATAATACCACGAATTGCTTGCAAATTTGATACTCAATGGGCAGCACTGATAATAGAAGAATAGAAGAAGCACTGATGATAGAAGACTTATCTGGACAACAGCTTTTCAACTCAATTTGACAAACATTTACTCATTGATAGGAGAGGCGGGAAGTGGCCCTGGAGTCAGGAGGACCTGAGTTCAAATCTGGCCTCAGACACTTGAACTAACTGTGTGACCTTGGGCAAGTCACTTAACCCCAATTGCCCTGTCAAAAACAAAAAAAAATGGAATGGGTTTCCTTGAGAGAGAGTGGGTTCCCTCCTTACTTCAGGTCCTTGAGCTAAGACTAGCTCTCCATTTGTTTGATATTTTGTAGGGGGTAAGGAACCGTCTTTAGGTATCGATGGTACTAGATGACCTCTGAGGTTGCTTCCAACTCCAAGAGTCTGTGATGCTATAAGCAAAGATTGAATGAAAGATGGTTGCAGGAAATAAAATTGAAAAAGAAGAGAGGAACTAGCCATGATAATGGATTTTTGTATTTATAGTAGATAATAGGGGAGGGCAACTTAATGCTTTTGATAACAGTTGTATCAATATATTTACGTATACATAGGAACAATTACTTTGGTGAAAACATAACAGATTAATTAAGAAGAGTAGAGACTGGAGGTGGAGTGGGTAGGGAGACCTGTTGGGAAGCTTATTACACTAGTCAAGGCAAGAAGTGATGAGAAAGGATGGGGATGAGGAAAAATATGTTTCAATAATTCTATAGAAGTAGCAACAATATAACCTATTAGCAGATTGGCTGTGGAGAGAGAGACAGAGAGAGAGAGCAAGAGAGTGAGAGAGGGGGAGGGAGGGAGAGGGAGGGAGAGGGAGGGAGAGGAAGGAAGGGAGGGAGGGAGGGAGGGAGGGAGGGAGAGAGAGAGAGAGAGAGAAAGTCGAGAGTTATTAATAACAGATTTTTTGCCTAAGTGAATAGGAGAATGGTGGCACCTTCAAAAAAAAGAAGAAGTTGGAAGGAGGAGGTACAGGTTTTGGCAAGAAGGTAGAGTATAGATATAGTTTGGGGACTGACTTGGAAGTGTTGCTGGGAAACTCCAGACAGCATTTAGAAATTCAGGACTAGAACTCAAGGGACAAGTTAGGAGTAGAGACAGAGATTTTTGTAGTTTTCTGAGTAATGCCATAATCTCCTTCACAAAGGAGAAAGTATGGAGAGAGAACCAAAGAGATTTACAGACAGAACCTTGAGGAATGTCTACCCTAAGGAATAGAAGGAGGAAGAGGACCCAAGAAAGGTGAAGGAGAAGAGTAGTCAGAGAAGGAAGCAGAAAATCAGGATGAAAGAAAATTATAGAATCTCAGAGTTGGAAAGGACCTCAGTATAAATCGTTCTCAGCTCATACCTGAATAGAAATCTCTTCTACATCATTCCTGACAATTGAACATTTAATAGATCTCCTGTGATGGAAAATCCCCAACTTCCCCATATGGCTCATTTCACTGTAGGACAGCTCTCACTCTTAGTAAAGCTTCCCCTTACTTTGTACCTAATTATGAGCTGTTACAGAAACCAGGAGATGAACAATGTCAAAAGGAAAGGGATGATTAGTAAGTAGCATCAAATGTCAAGCTGTGTGTGAGCTTGCTTTTATTTAGCAAAGTGACTATATATGTTGGGATTGGAATTAACTTTTAGAAAAGCACAGGCTTTCTCATCTCTTTTTCTATGTGATGTTTATATTCTGTGTCGTTGACATCCATGTGGTTAAATTAAGGGGCATTATATTATTCCTTCTTTCATCCACATGTTGTTTGCCTTTTTATTTTTCCCACATGTTGCATGTTTTCACTTACTCTTGGGAAAAGAATGAATGCTCTTTCTGTTACAATATCAAAGCCTTCCTTAAAACCATCCTCCAAATTCCTTTTCCTGAGGGCTACAGAGGACTGAATTTCCTGTTAGCTCATGGCTGTTTATGTCCATTGGGTTACTCCTATCCTTCCCTAGGTGTGAATATTATTCATTATCTAGTCTATGCATGGTTCATAACCTGGGGACCACAGAATAATTAGAGGGTATCGTAAACTTGGATAGGAATAAAATTCATCTTTATTTCAATATAGTTGGTTTTCTTTGAAATCCTACATATTTTATTTTATGAATTTTTCAAAAATCATTTTAGAAGTCCAGAGGCTTCATCCAACTGCCAAAAGGGTCTGTGATACAAAAAAGTCAAGAATGCTTGATCTTATATATTTTCTTAACTTTAGGATACTATCTGTAGGCATCCTGACCCATCTTTGTAACATAAGGTCTTTAAAATGCATTAAAACTGACACATAGGAATAATTAACACCAAGAAAAGAAGGATGATTCCTATAGGGCTGATATTCTGCTATTAGAGAAGACTACCCTCCCTCTGCCACAGTATCTTCAGGAGATACAGAGAAGGATTGGTATCAAATGCAGCAAGCTAATCCACAGCACTCTCACAAACATGTCACAAAAAGAGATACCTCTGTTGTCTCAGGGATAGAACAAGGGCCCAGTTCTATGATTCCTGGGAAGTTTTCATATGGATTACTTCTTCTAGAATGGGGCTCCCATACTTCTGGAAGAGAGGGTTCAAGGTCCTGGCTAGTTTTTGACAGGCAAAGACCAAGCCAAGAGATATTGACAATACCATCATGGTAAGACAACATTCTGAGTATCAGTGAGAGTTTATGAAAGAAAGTTGACTGCAATTTGGAATGCAAAATTTAGAAAATGCTAAAAATTGTTTTTATATGTAATTGGGGAAAAATAAAATATTAAATAAAACTTAAAAAGAAAGTTGACTACACTACTAGAACTATTGAAATAAAAATATGATCTAGACCGCACGATTAAAAAAAAAACAACTGTGTGGTTGTCAACATTCGTAAGTCAATCTGTGAGTCCATTGGCTAACAGTAAAAAGCAAAAACAAACAAACAAAAATATGTTCAAGTTTTGGTTTTCTGAATCATTAAAGACTTTGAAATATTGAAATAGTATCCAAATAGTATTATTTTAAAGTACCCACTTGTACAACTTTGAAACTTGTGAACTCTGATCAACACAACAACCAACCACAATTCTGGAGGATTCGTGATTAAAAATGCTGCCCACCTCTTGACATAGAGGTGATAGACTCAGAGAGCAGATTGAGACATTTTTTGTACATGGTTAATACAAGAATTTGCTTCACTTGAGTGTAAATGTGTGTAATAGGGGTTTTGTTTTTTATGTTTTTTCAATGGGAGAGGAAAGTGGGAGAAAGAGAAAATCTGAAAATAAAATAAAAATGTAATTTTAAAAATACCATTTTGCATTATACCACTTGTGCTTTGAAAACGCTGAATCATGGCATCATACAATTTTACAGTTAGAGGTGGCTATCTAATTTCATTCATGCCCCCCAGATAATACTCTCTACAATAAGTCCTACAACATCTCATCCAGCTTCTATTTGAAGACTACCACTGGGGTGTGCCTCCTGAGGCAGCCCATTGTACTTTTGGGATGGTTCAATTGTTAGGAAATTTTTCTTTATATCTATTCACCTTGAGATATGAGCTTCCTGAATTGATGAAATTATGGATCCTTGAGGCATTAGAATTCTTGTTACCATTGAATTACTGAGGCCCTACCATTAAAAGGACTTACTATTTATGCATAAAAGTTAAAACACTCAGTGATGTTTCAAAAGATTCATTGAACTTTTCTGAACCCTCAAAATCTTTGCCAGCCAATTTGCATTTTGAAGTATCATAGCAATGGTTCATCTGAATATAGGGAACAGGTACAATGTTAGTTAAGTACAATATTTAGTAAAGTGTATTTTTATTTATATACTTTTTATCCAAATTCTTTTTTCCCCAGTGCTCAACTTCTTTTGTTATTATGCTCATCATGTTTGTTTCATTTGTCTACCTTGTTTAGGTAGTGTTTAGTTAAACTTCTGATCAGGTATTTTCCTTTTGTCTGCTACCTTACACTTAAGGTTATGAAAGAACTTTCAGTCTTTATATCTCTGTCTCACTTCTTGACCAAGAGAAGAACACAGCAGTGGCCACCATGACCCAAGATTATTGTTTTCAGAAGAAAAGGAGACACTAAGCTTGATACCTATGGGTTTAGGACCTATAGGTCCTAAACCAATAACTCCTCAATGGGAATAAATAGGGGCAAATCATCATTTATTTTAAGTGAGCAACAATTTGGTCTCTTACAATAGGAATATTAATTGACATGAGAAAGAGACTTAAAATGGCTAATGAAGCAGACAGTGAAGTATTTGAGGAAGGACCTACTGAACAGGAGTGAATAGGACAACATGGATGATTAGTTTCAAGAGATGGGTGTTGTACAAAAGTTATATTCTGTTTTGAATGTGAAAATCTGGCTGTTTCGCTTTGACACATAGCTAAAATTAGTGGTGTATCTGTCCTAGTTAATGGCATGTAGTACAGTAAAAAGAGTTCTGGCTCTGGAGTCAGAAGACATGGGTTCAAATTCCATCTTTAACAATACTTGTGTGACCTTGTCAGATCACTTGAGTCTTTAGGCATCAGTTTCTTTATTTATAAAATGACAAGGTTCAGCTAGGTGGTCTCTGAGATCCATTCCAGCTCTCAATCCATAATTCCATTAATTTGTCTAATGGAGCCTGTCTATCAATCATTCCACATTTATTAAACATCTACTATGTGCCATTCATCATGCTAAGCCTTAGTGATACAAACAGTCTCTGGTCTCAAGGAATGCACAGACTGATCAGGAAGACAAAATGCAAACAACTGTGTCCAAACAAGATATAGAAAGTATAAATTGGGAAAGAAGGCCCTAAGATTATGGAAGACTGAAAAGGCTTCTTTCAGCAAGTAGTGCTTTTAGCTGAGATTTGAAGGAAGTCAAAGAAATGGGGAGGTGGAGATGGGGAGAAAAACTGTTATAGTCGGGGGCTGGGGCAGTCAGTGAAAATGCCTGGACTTGGAAGATGAAGTGTTGTGTATGGGGAGCAGTAAGGAGTGCACTGTCATTGGATCACAGACTGTATGGAGAAGGGTAAGGTATATAAGAAGACTGGAGTGGTAGAAAGGCGCCAAGTTTGAAAGGCTTCAAAAACCAAACAAAAAAGATTTTAGATTTGATCTTGAAGGTAATAGGAAGCCAGTGGACTTTATGGAATAAAAGAGGTGATACAGTGAGACCTGCATTTTAGACAGATCAATTTGGCAGGATAGTTTGGAGTATTGAGATACTTGAGGCAGAGAGACCAACTAGCTGGCTATTGCAATAGTCCTGTTGTGAGGTAATGAGGGACTGGATCAGGGTGGTGTTGGTCTCAGAGGAGAGAAGGGGACTTATACAAAGAGACGTGATGAAAGTAGAAATGACAAGGTATGACAACCAAATGAATATGGTGGTGAGAGTGAGCAGTCCAGGATGACTGCTGGTTGCAATCTGGAAAGATGGTGGTTCTCTAGAGACTAGAGATTCTAAAGTCTAGAGACAATATAGACTCGTCTAGGCAATAATAGTTAAGGAGAGAATTTTGGGGAAAGCTAATGATTCAGTTTTAGACATAAGAACCCATGTCTAAGAGTACTAGATATTAAGTCAGAGGACCTGGACATAAATAACAGGTTTGCTATTTACTACCTCTGGGTTCTGTGAAAAGTCACCTCCCCTTTTTGGGCTCCATTTTCTTCATTTGGAAAAACCAGGGGAGTTTGGCCTAGAGATAAACTCTAGAATCCCTTACTGTTCTAAATCCAGTGATTCCATGGTCTACATCAGTTGGTGTCAAACTCTTAGAAATAGAGACAATTAACCCAAACATAAGAATACCTACGGGTGTATGTTAGAAAACAATGTATCACCATTATCTACGTTTTATTGGTTTTTTAAAAAATTTATTTTTGTTAAATACTTTCCAATTACATTTTAATCTGCTTCAGGCTGCACTCAGGAGTGTTGTGGGCCACATGGGCCACATGTTTGACATCTTTGATTTACATGAAAGCTAATGAATATTTCAGTAAAATGCTAGAATACATAGATTGTTTTCTTATTCAATATTTGAACAAAACACTTACTTCAAATCATTTTCTATTGTATTAAGAAATGTCCAGCCTCAAATGTTTACTAATTACAAGGTAAGGTGAAGATGACTTTGCCTGTTAATGGGCTATTTAGGTATAAAAATGAGAAAAGGTAATAAATGGCCCCCATGGCATTGGTTAAATGATTGTTTTCATTTGTAGTGTCCAAGTTCTGTCAGAAAGGCTAGCTAAGTTTGAAAAACTTTTACAGTGAGAGTAACTTATAAGGTAACTACAAGGCATAGTGGAAATAATTGTTGTTCAGTAGTGTCTGACTCTTCATGACCCCATTTGGGGTTAACGGGCAAAGATACTGGCGTAGTTTGCCATTTTCTTCTCCAGCTCATTTTACAGTTGAGGAAACTGAGGCAAACAGTTTTAAACAACTTGCCAAGGGTCACACAGCTATTAAGTGTCTGAGGCTGGATTAGAACTCATGAAAATGAGTCTTCCTGATTCCAAGCCCAGTGTTCTATTCACTGTGCCACCTAGCTATCAAGTGGAAAAAAAATGCTGAACTCAAAACAAAGAAAGCCTAGGTCTGACTCCTAAAGCATTTACCACACAGGTTGTTGTGAGGATCACAAGAAGTAACATATAAAGATTTTTAAGATTTAATGCTATGTAAATTTCAATTATTAATAAGGCAGAAGGTGTTATTAGCAACAGACTAAATACAGTATTATATTTAGTCCAATCACCTCATTACATGTGGAAAAGAAAACCAAAAGAGGAAAATAGCATAGGGAAACAAGTATTAGATCTGGAGTCAGGGTTGTTGTTGTTCAGTCGTGTCCAACTTTTTGTTACCCCATTTGAAATTTTCTTGGCAAAGGTAATGGAGTGGTTTGCCATTTCCTTCTCCAGCTCAATTTACAGATGAGGAAACTGAGGCAAACAGGGTTAAGTGACATGCCCAGGGTCGCACAGCTAGTTAAGTCTCTGTGGCCAGATTTGAACTTGGCAAGATGAGTCTTCCTGACTCTAAGCCTAACTCTCTATCCACTATACCACAGAGCTGTCCCTGGAGTTAGGGTACCTCTGTTATTTACTCTGTTAAATAACCTCTGTTATTTACCACCTCTGTAACTTTAGTCAAGTCACCTAGGAAACCTTAATTTCCTCATCTGTAAAATAGATTAAGACAGCCTCTGAGTTTCCTTCTGAATCTAAATTATGTTATGAACCTATATGGAGATGCCCTAAATATATTTTTAAAACTGTTGACTTTTTTCTGAAGACCAAATTCTTTTCTTTTAAACTAGGAATGCTTTGATAAAGGCTACTGCTTCTATCTTCCCAAATTAGATGTTCGTCCATTCCTAGTTGCCCAAGAGCATACTACCCGTCATGCTCAGGGCTGTTTGGCAGCCTACCTCTCACAGTCCCTTGGAAAGTGACTCACTTGGCTGCACTTTCCCAGAGTTTTATTGGCCATACTCAAGATATCTGACAACAGTTTCTCTTCTACTTGGTAAGATAAAAAGCCTCTCCTCGACTTGCAAAATTACAACCTAATTGAAAGTATTGTTCTTCATTGAATCCTCTCAGAAGGCCACATAATCACCATTTTAATTAGCCCTAATTCATTTTACATTTGCTTATTTTACTGTTAACTTTCCCAGAACTGTAATTTTTTTTTTTTACAATTAGAACATCTGAATTTTAATTACATTACCATCAAGAAGCTCATTAAAGTCACTTAATTGGCAACATTTCCAAAAAAACCTTAGCTGAGTTTAATATATTTTAAAGAGTTCCTGTCAAAGTATAATTTAACCATTACAAACAGCTTGGCAACAACATTTGCATAAAGATCTGTCAGTCTCTGAAAAATGCTCAAATGTTGGGAAAATCAGATTCGTTACTCACACATTTCCTTTAATGAAACAGACTAGAAGGGTGGAAGGGGGAGGGAGAGATGTTACATATCATAGGGTTTACACTTTGCAATCCTTTTATAGCCATAATGAACCTGAGCTCTCATGTTTGAAAAGTTTCCTATTCAGAAAGCCCCAAGAGGGGCTTCCCTCCCTATGCTCCTGCCTCTCTGTGCCAGTCCTTCCCTTCTCATTCAGTGTTTTAAAATACTGGATCAAAGGCCCTATGTAGATTTTGATTCCTGCAATGTTGACACCTAAAACCTTTCCCATAGCTCAGAGACACCACCACTGTGGGACTTTTCCTCCTTATCTCATCTAATACATTCATATCTTTCATTGTATTGCCTTGTATTGAAGGTATCTGGCAACATGACTTACCTCCCTCTATAGTTTGTAAGCTTCTCAAGGACAGATTCTCTCCCTACCCTGCCCCTCCTTTTTAATGCATCTCTGTACTCCAGTCTGTTTCCCATAGAAGAGGCTTAATAAATGTTTATTGAGTGAATGGACAAATTTGTATTATTTCCAAAGGATGATATTTCTAAAAGCACTAATTGAAGCTTTGAACTCTTTGCCTTTCTTTCCGCCCCCCCCAAAGAAAAACCACAAAAACCTGAAAGAAAATGTAATGATGGAGAATTATTCTTATCACTTAGCTTGCATGATATCTATCTTTCCTGAAAATAGAAAATGTGTGATCCTTTTAACCCTCCCTTATTATCATTTGGCACGTTTTTTTCCCTTTGATATTGTTCCAGTTTGTTTGCACTTTAGCTGTGGATTCCAACCCAGAAGGAGAATCCAATAAAGCTAACTACACCAAGGTCCCTTACAAAACTTGTTAGCCAATTTACTGAATCTTAGTTATGCATATTAGTAGAATATATAATCTTTTTTTCTTGTAGTGTATGTTTTTCTTAAATTTGAAAACCCATAATTAGTGCATTTTGTGCCTTATTCTTTAGCCATTATGTATTCTGGAGTGGTTCTGAAAACAGAGTAATATATAATAAATGAGGCCTTATTACATATTTGTAGCAATCAAAATATTATGGCTACTGTATATTTTATTAGGTACTAACTTATAGTTTTCTCAGGGAGAGAAAAGAAGTTGATTTTTTAGGGAGAGACACAATTCAATAGGTTGGTTGTTTTTCATTTTTCATATAGAGAAGGCTGAATTGGCTTATGGGAGTCATCCCTGTGAGTTTGTCATCTCTGATGCACCAGAACATTCACTTTATCCTTAGAGTTCTTGGAATTTTCCAGGGAAGCTCTGTTTCCAACCTCCTTACATTTGGCTGTATCAGAGGTGATGAACTCTCTGGGATGGTTTCTACAGGGCAATTTAACGTCAGCCATGAGAGGAAAATGCCTTTCTTGTTAGGCTCTATTTTAGATAATTCTTAGTTAATACCCCTAGAAAATCTGTTATTTAATCCTACTTCTGACCTCTACTACAGTTCCTATTCAAGGGAAGGATGGGTTTATGATACTGCTTAAAAGAAGAATTCTACACTGGCCTTTCTGGACTAGTTTATATAGAGGGAGAGAGTATCTCCCCTGTATTGTCTCTTGTGTTGTGTTGCTTTACCTCTATGATATACTTATAGACCTTATAGGATCATCAGTCTCGAGTTGGAAGGCACCTCAGAGACCATCTAGTCCAACACTATTTCTCCTGCTATCCCCATTTTACAGATGAAGACTCTGAGGCCCGAGTAGTGACCTAGGTAATAAGCATCAGGGGTGGGATTTCAATGGGGGTCCTCAGATTCCAGAGTCATTACACTTTCCACTGTGAACCTGTCTAGATGTGGTCCATATTCAGGATTAAAAGGGAAAATCAATTATTCATGTTTGCCTCTTTGGAATGACCTATACAACTTCCTTGACTTCATAAGAGCTTCTTACTTATTTATAGGTAGAAGCTGCTTGCCTGGAAGCTGCTCCGTATGTGTGGGTGTGGGTGTGGGTCTGTGGGATAGACCAGATTTCAGCTATTTGGTCTATTCTGGCTACAGCATTTCATGAGGAGACAAATAGATCTTCCCCTTGCGTCTGGGAATGAGTATTGTCTCTGCCTTCTGAGCCCTAAAAGGAAAAAAAAATCCAGCTGATTACAGTAAAACCTCCAGGTCAAATCTGTGTCCAAGGCAACAGTGTTAATGATAAGTCCTCACAAGGGTGACCTTGTGGTTTCTGGGAAATTACCTAGTCTTGAGTAAATCCTTTGGTTCCTTGAAAATCAGACAACCCATATGTTTCTAATTGATGGTGTCAGCTATTGGCAGTAGGGATCATGATCATTACGTTCACTTTTAAATTTTACTCCAGACTACGGAACTTCAACTCTCAGCACAGTCACATAGTCCAATGAATTTTCTTCTCCTCCTGGGTTTTGATTACTCTTTTCTTGGATTTGGAAACCTAGATTGTCATAGCAGTGATGTAAACACAGCTAGGAATGGGAGAGGCTACTCTTACAAGCCAGGAATCATTTCTTAAACCAACCCAAGTATAAAATTCAGATCTAATCCTTACCCGGCAATTTTGATTAAATATGGTATCACCAAATATATTATAAATATCTAATATTTGGGGGCCATCTGGGTGGACGTATATGTATATTGTAGAGAAATAACATTGTAGAACTGGTCAGACACTAACTACGTGATAGGGGAAAGTCACTTAACTTCTGCCTCAGTTTGCTCATCAGCGAAATGGAGATAATGATAGAACCTATTTCTCATTGTTGTAGCATAGATCAAATAGGATAATATATATAAAACCTTAAAGCACTGTATAAGTTCTGGCAATTATCATTATTATTGTTTATTATCATGTTGCTAAGAGAAATCCTTTTGTGGGAATTACATTCCCTGAAGAGAAAATATCATATGCTTCAGATAATTTAAATTTCAGGATGCCTTGCTGAATCCAGCCTTAAATTTGGCCCATTTCTTGATGAATAGAGGGCTGGCGTAGGAGTGAGGAAGACAGGTTCGAGCCATGCCTCTGACAGATAACTGTGGGATTATGTGGCAAGTTATTCTTAGCATACTAGTAACTCACCAAAGTTATAAATTACAGAAAGTTGGCAATCCGCATCACTGGAGGAGCGTACCATGCCAAGGAATTCCCCACACCAAAGAAACAAGGTCCAGACACAAACAACAACAAACTTTTCTTGACTAGTCCATTTATGCCCATTGTGCTTTTCCTGCTGTTTGGAGACACTTTAATGAGATACTCAGGTCAATTATTCCAGTCTTTCTATTTTCTCACAGACAGGCTAGATTTTATTTGTTCTCTCCAGCCAAGTACTTCTTTCTGATGTGGAATCTGGGACTTAAATTTTATCGAAGTTGACATAGGAATAGCATTTTAACTTGAATTCAATTCAACAAACATTTATTTATTCTGCTAGAGAACACGTGAATGAAAGAGGTTATCAAAATCCTGCCTCAGTCTGAAGCAAAACTTGGGACTCCATCCTCTGATACAATATCAAAAGATATATGTAAACACAATTTAATTTAAACATCTCAAGCCCCTAATTGGTAACCAGCCATTAGAATATAATTTGTTACAATGGCTATAAGAGCACACCCTTAACATTCTCACAGAAACAAGCCAAGGGGTTAAGAAGTTTACATTAAGATTTTGAAGATGCTGATGTGGATTTTATTCTTCCCTTCACTCCCTTTCCCTCCGTTAATCTGATGAAGAAAAACATTGCTTTAGGAAGTGGGTCATGTGAATATATAGATGATTAGTCGACAGGCCTGACAAGCCATGGTTCTGGTCCGAATACCACTGAAATGGAAAGGAAAGAAACTCATTTATTCCAGAAAAATTGAGCTTTGAATATTTTTCTTTCTTGTGGTTAAAAAGAGTCATTTTGACTATTTTGGTAACATTTCGACTATGTGCTTTCGTAATAATAATAATACAAATAATATCTCATTTATGTAGCTCTTTAGTTTTTCAAAGTGCTTTCCTAAAACAACAGAAAATGTTAAATTATAAGTAAGCCATTTAGGCTAGGAAATTTACCTTAACAAATGGCTTTCATATTCTTTAAAAAACTATTTTGCTATTTTGAATCTATAATATATTGGATTTTTCCTAGTTGGAGGAAATGTAAATCTAATATAAATGTCAATCACTCTAGAAATTCATGATACTTAAATTGCATCATGGGAGAACTTGATAATTTTAAACTTTAATGTGGATGAAATTACATTATACCCATATTTCCAGTGAATAAAGAGAACAAGTTTTTTGTAAATCTGTGTAAGTATGGCATTTGGTTTTCCAGTAAGATTGCTTATTGAGAGAAGGGATCAGTAATGTTGGGTTAATAGAACAGTATGGTTAAAAGGGTACAGAACTAAATGTTAGAAGACTTGAGGTCTATTTCTAAACTTACTCATTATAGGACCTTGTGTGAGTCATTGCCACTCTGAGATAGTGGCTAAATCTAAAAATATTGTACAAAAATAATAGAAGCTTAGTATGTTAGTGCTGAAACAGGCCTTAGAAATAATATTATCTGGATTCCTCTTTTTACACATATGGAAACTGAGGCTCAGACAGAAGTGACTTGTTCAAATCCTTAAAATCATTTGTTGAAAATTGAGTAACAAAGTGGAGACTGGAACCTGGTTTCCCAACCCCAAATCCTGTCCTTTTTTTATCAGGTTTCACCAAATGTTCTGATTTTTGCCTGGGGCCCACAGTCCTTTGAACAAATAATAAGAAATTATGTACCATTGCTTGGAAATCCACTTGTGCATTCACCAGAGCTTTAGCAATCTGTGCAGAGTTCTGAAAGTGTACATTATCTGCAAGAGAGAGATTTGAAGTGCTATTAAAACCTGGTAAATATCAGAAAGCATGGAGTGACAATACACTGACTGGAAATGAACACCAACAATTATCTAGTCATAGAGATGACACCGTCAGCAGTGAGTAAGCGAACTTCTATATGGAAATGTCCTTGACACCTCTGTACTGACCCTGAGCACAGGCATAGGAGGATGCTTAATGTTGCTCAAACAAAGTGATGCTGGCTCAGTATTTTTATGTGTAAGAGTCTTTCTTAAAACCTCACCATCTGCTGTTCCATGGATGAGAAGATAGTCGACATTTTTGAAATATTCTGCCCTTGCCATCACTGTTGAATTCTGAAAAAGAAAGAATATTATCAGCTCAGTAGCTGTAAGTTCTAACACATTGTGCCCATAGAAAATCACCTAAATTAGCAGCCAGAGGACCAGGCACTACTACTGGAATTATTTATTACATTGGCTGAAAAATGTTTAGGAATTAAAGTATCACATTTTCATCACCTCTTAAATTACCTCAATTAAAATAATGTAAATCTAAAAGATTCTTAGCCTATAAAACTACAAGAGTAGCAAGGTATAGAATAAGACATTCATTTTTTGGACATGGTCAATTCAAGGATTTGCTGTATTTTTTATGAAGGTTTTATTTTTCCTTTTTTATTGTTGTTCAGAGGGATGGGGAGAGGAGAGGGAGAAAAAAATTAATGCTTGTCAAAAAAAATACTGTGTGAATGAAATTAGTAACTTGTACTGAAACCAAAGATCTCGTCAAATCATACCTCTACTGAGAAATATCAATGGTTCCCAGTTGTTCAATGAGCAAATTCAAATTCTTTGGTTCCATATTCAAGGCCTCCACAATCTGGCAGCTCCCCATTTAATCAGTCTCATCTCATGTTAGTCCCTTGTATGTCTATCGTGGCCCAGCCTAACTCTCGTATAGTCTCTTCCTGAGTATTTCCGTAACTGTGCTTTTTCTCACACTCTAGTCATACTTTATTGAGCAGAATGTCATTTCCTCCCCTTTGCCTGTTGAATTTCTACTTATTCTTTATAGTCAAACTCAAATGCCATGAAGGCTTCCTGGATCACCTTTTTTTTTTAATTCTCCCCTCTTTCGAAGGGTCTTCTCCTTGGAATCTTGTACTATACTTTGTCTTATAAGTCTCGAATGCACTTTTTATGTAATATTCTGTGGTATTTTCTTGCCTTCTCCCCTTATTAGACTGTAAGTTTCACGAAGGTAGAGACTTTTGTATCTCTGTATTTTTCCTTTCCTACCCAGTGCTCACCCACATGTAGTAGGTGATTAATAAATGTTTATTGATTGAATGTTAATTGTAGGCATAAACAATGCCTTGAGCCCAACAGCAAGAGATAGAAAGAGAAATTCCATTTAAAATTACTGTAAACATTATAAAATATTTGGGAGTCTACTTGCCAAAACAAACCCAGGAACTATATGAACACAATTACAAAACACTTTTCACATAAATAAAGTCAGATCTCAATAACTGGAAAAACATCAGTTGCTCATGCTTGGGCTGAGCTAATATAATAAAAATGACAATTTTACCTAAATTAGTTTACTTGTTTAGTTGCATACCAATCAAACTACCAAAAATTATTTTATTGAGCTAGAAAAAATAATAACCAAAGTCATCTGGAAAAACAAAAGATCCAGAATATCAAAGGAATTAATGAAAAGAAATGCTAGGGAAGGTGGCCTAGTCATACCAGATCTTAAATTGTATTATAAAGCAGCAGTCATTAAAACTACTTGGTACTGGCTAAGAAAGAGTGGTCGATCAGTGGAATAGGTTAGGTATAGAAGACACAGTAGTCAATGACTATAGTAATCTACTGTTTGATAAACCCAAAGACTCCAGCTTCTGGGATAATTCACTATTTGACAAAAACTGCTGGGGAAACTGGAAAATAGTATGGCAGAAACTGGGCATAGACCAATATCTCATACCATATACTAAAATAAAGTCAAAATGGGTTCACTATTTAGATATAAAGACTTATACTACAAGCAGTCTGGGAGAGCAAAGAATAGTTTGCCTGTCAGATTTACAGAGAAGGGAAGAATGTATGACCAAACAAGAGACAGCATTGTGAAATGCAAAATGGATAATTTCAGTTACATTAAATTGAAAAGTTTTTGTACAAACAAAGCCAATGCAACCAAGATTAGGAGGGGAGCAGAAAATTGGGAAAGAATTTTTATAACCAGTGTCTCTGATAAAGGCCTCATTTCTAAAATATACAGAGAACTGGGTCAAATTTATAAGAATACAAGTCAATCCCCAATTGATAAATGGTCAAAAGATATGAACAGGCAGTTTTCAGAGAAAGAAATTAAAGATATCTATAGTCATATGAAAAAAATGTTCTAAATCACTATTGATTAGAGAAATGCAAAGCAAAACAACTCTTAGGTACCACATCTCTCCTGTCAGATGGGCTAACCTAAAGAAACAGGAAAATGATAAATGCTGGAGAGGATGTGGGAAAATTGGAACACTAGTACATTGTTGGTGGAGTTGTGAACTAATCTAGCCATTCTGGAGAGCAATTTGGAACTTTGCTCAAAGGGCTACAAAAATATGTGTACACTTTGATCTAGCAATACCACTTCTAGGGCTGTATCCCAAAGAAATAATACAAGTGGGAAAAGAACCTGTATGTTCAAAAATATTTATAGCAACTCTTTTTGTGGAGTCAAAGAATTGGAAATCAAGGGGATGCCCATCAATTGGGGAATGGCTAGACAAGTTGTGGTATATGAATGTAGTGGAATACTATTGTGCTATAAGAAATGAGGAACGGACAGACTTCATAATAACCTGGAAAGACTTAAATGGTCTGGTGCTGAGTGAGGGGAGCAGAACCAGGAGAACATTATACATGATTATAGACACACAGTATCTGTGATGACTAACTTTGATAGACTTGGCTGTTCTCAGCAATGCAAGGTTCTAAGACAACTCCAAAAGACTCCTGATGGAAAAAGCAATTCGTATCCAGAGAAAGAATTTCAGACTCTGAGTGCAGATTGAAGCAAACTATTTGCCCTTTTTTTGTTTTTGTTTTTGTTTCTGTTTTGTTTCTTCTTTCTCATGGTTCATTCCGTTTGCTATAGTTCTTCTTTACAACTTGACTATAGTGAAAATATGTTTAGTGTGAAGGTATATGTAGAACCCATATCAGATTGCATGCCATCTTGGGTGGGGCGGGGGGAGAAGAGGGAGGGAGAGAAAATTTGAAACTCAAAAACTTGAGGAACTGAATGTTGTAAATTAAAACTAAAAATAAATTAATTTTTAAAAATTCCTTGAACATTTATGTCTGAAGTAGAGGTGGATGGTACCACAAAAAAGGAACAAGAGCTAAATTCCATTTAATTAAACAGTTACATTAAGCATCCATTATGTACAAGGAATATTGTATTCCAAATATATATTGTATACATACTTATATACAAGTATTGTATTACAGTGACCAAAGAGTCAGGATCTTTGATTAGTTGTCCTGAGTTTAAAGCATGCATCCCTGAATGACTCTTTCAAAATTCTCTAGTACATTCAAAATAAAAATCACAGAATGAAGAAAATATAAAATTCTTACTTTATAGTGTTCAAGATTATCTGACTTTGTGGGAAGACCCATGAAGCGCTCGGTGTAGATGGATGCTGAAATACATTTCGTAAAAGTTTATAGATAGATCCATATATTACTTTATTTTCCTGTAAGCCCACACAAAAACTTTCCCCATCCCATCAGATTAGTTTGGTTGAAGTTTGTGACATTTTTTAAAGTCCAATGCTCCAATGATCATATCATCATCAGAGCCTCTGTGATGGGGCTTCCCCTGTTGGACCAAAGTAAGTAGTGCTTTTTTGACTAAACTAGACCCACAGAAAGGAAGAGATGTGATTAAGGGAAACAATGTATCCAACATCTTGGGAGCTTTTTGTTGCTATAGGAAGGGATGGGCTTCAAGTTCCAGCTTCTCTACTATCACCTGCAGCCTTGTTAAAAGAAATGGGTTACCATAGAGAAGACTAACATCTCCAAGATAGCAGTCTCTAGAAATATATCCGAAGGGAGATTTTTGTTATTGTTTTTGAGAGAACCCCTTGAAACCATGGAACCATCTTTTCCTTTCTTTCTCTACCTCTGTTCAATACCATAGCTCCTCCTCTTTCTCCCCCTCTGGCTCCCCCTCCCCAAAGGTAGATAAGACTGGCTAGTGAAAATTCATTTGATCAATTACTGGAATTAATTCAAATCATTTAATCCATCTTACATGAATTTTGACATTTTTAAAAAACCGCATGTGGGAGGTGTAACACTAAAGTAAAATCAATGTCTTTAATTCCTGGAGCTATTAAGTTGACACCTTCAAGTTGTATAGGGTAGATTCAGTGACATCTCAGCCCCAGGGCTTCATTTACACCAGATGGGCTTGGAAGTCTGTTATGATTACAGTGTGGTAGTATGTAAAGTTATGGACTTGATTGGGTTTTTAAAGATTAGGTTCAAAGGTTGCACAAGGCATTTAAGAGAAAATAAGAATTCTGAATATATAAGTGAGAATTCACTCTTAAGACAAAACATTTTTGTTGTAATGCAGTTGTGACGATTTAGCTAAACGTAACCATTTGTGGATTTTTATTTCCTGCTCATGATGGGGTAAATTTGGCTTTAATCTTGCTTTGTTGTTGTTTTTTTAGCAGCTTCAAATACAGGGTGATTTTGTGCTAAATGATTTCCAATTTAACATTTATGAGATGTTTCCATACCATAATATTCCCAGCTAGAGACTGGAGCCACTGCTATTCCACATTTGAATAGACCAGTTCCAGATCCAAGGGCCAGTGAAGATACATATCCACCATAGGACTGAAAAGAAATTAATTAAAGTTAGCACCATATTTACTTGTCTTGATGTTTTTTGCAAACATTTTAAGGCTAAAAAGAGGAGAAGTTTGAAATTGTGGGTGTGGGTCTATTCAAATAGAACCTCTTAAAACATGATAGGAGTAAAGAGCTATGAACAATAGTAATAGGAAAAATTTTGTTTTCTCTTCTGAAATGTTTCCTTTCCATCTCTATTCCTATAATGATGCCATTACAAGAAAAGTCCTTTTACTTGAAAAAATTACAAAAAGTAATGAAACCATACTACTAAGGAAAAATGCAAGTACAATTCCATTATCTGCAAAAGCCACAAGGAGCAGAGTTTAGCCCTCCCTTTGATTCTCTCCAGTTAGCAATCCCGAGCAAAACAAAAGAAGGAAGATGAGAAAGTCCTTCCTGATTATGTCACCATCAAGTACATTTCTGAATGCAAAAGGACAAGTGTGTTGAAGAGTCTTACTAAGTTCAACAATTGACTGATGCACCTTTTGGCCAGTCCATATTTTTAGCTTCTGAAAAATGATCTGGAAATTGACCAGAAACTGCAAATGAATGAAGTAATACTCATTTATCATTAAGACCTTCACTTCATTTTCAACTCCTGAAAAATACATTTGATGGGTCATGGTTACAGAGACTGCTCGTTAGCAAAAACCCTCCTGAATAAAAATTAGCCATCTAGATTAACGTATAACCAACCCCTGCCTAAGAAGGAAGAAACAGTTTAAAATAATAAGCTTTGAGAGAGAAAAATGTGTTTTTTGTTGTATGTGTGTTTTTTAAGACAGAACGAACTAGTTTGGAAATCATTTTGGTAAGTGACAATATTATACCTATTTCAAGCTTTCATTTGAAATGTAAAAATAATTTGTTCTGATTAGTAGACTAACAACAACTATTTTGGGAACTGAAGCTATTTCACTCTTAATTTTAGCTTCGAATGACTGTAGAATGTTGGTTTCTTTGTACAAAGGGGCCTCTAGACACCTCATTATTGTTCTTGGTTTTATTGAAATAGTTCATACTTCCCATAGAGAAGTAATGGACCACCTCGCTTCGCTTCTAGGTCTGCAAAGTGACCAGAGCTTACAAAGTAATGGAATAATACTCATACCGACTTTTGTTTCAGCCTTTCAGGCCAGAATCTTCTGAAATAATTATCAAGCCTTTCTCTTTTTGTGAACGATCACATTGATTTTAGATGCAATTTCCTGATTCAACCTAAGGTGACTTAAATAACTTGAGTCTATAGAAGGAAAAGTCAAAATTCCCTGAGAGACAGAATGACCATGGATGCACATTTTAAATTTCACCCAGTTTGGAAAAGTTAATTCTGCAAGTAGAGATGACTTTTTATGCTCTGACATGTGGGTGCGCCTCCCAGACAGAGTGGGTACCAGAGGTGAGAAAGAGCCCACTTAGCAGAGCTGAAATGAGAATTCTATAATGCTGTCCTTTGTACTTGGAGGCATCTTGCCATTTTGTTTAAGGTATAATTTAAAACATGGTTTCATTTACATAGGAAATCATGTTGAGGTTTACAAAATTCTTTATGTGAACATACACTGGAGCAAACCCAGTTGGTTGGAGAGAAGACTAGGTGACAATCCAGAAGGTAACCTGCCTGTAGGTTCTATCTCAGATGGGGGAAGGGGAGAGGTACAGTGGCACAGGAAGGGACAATCAGTCCCACAGAGAAACCATACTCAGAAGTGTTTGGGGCAGGGGGAAGCAGTTCCCAGAGAGAAGTGCCATAGCAACAGAACTCAACTTAGGATGGTGGCAGAAGGACTTGTATATTCCATGCTTATAGAGATCTATGAGGGCTTGTGGTAAGCTTTAGGAAGGAAGCACAAGACCCCTGTTCCCCCAGTGTTAGCACCCAGAAGCAAAAATTTCGTGTGTGTGGTATTATTTATGACTCTGTAGAGCTATGACATTGAGGCAGCTAAGGATAGAGCACCAGGCTTGGAGTCAGGAAGATTTGAGTTAAAATCTGGCCTTAGATATTCACTATCTATTTTTGTTTGACCCTGGGCAAGTCACTTAACCTCTATTTACCTCAGTTCCTCATCTGTAAAATGGGGACACACTGGAGAAGGAAATGGCAAACCGTTTCAGTATCTTTGCCAAGAAAATCCTTTGGAAAAAGTCCACTGAGTCACATAGAGTCAGACACAACTGACTGAACGACAACAACAAAACAGCTATGACAAGTATGCTGGAATCTTTTTCCACTGGCCCTCTGTATAATAGCCTTAAAAATGCAGATATGGAATCTTTCTTGCTGCATAATCTCCATTTTCACTGTTGATGATCTCTATTGATCTGAATTGACTTTAGCTACTGGAAGAGAAAGGAGCCCATCTTTTGTTCAACACCACCTAGCCAGATATGCTTCATTATATTAACCACATAAAGCCATAACTTGACATTCTAAGCCCAGTAATGTAGACAGAACCTACACTTGTACCTCATCTATCTAAATGACTCAATTCCCCAATCTACTAAAAACAAACCACATGAAATACAGTGCTGGACTCATACTGAGAAATCAAGAAATACACTAAATTTAATTGAAAAGTGGAAAGCAGTGGGAAAAGGTCTGACCTGGAGCCGGTCATTTGTCCTTCCTATTTCTGAGTTTTCTCCTCCATAAATTATGTAGGATAATGGACAGAGTGCTGGACTTGAAGTCACTGAGTTCAAATCCTTCTTTTGACATTGATTAAGTCAATCCAATAAGCATTTTTAAAGCACTTTCTATGTGTCAGGCACTCTGCTAAGCATTGGGTATACAAGCAAATACAAACAAGTCTCTGCTTTTAAGGAGTTTGTAGTCTAATAGGGGTTACTACATGTAAAAAACCAAAACTAGATACAGCACAAATTGGAAATAATCTCAGAGGGAAGGCAATAAGATTAAGGAGTGGAAAAGACTTCTTTCAGAAGGTGAGACTTTAGCTGAGACTAAGGAAAGCCAGGAAGTGGGATGAAGTAGGAAAGAGCTCTAGGCATGTGAAAATGCTGAGTTGGGAGATGGAGAGTTACGTTTGAGGAACTGTAAGGAGGCCAGTGCTGCTGGATCAGAGTCTATGAAAGCATGCAAGGTGTAAAAATGTGAGAATAGTAAAAAGGGGTCTGGTTACGAGAGGCTGTCAGAGCTGCTGTGTATACCAAATGAGATAATACATGGTGGGGGGAATTGCAGAACATTAAAGCATTATTTAAATATTAACTTTTTTATTATTATTATTACTGTGAAATTGAAGGAGTCAGGCTAAGATGTCCGCCGAAGTCCCTTCTGGTTCTAACGTTCATCATACACCAGACATTTTATATGTTAAGTCCAAAAAATGTGTAAAGTGCCCATGCCTTGTGCTCAGAACCAAGGCTGCAGTGAAGTTGCACGATGCAACACTGGCAAGTGCTGCCAGAAACACCTCACACCTCAGATTCATTATGCCTGTGATTTTGAATTAATTTTTGGTCATCGCGCGTTCAGAAACTTTTTACTGTTGCCAAGTTTTTATGACTCCGTGCAGGGTTGTGACCCACAGTTTAAGAAGCTGTCCTAGATCAATGAGAAAATACCATTTTATTGAAAAGGGTGAACAGTATTTGCTTTGCCCCGGCGTACTGGCACTGGGAGGGGCGGGTTAGGAGAAAAGGGTCATACCTACTTCCTGTGGTGTTTTTCACTGGCTTTCTCTTATGTCCGGAAAGCTTTCTTTCCTGACCTTGGCCTCTTAGCTTCCCTGGCTTCCTTCAAGGCTCAGATCAAATCCCACCTTCTCCAGGAAGCCTTTCCTGGTCCCTCTGCCCCCTTCTTCCCAGCACTTTCCCTCTAAGAATACTTTTTACTTACCCTAGCTATTTTCTTAGATGTAAAGTTTTTATTTTGCCTCCCCACTAGAAGTGAGCTTGCCGAGGGCAGGGGGCTGTGGTTTTGCCTTTCTTTGTACTGTACCCCCTGTGCATAGCACAGGAACTGGCCCATAGTAAGCATTTTTAAAATGCTTAGTGGCTAATTGATCAACTGACTGTCACCAAGCCCGGCCTTAATCTAGGGGAGCAACATGCCGATGTAGAAGGAAGCATTTGAGCTGAGCTTTAAAGGAAACTAACTATTCTAAGAGGCAGAGACAAGGAGGGAGTGCAGTACCTGGGCAAAAGCGCAGAGATAGGAAATGGATGTTGTATGTGAGGAACAGGAAAGAGGCCCCTTCAGATGAACCTAAGAATGCATGAAGGACAGTAATGTTCGGTAAGCCTGGAAAGGCAGGTTGGATCCAGGTTGTAAAGGGCGTTACATTCCAAACAAAGGAGTATGTATTTCATACTAGATACATATACATAGGGATGTGTATGATCCCTAGCTAAGAGGGATCTACTGTAGCTAATTTAGCCAGGGACTGACAGGGTCAGACTCGTGCTTTCAGAATATCACTCTGGTAGGTGTTTGGAGGAGAAATTACAGATGGGGAAGACTTGAAGTAGGAAGATGAGCTAGTGCGGGTAAGAGGAGGTTGGTGATTGTATGAGTGGAGAGAAGGGAACAGATGTGAGAGATGTTGTGGGAGTAGAATTGACAAGACTTGGCAACTGTCTGGATGTGTGGGGTGAGAGAGAGAGAGGAGTTGAGGCTGCAAGCTTGGATGACTAGAAGGATGGCAGTTTCCTTGACAGAAATAGGGAAGTTCAGGAGAGGGATATGCTCTGAGGGAAAGATAATAGGTTCTGTTTTGGCCATGTTAGGTTTAAGAGGCTAAGGGACATCCCATTGTGAATGCCTAATAAGCAATTGGTGATGAGGGACTGAAGGTAAGAGAGAAATTATAGAGAGATATATATGTATATGTATATGTATATACATATACACACACATATATATAGACACAGACACAGAGACATGCACACATACACACGCATCTATGTGTTATTTGGGTTTCATGTGTTATTTCTTCAAACACTTATTTTTGTACATCTGAATAATGGATAGATCTATAGTGATGATATTTTAGGTGATGGGGAGTTATTTGTGCAGAAGGGTGAACCCTAAATCATAGTCACCCTCCAAGAGCCCTCTATACCTATATGTCCCTTGAGAAAGATAAGGGAATGAGGAAACAGAGCTTGTAGTTAAAAAAATTTGCTATTATAATTATTTTTAAAACTTGCATCAAAACTTCAGCCAAAGGAAAATGACTATCATTTCACATAATTGTTACACCTAATATTTGGGTACTGAGATCATTTACTTTGGGGATTTCAACATGGATACACAATAAGGAAATTCATTTCTGAAATACTTCACTGGTACACTTCATCTATTACCACATTCCACTTGGTCTAGATAGTTCACACTTGCCTGTTTTAAGAGGGACCAGATAAATAGCCAATTTCAGGAGATAACTTTCCCTTCATTCACAATATGAGTGGTTTGGCCACTCTGTTAAGGGTGGAGATGAATCCTGCAAACTCTGTTTTGGGCTTCATTTCACTTTTTCCACATCATGGGGACCCCTTACAGAAAAGACAGTCACGAAAAGCAAGCAGAGAAAATAGCCATAAAGTAACAAATGTTAGCTGGCCAGAGTACAAGTCCAGCTGAAAGGGGAAGAAAATTGGAAACTTTCTTGAGCTGTAATTAGAATAATTTATAATCAGAAAATTGGAGAATATGCCAATATTATCCATCAATTCTCATTACCTCACCAGCTGTGCCCAACACAGGATGCCACTACTTTAGTCAGTGTGCATTTTTTCACACTTGAAACTGCTCTTCAAATGTAAGAAACTATCTATCTCTGTGACCTACAAATAGGAAACTGAAAGCTACTTACTCTCCTTTTTTCACACAAATGGAAATTAGGTCTGGCGAGGGAATTTGCTTGCCAAAGAAAATATGAGAAAGCCAGGATGTGACTGGATTGGGCTGTATATTAAGGAGTTTACTTTTTAAAAGTTCACATGCCAAAATACCAGAGGGCTAGTGAAGCATGAGTGAATAGTGAAAAAAATGGACACACTAAAAAAAGATGTCTAAAATTTCATAAGAAAAGAAACCTAAATCTTCTGAGTCTTCCAAAATTTTAAAATCTTGTCCAATCTTGACCTGGCAAATGTCAGTTAATTTAAGTAGTGGTATTAGTTAATTTTAATCAGCGGAGAGAGACAATTCACAAGAAAGATATTCATCAGAAATAAAAAGGGGGAGGGGTCTAAATGATCTAAATTGACTATGCCCAAGTCAATCTATCCTCCACAAAGTGGAGTTTTCCACAGTGATTTTCCTAAAAGGCAATTTTTATCATGTTACTCCCCTACCCAATAAATTCCAGCAGCTCTCTACAACTTGTCCCTAACATACCTTTCCAGCCTTATAATATACTGACATCTACCCCACCCCACCCCTCTCCGCCATGGGGTGCTTGTGTGCTTCCCCAGAGAGCAAACCTGTAGTAACTGGATGTTCTCAGAGCATGTGGCTTCAGCCCCAAATGTCTTGTCTGCTGAGTGTTCTGAGGCTATATGTGCTTCCACAGAGAGCAAGCCTGTAATAACTGGAATGTTCCCAGAGAGAGTATCTCCTGCCACAAGAATCTTTTCCTCTGAGTGTTCAGAGAGTAGATGTGCTTCCCCAGAGAGCAAGCCTATAGTAACTCATCATTACTCTTCTACGTGCCACGTCCTCCATGCCTGGAATGGACCTCGTCTCACTTCTACCTCTTGCAGATCTTGGTTTCTTTCAAGACTCCTCTCAAGGCTACCTTTTGCATAAAGCCTTTCTTGATTCCCTCTATCACCTTGTGTCTATTTTCTTTCGGTTTTGTGTATCCCAATATATGCCTCTCCTGATAGCGTGTAAGCTCCTTGAGGACTGTTTCCTTTTGCATTTGTATTTCTAGCACCTGGCACAATGACTGGCATAGGGAAGCTTAATGAATTCTTATTGATAGATTGATCAAACAAAAATATTGCTAAATTTTTCACTTCCCTCTATGGTGGAAAATAGTACCAAAGTAACCATACAGAACACCTTAGAAAATAATTATAGTTACATTGACTATCAGGCATAGAAATATACAAAACAACTTACCCAGCCCCATATGGCTATTCTCTTTTCATCAATGAAACCCATTTCTATGAATTTTCTAAAGTAAAGGAAACACATGTTAAAATATGCACACACTACACTTGTAAATTATACTTATTCAAGAGCTAAATAATTTTTAAAAGGTCAACTTTTTCTTTTTTTAAACTCGTTGACCCTAATGGAGAGTTTACATATGATGACAAGGATATTAGCTTCGGTTTCTACAAAGGGCAAAAGAATTTCAGAACCCCTAGTGTCTGCATTTCAACATAATTTGTTATTCAATATGATTTCAATATAACGGTTTCCTTTGTAATCCTATGCATTTTATTTTATGCATTTAAATACATTAGTCTGAGAAGAGATTCATAGGATTCATTGGTCAGCGTCAAGAAACAAATACAAAAGAAGTGGATCTTGGGCTTATTTAAAAGGACCTCATTGCAGAATTGCCAAGTACCTAGTGATGGCATGTGGTCTACACCAACTGTGGTTTAATTCAGTGCTGGTTAGGAAGAAACTTGAGAAAATTCCCAAGAAACAGATGCAGTACCAGAATGAACCTGCAGAAAAGCAATGGCACAGTGTCCATATTCCAACAGAAATAGGCAAAAAGACAGAGGTAATGTAGATAGAGCCATAAAATGTTCTTTATTCATGCCGTTCAGGTTTTTGTTCACTGCCATCTGGGCATAGGGGTGAGTAATTGTGATTTTGTTGACTCCGTGAGTTTCTTAAAAGGATTTCAGACACATTCTCCCTTGACTCTAATGCTCACAGTGTGTAGGTTCCAAAGGTGTGGATGACTGGCAAAGTTATCCAAGCAAAGCTGCCATAATCCCTATGCATAAGCAAACAGGATGAGGTACTGTTAGCCACAGCTGTCACCTGGAGCTCTAGGTGCAACTGAGGATTTGGGAGGGAGAAGTAAAGCATCAGTGTCCATGAAAATGATGTTGCCAGGAAAGCAGAGAAAACAGGCAGCAAGTTGGTACTTATTTCAGCCATTCCTCCACAGCCTAGGCCAGATTCTGTGTTAAGGTGGAAGATGTTAAATGATGAAGAGGAAAAAAAAATTAATATCTTAAATTTTTTTTCTTTGCCTCTGATGCTTGATGGCCACTTCTGAGATATAAAATGCAATTTATGGCTTTATGATTATCCAGAAGCTAGCAATGAGACTGCCTTAGATGGATGAGAAAAAGCAAATAACAGATGCTACCTGGGAACAGAGGAAATTCTTAATGGCCCCCTTTCTTGTTTTATCCTGAAAAGAATGACTCGAATAGGAAATGATCGTGTAATAGTTAACAAGGAAATTAAACAAGAACACATACAGTAGTAAAAATAAGTCAAAGGACGATTACATAATCTAAAAGCATTAAGCTCAATAAAATACACTCGTGAATTCTTTTTTTTGGAGTGCCAAACAGAAGAGTTTATATTTGATTCTGGAAGTAGCCATTGGAAAATATTGTATGGGAGGTCGGTGGAGGTGGCATGATTAGACCCATACTTTAGGAAAATCATTCTGACAGCTGTGTGGAAGACGGACTTGAGTAGTTAGAAACATGAGGCAGGGTTTGTGAGGAGATTGTAGGAGAGGTACTAAGAAAGAATACAAGTGCCCAAGGATCACAACTCAGGCAGAGTCACTCCCCAGTCCTTCAAATCGACGGACAAGCATGGGTAGAGGCTTAGGTGTATAGTAGGAGGTGTTCCTTAATCAAGATCCCAGAATTCTGGATCACTATCTTTATATCTGACTGCTGTTATTAGGCAGATTCAGAGGGACCAAGGGGGAAGGAAAACTTTGGGGCAGTCAATGAGTAAATGGACAGACTGTGATACTGTTCTTTCCCCTCTGCCGCCTCCCCCCTGCCATTGTTAACCACAAGGACATTTTGATTAGAAAAATTTGCTAAATTAATTATGATCAGGACAACTTTGCAGACCCTGCCTAAAGAAGTTGGCTTAACCAGCTTTTGAGTAAATAGGAACTTTCTAGTGCATAGGTGGGTCAATCAGTGGTCAAACATGGAGTCACCTTTTTCAGGTAGAGCCTAGCAAAAAACCAATCATCACAGGGATTATTAGGAGGCTATTGCAATAGTCCAGGTGAGAAGTCATGAATATAATTCAAAATTTCTGGGATGCAGCAAAAGCAGTCTTGAAGAGAAAAATCATATCCCTTGTTATACTTCTTTTGACTCTTGTGTTTGAATGTCACATTTTCTATTTTTCATTAGGAATAATTAGAAGTCTTCTATTTCATTAAATATCCATTCCTCTCCCCGCCCCCACCCCTAGGATTATATTCAGTTTTGCTGGGTAAATTATTTTTGGTTGTAATTCTAGCGCCTTTGCTTTTGGGAATACCATGTTCCAAGCCCTCTACTTCTTTAGGGTGATAGATACAAAATCTTCTGTGTGCCTGACGATAGCTCCACAGTGTTTGAATGGTTTCTTTCTGACTGCTTTAAATATTTTCTCCTTGACCTTGGAACTCCAGAATTTGGCTATAATATTCCTGGGAATTTTCATTTTGGGATCTCTTTTAGGGGGTGATCAGTGAATTCTTTCAATTTCTAATTTGTCCTTTGGTTCTAAGAGATATCTGGGCAACTTTGCTTTATAATTTCTTGAAATATAATGTCTAGGTTCTTTTTTTGATCATGGCTTTCAGGTAGGCCAATAATTCTTAGATTATCTCTCTTCAATCTATTGTCCAGGTCAGTTGTTTTTCCTATGAGATATTTCATGTTTTCTTCTATTTTTTCATTCGTTTGACTTTGTTTTATTGTTTCTTGATGTCTCATGGCGGCAATAGTTTTGACTTGCCCAATTCTAATTTTTTAAGGAATTATTTTCTTCAGTGCACTTTTATACTTCTTTTTCCATTCAGCCAATTCTGATATTTAAGGAGTTATTTTCTTCAGCCTCTTTTACCAAGCTGTTAATTCTCTTTCCATTATTTTCTTGTGTTACTCTTATTTATTCTCCCAATTCTTCCTCTACTGCTCTTATTTGATTTTTAAAATCTTTATTTTTTGCTCTTTTAAAAAATTCTTTCTTTAGCTCTTCTAGGAATTCTTATTGGACTTATGTCCAATCTGATTTTTTTTGTCCAAATGCTCCTTTTACTCTGATGTCTTGGCTCTATTCCCCTACCCCTGAATCCTAAGGAACTTCAGATAGATATTAATTTAGATTACACGTATTTATTATACCCTCACTGTGTGCAAAGTGCTTGGGGGTGATGATGAAAGCAGTGGACACATTATCCCTGTCCTTAAGTCAGTCAGTCAATAAGCATTTGTCAGTACCTACTGTGAACCAGACATTAGGATATATGTGTATGTGTGTGTGTGTTTGTGTGTGTGTGTGTGTGTGTATGTATGTATGGGCCAGTATATATAATAAGCACTGAGGATACAAAGAAATTCTATAGCCAGTCCCTGCTCTCAGAGAAATGAGGTCTGATGGGGAAGACAACATGAAAACAACTATGTACAAACAAGATGTATAGAGGATCAATTGTAGATAAGGATTTGGAAAGGATAGTAAAAGCATCGATGTTTATCTTAGTGAAATTCATTGGTTATTTTAAAAGGGTGTGTTTCATCTTGGCCACCACTAGATTCAACTTTTATAATGGGCACTATATAAGAATGCACTTTCCCCTCAATTTGCAAGAGCAGGTAGGTGCCACAGGGGATAGAGTGTTGGACCCGGAGTCAGGAAGACCTGAGTTCAAATGTTACCAATATAACATTGGGCAAGTCATTTAACATTTTGGGGCCTCAGTTTCCTCATGTAAAATGAAGGGGTTTGGACTAGATGAACTTTGAGGTCCTATCCAGATTTCACTTTATGATTCTTATTTTATACATAGTTCTATCAACCACATGCTTTATAGTCCACTTAAGCTAGACCTGGTGTCCACACATACCAACCTCACATAGTGCTTTGTTTCTATCTCTTAAAGCATTTATCATATATTATTTAAGTATATGTGTACCAGTCATGACCTCTACACTGCTGTTCTGGCCTCCTGCCTGTGTTCCATTCACAACATTCTAACTTTTACCTCACAAATGGTGGCTGTGCATGGAATACTCTCTTTCTCCCAATTGTTAGTCCTCTCTCTTAACTTCTGAAATTCTTTTGTTTTTACTCATCTGCTTTCATGCTTTATTCCACTCTTCCTTAACCCCAGTAGAATGTATGCTGTTAGAGGATGAGGACTGGTTCCTTTTGAGGCCTTGTTTCTCCATGCTTGGCGTGATGCATGGTACTTAATACATGGTGACTGAAGTGTATTAAATGAATCTGACTACAAGCTTTATAGGGCCGGGATCATGCCTTATCTAAACTTGCTGTCTCAGCACAATCACCTGTATGTTGATTCGTATTAAGATGAAAATGGGTATGGATTCAAGTAATGAATTAATGTGCTGTCCTGAAGGAAAAAATCTCTTCACTGAAATATTATGTAAAAATATGCGAAAAAATGTAATCTGTTTTAAAACATTCATTAGGAATTTGACTTACTGAATTTATGATTTAGGGTATATTATTGTTCAGTCATTTCTGATGGTGACCCCATTTGCAGTTTTCTTAGCAAACATTCTGGAGTGGTTTGCAATTTCTTTCTCCAGCTTATTTTACAGATGAGGAATTGAGGTAAACAGGGTTAAGTGACTTGCCCAGGGTCACATAGCTAGTAAGTGTCTGAGGTCCGATTTTGAACTCAGAAAGATTTTTCCTGACTCTAGGCCCAACACTCTATCAACTATGCTGCCAAGCTGCCACATTTAGGGTGTACTGGGCTCTAATTTCAGATTCAAGTAATCTTGCCTCTCTTTTTTCCCCAGTCTCCTCACTTTATCAACCTGCCCCACCTCACTATCATTGACACGTAACTTTTGGTAATACTATTATTTGTTCAGATAAATTTGAAAAGTTATGAATTATATTTGGGTATTCAAAGCAAAAGAGGCCGTACCTATTGTGTTACTTTGCTAACTTGAAGACTGTACAATATATCCTGCTTAGGGCCAGACCAATTACAAATCTTTGTATTCTGATGAAAAGTCCTAAAGCAGATGGATATTAGCTTCCATCATTCTATTCCTGCCAACCACCTCCCACCCTGCTTTGTTTAAGGATTTTTTTTTTGTGGGAGAGGGGAGGGGTGCAGTATATTGCAAAGGAATATTTATTGTTGCTTGAGCTAATTTTTTTTCATTCTGTTAGAATAGTGAGAATTTATGGCTGAGATCTCATTTTGCACAAGATTCAGCAGGACAAATTCTATTCTTCGGGGGGAATTATGGGGGAGACAATGGAGGGATTATATAGTGCCTGGGTAACTATGATGGTGTCTGATTCCCAGACACTCCTCTGGGAGAGTTCAAACTGGTTTGAATCCTTCCCAGGATTATCATTATAATTCCATCCTTTTTATTTTTCTTGGCTTCTCAAAGCATCGTGTTCCCTGGCTTACCTTTCACCTTTGGAGGGCAATAGCTTTCCAGCAAAGCCAGTATACCACCATCCTGCAGTCTCTACTGTTGCAACAACTGTTGCATATATGCTCACAGTAGCTAATAAAGTTCCTTGATTTCTGTAAGTCCTGTAAGTGCTCATGAAAAAAGGCTAATCTAAAAGCTCCTGGGAACCAATTCCTGGATTTATTCACCACGTACAGTTCTTACCTCTAAGCTCCCTGAGGGAAGGGACTTGGTCTTTTGCATCTCTATATTCTCCACTGTATCTAGCACAGTGCTTTACAATGACCTAATGAACAAAAGAAACTGAAATGCTGCCTTCGTTTGAAAGAAATTCAACATACAGGTCGATGGTCCCTCAAATATAGTCCCTATTTATCTCCCACAATCTTTTCCTCCACTCCACCTTAGATATTCACAGGATGGTAATACCCTTCATCTAGCCATCACCCATAAGTTTTCCACATTCATGTTTAAGATCTCTGAATTTCCTTTACTTAATCATAGTCTTTTATATTTCCATTTCTCCTGTGGTTTATTCTTCCCACACCTACTCTGCATCTTCCCAATGATCTCCCTCAAAGCTGTCCCAGGTCATCACCCTTGTTCTGCCTACATGTTCTTCCCTTCCTAAATCTCAAACTGTTGGGGAATCAGTTCAGTGCTTTACCATCTTCTACTCTCAGTCTTTGTTTTTTGCCTCTTCTTTATGTCAGTAGTGTTTAACATAGTGCCTTGGAACATGGCAAGAACTTAATAAAAATGTCAATGTATTGCGTGATTGAATGAAGGAATGAAAGAAGAGATATAATGAATGACATTTAGTTTTTCTGTAGACTCTAGATCAGTAAGATTGAGGAAAGCAAGGATATGCAATAAGCAAGCCCACCCTACTCTCATCTGTATATGAATCCCATTATTTAATTGGTGTTGTTATGGTAACCAATGAGATTTATGCTTTCCTGTTTTGTGGTGCTAAAAATGAAGGAGGTTGGATTGGATAGTCTCTAAGGTCCCTGTCAGATTTAGGTCTAGGATCCTATGATCCTCTGTTGATCAGAGATAACATTTCGCCAAGACCTGTCTGTGGAGTTCACTTGTAATGTGCCCACACTAACCAAGGAACACAAGAACATGCTAAATATTTCTTGAGCAGCCTCATGAACACTCAGTCTCCTTAAATTTGCGTATTGTACTTTATAGTAGTAAGTAAATATAAGTTAAGTAACATGTGGAATGACCTGTGGTTCAAAGAAGTTTTTTGTATGTGGCTTATTTTGTTCGTGTGGTTGAGTGTGTTTCTCTCTTTCTTTCTTTTTTCTTTTCTTTTTTTTTAAATACTAGGACCACTGCCAAACAAGTAAGTTTTTAGCTCTACCAACCTTGGGAAAGATCCTATTGAATTACAAATGAGACATAATGTTCATCCTTGTATTTTAATGTAATCCTCAGGATTACAAGACATTTGGAACTTGTAAACCAAAAGTTGGTTTCCATTGCATGATAGAATACAAAAATGTGAACCATAGTGACAAAAAAGCACATAACGCACCATGGAATAACAGTTATAACATGGTTAATAGTGTTAATATTCTTATTAAAGATAAACCTTTAGAGATAGAAAATATTGCCATGCAAGTTTATATTACATATGGAATCTGAAATGGTGAGACCCAGGTAAATCTAATGGGATTCAGTACTGTACCTGTGCATTGGGTGTGTTGTTCATCTAATAACTTACCTACCAGTTTACCATTTATTATTCAAGCAAATCTTTATTATTTGAGGGATATCATTTATGTGAGCATGAATATTTGTGAAAGTGCATCTCCACAACAGGGCAGAATAAATACAGATTAATGAATCAAGATCTTGTATACCTTTTAATATTAAAGATAATCATTTTCTGTTTATACTTAAGACATAAGTTATTTGTATCAAATGCTATTTGTATGAAATATGTATGTGTATATACATATATACATATATATTCCTTTCCTGGCAGTTATTAATGATTTGAAGGACTTCTAACTTAAAAGGAGGGGCAATAAGGTGGTGCAGTGGTAGAGCACTGGGCCTGGAGTCAGGAAAACCTAAATTCAAATCTGGCCTCAGCTACTTACTAGCTGTGTGACCCATGGCAACTAATTTAACCCTGTTTGCTTCACTTTCCTCATCTGCAAAATGAGCTGGAGAAGGAAATGGCAAACTACTCCAGTATCTTTGTCAAGAAAACCCCAAATAGAATCTTGGAGAGTCAGACACAAGTGAAAAAAAAAGACAACTTAAAAGAAAATTCCTAGCAAATCAATGCAAACTAATGACAAATATTTATTTTAATAATAAAGATAAAGACAGGACCTGTGATTTCATTGTTTATATGTAACTCTTGGCTGGTAAAACACCACTTCCAATGGAGGTTAGCACTTTTTCTGCATCTTACAGTCATAGAGAATTGCCTAGAACTGTTAAAAGCTAAGTGATTTATCCAAGGTCCCATAGCCAGTGTATGTTTGAAATGAGACTAGATCACAGGTGTTCCTGGCTTTAGGGTCAGCTCTCTATCCACTGTGACACACTGTGATAATAATATTAATGATAATAATATAACAATAGTTAACATTTACAAAACATTTTAAGATTAGCGAGGCACTTTACATGTATTATCTCACTTGAGACAATTTAATTGCTCTACCTTGCTGTATAATTGCTGTTGGTCTTCTGGTGTAACACCTATGTGTGATTTATATGACCAAGATTGAAATTAGCTTAGCTTTGTGAGTTATAATTGCTTATTTTTTCAACAAATATACCTTGAACATGGACTATGTAAAGGTTCTGTGTTGGGCATTGAAAAGGATACAAAAATTTCCTTTTTCAATATTATTTACCCATATGTGAAACAATGACATGAACTCAGAAACTATAGATAAATACCAATATGTATATATGGATGGTGCTTCTGAATAATGTCTGTAATGACTATTTTCTTAATATTTCTGACAAAAATAAAGGAGCCAAAAATTATCTGTGGGAATGAGTCTGGGTGAAAATACTAGATTCTGAAGCATATTTTTAAAACTCCATCTATCTTTCCAAGATTAACTCTTCAACGATATGTGTTTCCTGAAAATATGCTTTCTGAAAACAAAGATAGAGGTTCAGAAAACATTTTTAAGGCCGTAGTGTTCCCTAGAGATAACTGGTTTAACAACAACAATAATCTATTCTAAAAGTCTTTAGTGTGGCAGGACTCTGAACCCAAACCTCTATATCTATCTATCTATCTATCTATCTATGCATCTATTTGCCTGTCTACCTACCTATCATCTATCTGTCATAGAATTAGAAATGATTGAAAAGAAATCAGATGTTCTGACTTTCTGTGGGCCATCTTTATAATTATAAATAGTCAAATTATAATGATGACAGTTCTGTCATTCATGAGGCGACTTTAACAAACTATTGGGAAATCTAGATGATAGCTTCTATCAGAGTAAGATAGATATAGTCTTTGTCCTTCCGCTAATATAAAACAAATGTTAAATTCTTTTTGGTCATCTTCTCATGAATCTTTTTTCTAATCCTGGAAAGAAATGTTCATCATCTTTAAAGTCAGTGGCAGTCCAAGGCTGTTAGAAAAATGGAGGTACCAGGAAGGCCAAAAAGAGACAATGAAAATCAGTAAATAACACTTAATAAACATCTACTGATAGGCATATGGAAAAGCACTCACTGTACAGCAGATATTTGATCCTCAACTTCATAAACTCCCAGCTTCCGATACACAGCATACAGCAATTTGTCACCTTGAAAAGCTGTTCCCCGGCCATCCACCAAGGCAACAATGATGTCTTCTTTACTTGCGAGGTATGTTATCCAGCTAACTGAAAATAAGGATCTCACACTCTGACTGCAAGGACCACCGTACCTAAAGAAAAAGGGAAGATTTTTCTTTCTATTTATTTTGATTTCTCTATCACTGAAATCTACTCCTTATGACATATATCACACAGTATACTTTCTTCATAGTAAAAAATATAATAACACTAGGGATGATTAAAAGTAAAATTATATTGGAAAGGAAACAATTAAAATGAAGACCACACTTTTGCTTAGGGCTCAAAAATGGAAACTCTTTGAACACACTCTCCAAAAAGAATTGGAGAAGCCTATGGGGTTAACATGTCAGGAGAAAATATATAGTGTTAGAAGTATCTTTTCGCCATCTGTTTCTTTCTGAAATATGCGTTTAAAAAATATGCTGTCTTAAGGACACTATATACAGGTCAGCAGTAATTTGGAGTATGTATGATTCTGTTGGATGTCATCCATTTCTAGTCTCCACAGTTTAATAATTTCATAAGATTTATACAGAAAGGCATCCAAGAGATAAAGAGATAAACAAAGAGATAAAGGTCCTTTTCTGGTGTCACATAGGTAATAATTGGCAGGATCAGGATTTGAACCAAGGACTGGAACCCATCTGATTTCAGACCCAGCATTCTTTGCATTAGAAAAGACTACTTCTCAAACCATACTGTTCAAAAGGCTAATATTATGAATTCCAATATTTTCAGTGGAAACTTTTTATAGTAAAGATAGCATGATCTACCCATCAGGTTGTAACATTAGGATGGTTCAGCAGTGGAAATAGAAACAAGTCCATCTAAAAATCACAAAACCTATGTCATTCATTTTTAATAGATTATACTTTATTTGTAGGGGCAAAGTAAGGTGGTGGATGGAAAGCCAAGAAGATCTTGGTTCAAGTCTTGATTCTGACATGTCCTAGTCATATGACCTTGGGAAAGTTATTGTTGTTGAGTCATTTCAGTCGTATCTTTTTGAACCCATTTGGGGTTTTTTTTTGGCAAAGATACTGGAATGGTTTGCCATTTCCTTCTCTAGTTCACTTTACAGATGAGGAAACTGAGGCAAACAGGGTTAAGTGACTTACTCAGGGTCACAGAACTAATAAGTGTCTGAGGCTGGATTTGAACTCAGGAAGATGAGTCGTCCTGATTCCAGGACCAGCACTCTATCCACTGTACCACCCAACTGCCCCTTGGGATAGTTACTTAACCTTTAAATGTTCTAGAAAGCTCTATAAAATGATAAATTGAAGAAAAAGTGCAGACCTGTGTTGGTATAAGATGTTTCCTCACTTAGGAGTCTCCTATATTCATAAAATCACACTTCTAACCTCCCCCCAAACTTTATTTGCTCTTATTTGTGGAAGAATCAAGATAAATCTCTGAAAACAGGATGAACACATGCAGCTAACAAGAAGAGAGAAGTTTATTATTTTCATCAAAGGAAAGCCTTCAACCAAAAGATTTACAATACTGAAATTTCTCTAACAAAATAAAGTGCTACATACACCTGAATTAGTAGAGGATACTTCTTTGATCTGTCAAATTGAGGTGGAAGAAGCATCTTGTACCACAAAGCTGAAAAAAGAAGAAACACTTCTTTACAAATTACTCGACATTTTTTATGGTAATGAGTTATAATAATAGCCAGCATTTATATAGTGTTTTATGGTTTGCAAAGTGCTACACATTATCTCATTTTATCCTTACAACAACTCTGGGAGGTAGATGATATTATTATCCCCATTTTACAGAGAAGAAAACTGAGGCAGACAGAGGCCCAGTGACACGGCTAATTGAGTGTTGGAAGCAGGCTCTGAACTCGTCTTCTTGCCTGCAGGTCTAGCACTCACTCTGTCCACTGTATCACCTAGCTCCCTAACATAGGACACTGGACTTAATGCCTACTCTAGGAGCTTATCAAGTAAAATTAAAATCAAGGCACCAATAATAAAAAAGTGGTAACTAAAAGTTGGAGCTACAGAATAAAAATAAACTACCATCAATTTTTAACTTAAGTGCTGAATTCTATTCCATTCAATTCGTTAATGCTTAGAGATGATTAGTAAATCTCTAAAGTGATTCCTTAGAGTATACTGAGCATTCTAAATTGTGCATCTCTCTTATTGCAGCTAAAAAAAAAGCAAGCAATGACCATGCAAACAATAGAGGTGAATATGTGCACTAACATTTTTAAAGGTCTTACCAATTCCATCCACTTCAAGTTTCTTAATTTCCTCTTTGGGCATTTGGATATCTTGCAGAGCCGTCTCTAAATCTTTATTTTCTTCAAGTATTTTAATTTCTTTGGGAAAAAATAAAAATGTTAATTATGACTAACTTTATCCATGAAGAAAACAATTCCCTTTCCTTGAATTCAGGCCCACTCTTTGGATTTACAGTATGCTAAGAATTGAAAGTGGTTGAGGACTTGCATGATGACAAGACAATGCTGAAGAACTCAGATCTCTGCACCTGCCCAACTATTCCAAAATAGACTTTTATTCATTTATGTACATTTCAGGTGGGGAAGGACCAACTGTACTGCTTCTTGGATTTTATTTTTTTTTGATGGGGTGTGGGGAGTGTGGATTTCCACCTGTTTGTCTGGCATCCTAAGGACATGAACTGACTGTATTTTCTCCTTCTGTCCACTGAAAAAGAAATGTACTGGAAATCAAAATTTTCTGCATGTTAAACTTCAGGAACTTGCAAAAATCCACTCTGTGCTTACTATTAGGTTTAACAGTCAGTCAACAAATATTTATAAAGTGCTTACTATCATATTATTGCTTTTATAAATTTTATGCTTTACTAAGTCTTCGTGTGTAGAAATCACCCCAGGCCCTCAAAAGTTATCCAAGCAGAGAGCAAATTCTGGCAAGTCTTACCAAACAGGAAAGGCTTCAGGTATAAGTTAAACAGCAGACATGGTTGCCTGTCCCTCAAGGACCAACCTATCCAAGTGTCCAAGAGGCACCTCAGCATTAGTGTAGTTACTAGGGGATGAATTTTTCCAGCTATAGCTATTCAATAAGTGATCTACTGAGACCTGGAAAGGTTTGGTCTGACCAGTGAGAGGAGTATCCACACTGGTGAAATCACAGAGCCTTCAAAATTTGATGTTAAAATATTTAAGTAGAGCTAACTTCTATCTGCAAGATGTTTCTTTAAAGACATCTTTCTTACAAGTTCTATTTCTTGGCAAAAATCGCTACAGACTTCCTTTCTGTCTTTGATCTTAAAGAATCTAAAAAAGAGGCATTTGTTCTACTAGAGATCATTTATGTTTTGCTCTTTTGATCTTTGAAACAGAATAAATCCATTGACCTATCGCAGGCCTGCAAAGTTGTTGAAATACATACATGGGTACCCAGCAATAATAGATGGCCTCTTCTGAACTACAACAGCCACCCTAGGCTTTCTAGGGAAGCTGTTTATGCAGAGTTAGCCACATTTTCTAAATGGGGGTCTGGATGACTCATGGAAAATGGCAATTGACACAAGAGAAGAACATCCTGTAGGCTTTTGTTTTTGTGCTGTTTCTTTTTTTAAAATTCCCTTTGAGGATTAGGAACTGGAGGAGTATTTGCAACTATATCGAAGTTTGCCAAAAGGCTTCCATTATAGCCCTCAGTTTTCGTATACTTCAAACATTCTGATAAAATAGCCCTCTTTGGCTAAAACATGCAATACGTAATCTTACCCCAAATGCGAAGATTGTAGGGGTGGTTTGCACAAAAATCCATTGAGATATTTGAAATAAACTTAAGATTTGGAGGTAGAATTGTGGGTAATTTAAAAATAATTAAACTTCTGGATTTTAAACTTCAGAGTTAGTTAAACCAACCAAGAAAATGACATCAGTGTGATTCCAAAAGTTATTATTTGAGAATGGGCTATATAACCTAGAAAGGAGTGTGAATTCACAATTTTAACACACAAGTTCTAAATTTTCATTCCCCTCAACATGACTTCTGTACATGGAGTTGCCATTGGCTCAAAAGGCATACTGGGTACAGAAGGCATATGGGATGTTGAAAAGAATGATAATCTCTACAACTTTGGCCTCAAAAACAAACAAGAAAATTATACGCAGACACCTATATTTATGCTCTAACCCACACTGCACATATGTGAAATTTTGAATCACTGGTTAGACTTCAAAATAAGTCCTAAACTCCTTGGTTTATGCAGTACAGCTTAGTAAATGATGCCACAAAAATTATAACTGAGGCATTATGGAATTTTTATAGTTTAAAGTAAATACTTCAAGCCAGCTTTGAAGTTCATTCTTGCATTTAATAAAATGGAAAAGGTAAAGTCCACATGGCTTTTGTCTCTTTGTTTTCCTCTAGAGAAGAACACTGGAGTTCAGTTCCCTTTGTATCTGGTATAAGCTTACTAATATAACCTTGAAGATGAGAATGTTTGTAAATCCTCCTGTCTTCTTCCTTTTTTTGGCATATATTTTTATAGGTAAGTGCCAGAGAGGATGCCCTCCTGGGAAGCTAACTATAACTGATTTCTTTTCAATCATCAATCAAGAAGTATTTGGCAGGCACCATGCTGGTTACTGGGCATACAAAGACAAAGAATGAAATAATTCCTTCTCCCATGGAGTTTACATTCAAATGTATATATCCTAAATAAAAAGTGAATAAATACAAATGTCTCTACTAGACCCCTCTACCTACTGTTGACTAAATTTTGTGTTAGATCCAATTACAATTTTACTTAATTTCTGTGGTCTAGGATGGTTTCTGTGTAGATACCAATCAGATGAGCCTTCCTTATGGGAAGCAAGAGCATCTGTGACAGCTGTGAACAGTTTTAAGGGATATATGAAGGAACTCCTTTATTTGAGTGATACTAAGATTGGGGCTCATATGTTGGGGCTTAGCACAGCATTAAACACGGTTACTGGAACATACATAGTAAGCAGTTAATAAATGTCTATTGATTGACTAACTGCTCACACCTAACTTTGTTATGTTGTGCTTTTCTAACGTGTTTGAGTAAATTACTCGGATTACAGTATTTTAAAATTTGTGTAATAATGAGCTATGTAATAAAAAAGATTACACTTCAGTCCGATGAACCCTGATAAGTGAGATTATTTGGCCTTTGATTTAATTTAATAAACATTTAGGAAGCCCAATGCTATGTGCCAGGCACTATGCCAGGAACTAAATTGTACTTGGTATTGCTATTTCTCGACCCTCTTTTCCTCATCTCCCCAAACCTAGCTTTCACCTCTAGCACTCTCCTAAAACTACTCACTAAAGGTAATTAGTTACTGGGATATAGGATTCTGGATTTAGAGCTAAAAAGGAATGCTGAAGCCCTCAAGTCCAACCTTGAGCAAACTACAGCCCAGAGAAATTAAGTCATTTGCCTAGGGCTATGCAAGTGAGTGTCAGAGGAAAGATTGGAATCCAGGCTTTATCTCAGTAGCTTTTTTAGTCTCCATCTTGACTTCTTTGCAGCATCTGAAACCCTTACCTCCTCTCCCCACCCCCATTTCATAATTAGCACATCCCTTGGCTTCAGAGGAAACATAATATATTGATTCTTCCCTGGCTTCTCTTTCCTCACCTTAGGTGAATGTTCCCTTCAGGGAGTCCTTGGACCTCTTCTCCTCACTTTCTATACTTTTTCCCTTGCCAATGTCATTCAGTCATTCCTTTCCACATCTTCAAGTACCACCTCTAGGCAGATGACTCCTGAGTCTACATGGGGGAGGAGGGGAAGTCCTTTAGTGTAGTTTTAAGGTTTGATAGCTTAAAACTACATGAAGATTTTCAGGACACCCTGTATTTGGTCTCTCGTCTGTGTCCCAAAATTCCTGCTGCCTTTAGGACATCTTTATATAGTTACCTGAATGTCCCATCAGCACCTCAAGCTGTATATATCCAAATCGATATCTTTTTCAAACTTCCAGACACCATGCCCGGGAGGTACACAGTGTCTGGGAACAGTAAGTGCTTAATAAGTGCTTACTGATTGATAGACTGACTTATCTAATCTGTTTCATCCTTAGAACCTTGGAACCATACTTCTTTACCCTCCCTGGACTCTGTCACTTTACAAGGTGTTTCTCCCTATTCAAATATAAACTCCTTGAGGGCAGGTTTTTGTTTTGTTTTGTTTCACATTTGTATTCTCAGAGCTTAGCACTATGCCTGGCACATAGTAAATGCTCAGTTAATACTATTTCTTTCATTCTTTCATTCTAAACCTGCTCCTCTTTCTGACTTGGCCATTTCTCTCTGTAGTGCCAGGGTTCACCGAGATTCCTATTACTCCAGCCTCAGTCCTGCATTCCACTCCCCTCTCTCCCTCCCATCTCATATCATCAGTCACGAAGTCCTATTGATGGCACCTCTTACATCTCTTATCATCTTCCACCTCTTACATCCATCCATCCTCCTCCTCTCTTTCCATTGTCACTATACGAATACCATTTTATTTTCATAGGATCATGGATTTCACGAGCTAGAAGGAACTTTAGAGACCACCCATTTCAACCCTTATTTTACATATGTCTAAGGGACTTGAAAATTGATAAACGTAGTAAGTAGCAAAGATGGAATTTGAACCCAGGTCTTCTTATCTCCAAGTCTAGTACTTTTTTCCATTATACCACACAGTCTCTGACTGACTATGTATGTCTACTAGTACAGTGGCTTCCTAACAGATATTCCTACCTCTGTTCTCCTCCTCCGCTCCAATCCACCCTTCATCATGCTGCCAGGCTAATCTTTGTGGACCAATCTGATTAAGCCACTCACCTGCTCAAAAATCATGAAAGTTCCCTATTTCCTACTGTTTTTCATTTTGGACTCTTTTGTTTGAAATTTAAAGTCCCCAATACTCTGTCACCATCCTACTTTTCCAGCCTTATCTCAGGTTATTTCTCCCCACATACTCTGTAATCTGGCCTACCTAGATGACTGTTTGCCTCTGACCACAACCTGAATTATCCTATCTGCATCTGTTCAAGCGGCAATTGTTCTCCAAATGTTGACTCTCTGTCTCCTTTTGCTAAATGAATTCCTACTCACTCTTTACAGCCCGGTTCAAAAGCCACATCCTCCATGACACTTTGCCTAATTCCCCCACCAGTGATATCCTTTCCTCTTGGCCCTATTACAGGACTTTGTTTGCAACTGTGTATTTCATTGATCAAGTATCACTGCACATTACAGTTCATCTGTGTTTGTATTTTATCCTTTAAATAAGTTGTAACATTTAGGAAGCCAGGAATTGTATTTTATCTGAACTTTGACTCTCCCCCAGCCCAACGTTTGGCACAGAATAAATGCTTAATTAAAAAAAAATCTTGGACTATAGCATTTTACAATGGGGTATGTTGACTATAGGCTCAAGGAAAATAACACAATATAGAATGCAAAATAAAGTACCTTGATCACTGTGGCCATCATGCAGGGTGGCAATAGGAACACCAGGGCCTGCATGCAGAATAAAAACAAAGACAAAGATTTATAGTTAAAGCATTGCTCAATTTTAAACAAAAAATTTGGCATTTGGAGATAACTTTGATTTGTCTCAGGGTTGCATGCATCCTTTCATTTTGCAGTTATTTTTTTTTTCCTGTAGAGAGGTAAACATCACCTTTAAAAATACATTTAAAAAACACACGAGATCGGAGCTCCATCAAAGAAAAAGATTGAGAGAAAAGTGGCTTTTCCTGTACTTCCCAAGAGTATTTCTTAAGAGTTAAGGGGCTGTTACTAAGGTGACACCAGAAGTAAAAATGTCAAATGGACTTCTGGGAAGGTGTCATATCATATTGGTTAAGATGAACGGTTTCTATGTGGTGACGCTAACATCAAATAATCTTCGCAACAGTGCTCAGGGTGGGTTTTCATTCTGGAACACTTGCTTCTCTGCTTAGTTAATTTCTGTGAGTCCAGCTCACCGTCTTTTTTCTTTAATGTAAAGACAAAATTCACAAAGGAATCTAAATTTTTCCCACTCAAATACATCCATTTTTCACATTGAGATTGTAACTCTCCAAATTAGATTGTGAGGTTGAAGCTAAGTAACTGTGTACAGAATTTAGCAATTCATTGTTGGTATATAAATGTTGAGGTTAATGATATGCCAACTTCATTTATTGTACAATAAAATACTATGGGATTAACAGGTTAATTGGATATTTTCAGATGGGCATGGGTTAAATGCCAATAAAAGTCTATTTGGGATGAATGAAGGAGGCATCTATGAAGTATATAGGATTTTCTTAATGTATTTTTAAGGCTTTCTCTTAAAAATGATAAACTGAAATTGTTACTTTTTTTTCTTGTCAATCAGGTCATAAAGAGGAGGGAGAAATAAACATGAATTCCTAGAACCTAGGCTACCACTTTCGTTCTGTATGATTTCTGTGGGTTGTGACAGATAGCATAACATTATACCTCTAGGTTATAAGAGAGGGGCAAGACTTCGTAAAACCCAGGAGTGTGGAACTTTGAGCCAGTAGCCTCTTAAGTTCTCCTAGGTTTCCTTTAGGCCCTTGATAATTTGGAAGGGGAGGAGCAGGGTGCAGTAATAGCTGACATTTATATAGGAATTTAAGGTGTCTATACATTATCTCATGTAACCCTCCTAACGACCTTGTGAGGTGATAGCTGTTACTATCCCAAAACAACCCTGTTAGCGAGACACTATTTTACCAACGAGGAAAGCAAAGCTAAAAGAGAGCGTGAGTGATTTATTAGTAAAATATCTGAACCTCGGTCTACCTGACTTCAATTCTGGTGCTCTAGTGAACAAAGATAGACTCCATCTGCAGGCGTAACCACGATGGTACCATTCTTCCACTCACAGATCTTGAAGCAGCTCCCTCTTTAGAATGTTCTACTGATATTAGCATCTAATTATTTTTAGTAAATAAGGCAGTCAACTAGCATTTATTAAGTGCCTACTACTCCGCTGTGCTAAGTGCTGGATACAAAGAAAGACAAAAATAAAACAAACAAACCCAGTCTCTGCTCTCAGAGAGCTTATGGTCTGATGGAGGAAATAATAGGAATGATAATGGCTGGCATTTATATAGCACTTTAAGGATACAAAGCACTTTATCAATATTATCTCGTTTTATCCTCACAACAAACTTTGGGTATAAGTAGGTGCTATTCTTAGCTCCATTTTACAGAAGAGGAAACTGAGGCTGAAGGAGGTTAGGTGACTTACCCAAGGTCACACAGCTAGTAAGGGACTAAGGCTAGATTTGAACTCTGGTCCTTCTGACTCCAGGTCCAGAGCTCTAACCAGTGTGCCACTGACCTGTCCTAATAGTTAGAACTAATTATCAGTGTGATTCGCCAACATACGTGGATCCTCCAACTAGGATTTCTTTCCCTGATCCTTGTGAACAGGTAAAAGTTACAAGTTTAATGATTCTTAGATCTTCTTCCAGTCCTACATGGGTTTTTCCTACACTGGCACAGTGAATCATTTTACTGTATTTGCAAAAACACCAGATGAGGTGGTGCTTTCCACATGGTTCATTTTTTTTGCCAAATATAAAATTACCATACTGAACAGGAAGCGTGGGTAGTGGTAAGAGCACTGAGCTAGGACCGCTGGGTTCTAGTCCTGGCTTTGTTACTAACTTGCTACGCGGCTTTGTGCTGAAGTTTTCTTAGCTATAAAAAGGTAATTAATGAGACTTGCTTTACTTACCTCACAGGGGTGTTCTAATGATAAGAAATAATAAATACAAAGATGAACTAAAAAAGGAGTGAAAAAGATATGCTGTGTATGTGTAGATATAGTCTAGATGTTCCATTTTCTGATGTTTTTCAAACGTGGTATAAATGGAAAGATAATTATCCCAGGAGTCAGGAGACCAGGATTCCAATCCAATCCAATCCAATCTGTCACTGACTAGTTGAGTGACCACGTGCACGTCAGTCTATTTGTCTTGGACTGATTTTTCTTATCTCAGAAATGAGGGAGTGAGACTAGATGACAAAGCTCTAAAATTTTATGAGTCTGTGAATTAGAGTAACTAGCACGTAAAGAGTTTACAGTTTATAAAGAACTTATTTATGCCTTCTCTGATCTGATCTTTCTAAAAATCTTACAGATGAAGAAACTGAGGCTCAGTGAGCATCAGGTGACTTGTCCATGGTCCTGTTAGCTGGGATTTGAATCCAGGCCTTTCTAACACCAAGTTCAGCACTCTGGACCATTGCCCTCTCTTACTAAGTTCCACAAAAGGAGGCACTACTTTCAGGATATTAGACATAAGGTGGGACAGGCAAGTGATATATGCCTTGAGAGATCACAGTATATTGGACATGGTTTTGAAGAGCTGGTTCTAAAGTCCAAAATATTTTTAAAAACAGTTATTTTATGAAAACATTTCATGCAAATTGGCATATTCTCTCATGCTGAAGGGAATATTTTGGGGCAGAATTTTTATTTACTCTCATGTACTCAAAATGGTCCTTAGACTTACTGCATGTGACTCTTCTCTGGCTTAGCTGTGTGACCAGGTAGGAGGCACATTACAGGCTAGTAGTGGCTTCATCCCATACTGTGTGAGTCAGTTACATTGACCTTTTCTCTACTTCTCATAAACAACTTTCCACCTCCTATTTCCGTCTTTGGTTTGTTTGTTTTTTTAATTTGTGTGTTTTGGTGAGGCAACTAGGGCTAAGTGACTTATCCAGAGTCACACAGCTAGTATGTGTCAAGTGTATGAAGCCAGACTGGAACTCAAGTCTTCCTGACTGTATCTCTCTTTGCACTGGCCATGTCATATGCCTCTCTTCTCACTTCTGCCTCATGTTTCCCAGTAAGACCCAGCTCAGGCAGTATCTTCTATATAAAGCTTTTCTTGATCATTTTTGTTTCTCTTTCATTTGGTTTATTATTAGTAGAGAATGTCTTAAATGGTTTCTACTGTAACAAATCATAGTGACCTCAGATGGATCAATCAGACTGTAGTGTGGGCTGAGGGAAAGGGTGTTGGGGGCACCCCCAGATATCGAGGATCCATATTTAATTCCCTCCTCCCCACTCAGCTTCTTTGTCCCTCTGGCCCACTGAACTGTCTGCTTCCCATCACCTGTGTTCACAGAAGTTCCCAACCCCAGATCTCCATACAATGATTATCTGGACAAAATGACCTCAACAGCACACCCCACCCCGGCCCAGGCCTGGGTAGAGAACCCCTGGGGTTTGGGTAGGGAGGGCCCCCTGAGCTCAGCAGAGCGATGGCAACATCTGCAGCACATGGGGCAGGGGATGGGAAGGAGGGAGCGACAGGGGCTAGTGCCCACCCTCCCTAACTCCTTTATGTTTAACTACATTCCATATGTTCACCTACTCCCTTTGTATTTATGCGGCATACAAACCTTATGTGTACTTACCTTCCTCCACGCTAGTAGGTATTATTTTATTCTTTATACTTGTCCCCTACCCAGCACCTGGCACTTTACCTGACACATAGTAGGCACTTAATAGATATTTTTGATTGATTGACGCTGGGAACTAAAGCAAACCCAGTGGTCCCTTGAATAAAGGTAAGATTCTCAATCAACCCTGGGGTTCCATTTCTCAGACCTCCGAGAGAAACTCCCTGTTGTACTTTTTTGTTTCCTTAGTAAGGGAAGAGGGAGAAGGGAGGAAACATTTACATAGTGCCTATGGTATACCAGGCAATGTGCTAAAAACTTTAAAAACATTATCTGGTTTGATCCTCACAATTCTGGGAGATACGTGCTATAATTATTCTCATTTTACAATTGAGGAAACTGAGGCAAACAGAGGTTAATTCCATGACTTGCCCAGGGTCCCAAGCTAGTTAGTATCTGAGGCTGGATTTGAACTTAGATCTTTCTGACTCCAGATTCAGTACACTATCTAATGTACCATCCTTCACGGCCCTTAGCAAGTTTTAGGTCAACACGAACAGACCTACTATAGATCATATCAAGGAGAATCAATCAGAGGGTAAGAGCATCCATAGCACTCAGGTTGGGAATTCACTAGAAGCTTCTTGTGTCATGTGAATTCTTAATCTGCTTTTCAAACCTTATAGCGTCTAACTTCTTAGGGTATCTCTTTATGGGTTTTGTGACATGTTTCTTTGCTTGTCAAACAGGCTATTAGTGATGTGTGAATAGAATATTGGAGGCCAGAAAATGCTATATGTCAGGAAAATATTTATATCATGTAGACACATCCTATGGCATCGATTTGCTGTGAGTTGTCTGATAGAAGGGAATAGTTTCTCTGTTGGAAATCCAAATGTAATCTCTTACAGGTGCAGTTAAAATATGCATAAACATACATATAAGACTAGAGGGTGTCTCAGAACTTCCAAGGTCACAGTTTTATCTTCCACTTTCGGGCAATCTGGTACCAGAACAATCCAAGAAAGAGGTTTGTTCTAGAACAGGAGTTCTTAACCTATTCTGGGCCATGATCTTTTTTGGCAGTCTAGCAAAGCCTAAGAACCTCTTCTTAGAATGATGATTTTAAATGCATAAAATAAAAATATAGAGGAAAAGGAAACCAATTATATCGAAATACAGTTATCAAAATATCTTAAGTTTTAAGTTCAGTAAAGATCCCTTGTCTAAAGGTTTGTCAAGAAGTAGTTTACAGCATTTCCTTGGGTAACCCAAATCCAGGAGCCATTACATCAGGAAACTCTTTTTACACAGGGTCAATCCCATTGGCTCTGCCAGTTACTTTACATACCATAGCACATAAGTGAATAGTACTTAGCGAAGTTGCTGAAACTTGCTGAATAGTATTGGCATCTTTCTTTCCTTAGAACACAAGTGAGGCACTGTTTCCTTGGAGGATAGTTTCCAATGCTAATTCTAGGAGGAAATTAAAATAACATGAAACTAAAGTTTTTCAATTGTTTTTATCCAAATGTATTGCATCATGTAAAGCACCTAATTTAAATATCAAGACACCAAACCCACTCCATTTTCAACTGCCAATATGGCTTTTAGTGATTTCTAAACAATACTTTTTTTTTCTATAGCCTGATTTATATCTGGGCCAGTATAAAACTTGATGATCGTAGGGTTATAGATTTAGAGCTGGAAGTGAACGTATAGGCCATCTAGTACAAGTCTTTCTTATGAGGAAACTAGCGTCCTGGAAAAATTAAATGTTTTTGCTTATGATCACACAGGTAAGCATCCAAAGTAGGTATTCTGATATTCAGGCATTCTGAAGCCCTTTGGCAGTTAACATCAGGGTGAGAGAATGCTCAGACTGCTCCATGATCTTAGATTTTCTGAAATATTCAGGGTGCTGACCAGTTAAGGATTGTGATCTCTCCTCTTCAGACAGTTTCACAATCAGTTCAAACATATTCTTTCTTGTTCTATATTTGTGCATAGAAATCTACAGAAAATCAGCTGGGAGTGGAATGAGAAGAGCACTAGGCAGGTTGTAAAATTAGAAAATTATCAGAAAATTCTGCCCGTGCTCTCTTCCTCTGCTTCCCACCCCTCATTGTGGAGTATCTTGGCTCACCTAATGGCTGATTTGCAATGTGCCTTCTCATCTCCTCTCCTTACTCCTTTCTTCTCCTCCAAAGTAAGCCCCGTGTAGTGGGCAATAAGATCCTTATACTCTGGCAAGAAGGGCTCTTGTCCCAGTGAGCTTTGGAGGATAGCAGCAGTGACGTGTCCCAGACCCAATCCAATGACTCCGGCCTATGATTACTCAGAGACCTTACCAACCTTACCATTAACCCCTGATTTTAAAATAGGCAATACTTGTGACCTAAGTGGGATGTCACTGGTGCCCCTGGATACCCTGTCCACTTTGGGATTTTTGGCTTAGACTCTGAGGGATGGCTGCAGTAACTGCCTTCAGGGACCTCACTGACTTTCACTACCTTTCCAGGGCCCTGAACAAGGGAAGAGGCTTTCTAGTTCAGGGACCCATGCCCCCTCACTCCTGAGGGGTTGAGGGGATAGTTGGAGTGGCCCCTGCAGTCTGCCTGGACACCTCATACAGCTCCATAGCTGAAGACACTAACTCTGGGATCTGCACATTGAAAGTGGGAGCCCTGTGCCCCCATGGAGGCAGATCTGAGACCACAGAAAAGCCAATTGCATCATCCTTCACCAGGCTGTGACAGAGATGGACCCCCTCAGAGCACCCTGAATCCCTGTCGACCTCACCTGAACACTGAAGAAACATCTAGATGTTCACTGATTGGACAAGAAACAAATATAGAAATATCTCTTAACCTATTATAAATCTGTATCAATAAATCAGCATGCCTCATGTGGGCCCTTTACATTCATAATACATTTTAAAATCATTATAGTATAGACAAGGGCCCCGCAAAAAAGTATTTACTGTTCTTCCCCATCTCTCTCCTTGCTCCCAACATATACAGATCCAGGGGCAGTCTGCAGACCCTCTAAACATGTACTGATTGCTGTAGAACCAAGAGAGGAGGCAGGAGACACAGTTCAATTTGTATAGACCTATAAATGTAACTATTGTCTTTTCCATTAGAAACAGGGACTATTAGGAAACAGGGACACTTTTGTCTCTCTATCCCCAGTGCTTAGCACAGAGCTTGGAACATTTTGGCATGTAATACACTTGTTGATTTATTGAAGATTATTTATTTTTGAAAATGTACCATTTTGAGCTGAATTATTTTTATTGCTTTTTCTCCCTATGGCCCCACCCTACTCTTCTGCTTGTTTATTTTTTATTCCTTATCTATGATTTTTTTTTATCTTTTTGTTCTTTTAATTATTTATTGTTATGGTGTCCTGGCATAGATTTATTCAAACATCTGTGGATGTAGATAATGAAGAGAATCAAGCAAATTTTACCTATAAATATTCCTCCTCCCAGGGTAGTCTTCAAATTCATTACTAGAATAGAACCTGTAAATATATTCAAAAATCATAAAATCCACATTTGATTTAATAGTACAGAGCAATGTTAGTGATAACATAGTTAATTTTTATCTGGTTTTCTATTAACCAAACTCTTCTTTAAACTCTGTTCCTATAAGGTATAATTGGATGGTTATTTTGAGATCATAATGGTGCTGCTGAAACCTTTAATGATTTTAAAGTGATTGTTGAGCCATCAAAGTGCCAGGTGGCACAGTGTTAGGCCTGGAGTCAGGACAATCTGAGTTCAAATCCAGTCTCAGATACTTAGTAGCTTTGTGACCCCAAATCACTCGAACTTTGCCTCCTTTTCCCCACCTATAAACTGGAGATAATAATAGTACCTACCTCTCAGGGTTGTGGGAATCAAATGAGATATTTGTAAATTACTTAGCATAGTACTTGGTAGATGGTAGCCACTATACAAATGGTAGCTGATATTGTGATCATCATCATTATTATTAATTATTATTATATAGAATAAGTTACACTAGGTAATGCCTTGAATATTTAACTTCAAATAAATTTGCTTTAAATGTTTTGATATGTTATGTTTATGACATACATAAAGTGTTCTGAAAGGCTCCTGAGACACCTTGTCTAATAAAGCACTCAATTGCCGGGGACAGATGATAAGCAATGTAGGGGTTTAAAGAAGGAAGAGTTCTGTGAGGGTTGGAGTCTTAGAGCAAGACTTGATGGAGGAGGTGAGGTTTGAATTTGGACTTGAACAATGGAGAGGATTTGATCATATAGGGAGAAAAAGCAAGAATATTTCAGATTCATCAAATAGCCTGAGCAAAGTCACAGGGTGTGACATATATAAGAAGCGATAAGACTAGATGAGAGTAGAAGATAATATGTGAAGGAGCAGCATGCGATATTTGAATAGGTAACGTAGGGTCAGTTTGTGGAGGACCTTGAATGCCAAACTTAGGAGTATGGCCTTGATTTGATAGACAACAACAAGGTATTACAGATTTTTGATGAAGGGATCACAAAATCAATACCTTATGTGGTTGATGATAAATTGAAGAGAAGAAAACCAGTTAGGAAACTGTTGTAGTCGTCTACTTGGGAAGTAATAAAGGCTTAAATGAAATAGGTAGCAGTGAAAACTGAATGAACACTCTGAAGAACACCCCATTCTCATAATAGTTAAGAAAAATCCCTTCCATGGAACCTTGATAAAGAGGGAAAGCTGGAGTCAAGGGATGGCCATGTGGAAAACAGTAGAAGTTTGAAGGAATTGTCATACAAATGTATTTTCTTGCATGGGTTTACAATAACTTGGCTCTCTGCCCTATGATTTAAGTTTGTTATTACCAGTAATTGTTAGAAGTAATGACTAATTTGCCCAGATTATAAAATGCCAAAAGGGAAATGTTACCTAACAAAGGTTCTTTCTGAAAGAAAATATTCCTTGAGTATTTATTTTAAAAATATTCCTTTTTTGATAGGCATCATGGCAAAATGGAGAGAGGACCAGCCTTGGTGCCAAGAAGACCCAGGATCAAAACCTACCTTTGTCTTAAGTGAGCTGTATGTGCATGGGTAAGTGATGTAAATTTGCAATTCCCCAGGTAATTCTCTAAGATTGTAAATCACAGGTGAGTTATTGATCTGCATTGGTGAAATGCTTCCAAACCAGGAGGTAGGAATGAATAGGCCCTTAAAATCAGCGATCGAGGCCCAAAACAAAACAAAATAATAATTGCTAACATTCACATAGCATGTTAAGGTTTCCAAAGTTCTTTACAAATATTATCTCATTTTATCCTTATAACAACCCTGAGAAGTAGATGTGATTATTAGCTACATTTTAAGATGAAGAAACTGAGGTAGATAGTGATTAAGTGACTTACCCAGGATCACACAGCTGGTGAGTGTCTAAGACCGGATTTGAACTCAGGTGTTCCAGATTCCAGGTCCAATGCTCTATCTATTGTGCCACCTAAAGGCCTCTAAATAGAAATTATAGCTTTTTCTATATGGCTTCAGAGGAGAAAGATAAGATCAATGTGTGGAATCAGAGTAAATATTTAATAATTGCTTGTTGATTGACAGAAATTACAGGGAGTCAGATTTTGGTTCAGGAATGAAGAATTTCCAAACAATTAGCCCTGTCTAAAAGTCAAATGAGCTGCTATTTGAGGTAATAAGTTTCCTGTCACTGGCAGTGTTCAAGTGGAGATTACATGACCAGTTGTCTGAGGGTTCATCCACCAGGTGGAGGAGCTTGTATCAGTGACCTCTTTGGTCCCTCCAGCTCTGAGATTTTTAGACTCTGTGGCAGCTGCCCACAGAATGCTAAACTATGACAAGGAACCAATCAATCTCGAAGGGTATAGACTAAAAGAAACCAGGCGGTAGCATTTTTAGCTCAGTCTTAACACCAAGAAAAACACAAGCCGCACATCGTGCTATACAGAATACTCACAGTGAATCCTGCGTTACTTTGAATATGTTTATGGCCTCCCATTTGCCACTTGTAATTTGTATCGCATTTTCCTATAAAAAGACAAACATTATGTTCTGTAAATCTCAGTGTTATTTGAGCAGCCTCAAATGAATGCTCTCTGAGGAGCTAGTTCTTGGAAGGAACGTACCACAGTGTCATTGATGTAGTGAATGTGTTTGTAACCGTCCTTATCACTAAATATTTTGTAGTATGAAATGCTGTCATAAGCAAAAACAGGTGCTGAGACAAAGAACTGAAAGATACGAACAGAGATTGCGGTTAAATCAGAAAGAGCTGGGAATAAAGACCATTTCTTTAGTGGGCACTTAGGTTTACAGCCATTAGAATCCATTGCCTTCCCTGGTCATCAGAGATACTGTTTGTCACATACAGAGAATTTTTAGTAATGGTTTTTCAACTGTTAGCCATACATGACCACTAACTTGCTCCTATTTTCTAGTTATTAAACTCCCGTGTTTGTGACATTTTAATCATTTTACATTATATTCTATTTTGGTACTTTGAAATGTGAATTTAAAATTTAAATACATTTACCTGTCTAACAAACATGTTACTCAGTCTTCATTAAGGGCTTTCAGGTCATTTAGTTTGCTGGTCACATCATGAAAATAGTTTTGAAACATCAAAATAAGCGGTAGTCTCTGCTGTTTGGGGAGGCTGAGGATGGTGGATCATTTAAGTTCCAGAATTTTGAACTACAATAGGGCTAAAACCAATAGGCCTTCTGCAACTAAATTCATAACCAATATGGTGAGCCCCTGGAAATGGAGAGCCACCAGACTGCTTAAGGAGGAGAGAACCAGCCAGGTCAGAAAAACAGAGAAGGTTAAAGATTCCTTTATTGGGATTGGGCTCATGAATATCTTTTGTACTTCCAGCCTGGGTGAGATAGAGAGACCCAGTCTCAAACAAAACCAACCAAACAAAAAACATGAAAACACTGAAGACAATGGGCTATAGTTCTTTTTTTGTGTGTGTGGTGAGGAAGGCAGGGCAATTGGGGTTAAGCGACTTGCCCAAGGTCACACAGCTAGTAAGTGTGTCAAGTATTTGAAGCCGCCTTTGAACTCAGGTCCTCCTGACTCCTTGGCCAGAGCTCTACTCACTGTGCCACCTAGCTGCCCTCAGGCTATAGCTCTTACAGGGCCATCTGGTAACCTGGTACTTTTTCATACTGTTATAATTGTCTGGGGCAGCTCTTACTCTGCCTTGTGGCTGCTGGGAATTTTCTATCCCATAACCCACTCCTGCAGGACACAGGGAGACTTAAGGTTGCTGAAAATTATTGGGTTTGGGGATAGATTAGGAATATCAAAGATATCTCATTTTCTAGGAATTCTAGATTGATAGTTCCACCTTGGGTACAAAATGGTACTCCTTGTTCTTCTAGTAATGGGGGTCAGGGATAATTGAATTCCATAGCAAGTTAGCTTCTAATTAAAGTGTACCTAAGAAGCAAAATGGCCCATAGATAATATTTTAATGCTAAAACTACCACCTTCCTAGTAAATTCAGAGTTAGGAGGCTAAGAGCAATAAATCTGCCATTGTTACCTGTGCAGTAGTAGCTGGGGGGCAATTAGATGGCACCACAGTGCATAGAGTGCCACACCTGAAGTGAGGAAGACTCGAATTCAAATCCCACCTCAGGCACTTACTAGCTATGTGACCCTTAGCGAGTGACTGAATCTTTGTCTGTCTCAGTCTCTTCAACTGTAAAATGGGGATAATGATAACACCTAACTCACAGAATTGTTCCAAGGATCAAATGAGATAGTATTTGTAAGGTACTTAGCATGGTACCTGGCACATAGTAGGCACTTATTAATGCTGTCTGGCCTTGGGCAAATTACTTAACCTTTCTGAATCTCAAATATGTACATCTAGAAGTATTGGGTTTGGAGTAGATGACCTCTGAGGTCTTTTCCATTTCTAAATCTATGATCCTAGGATGGCCAGGTTACTTAGTCCTTTACTTGGCCTCAGAAATGTCTGTTGTTGCGGTTTTGTGGCCATCATCTCATGATTGAGGTCTTCTGGTATGGTTGGTCTTCATTTTGCGATATGTAATCCCCACTGAGCCAAATCATGGAAATTCCTTGTTTATGACTTCACTATAACTCTTAATAGAGTAACTCTTAACTCTGAAGAGAGATTCCTCAATTTCAAGAACGGAGGCTCTTTACAAATCAGCTCCATCATCAAAATCAAGACCCATGGCTTACTACTAAGTTCTTTTAAATGTTTATTGCTCTCTTTTTCCATTGATTTCCAAATATAATGCCTCCCTTTCATTCCGAAGAGCTATCTCTTGTAACAAAGAATTTTTAAAAAAAGAAAAAAGAGAAAGAGAAAGAGAAAAAAAGCATTGACTTGAATACCAAATGGTCTCAAAATATTTCAGGACATTCGGTGGTAGAGATGAGCAAAAGATTTTTTGTAGCCCTTTCAGCGAGTTATTTCTCTGAGGAGGTGAAAAAAGTACTGTTATAACTTCATGATGCGGTTCAGTGAAAAATGGTGTAGAGCTTGGTGCCAAGAATTAACAGTCGGGAAAACAGGAAGAGCATTTATGTTAAGCAAAGATTGTGTTATCTTCTTCACTTTTTCCAATGCACACATCTAAGTAAATAATACTTTAGGTGAGCAGGTAACTCAGGTGCAGTAAAGAGAGTGTGAAATATTTATGAGTTCACATTTGGAGAGCAGGAGCCCGTAATGCATTTTGCATTAAAGGTGGCTACCCAATGAGTCACACCTGTGCCCTAGATAAGCACCCAGATCAAGCTCTCACTCGAAGCAAACCGTGACACAGCCTCTTCATTTGAGTCATTTGTCAGGGTCAAATTTCTTGATAATTTGTGCATCTGGATATAAAAGTTTATGAGCCTTTATTTATTACTTGCTTGCTAAGGAGGAGTGCTTCCACATGGCATGGCTCAAGATTGTAGTTGATACAAGTGAAGGAAAGAAACAAGAGAGGTAAAAGTCCTAGTGCTTTCAATCTAATTAATGACTAACCTCAGTCTACATCCAATCAAAATGAGGCTTGGAAACATCCAGAAAAATATCTACTTTGCTTAAATCTAGAGGCTTTGTTGGAAATATAAGCCAGGTAGTGTTTTGTGTCAATTATCAAAATATTTCATTGACCTAAATATTATACTTCAAGTCTTTTTTTTGTTGCAATTGTTCAGTCATTTCAGTCATGTCCAACTCTTCACAACCCCATTTGAGGTTTTCTTAGCAAAGATCCTGGAGTGATTTGCCATTTCCTTTTCCAGCTCATTTTACAGGTGAGGGTTAAGTGACTTGCCCAAGGTTACATAGGTAGTAAAAGTATGAGGCTGGACTTAAACTCAGGTCTGTCCTGACTTCAGGCCCAGCACCCTAGTGACTGCACCACTTAGTTGCCTTCTCTCCAAATTCTAGATAACTTGACTAATCTCCCCCTCTTTTTAGGTTGTTGCCGTAACAATAAAACAACCTACTAAAAAGTTGAAAAAAAGTAATAACCTAGATTTTTGTTGCTTGTTTTTCCTCCAGTACAACACCAAGAAAGTAGCTGGTTTGATACTTTTGCTCTGAATTGTTCGATATTTTACTAATCCCAAATAGGGATCTTGGATAACATAGAGCTACACGGCAAGAGTCAGGAAGACCTAGCTGAAATCTAGCCTTAAACACTTATTATAGGTATGTGACCTGGGCGTATCCCTTAACTTCTATTTCTTTTAATTTCCTCATAAATATAAATATATAATAGGACCATCTTCCAGAGTTGTTGCAAGGATAAAATTAGATAATATTTGAAAAGTGCTTCGTAAACCCTGAAGAGCTATGTAAATGCTAGCTATCATCATCATCTCATCATCATTAATGGAAGGAGCCCTGAACCAGCAAGCAAGATACTTGGTTTCAACTCTTGACTCTATGAAAGCTGTCTGACCATATATCAGTAACTTAATATATGAGTCATTTTCTCATCTGTCAAAAGTAATGTAACATAAAACGATGGCTTTATATTCACTCACCTCTAAGGTCCATTCTAATGATAAAATTTTATGCTGCATCCTAAAGAAACATCAACTAAGATAATTTGAAAATGTATAATAGGAAATAGTACATTGCTATGAAATATATTTCAATGTACACACACATACACGTTATATACACATATATGTATATACACATACAATATGATGGTGGGGTGATGATATACTGGGTTTGGAGTCAGAATTCTTGTTCCAATTCTCTATGATTCTCTAGGCAAGTCTTTTCTGGAATTCAGTTTTCTCTTTTGTAAAATGAGAATGTGGGACTAGGTGACTTAGGAGGTATCCTCTAGGTCTAAATCTGTGATCCTTTCCATCTTTCCTTGAGAGGGTAAATATAATTAGAAGTTTCTGAAATCCAAAATTCTGTCTCTAATTGATGAATGGCCAAAGGATATGAACAGGCAGTTTTCAGAAAAAGAAATCAAAAAGCTGTTTTTAGTCATATGAAAAAATGCTCTAAATCAAAACAACTCTGAGGTACTACCTCACATGCATCAGATCGGCTAATGTGACAGAAAAGGAAAATGACAAATATTGGAGGGAATATGGGAAAATTGGGACAGTGATGCACTGTTAGTGTAGTTCTGAACTGATCCAACCATTCTGGAGAGTAATTTGGAACTATACCTATACTATAAAACTGCACATACCTTTTGACTGAGCAATACCACTGCTAGGTCTGTATGCCAAAGGGATTTTTTTTTTGAAAAAGGGAGAAGGATTTATTTGTACAAAAATATTTATAGAAGTCTTTTTGTGGTGGCAAAGAATTGGAAATTAAAGGAGTGGCTGAACAAGTTTAGGTATATGATTGTAATGGAATACTATTGTGTTATAAGAAAGGAAGAGCAAGAATGATTTCAGATAAAAAAACAATATGCAAAGACTTTACATGAACTCATGCAGATTTAAAAATCTGGAAGGACTTATTTGAATTGCTACTAAGTGAAATGAACATTACTAGGAGAACAATGTATGAAGCAACAGCAATATTATCAAGATAATCAACTGTGGAAGATCTAGTAACTATGATCAGTACAATAATATATCTGAATTACTACTCTGAAGGACTCATGATGAAAACTACCATCTACCTCCAAAAAGAGAATTGATGGATTCAGATTGTATATTAAAACATATTTTCCCCTTTTTTCATTTTCCTTGCTTTTCTCCCCAGAAAGTGGCTATTGCAAAAATATGTTTTGCATGATTTCATGTGTATAATGGATATTATATTTCTTGCCTTCTCAATAAGTGGGGAAAGGATGGAAGTAGGGAAAGAATTTGAATTCAAAATAAAAATGTTTAAAAATTTTTGATCTAACATTAAAAAAGATACTTCAAATTTACTTAAATAAAAATGAGTAGCTTTCTTCCCTTTGGACTGTGAACAGGGTCAAATGTGAAATAATGACATATGGAGTATGTATTTAAAAATGTAACTTCTTTTTAAACAAACATAGGGAATGTGTAATCATTTTCTGTTGTCTTTAATAAAGAGACGCCCTCATATTCTGAACTTCTGACAGGATTACTTAGGAAGTATATTTTTTACATCTGCTAAAGTTAGGAAGTCAATTTGAGAGTGACCAAGAATATAATGAGACTCTTAAAGAAGGCCATTCTTTTATTGAGATCTTCCCACTCGATATGACAAGCCCAAGAATCTTCTGTATGCAAAGCATTGTGCTGGGCACTGGGGATTAAAAGACAGATGCCACCCTAAAGTCACTTTAGGATAAAAAAATAGGTCTAGATCTGGAAGGAACCTCAATGTCCAGCTAGTCCATTTGTCTCATTTTACAGATGAGGAAATTGAGGTCCAGGCAGGTTAAGTGACTTGTGTGAACTCACACAGGTAGAAAACTTCAGAGGCAGAATTTGAACCCAGGTCCTTTGACTAAAGCCAGGAAAGTATGTCATAATGTGTAAGAGTATGAATTCAACAAAGCATCTCCTTTTTCTGAATAACTTTCTTATAGGTTTATTTGGGATGTATTGTAAATATATTAAATGGAATTTATTATATATATATATATATGAATTGGATAAATTTTTATGAAAGTGCTCTTTTATAATGGGAAAATAATCAGAAAAGCTCAATCTGAAGGTAAATGTAAGGGAAAGGTAAATAGATGCCTTTTCTATTAATTTTGGCAGATCTTCATTTATAATTTAACTGCTACCTTGCCTCTTGTAAGTTTCCATATGTACAAAGCATTTAACCCTGTGAATGATTTTTAGATCTTCATTATCCATGTATCCTGAGTTAATGTGTTAAGGGCTCTGAGTTTCCTTTATGCAGTCTAATGTGTCCACCTAGTAGATAAGCATCCTTCCTATAATATAAGCCCACTTCTGTGGGTACAAGTAACATCTTTATCCTGCTTTCTAGGGGAGTTCAAACCTGTCTTGTAATGCTTATCAGAGATAGGTGACTTCCAATGAGATACAATGGAGATAATCATAAAGCAATTTCCCCCCTGGTTCTACTTAGATCCAGGGATAAAAACTACCCAAAGAAGCTGAACAAAAAATATCACAATAAACACAAAAGATAATTTTGAGCAGTCATGAATATTAGAATACCTACCTTCCTGGTGAGTTTCATAAAAAAAAAAAACATTTTCAGTCCAGGTTGCATGGAATTTAATACAGAAAGAGCTATTTTTAAAGAACTCTCTAAAGAAAAAACTATTCTCTATAAACCACCTGTCCAATCAGTTTCCTGTAAAAATCCTATTTGCTTTTTAATACCTTATTAATCAGTCAAAACTATTAAAAATATCTCAGATGTCTGATGAATACCAGGAATCTCACATTGTTTCAGTTCTGTTAATTCTTCTCTCTTTTAAAATAATTTTTAGGTGAGTTCAGGTAGAAGAATTTAGAAATGCATTTTCAAGTGAAGAAATTAAGGTGGCATGAGGCATCTTTCTTACTTCCAATATAGCCCTAAAAACATAGAGCCTGAAATCTCATTCTGAAGATGCACTTTTCAAATTTTGAAATTATCTGGCACAAAATTACTTAAGGAATTACTTCCTTTGTGCTTTTTACCTTTAAATGTGTCTATGAAAACAAGTAATGCCAGTTTGGATACATTTCAAAAATTCCTTTGATAGCTGAGTATCTGTCAAATTTCATGAAAATATTAAGGTAAAGAGCAAAACCATACTCCACCAGCCCATCCGGTTCTGCTTTCTTCTATGTGCTGCTGGCTCTGAATAACAAAATAAGACATTAAGGATTTCATTACAATGATCATCACTAGATTTAACATTCTTAAAAATGGAAATAAAATCATTTTTATTGACTATGTGCAAGGCACTGTAGTAGGTGATTAACTTCCAATAAGAATTTGAAGATGATCTAAATGAGCATTAAAAAAATCATTTGAAGCATAGTTATATTTGAAATGTTGGCTCTTACTATAGACATTTTGTTACTTTTTTCTCTATGGCTTCCAATGTATTGATGTCTTTTCTCCCAAAGGGCAAGGACTCACGTCCATTTCAACATCCTGTGGAGATGTGATGCAATTTAAGTGCCTAGTATAGTAATTAAATAATAGCTGGAGAATAGTCATGTCTCACAGTGGGAACCATGCTAGATTGTTTCCTTCCTTAGTCTCTGAACTCTGAGGAAGGAAAAGGTTAACAATTTGTAGGTCATCCTATTTTTATACATAATCGTAAAATGGAAAATGTTCCAGTTAAGTTTTTTTAATGTAACAGTGGTAGGGTCATTTTTAAAGCACACTTATCCATAGTAAGACTGTATTTCAGTGAGATTATTACATCAAATGGATCATTTTGACATTTTTTTTCCCCATGAGTATTATCTCAGTCTGTCTTCCAGGATGGAGAGTAACTAGAACTTTTATTAAGAACCAATATTGCTAACTTTGTGATCTGGGTTATCTTGATATCTTGCTTTTCTGTCTTAGTTCAGATATATCCATTAAGTTTTATTGATATTGGTCACTTAACCCTTAAATTCTTTTATTGGTCCAATATTTTGTTAAACAGACATTTGTTGGATCACTGACAACTTGTGTGTCCTCAGATCTCTCCAAAGACTTGATCACAGAAAATTTACATTTTGAAAATGAAATGTTTCAGAATATGAACATTAGTAGACATTACCTAATCATGAGACCTTTAGTAAATTTCAGTGTCTATTTTACATACATAACATTAAAATGATCTTTCAAGATGGTCATTACTTATTAAACAAAAGTTTTAAATGTTTTCAAAAAAATATTTTTTAAAGTTGCTACACATTTTCGTAATTTAATAAATGTTTTTCTGAGGAACTTTGGTCTTTATTGCCTACCTTAAGGCTTTAAATAAATGTTATGCCTAAATGACCACAAACATCTAATCACAAACTCCAAAATGCAGTCAATATTTCTAAATGTCTATATGTTTAACATACCCTAAGCTCCATAAAGAAAATCAGAGGTTTTTCTGCTAAAGTATAATAGGAGAGATGAGTATTTTCAAAATACCTAGGGCTAACAAGAAATTGTAACCTTTCCCTGTTTATAATATTATGTTGAAACAAAGATATCTTTCCATTTTTTTTGTTGTTGTTCATCCTTTGTTCCTGAAGAGGACCAGTGACATGATGGAAAGTGAGACCAGAAAAGAAAACAATTGCTATTTATGTTCATTTGAAGCCATCAAGACCTAAACAGTGAGCTGCAGAGGCTTGGGTTGGGGCTATTGTTGGCTATTCAATGAAAGCCAGAATGATTTGGGTTTAAAGACATGTCAAATAGCACCATTTAAAACACAATGGACTTTTTAAAAGTCTGTCTTTTCAGAGCTATATTTCAAGAAATCAAAAATGAAAACTACACAGGACAAAAAGTAAATTGTCCCAGCTTTTTGAAAAAAAAATAGAAGAAGAAGGAGGAGAAGGAAAAGAAGAAATAGCAACATACCCCAACTTCTGCTCAAATTGGCAGGTTGGGTCCCCAGAGGGCAGCTACTATTTTCAGATGACATGGTAAAGACAGTTAATACAAAACTTTCTCCTAAGAACCTGGTTCACTCCTTCTGACAAATACACACAGCATCCATGGGAGGAGCAAGCTTAAACTTAGACCATAATAGTAATGAGGCTCATGTGTAAGAAATATGTGTATCTCACTTAACATTGAGCTAAAAAAAAGCTTCCAGAACATTTAAGAAAAAATTTAAGTATCTTGCAGACAAAGTAATGATTTTAAAAATATTTTTAGCTTGAGTTATTTTGACTTTTAGAGGACCTGAAATATTTTTACATGGAATTCTGATAACTTTTCCCTTGCAAAACATGTCCTGTTTTCTAGATGAAATTAAATGATTTACTTTAATTTAAAGGTTGCTTTTTTTCTTGCTTCATAAATGTTTATTCCACTTGGCCTAATGAAACATTTCTTCCTAATTAAAGATTCCATGAACATCCTTCTGCTTCCAGGTTTCCTATATCCTTGCCTTTCCTTTTTTTCTTCCTCTTCTTCTCTTTTGAATCAAACTTATAAGCCACTTCATTTCATCTTCTCCATAATCGTCTTTTTCATTATCATGTATTTGTCAAAAAGGCTCTTCTGCATCATTCTTTCCTACATTGCCCTAATTTTTTTCTTGTCTTTTATTTTTCTACCATCATTCTGTAAGATTTCATTTCTGACCTTATTTCAGTTTCAGATTCCTAACTATCCAAGTACATTTTATCCCTTTTCCATTACCTTTCTGAATTCCACTTTATGTGTATTACATTTTTAGCTTATTAGTACCTAGCATGAGTATAACTATGAACTTGTGCTATATATTATTTCAGAAAAATAGCGAATTTGTAAGCTGACTTTTTTTTGGAGAGTGCCAAGTAATCATAGCATTAAAACTAACCTTACGATAAACATTAGCTGTAGAAATCTCTGGTTTTGTATATCCATTTTAAGAAAATACAACAATGGTTTTGATGTATCATACCTTTGGACACTCCCAGTCTTGTGTGTTTTCTTCGAAGTCACATATAGACAGCACTGTAACATTTTGGACTCGTTTTAGCCATTGCAAACATATTCGTTCATCTGTTACCCATGTGAGCCAACTAAAGTAATAGTCACTGTAAATAAAACAAAATGGACAGTTATCATCATTTGGTCCAGATTGTGAAATCACAGTTATAATCATAGCAGAACATAATAATATGACTATTGTTGGCATAGCCATTTGAAAAGATGGTGTTATGGGTTGTTTATTAGATATGACAAGATCAAAGGATCGTAAATTTAGAGCCAAAAGCAATCTAAGAGGCCGTGTGGGAGAGTCTCAAGCCAAAGGATGTGGGTTCGAATTCTGCTAGGTAACTTACTACCCGATATGAGTTTGGGAAAGTCAGCTATCTTTTAAAGTCCTTTGTTTCAACTCCCCTGTAAAAGGAGAGGATTAGATCATATAACCTCTAACTTCCCTTTCAGTTTTAAATCTGTGTATAGTTCACAACCTCCTCATTCTACATGTGAGTAAAGGAAGGCCCAAAGACAGTTAAATGATTTGTCCAAAGTCACACAGTGACTAAGTGGCATTGCCAGGAAAACTGACGTCCATGGAAACTTTTACCATGCGCCTTGGATAAGCTGCCCCATGGTGAGCACAAAAAGGATGACAATGACAACACCAACAATAATAGCTAGAATGCTTATTGAGCTTAAAGGTTCGCAAAGTGCTCCATATATCCTGTCTCATTTGATCTTTACATCAGCCCTGTGAGACAGTTACTTATATAATCCCCATTTTACAGATGAAGAAACTGAGGCTGAGAGTGCCTAAGTGACTTAGGGACACATAGGTAGTAAATGTCTGAGAGGAGATTTCCTCAGTCCAGGTCCAATGCTCTATCTATTACACCAGAGATGTCAAACTAGGCCAGCAAAACTCCCCCAGTGAGGCCCAACCACATTAAAATGTAGTTGGAAATGTTTAACTAACTAAAGAAAAATATACTACAACATAGATAATGTTAATTTGTAGTTTTCTAAGTCAGTACACTGCCACAGGGCTCAGGATCCCTTTTTATTGGAAATTGACACCACTATATTATACCAATTGGTTTCCTTCAAGGAATAGTTTTTGAGGAAAGAATTTAAGAAATAATGTCAAAACTATAGATTTTATTCAGTAGGTTAAAAAACAATCAACCAAATTAGCTATTTTGGTATATTAGTTGGGGCCCTGAATTTTTTGCTTTTCAGGTTTATTTTTTCAAATTTTTCCATTTGAAATTTTCAAATTTCACTTTTCAATTGCTGTGAATTGACCAACTACACTAAAATTGTTTCATATATAGATAGAATAGGGAATGTTTTTAACAATGGAGAATATTGATGTGAAGAATCATAGAACGTTAGAATCAAAAGGGACTATAGACATCATCTAGTATAATTCTCATTCTGTAGATCAGAAAACCGAGACTGTAGAATTTGTAACTTGTCTAAAATTATGCAACTAGTTTGTGGCAGAACCAGGCCTGAAAACCTGGTATCTTGTCTCTTAATCCAATGATCTTTTCACTTGTTTTGTAAGATGGTTGATATATAATGATTAATAGTTAATTGTTCATTGATTTGCCATTAATGATTGTTTTATAAGGCATTACCATCTAAACACATAGTCTTATTTTTTTTTAAATCTATATCTGTGATTTCATACCTGTGGAGAATTCCTGGTGTGAAAATTATGCCCACTGCTCTGGATTACCAACTTTTCTTTTTGCTTTTTTTTTTGAAGCGGGGGGAGGGCAGGGCAATTGGGGTTAAGTGACTTGCCCCAGGTCACACAGCTACAAAGTATGTCAAGTGTCTTAGGCTGGATTTGAACTCAGGTCCTCCTGACTCCAGGGCCAGTGCTGTACTCACTGTGCCATCTAGCTGCCCCGATTACCAACTTTTCTGAAAGTTATATTTTTGGACAGTATTTGCTTATGGCAGTTAAGAGCTAAGTGATTTGCCCATAAGCACATAATAAATAATACAAGTTAACATTTATATAAGTTTTTCAAAGCAGTTTACAAATACTATCTCATTTTATCCTGCTAGTAAGTGTCTTGTAATCAGGTCTTTCTGATTCCAGGTCCTGTGCCTCTACACTAGTATAATCTATGTACGTGCTCACTTTTCTGACTGATGCTGTGTGTAGTTGTGAAAGAATGAGCTCTGAGTTTTTGGAAAGAATGTTTTGTTACTACTGTTCATGCAATGTTAATAAGAAGATGCTTTGATTTGAGCTTATTCTGTCCTATGGTTGATTACTAATGGTAAACACACCGATAGGAGCTCATGAACTATACTTTTCAAAGGGCAAACCGAAAGTGTACCTTGAACTTGGGATAGTCCCTCCCTTCAACCCAACCAACAAGGGTAAGTTGGGGGGGGAGCAGTCAACTCAAAGTTGTGTTATACTTAGGGAAAATTTATTTGGCATGTCTCTTGTATGACTTTTTAAAATATAGTTTCTATATGCATATGTTGTAGCCTCTATTTGTAGAATTTAAACTCTTTTAGGCTACGGACAGTTTCAGTTTTGGCTTGGTATCCTCATTGTCTAGTACATCATCAGTGTTTAAGAAATGCTTGCTGATTGTTTGAAAAGAAACTTAATGGTTACAGGGATTTGTTTATCTTCTCTATACATTAACACAGACTGACAAACCCTAGATTATAACTTTTAAAAATGAGGTACGAATCCCTTAAAATCCGAAGCACAGTAATTTCGATAAAGGTAAGAGGAATCAGAGAATACAGTACCTTGATGAAATCATTGCTGGAACTGGTACTTCTCTGGGACCTACATAGTCAGGATAAGCGGTATCAATAATAAATACCCTAACAATAGGATTTTTAGCTCCAGCCTGTCAAGACAATGAATAACAATTTATTAAATTCTATTTCTCAATAGTGTTTAAGGACACTAAGAGTGTTTCAATAGGATAGCAAAAGCGAAGCATATAATAAAATCATCATAAAACCATCTTCTTATCCCTCCCATCCCCAACACTGTTCATTTACATTTCATTTGCAGGGCAATGAGGAATGTTGCATCAAAAAGTATATACATGGAGATAACACTTGGGTGCTTAACTCTGAGTGACCTTTGATGCTTTCATACTTAAGGTATGAAAACTGCACTTTTTGGGGAGGTGAGAAAGGAAGATTCTCTTTATGTGTCACCATAGCAGATCTCTTCCTCCCAAGGGACTCTTTCACATCGACAATTATTTTTCCCTACCTGAAAAAGAAAGATCAGGGGGGCGGAGATGGAGGTTATGTATGGGAGAGACTGAAATCAGGACACTTGTGTTTGAGTGATGAAATTCAGGCCAGGACAGCTCTCACACAGAAGGATACCTGGTTGGTCCTGCTGTTGCTACACCCTTAGGAGTAGGGTAGATTTGCTTCCAAACAAAATATTCGGGAAGGTTTTATTTTGTATATGCCTTTTGGGAGGCATATGCTTACATGTGCATGCTGTCTTTTGATAGAAGGTAAATTCCTTGAGGACAGGAACAATTATATCATGGTATCCTTTGTGCTTAGTACAGTGACTGGCACATGGTTGATGCTTAATAAATACTTGTTGATTGATTGAAAAGAAAATTGTGCTAACAGTAATTTGATTGTCTTCTACTCAATATGTTAGCACAGGCTTACAGAGCCTAGCCTGCAACTTCCTAAAAAAGAAGTGTGAACTCCTCCTAAATAAAATTCAAAGTATAATAATTTCAGTAAAATAAAATGGGATAGCCCCAGGATACACAAATTTTTCCTTTTACCCCTCCTGTTGTGTCCTTCCCTCGCAATGCCCACTATCCTTCATACACAGACATTTTTTCAAGTCCTCAAATTATTTTACTTTAGTTAGAGGGAATCTTGGAGGAAAAAATCATATTTGAATCCAATAAACTTCAAATATAAAGTCTCACATTATACAATTTGGCTTGAATCAGATTCAAACATTGCTCAGCCTGTTTCAGGATTTAGGATTCAGGACCAGGTCGGCTAAGTCTTCCCACCCCTACATCCTTTGGACCGAGTTGCCTTTCCTTACGAGACCACCCTTCCACACATGCTGCCCCACTTCTGAACTTGAACTTCTCCCAAAGCTCCTCACCCCCAAGGAAACAAGGTCCTTATTTGAGCCCCAATTTCTTCTTCGATTTCCAGTCCCTTCTCTCTTCTTGGCAAAACTCAGCTTCCCTGATCTGCTCCTGCTGTCTCAGCTTTTTCAACCCTTCCTGATGTCACCGAAGCCACACGTGCTTCCATATTCAATGCCCTGAAGGCACCATTAGTTTCCAGCCTCCCATCCTGGATCTCTACGCCTACTCTCAGAGACTCTCCAATCTAGGCACATAGTTCCTGGCTGACATCATTTCACAAAAACTATTAAGTACCTCTTCAACTTCATTACATTTCACTTACTTTGTCTCAGGACAGAGTGGGTTTATTCTAAAATCTACATAAGATTCAGGGGAAAAAGGAAGTTTTTTTTTTTAATTTTGTTTTTGATACTACTTGCACTCATAGAGACAGTGTAGCCTAAAAAAGAATTTTTTTTTAAACCCAGGACAGCCCAGAGTATTTCATTGACCCCATGATGGTATTCTTTCAATGCTTAGTCTTTGAAAACAACTAAGAACAGCTCTTCTAAATACAATTCAGTTTCCATATCTAATGGAAAATTAAAATTTTTAATTCCCTTTTTCAGGTCCCCTATAAAAGTTAGGTATGAAGTCTATGAGGGTCTCAGCTCTTCTCCTATCATGGTCTCTAGGCAGTTCAGAATCATAATGAAGGGTCACTAAGCTTTGCCCAGGTCACAAATGTCCAGGCATTGCCAGCATTTGCAGTACTTCAGAAGTGTAGAAACAATACACACAGAAGCAGATGGCACAGTGTCTGGACAAGTGCCAAAATTGGTATCATGGACCGGGTTCATATTAAACCCCTGGCACTTAGCACCTGTGCCATCTCGGGCAATTCACTTAACCTTTCTGGGCCTTAGTTTCCTTATCTGTAAAATGACCTCCCATTTGACCTCTATCCCTTCCAACTCTAGATCTATAATAATGATTAGCAAAAAGAGTCAAATGAGGGAACAATAAAATGAGGTGAGACAAGTATTTAGTAAGCACCTCCAGTGTGCCAAGCACTCTCTGGGTGCCAGGGAGACAAGAACAGAGAACAAAGCAATCTATATTCACACTGAGCTTACATTCTAATGGGAGAGACAGCAGGTACATGGCTGCTGTTCAGTCATTTCAGTCGTGTCCAACTTTTCGTGACCCCATTTGGGGTTTTCTTGGCGAAGATCCTAGAGTGGTTTGCCATTTCCTTCTATATCTGTCTATCTATCTATCTATCTATCTATCTATCTATCTATCTATCTATCTAGCTATCTATCTTTCTATCTATCTGTCTATCTTTATCTATCTATCTCTATTTATCTCTATCTAGTATCTCTCTCTAGCTATCCCTATCTAGCTATCTCTATCATCTCTATCTATCTATCTCTATCTCTATTTATCTATTTGTCTCTCTCTATCTCCATCTATCTATCTGTATATCTCTATCAACCTCTATCTGTCTATCTATCTCTATCTCTACCTAGCTATCTCTATCATCTATCTCTATCTCTATTTATCTATCTTTATTTCCATCTATCTGTCTATCTCTATCTGTCAATATCTATCTATCTATCTATCTATGTCTCTATCTATCCATCTATCTACCTATCTATCACTGTTAAATACAAGGTAGTTTGGGAAGCTGGGCCCTAGGCACTGGGGGATCAGAAAAAGCTTAATCCAGAAGGTGAGAGAGTATATGAGTCAGAGGTTAGGTGGGTGGGGCAGCTAGGTGACTAGCTATGTGACCTTGGGCAAGTCACTTAACCCCAATTGCCCTGCCCAAAAAACAAAACAAAACAAAACAAAAAAACAAAACCAAAAAAAAAAACAGAGGTTAGGTAGGAGAATATTCCAGGAACTGGGGGGGAGGGGCAGACAATGCAAAAGCAAAGAGAGGGAATTCAGTAGACTGAGTGTGAGGAACAGAGATAAGGCCACTTTCACTGGACCACAGAGCAAAGAACGGGGAGTAACAACCAAAGAATCTGGAAAGAAAGTCAGTTCGGGTTGTATATAGGTCTTTAAAAGCTAAACGAAGGCATTTCTATTTTATCTTCCAGGCTGCATGGGGCCACTGAAGGTGATTGAATAGAGGACCCATATGGTCAGATCTGCATTCAGAGAAAATGATTTCTTCCCTTCTTTAACCCATCCAACCCCATTCTGTCACACCAGTGTCTGGGTGTCTCTGATTTCTCACCCTGTGACAATTGCTTTGTACCCCTCAACTGGAAATGTCTTTCATGTCAGTGACACGGGTTTGGTTTATAATGATTGTCCATAAAGGGCAGCTAGGTGGTGCAGTGGATAGAGTGCTGGGCCCAAAGACTCATCTTCCTGAATTCAGATCTGGCCTCAGACTTACGAGGTGACACAGCTAGTCACTTAACCTGTTTGCCTCAGTTTCCTAATCTGTAAAATGAGCTGGAGAAGGAAATGGCAAACCACTCTAGTATCTTTGCCAGCAAAACCTTAAATGGGGTCACAAAGAGTTGGACATGACTGAAAAGTAACTAAATAAAACCTGAGCTCAAAACTTCCTAGCTAGGGCTCTGTTGGACCCTCTATTCAATATTCCTCTCTGAGTGTAGGGAGATGGACATGAAAGCAGAGAATAATTGAACGATAGAATTTTTAAGCTAGAAAGGCCAAAGAGATTATTTAGAGATTACTTAGCTCTCTCTACTCTCTGCCATCCCCAACACACACACACACACACACACACACACACACACACACACACACACACACACACACACACACTTCATAGATGAAGAAAGTGATGCTCCTAGGGTCTACAGTTCTGTATCAAACAGCTCACCTGTCCTTATAGCTAGAGAGAATTAAGCCAGTGCCTGCCTGAGAGAAGAATCAATGAAGTCAGCATTTAGGCTTCTCTTTCCGGTTCACATTTTAAGACACTTGAAGAAGGGTTAAAAAAAATGGAAATTTGAATTGTGAGCTTAAAAGTTAAAAAGGACCAAAATGAAATTTAGCTTATTTCCCCTCCATAATCTAGACCATATGCTTTCCCAAGATGTACGTTGCAAAGGCAACCTCATGCAGCACACCCAGATGTCCGATGTACTAGAAGTTTAAACAAAGAATGCCCCATTGCTTTTGTAACACATAAGGAGATGAAGTTTTCAAAGCATGTCGTTCCCACCTTTGTTCATGGTTATTATTGTTCGTGTTTACACCAAGGGAATAAAAGCATCTGTTAAAAGTAGTCAACATACCTTCGGGTAGGGGATATTTATTGTTCTAGGATACTGTTCATCACCATAATAAGAATATGTAATAACTGGTATATCTGTATCATTAAATTCTGCATATGCTAAAAACCTTCCATTTGGAGACCACCAGAGAGCATATTTTATAGCAAGCATTTCCTCTGAAAAATAAGCACCTCCATATTAATTACTGTTATAATTTACTTTTCAAAATAATTACAGATACTTTCAAATAACTCTTTGTTGACTAAAAGGATCCTCTTATAGGACTGACATGCTACATGAAACAGGTCCAGTAATTTAAAAAAATCAAGTATTTGTGGTAAACATGAATATTTTCTTATTGTATCCCATGTCAAAATTTTAATCCACTTATGGCCAAGAAATATCAATTAATAATCTATTGCACAGATGATTTTTTATGATTATTATACATTGGTTCAAAGTTTCTAAAATGCCTTACTTAGGTTATCTGATGTGAACCTTACAACCACATTGTAAAACAGCTACTATAGATATTGTTTATGCTCATTTTAAAAAACGAGGATGCAGAGGCTCAGAGAGGTTATTACTTTATCCATGGTCACACAGCTAATAAATGTCAGAAGTGGGATAGAAGCCCAGGTCTTTCTGGCTACAGGTCTGTTACGCTGTCTATTATCCCACACCGAAACTAGAAACCGTCTCTTTATTAATAGTGGATTGACATCAGCAGCAATGATTTCTCAGAACCATTCCTGGTTTTAACAGTTCTCCTGCAGCCAGAACTGAGGGAAACAGGCTTACACTGGAATGTGGGGCCTCAGTGAAAGTGGGAAGAATGGGTCCCTCAGGGAGGTTGTGGAATTGCTTTGCAAGCTTTCTTTTGACAGCAATAGCTAAGATGGATTTTTCATAGAGGAGAGAACTGGATGTAATTACATTTCTATAAGTTCCTCTCAGACTTGAGATTCTCTAATTCTATGATTCTACGCTCAGATTTCAACAGGATTTTCTTGGTTGTAAATGTCTCTTTTGGAAGCATTTGCCCTGGAAAGGAGGGCAGAATGTGTGAGAACCATGGAAAATAAAGTATGGACTTCCACTTAAGGACCCAGCAATCAGCATAATCGTGGGCACATAGTAGGCAATTACTGTTTATTGATTGCTTGATCTAGACAGAGAATTATGCTGCTGCTGATGACAGTAATAATAATCTTTTAGTAGTAGAAGTAGTTGTCATTCACATTGGACTTTAAGACTTACAAAACAATCCTCATGACTACCCTGTGAGGTTAGTATGGTAGCTATTATCATGCCCATCTTATAAATGAGAAAACTGGTGCTAAAAAAGATTCTGTCTTCTCCCCTTTTGGAGAAAACAGGAAATGTTCCTCAGTATAAATACCTGAAAAATGTGTACACCAAATTCACTTTATAATGTAAATAATCTGTGGCTTCTGCTGCTATGTTGATGATATTAATAATAATTCATAGTGCTAAGTCTCCTTGACTCTCTGCTTTGACGTTACGAAGAGAAAATCTAACAGAGGCTCGCAGATCTTGGGGTCTAGGTTTGGACCTGGGCCTGCGATCTCATTGGTGTAGGGAATTCTCAGTGAGGAAATTCTCTCTACCATTGCAGATCAGCAATTTCTTTATAATTTATAGTTTTAGAGAGTTGTTTGGGGCCAATGAGAGGCTAAGTGGCTTCCCCAGCATTACATACCCAGAATGAGTTGCAGGCGGGACTTAAACCCAATGTTAACCCCAAGGATGGCTTTCTAAGTCATCATGCCAGGTTGCCACTTATTGACTAATTACCTCTGATTCCCTACATCACTTGATGCCATGTTAGCCAAGGACCTACCTAAATATGGATGGAGCCCAGCCCTACTGACCTTATGAAGCTATTTTCAAATAAGAGGTAAAACAACAACCCCAGCCGTCACACTAGCTTACCTTCATAGACCCAATCGGGAATTCCATTAAAAATCTGATTGTCTTTCCCAGTAGATGTTATTTGAATAGGTGGGTGTCTCGGGGTTTGTTTCAAATAGATATTGTTTTGATAGACATATGCCTAGAGAAGAACACGAGTTTGTTAGTAAGTATAACGGCAAGGGAAAAATGAAATTGGCATTTTCTTCGAAAATGATTATTATTGAAACACAGTTGTTAACTTGCTATTGGTTTATATGCAAAGGAGCTCACATCTGAAATATTAACTTAATGTAGACCCTACCCAGAATGTTTCCCAGCAGGACCAACTATAATTTTTGTGGAAAAGGTTTATTTCAAACCTTTAATAATATATCATGTTCTCTCATTTGCTAACAGTTCTGAAAATTAATACTTTTCCTACTACAGTATGATATACAGATCTCTGATTATGCATGAATAATTTATAGAATGCTTTATCAACCATCCTACACATAGTCAGGTCTATTAGTTTCTGCACTTAATCTAAGAAAGTCATGAAAATATTTTTACTGATGTTTCTTTTAAAAACTCATTTTTCAAAAGATAAAAATTTAATGTATAATTATGAACCCTAGGTTTTATTGACTTTTTTTTGACGCATTTCAATTTATCAAAATTGGTTTAAAAAACAGAAGTAATTATAAATGGATATTTGCCAGTGGAATATATGTTTCTTGAGGTGAGAGCCTATTCTTTTTTTGTCTTTGCACCCTAGTGCTTTGCATGTAATAGATGCCCAGTAAATGTTGAAATGAATTCCCTTCCAGGGAAGTAAATTAAACAAACAGAAAACTGAAATTATCAATTTCTGGTGGATTAAATAGTAAAAGTTATTCTGTATATTAAGCAATTACTAACCAATTTACTTCCAACAGGTGACCAACATAAATACTGAATTGGATGAGGAAGTTCATTTTCTGTTGTAAAATCTCTAGAAAGAAAAAAAAATTTATTATACCACGAATAGCAGAATATCAATAGAAATAGGCAAAACCAAAGTGGAAAAACATTGAATGCATATGCAAGGGAGTATGGTGTATTGAAAAGTTCACTGACCTGGGAGTAAAGAGTCCTGGACCCTAGTTCTTGCTCTGACCCCAACTAGCTAGATGACTTTGGGCATATGTTAACATTTTTGGGCCTCAGTAATCCCACCTATAAAATATGGTGACTGGCTGTATTCAGTAGTCCATAAGGTCCCATTAAGGCTCTGAAATTCTATAAAGTAGTGTAACCTACCTTTCAAGGCACAGAAATCCAGGATACATAGCAAAAGACATTTGGAAACAATTTTCTATGCATGTGACTGAGATTTGTAAAATTATAATAGAGCCAAAATTCATCTTCAACATCCTCATTTATAAGTCCCAATGTCTTTGGGCTAATAAAAAATTCACATTTTAAAAAATACAGATACTATTTGAAAATTTGTACAAGAGTTCGCCTTAAGTCAAACTTCAAGCAGAGAAAAAGAAGAGGACCTTTGATTTCTGGCTAAACTGAAAACCGGTTTTCATTTGGGGCAATATGCCTTCATATTACAAAGCCCTCCACCCAAGGGAAACTTTCAAACATTCTATGGCCCAAAAAACTCAATTTAGTGATTGATGTCACAGTGTTATTTGGGGAGTACTAGTTCACTGGTTTTTATGTAAGTTTTCCCGAGAAGCTTTGGCAATGAGCTCAATGAGTGATGAGAAGAGCGAGATGCTTCCAGGTTTACCATGGTCATAATTTTTTCCGTTTATCATTCCTGAAGATTGTAGTAATGGCTGCATTTGGACTAGTCTAATGAGGAAGCAAAGCAAAATGCTGCCTTAATATTATTATTTGAGAGACAGACAGAAAGACTTACCTGTTCAAACTGTCTAAGGAAACTGGGGTAGTGAAAAGAAAACTGGCTTTAGAATGAAGGAGACCTAAAAATCCCTCTTCTGCCACATACTAGGTGTGTGACTCTGAGCAATTCATGTAGCCTTTCTGAATTCCGGATAATTCTCTAGCACAGTAAATTGCACACTAGTATTGATATGCATTGGTAGAAGAATTGGGATTTCCCTACACCAATAAGATTACCAGTAGTGTCCAACCTCTGCTCCCCCTACCAAATGGATCTTACTACGATACCTAAAAATCTCAAATAACTTGCTGCCTTTGAACTAAGCGTCTGAAAAACTTTATGAAAATGCAAATCTTAGCAGAAAAGAGCAATGCATTAGCGGTCATTAACACCTTAGGTTGAATTTGTTTATCGGATTAGTCAGTATGAAACCTAGACTCCATATAGGAAAGGGAAGATAACTTTTTAAAGAGTAAATGTTTGACACTTTTTGTTTTTCATCACCTACAATTTTTTTTCCTCTATAGGAGATGGTTAGAGGGATAAAGCAGCTGTGTCCCAGAATCTATGGATGAAGGCAGGTATCATTTACCAGGCTTATATGAGTATCAGAGAATAACCTCAGGGATAGTGTTGGTCACTTTGTAGGTTGATCCAAGAAGCATAGAAGGAAAGTGGGTGTTTGTGGTGACATTGTACTCATTGTGTGTGGCACAGTGTTTGGATATCATCTACATTTTCCAGCATATACCTTATAATAACGAATTTTTTAGAAGGAAAGAATAAAACTCATCGATATATCAAAAAATTTCATACTATATGCAGTGTTCCACACCAACAGTCCCCTACCTGTGCAAATTAGCAGGAGGTGCCTCCTCATATTTCTCTTGGTTATTCTAATTTTATCATATTCAGTTTTAATTGTTTTATTGTTGATCTCATTTACACGGTTGTGGTCATTGTGTATATTGGTTTCCCAATTGTCTTTGCTTTACTTTATATCAGTTCGTGCAAATCTTTCCTTGCATTTTTGTATTCATAATTTCTAATAGCATTCCATTACAACAATATTCCATTACATTCACGTCCTATAACTTTTATTCATTCCCCAAACAATGAGCACAGGCTTTCTTTCCATATCTTTGCTACATAAATAAGTCCTGTTATAAATTTTGGGGTATATTATTTCTTGTTGACCTTTTTAGGATATATGCCTAATAGTGGAACCTTTGGGTCAAAAATTGTAGACACTTTAACCACTTTCTTCACATAATTCCAAATTGCTTTCCAGAATGGTTAAACATTCCACAGCTCTACCAACAATGCATTAGTGGAGCCAGATAACTTAAGAGGGAGTATAAAGAGTGAAGAAATATTTGGAGAATAGGCTTCTTCTCCTAAGCTAGAAAGCTCAGCATAAGGATCCTGGATATTCATGAGAGGAAAATGCTGAATGGTAATACTGTGTACGTTAAGGCAGACAAGTGGGTCTTGCAGACACCCTTATCTTATTTTGCATATCTTTTAAGGGCTTGCTTATAAGCCTTTTATGAAATTTTATGGCACTCCTTTAGTGTTGAAGAGCAGTCAATACAATTATTCAAGTAGACTTTTTTGAAAATATTGATATTTGTACCCTTGAGTCTCTTCCAACTGGTAGTGACATCTTTACAGCTCAGTAGATACTCGTTTCTGACGTCTGTTATGTGTATTATTTTAGAATGACGGAAATCATTTCAGGAATCTCTTCCTACGTAAGATGAATTAAGTCATCGTTGTTTTTCAGGGGTTGTTGGAATCATGCACATCTTAATTAGGTTCTAATTAAAGATTCCAAGATGATCCATTAATTTGGTTTTGAAGAGAACAATTTTTGACTGAATTTACTGTTTAGTGGTTAAAAATTAATCATGGTGCTGAGATGCATGGCATGAAAGAACTGTGAACCAATCTGCCTTCTACTTTACTTGAAACCTGAACTCAGTTTTTAGGTCTAGTGGTAAAGTACAGCATGAAAAATTTCAACGTGTTACAGAGGAGAACAATGAAAATTACTCAACATTTGAAAAGGCCTCTCTGAGAAAGGGTAAGTTTATTTTTCTATCTTCTGACATATTATAAATTCCCTGATACTATTTTCTTTCCTCTCTGTCCCTTTCACAGTACCTTCCACATAGAATGTGTTGATTTATTTAATATGCAGATAAGGAGATTACCTTCCACATAGAATATGTTGATTTATTTAATATGCAGATAAGGAGGTTACAGGGTAATCTGATGAGCCTTTAAATATATGTATTGAATAAATGACTAACATATTTACTCCATAAGAAGAGATAAAATGAACAAATAGCAGCCAATGAGATTCAGATTATGTAGTAAAAATAAATTCTTATCTTTAAGACATTAGTCTACTAAAGGACATTATGATTATTCTTCTCAGGATCTCTAAAAACATGTGAGCAATAACATTACGACACTTTAATGGATCGATAATTTTATTGCTGTAAATTTTCCTTCTAATGATGTTGATTGCAACCCATACATCCATATTCTTCATGTGAGACTCTTAGCTATATCTTTCCATGAAGCTTCTATAAAGGATCCACTCATTATGTTGGAAGCCTACTTCAATGTCATTTAACTTTATACTTGGAGGCAAACATCTAAGACTATAAATTGCAAAGAAAGTGCTGGCCTGTAATAGTAGAGAGAATTTCCTTATCTGGGAGTTCACTATACTAATAAAATCAAAGATCCAGTACCTATCCTGAAACTACTATGTATACCATTATAATACTCAAGCTATCTCTTTTCCTTCTCTCTTAATATGACTGGCCTTCTTCAGAAGATCATACATTTATTGGATGATAGATTTTTGTGCCACTTGTCAAATGTAAGTCATCATTGATAAAATGCCACAGCTTATTTATGTCTACCATACATCTCTACAGTTTTGACTGTTTCTAGATTGTGGTGTTCCATGTGTCACAGCCAGATAGCATCACTAGGAAAATATTGAAATTAAAAAGATGATTGAAAATGACTAAACAGGTTGTAGAAAATAAGTGAAATGGAATATTTCTTTAAGAAACAATGAATTTAATGAATGCAGAGAAGTGCAGGAAGACTTTTTTATGAACAGATGCAAGAGAAGTAAGTAAAATCAGGAAAACAAAGTATGTGTAGTATCATATCCGGGCTACTTCTCCTTCTCTGGCTCCCACTCACATTGACAGACTGGGTCCTCAGAGGGTTGCTGATGATTTCTCCCCTCAAGATTCTAAGCATATCCCTGAAAGGCCAGCGTAACCCTGAGGGTTCAGGGTTTCTAATAATGTTGCTCCTGAACTCTCTCTGGGTGTGCTTGCCATTGATTGTAAGTCAGACTTAATTAGTTTTTAGAAAGGTTATTTAAAGTATATCTTAGTAAAGCCAGAATATTTACTAAGCATCTCTAGGAAGGACAATTGTTACAAAAAAATATTCCATACTGGAGGTTGACTCTCCCCTTAAATGTCCCTTGCAATAAAAGGGTAGTGAGCTGCACATACAGAAAACCTGTGTGCCAGAGGGGTAACTTACAACTCCTTCTCTCCCTTCATGAAGAGCTCATGAAGTTCCTTTAGGTGAAGTTCTTTGCTGAGCTTTGAGAGTGAGTGCCCTTTTAGAGATTTGTGACTGCTTTTTTGCGGTGTGTGTAATCAATCTTTGCTGTGTCTTTTGGTACATGATGCTCCGGTGGGCACTGCTACCAAGGCTAAAGAGACTTCTAGATCTTCCAGCCTTTAAAAGTTTACAAAGTTAGAATCTGTTCTATTCTATCTCTGTCTCTAGATTCACAGCTGCCTTTTCTTGGGAGATCTTTCATTTGCCAACAGCATGTCTTTCTCTAGTCCCAGCTGGGTGTGCGGTGTCCTAATAGGATAGTTAGTGGAAATAGTAAATGGGAAGGGGGTAGGAGAGCCCCTCTCAGGGGTTTGGACTCCTCAGATCCTGAATTTGGAGTCTTTTCCCACTCAACTGACTAGCTCCAAACTTTTTATATGTAGTCTGGGAAACATTGTGTAATCTTCTTCGATCAATTACAAGGTATTTCCAGTGTGTGTTCATTTGTCTTTATCCAATTTATTCACACCTAGCTTATTTTTGACTGATTTACTTGAGATATCTGGGCTTTTCAGGATGAATTGAGGCGGGGTGGACTCCCCTATCCTTACGTATGCAGTGGCTACAAATGATGAAAATGGAAACAAAAACAATAATAAAACAATTGAAACTGAATATTGTGAAATTGTCATGACCAAGCCTGGCCTCAAATAAGAGCTATGAGAACGTACCACATTCTCTGCTTTCCTGAAACAAGGAACTATGGATATAGAATAATACATATCACACTGGACTTGGTACTATTAGTTGGCTGAACTGATTTATTATTTTTTTTTATTTGTTAAAAGAGATGGCTCTCTGGAAAATAGGTTGAAAGATACAACAGGAAAAGTAAACAATAAGAAAATAAAACAATTAAAATTTTAAAGATAAGCTTTGTTCTTTAATTAAGAGCACAGATTAATATATTGATTTCTAGTTTTGGAGCAATTTCTATGAATGATATCATTTGACTGATCCTCAGAACAAATCTGTCAGGTAGTATAAGTATTATTCCCATTCTAGAGATGAAGAAACTGAGGTCCAGAGATTTAAAAGTGACTTGCCTAAGGACACATAGCTAGCTAGTAAGGTAACTGATCTTGACCTTTTACCTAGGGCTTTGGACTCCAAACTAGCCCACTGACACTTCCACTCTACTATACCCTGCTTCTTATAAGCAGTTAGTCACCTTTGAGGTTGGGCACATTCCTCCCTATAAGAAGGTCCCTTCTAACTCTGTGGTTTTCATTGTCTTAAAAAGCAGAAAAACATATATCATGTCAAGACAAGTAAACCCTTGGTAATATACAGAGTCTATGCCGTCTTTCAGGTAAAGCCATTTTAAATAAGAAAAAGTCAAATCAGCATTCCCTTCCCTAGTATTTTTCTTCATTGTGGAAACTTAAATGTGACATATCTACTCTCCAGAAGCAATAGGCTAAAAAAAAATAGGTGTGTTGGGAAACGGTTGATGCATAACTTTTTCCCTAAAATGATTTTATCCTTGAAGCTTAATTGGCAAATCATTTCTAACTAGAACATGCATTTTGGGTTGGAATTTCCAATGAAATACCAATGGCTGTCCCAGATATAGTCCTGTTGTAGAATAGACTGAATAGGAAAGATTAGCGAACGAAGATACAATTCACGTGTTCCTCCATGAAGCTTCCCGTGATCTCTCCTCCCCTCACTTTGTAACCCCAAGCTGAATCTCTTCTTCAAATGTGATCTCTCCTTCAAATCTCGCAAAGCCCTTTATTTATTCTAATGCGGCAACAATCCTTTTAACTTTAAACTCAAATTCTATTACTCTTATTCTATTTCCACACTGTTTAGTGACTGGAAGGTATTTTAGGTTGGCCTCTGCTGTGAGATTCACATAATGTCACTTAATGAATTTTTATGGAATGAACGACTGACACTGTAAACTCATTCATTCTCCAGTGGTTGATAATGACTTGCACATATATATATATAAAAATATATATGCACATATATTTATATTTAATTAGTGTTAGATAAATTTGGAATCAAATCAAAGAACAATTAAAATGAAAGGAGTGAAGGCAAAGGGGAAGAGGGGAGAAATTTTTTTAAAAGGTCAAATGAAGAGGAGAGATTGGAACAGCATGAAGCTGCTAAAATAGGAAGATATTATAGAACTACAAAACCCCAAATTTTAGAACTAGAGTAGAGATCAATGCTCTCTCGAAGCTCATTGTATAGATGAAGAAATTGAGGCATAGCTTAGAAAAGGAAGGGACTTACTTAAGGTTAGAGAAAGGCAATCTGAATATTTGAATGCAAGATGAAAGTCCAACATCTTGATATTTAGGGTTCACAGTATTCAATTAGCATGAATATTACAAAACTTTGTTTCCTAATGAAAATTGGCACTGATCTGCCTCTTAAAAAAAGCAACAAAATAAGGAAGTTCTATTCTCAAATTAGGATTTCCAATAGAAGTTTCTACAAGTTAGCTTTCACTATTCTATTCTATTATTCTGTCCTATTCCAGTCTAACATATTGTATTATATTACGTACTATCATATTATATTGTATTTCAATGTCATATATACACATGTGTAAATAGACAACAGGTCTTACCCATTTATAAGGTCAAAAATATAATATGTTGCTGTGTAGGAATATCTCCAAAGCTGTCAGATTGAAAAAGAAAAACAATTATGATGAAAATAATTCTCATGGGAACCCCAATCAATCTTGCAAAATTCAAGATTATGAAAGAAACATTATCATATAGGCAGTGTAGGATTGAACACAATAGTACCCCACTCAGCCTTGATGGACTTTGCATCTTTTTTTTAAACCATAGACCCTTGTGTTTCTTGGCACACTCCAAAGTTCTGATCCCATAATGCTTTTACCTCATACTAGGTCCGTCTTACCTGTTCTTAATTTAGATTAAGTCAAAGTACCATAACATTATTCACTTTAAAGAAGAGCTGCATTAGTGAGTAGACTGGGGAAATTTTATTTATTTTTAAAAAGTAAACATTTATTGAATAGGCAATCATAAGGGAATTTTTTGTTCATTCAACTAAGAATTAAATGAACTTTGTAATACCTGCACAATACCTACATGTGACATAATAATACACACTTTGAAGCTAAAAAGCATATTATGTGAATAAATGAAAATGCAAATTCCCTTGTCTGAGACCGTGGGTCTGCGATCACCCTCATATGGGCCTATGTTAACTAAGATCATTGGATAACTCAGAATAATACTACTATGAAGAAAAGAGAGGTGAATGTTGGAATAAAGGTTCAGAGCTGCATCCTATCAATATGTATATATATATATATATATATATATGTATATGTATAGTTATTTTGTGAGATACTGGCTTGCACACAAGTGATTGTTTTTCAGAATAATAAAAACAATTTGTGTGTGTTTTGTTTCATATATTTTCTGTAGCATGTGTGCTAGGTAGAGATGAAGAGTGGTATTCTTTTCAAGACATTCTTGAGTGTTTGGCAAAGAAACTTCTCTGAGTTAAAAAAATGCTATATCAATGGCTTACCAGGAAACAGTGACTTACCATCTACCTGGGAGATGAACAATTGACTGGGTGATGAAGATGGACAAAAAATGACTTTTACTCTTTATAGTAAAGATGTGCGGCAGAATAGGATTCAGAATAGTATTTTGAATCCAAAAGTAAAGGAAAAATTGGACATAGAAACTGGAGATAGTTTGCATATAGTATTTTTGCCTAAATACCACAAATCAAAAATCTAGTTTGACAATGACTTCTTTATGATCATATCTCCAAATTCCACATTATAGTATAAGGGGGATAACGACCAGCTATTTTCCATTCTTGCTGAGATTAAAAAAAATTGATGAGAATCTAGTGAAAATAGCTCTGAGTTGAGAGTTGGAGGAAATGGCATTTAGTCCTGCCTCTAACACTGACTCTGTGAAACTGGATGTCAATCGACATTTCTGTACCTTAGATTTCCCATTTTCACAATCAATATAATAATAAATGCTCTTCTTTAAGTTACATGATACACTGCAGGATGAAATTCGAATTTCTTTAGTCATAGGGTGATAGTCCTTGAACTGGAAGGGACCACAGAGGTCATCTAATCAAATCCCTACATTTTGTAGATGAGAGAACTGGGTGAGGCCTAGGTTAAGTGATTTGTCCAATATCATAAAGGTCAGAGTTCTAAATGATGGTTTATAAACTTTTAAAGGACATCCTATTCAGAAATTAGGGATTGTTTGTACTACTTTTATGTTGTTTTTCCTTTGAAAGCAAATTAAAATCCATAAAGGCATGTTTTAAATATAAAGTCTTATTTGACCTAATTCTCCCCATTTATCAGGACTAACTCTGTTTGGAAGAGAATTAAATACTTTTCTTATTCCTAAGAGTATTTCCTTAGCTACCTGGTTTCAATGAACTGAAACATGAAGACAACTCAAGAATATCCTGAAATACTCAGTTATGTCTTCTTTTTCTATCCTAAAAAGTCACTCTGTTGTTCAGTCATTTCAGTTGTGTTCTGACTCTTTATGTCCCCATTTTGGGGTTTTCTTGGCAGGTTTGCCAATTCCTTCTCTAGTGGAACCAGTGTATCCATTTTTGTCAGTCAATCAGAGGTTAAGTGACTTGCCCAGGGTCACACAGCTAGTGAGTGTCTGAGGCTAGATTTGAACTCGTGAATATTAGTCTTCCTGACTCCCTGCCAAGCGCTTGATCCACTACGCCACCTAGCTGCCCCCAAAAGTAACTAGGTACTGGGAAATCTGAAAGTGAAGAGCAACTCAGGAAGGCTAGTTCATGTAGAAAGATTTCCCCAGCCTTTTCTACTTGCTTGTGCAGACACAGGTATTGGACAAAATTGTTTCTAGAGTTTGTTAAATAATGGACTTGAGAATGTACATGCACAAACACATACAGGCAGGCAAATTACGCAGCTAACATAAGAGAATACCTTTGAATAATCACTTTCTAGATAAGCAAAGTGCCGATCAGATGATAATCCATAATTTGAAGCATTCACACTCTTCTGAAATTATAAAGAAATTGATTAGAGAACAAAAAAATTTAACGAAGATTGGTTACCTTGCATTTGAATAAGTTGAACACCTTTAAATAATATTATTGGAAAGTATAGATGTATACAATACTTTACCATGGTGCTATTGCTCAAGAGGATAGATGTTTCTCCCGTTTCAATATTATACAATAGAATGTTATCATCTGCAGATTTTCGGAGGTATTCATGTCCTTTAAACAGGAAGGGAGAAGAAGAATGTAACTCGACAGTGATCTTATTTAAAGGAAAATGAGTACTTCACTGGGAATGAGGACACTTAGGTTCCAGCACTAACTTGTGATAGGACCTTAGACAAGTGCTTGACCCTCAGTTTCTTCATCTGTAAAATGAAATAGTTGGGAATAGTAAGATCCTTCTAGCTCTGTTTCTTAGGGCACAAGTATGCACATTTTGATTAATACCAAACCTCCCTAATTATAGTTACTATTGAAATATCACTATGTTAACAAGATATCCTTCTACAATTGAGATAGGAAATCTAAACTGCACTACATACATAGGTACACTTCTTTATGAAACTTAACATTTTAAAAATTTCCCTTTTAGGTACTGAAACAAAACAATCAAAAATGAATGTTTTGAAAGTACAATGACCAAGCCTGGTCCCAAAGCAGAGCTATGACAGGGTCATCTTTGCAGAGGTGGGTAAGGAATGCCATATATGTCAGACTTTTTCAATATGTTGGTAGGTTTTATTAAACTGTTTTTTCCCTTTTTAAGTCTTTGCTGTAATGGATGGCTCTCTTGGAGGGAGAGGGGATAGGATACATTAGGAAATCTAGGTGTTATAAAACAAAGGATATCAGTGTGTGTGTGTGTGTGTGTGTGTGTGTGTGTGTGTGCGTTTAAATTCATCTTTAAGGGTGACCCTAGATATCTAAAAAACAAATGCAATGACAATCTTTAAACTTTAAACTCAAGTTATATTACTCATTCCAACGCTGTTCAGTGACTGGAATACTGTTTTTATCCATTTACTTCATTTCCATTATTAATTGTTGTTTGTCCTTTGTTTCAAAAGTGACCAGTGGCCTCACTAGGTAATGTCTTGACTTGTGTGTGAAGTGGATTGAAGTGAGGCAGAGTTGCACAAGGTCCTCAGTCCCACTCTTTCTTCCAAAGTCATTGAAGTCCAGTGGCAAGACAAAAGTCAAGATGATTGGTGACAGCCCAGGATGTGGCGGATGACCGTGGCTTTTTCCATGTCTGACCATACTCAAAGCCCTCCACAGTGCCTGCTTCCTCTGCCTTCATGTCCATTGGAACAAATTGTTCTCATCTGCCATTCCACTAAAGAAGTCTTTGCATGCTGGATTTGATATCCATGAACCCCCTAACTCAGATTGATGCCTGTCAGTTACCCTCAACCTGGTTTAGCCCATCTGTCAAGATGCTTTTACCGGGATGTGGCTTCTGTGCATGCTATAGCTTCTTGGAGCCACAGGTGAGGGTTGGGTGACAGATGGACACCAAAGGTGGATGAGCAGCCCTGTTAAAGGGCTTGGCAAGCCCTTACTCCAGAGGTGCTAGTCCTCCCTGAACACTCCACACACCCCTCCATTAATTAAAGTATATCTATATTAATTTTCATTATTATATTTCCACAGATGTACTAAGCACAACACAAAATAAATACCTTTGGTGAATATTAGTTACTGCTTTGACTATATCAATTATAAATCTTTGAGGCACTTATATGAGAAAACAAGCCAGTATTGTATGAAAATCATCAAAATGCCATTGATTTTATGACCTTTTAAAAGTTTGTTAAACTAGTTTAGCAAAACTAACCAACATATTGAAAAAGTCTGACATTATGAGCATTTAGCTCATTGTTGGTTGGGTTAGGTTCTCCCCACCAACCCTCCTCAACACACAGACACACACAGACACACACACACACACACACACACACACACACACACTCACTCATGCATATGCACAACTGCTTATCCCTTCAATAATCAAAATTATCTAGTGGCATTCTGTTCCCTTGCTCATATCCCTCCCATGACCCTATCCAAAAACTCATTACCATAATTCCATACCTGAAGAGTATGTCCATATCAGCCATTCTCAAAAGCAGTTCTCATTATATGTTGTAATTACTATGTCATATGTGGCCAAATTCTAAACATCTTTATGGAAGTTTGATTTCATTGTTAGTAGACAACCAAGTCCACATCTATACTTAGGTGTATCCTAAATTTTTGTGTTAATAGAGAGGTTTTCAGCTTTTATTTTAATTTAGATTTTCCAATTTAATTCAACTTAATGCAATAAGCATTATTAAGAACATACCGTATGCAAAGCTCTCTAAAAGCACTGTCTGCCCTCATGGAGCTAATAGTGAATCTTAGAGGGAGACAAATCATACAAAGATAGCTATAATGCAAAATAATATGACTTCTAAGGCCTTTTCCAACTTTAAATTTCTTGTTCCCAGCATCTACACAGAGTAAGTACTTAATAAATATTAATTGAAAAAGTTCATTAGAAAGGGGTCAAACAAAGTCTAATATGAGGTCTAAGGGATAAAAGACAAATTGCCTTTGTTTTCACTTCAACCGATATGGTTTTGGGCATTCTAAAGCTGTTCTAGCACCTGGAGAATTCACACAGGAATGGAGCACCCATTAAGAACTGAAAGACAAAAACACAAACAAGACAATCAACTTGCCTGAAATCCAATTTGGAAAAAATGTTTTGTAATGAAAAGTTCCATTCAAAACATCTTTTAATGTGAGGGCTCTTGTGCTTTCTTCTGAGTGGTGGACTTTTGAAAGAAAACATCAAAATGAAGATAGTGTTAATGACCAAATCAATGAACACCAATAAAGGAAACAATTGCAAGCTCTATCTGCCTTGTTTTTTCTCCAACACTTTCTGTCTCCTTCCTTAGGTTTAAAGAAATAAGATGTACTTGTAATATACCAACTAGTCAAAGCAGTTAAACTCCTCAAAGGAATGTTTAATGCCTAGATTAATAAGTAAATATGTATATGCATATTTGTGTATGTCTGTGTATATATGTGCAAGTGAGCATATGTATATGAGTTTACATATGTGTATATTATATGCATACATACATATATTAAAAAAAAGAGAGAGCAAGAACCACAAAAGAACAGCATTTTGCCTTTTTAAATTGTCTGGATTACCCATTTTTCTCTAAATAGGGAAGATTTTTACTCTAAGAAACTCACATGCCAGTTCAAGGTTAAGCTATAACCATGTAAGAATATATATGTTTTAAATTAAATTTTTTCAATAAACAAAAAATGATTTTATCTGTCTCCTACCTCCCTTTTCTCCACTGAAATAAATAAAAGAAAAACAAAATCTTATAACAAATATACAAGGTCAAGCAAAGCAAATCCCCATAGTGGCCATCTCCCAAAAATATATGTCTCACTGTGTTCTATGTGTCCATCACCTCTCTTCCAGGAGGTGGGTGACTTTCTTCATCATCTTTCATTTGAATTTGTGGTTGTTCATTATGTTGATCAGAGTACAGGAATATATTTAATTACGAACTTAAATTCTCTCAACCTATATTTTTATTTTACAAATACTGCTCAATGAATAGAGCACCAGCCCTGGTGTCAGGGGGACCTGCGTTCAAATTTGACTTCAGACTCTTGACATTTACTTGCTGTGTGACCCTGGGCAAGTCACCTAATCCTGAATGCCTCGTTCCTCCCCCCCACCCATGGTATAATTTTCACCACTAGTGCTAGAAATAATACATGTTCATAGGTCTGCACATTTAGAGTTGGAAGGGACCTGAGAAATAATCTAATCCAGGGGTAGAGAATCTGAGGCCTTGAGGCCACATGTGGCCTTCTAGGTCCTTGGGTGTGGCCTTTTGACTGAGTCCAAGTTTCACAGAACGAATCCTTTTATTAAAGGGATTTGTTCTATGAAGTTTGGATTCAATCAAAAGGTCACACTTGGGAACCTAGAGAGCCATGTATGGCCTTGAGGCCGCAGGTTCCCCAACCCTGAAATCCAGCCAGATTATTTTTGTAATTGAAGAAATGAAGCAACAAAGACTTTATAGCTTTTCCAAGGACAGGCAGATAGTAAGTGGCAGAGCCAAGATTTGAACCCAAGTCCTCTGATTCCATACCACTCTCTTTGAGGCTAGGAAAAAACCCCCAACATCCTAGAAGTGTAACTAGCTATTGTTCCTCAAATAGCTATTCCCTATCTTCCTCTTTCCTTTAATTTTTATTCTCTTCCCACCCTAAATCACAGCACTAAAATATCTAAGTGGGGAAGGAAGTGGGGATATGAGGTCCTCTGACTTTGATTGTATTCAAAAGCCTTCATATGACTTTTCTAGTCGTGTATATAAACATATACATATATATGGCTTTTATACATAGCTTTATAGAAGAAAGAAAGCTTTATACTTTTTCACAGCTTACGGATGGCCTTGTTGCTAATTAGTTGAGTGACCTTTGTTAGCAAGTCACCAATCTCTCTGGTCCTCAGTTTCCTCATTTGTAAAATGATCTGGTTAAATTAAATGATCTCTAAGGTCCTTCCAGCTCTGGTATGCTATGATTCTATGATCCTGAGCTGCATCTCAGTTAGAATCCCTTGTACCAAAAGGCCTGTGGGATGATGGAATCATAGCTTTGGAGCTAGAAAAGACCTTGGCAGTCATAGCATCAAACTTCCTGGTTTTATAAGCAAGTGCTTGTGTCTTTATCAGAGCACAATAACTGGTTCTGTAGTAACACATTCAATTATTACTACAGCCATTTAACCAGTTAAGATTAATGTAGTTTTGGGGCAGTTAGGTGGTACAGTGAGTAGAGCATCGGCCCTGGAATGAGGAGGACCTGAGTTCAAATCTGGCCTCAGACACTTGACACTTACTAGCTGTGTGACCTTGGGCAAGTCACTTTACCCCAATTGCCTTGCCTTCCCCCCTCCAAAGATTAATGTAGTTTTGTTCCATTAACCTGCACAGCTATTAATGCTATATTTTTTTCCCTAAAGAAAGTAATGTCAAACAGTAGCTATAGTGAGATAAGGGTTATTAGCTCCTTTTCAACCAGAAGTGGACCATCAACAATACCATATTTTTACTTTTTAAAAAATTTCCTATAATCTGCTTTCTCACATTTTCTCTCCATCCTAATTAAACTTGAATTTATTCCATAATCATATATTGCAAAACTCCTCTGTTTAATTGAACTGTTATACATGAAACTCAAACCATTTGTTTTATAAACCCTATTCAACTGACAGTAAACCATTTTACCAAAAACAATAGCATTAGAAAAACGCTCCATATTTGCCTCATCCAATTTTTCTTAGAAATCCTACAAACAAATAGCAATCTGCTCCTAATGTAATGAGGAGAAAAAAAATCATAACACAATTTGCAGTCAAAATGATTTTCCACTTGAAATATACTTGAGCTATGTCTACCCAATGCTGAAATGCTGAAACATATGGATGAAAATTGAGAAATTCAGTCAAATCATTTTGATGTTGGGAAGTATGGATATGTGTGTATGTGTGTGCATGTGTATAAATAATTGAGTAAAATTTTCACTTTTCTTCTGAATTTTCATCCATCATGTAAAGACAGTCTTAGAGATCTTTTTTAAACCTAATCTTTTTTTAAGATCTAAACCTATTCCTAGGTTTATAGCTACGATCTTATATAATGATATTTATTTCTTCATAAAGGTACTTCAATTATTTTCTTTACTTGTAATCTTGCTTTTTTAAGCAATCTGTAAAAATTGATTTTAATCCTTACTGAGCCATACTACAGAGTTCATCAAGATAATTCATATAAATTAGTACATTATAGTACATAAATAATACATATAAAATAGTACGGTTTACTTTGATCATATTTTAATTACAATATGGATTGTGTCTATGATTGTATGTGAAAAAAATACCTATTGCTTTTAATGACAGCAAGGTGATTCCCAGGATAAAACCTTTTTTTTTAACTCAAGTATTCTCATAACAAAGCTGTCTGATTGCAAATCTTAGAATCTTTCAAAAAAAATCAGTCACAGGTGACTCAAAGGGCAATGCAGAGGCACAAGTAGGCTATAATAAACTTCCGATGATAACCTATGAGTAAGAAGTGGCATATGAGACTTTAAATTTTTTGTTCAGGACTTAGGATTTCATAGGGTGAGTAACTTCTGGTATAGAAACCCCTCTACTGGCACAGTTCAGGAATTCATCTCTAACTTAGAGTCTTAGAGATTTGCCTGGGACATTGAGAGGTTAAGTGACTTGCCCAGGGTGACACAGCTAGTCAAGCAGGACTTGAAGCCCAGTCTTCTTTTGACTTTCAGGCTATCTCACTACACTCTAAGACCTCCTGCCTCTCAGAAAGTATGTGACTATTGGTGGTGTGTTGGTCATGCAGTGAGAGGGAGGGAGCACATGGATAGCCTCAGCATTCTGATGCCCATCAGATCTAAAAATAGATAGATAAGTGAATGAATGAACAAACAAATAAATAAGGAGGACCTCTAATGTGTTGGACACATTCTCTGAAGAGAAACTTTGGGAGACAATTGTCAAAAATCTTAACAGGATTAGAAGGTGTAGGTGGGTGCTCCAATGGAAGGAATGCCTACCTCATTTAGATCACATATCTGTTGAGTCATTGAAGAAAGTATCCTGTTTTTGTCCACTAAAATTTTACCCCAGTGTCCCATCAAAACATAGTAGTGTTCCTGGGATCTCCAAATATATATCAGTAAAATGCAGATTGCAACAAATTTTCTCTTTTTTTTCCTTTTAAGTAGTATTTTATTTTTTCCAATTATATAGTAAGTAGAATTTGTTATAAAAATTTGAGTTCTTAATTTTCTCCATTCCTTCTTTCCCTGCCCCCCTCCCTAAGATGGTAAGCAATTTGATATAGATTATATATGTGCAGTCATATAAAATACAACAAATTTTCAGTGCTAAAGAAGCTTCAGGTATAGCTTGACAGCTGATTTTTCATCATCTGAGGACCAACCTAGTTACATTTAATAATAATATTTATATGGAGCTTTAAGATTTGCAAATGCTTTATAAATATTGTCTTGTTTTATCCTCATAACAACTCTTGGAGGTAGGTGCTATTCTTATGCCCATCTTTAGATGAAGAAATTGAGGCAAACAGAGGTTAAGTGACTTGCCCAGGGTCACAAAGCTAGGAAGTATCTGAGGCCAGATTTCAACTCAGATCTCTCCTGAATCCAAGCGCAACACTCTCTCTACTGTGCCACCTAGCTGTCTAAGTTTGCAGAGCTTCATCATCAGTAAGTTGGCCATCAGGCAATAAAATTTCTACTTATTAAGCTGCAAAATGGTTACAATCTGCACATGGAAGGGGAACCTATATAGATGAAGCCATAAATCATTGAAATATTAGGATTCTGCTGCAGTAGAAAGTATTGTTTGTTTTTAGAATATAGGTTATCAACCAATCTTTATAACTGAGACATTAAAAATATTAGCATAATCATAATTACTATTAATACTAAATAGCACCCATTGTTAACATCTATTTTAGCAAAGTGTGTTTTAACTTATCTTTGTAGCTAACTGACTATTTTCCCTCTCATCTTATTAATAATAAATACATAGTTCTTTTGGGGATCCCAAAGTCCCTAGTATAACTTCACTCTCAGGAGCGATTTTTTTTCAATGTCCTAAATTAGAACCTTTCATTTCTCTTACTTGGCCAGGAAAATAATGCATGAGGGCATGTTTCATCTTCCTTTCCAGCTAGTCATTTCTTTCATATGGGTGGGCGTTGTAAGGGCCATTGATCTTCAGGGAGAGTTTAGCATATGTTCTATTATGACTCAGAAAATATCCATAAAGCAATTAGTAAAGGGCTTTATTAATCCTGCTACCATTTACTATAATGAGCTTGGTCTGCACCATCGCTCCATCCTCAAAGGGCAGACTTGGTTCTTAGAAATCATGTGCTGACAAGCCAGCAAACTTTTCATGCCAGAGTTAGGAGGTGGGAGAGAAGGGAAAGGAGGACAGATGGGTTGTCATCATTCCCCTCCAGGCTGCACTTGCTAATTCATCTCCACGGGACTTTCTCATGCCATAGAAAACTCTTCATCCTGGAAGCTTGTTCTTCTACTGGATTAATTACATTGGAAATACTCTCTGCCCCGTCAGCCTCTCCCTCTGATTGATTGGTTCTTACCAGGACCTCCAATTTAAGGAGGCCCAGGCTTAGCATACCTTCATTCCTCTCCATGTTATACCCCTGGCTCATCGCCACAGGACTTTCCTAACCATGCTCCTACTCTAGCTTCCCCACGCCCCTCAGCTCCCTTTTGCGTCTTGTCTTCCTCCACTAGAATTTAAGTCCCTTGAGGGTAATAACTATTTTATTTTCTTCTTATATGTGTATTTTCAGGGCTTAACATAATGCCTGGCTCATAGTAAGTGCTCAGTAAATGCTTGTTGACATGATGTGACTTGATGAGTGCCTTCTCCACACTCTATAGCACGTTGGTATACAACTGTTTATAGTGTTCACAGAGGCAGGAAGAAGGAGGAAGCTTAGAGCCAGAGGTGCACAGGGTAGACAATCACCCTTGAAGGGAAAGAATTTCGGGGCAGCATTTTGTACTTGAAAGTATAAGTCAATTTTTTTTTAACATTTCAGCTTGTTAATACTGGCTAAAATGTACATAGAGCTAGAAGGTTTGCAATATGCTTTATAAATGCTACCCTATTTGATCTTTGCAATATGTAGGGTAGGCACTGTTATTATCCACATTTTACAGATAAGGAAACTAAGGCTGCGAAAGGTTAACTGACTCAACTGGGATCACCCAGCTAGTCAGTGTTTGAGACAGGATTTGAACTCAGCTTTTCCCGCCTCCAAGGCCAGCCCTCTACTCCTTGCTCCACCCAGCTGTCTCAGCTTGCCAGCTCTGCTATCCGTTGGACGTGTGAAGGATAAAAGAAGGAGGAACAGTGCTGTAAAGCGGTTTGAATTTAGGCCCTACCACCACTGGATTCTTCATAAGAAGACAAGGATCCTAAAGCCCATAGCAAGGAAGAACTTTTGAAGCATCACTTACCTATTTTTCTTTCAATATCGTAGATCTAAAACTGTAAAGGACCTGAAAGAAGGCCTGTGGTCTTTTTTTTTTTAAACTATAGATGAGCAAATTGAAGCCCAGATAAATTAAGCAACTTATCTGAGGTGACATAGGAAGGAAGAATCAGAGGCAAGATTTGAAGGAAGGTCCTTTGACTGCAGAATCAAGACTTTTTCCACTGTGTCTTTGGCAAAGGTCGTGTGAATTGCCTGATTGTTGTTTTTTTGTGTGGCAGTTTTTTTTGGGTGACACATTTTTAATTCTTCTCAATTTAATTTAAATCAGTTCAATAAACATTTATTCAGTACTCATTATGCACAAAGCACCTTTGGAAGGCTGAGAATAAGAAGCTAAAAGAAAACACCCCTCCTCTCGTGGTGGGGGGGGGGACTGAAAATGCTTAAAATATTTAAAACCCTGCTTTCCCTCCTTTATATGGTTAAAAGTCTGCTAAAATGTCACCCTCCAAGCAAAATTGACTTTCATAAAAATCTTTATGGTAATGCCCCATACAGGCTGATTGCTAATCCAACATTTACCTTGACACAAATTTTCACCTTTGAATTAGCATCTATTTTTATTGGACTTGACAGGTTTTTCTGCATTAATGCAGGCAAAGAAATAGTATCAACAACCAACTTGACATGTGTAGTCTAGAGTAAATAAAAGATTCTGAGGAGAAAAATGCTTTGTTTTCTTCCATTTTTCCTCCCATATTTGTCCTTGCTCTCTACACTGATTCTTAATTGATACTTCATGTAACTTTACCTAAATGTTCATTAGTGCCTCCATTTAGTGCTTTTATTCAGCTGTTTTATAAATGGATGATTTGTCAGTGTAGATCCTCAGATGGCTAATTCCCAGGAACAGGGCTAATGACTAATTTTGTAAAATTATATACAGTTCGTATATACAGTTTGTATAGCTCTATAAAGTTAGGCTCAAATAAATGCTTCCTCAAGGCTGATGGAAATAGGCAGTGGGGGGCAATCCTAAGAGTGATGGATTTGGGTCAGAGGACCCGAGTTTGAATCTTAGCTCTGTCCCTTCCTATCTATGTGGCTTGGGTAAGTTAAATTAACCTCTTTGGGCCTCAGTTTCCTTATCAGAAAAACAAATGGAGATTGACTAGATGACCTTAAATGTCTTCTCTAGTTCTGAAACTATTATCTTTTTATGAAAAGTATCTGGACTCCTTCATTAAACAATTACTTATTAAATATCCAGTGTAAATTAATAAGCACTGGATTTGATAGAAAGACAGATTAGACATGGCCCCTTTTAAAATCTGGTCAGAATAGTAAAACATTTATACAGATAAATAGAAAAGAAATTGGAACAATTCAATTTACATAAGAAAAGAACAAAGATTTATGAGATCAAATGAGGGGTATGTTTTTGCCTTCAGAGGATATTGCCATTTTCACAGAAAAAGGAAGAATTTGGTACTTTCTCTGTTTTCTTTTGTTGTCTTTAGATGTAGAATTTGGTGGCTATGCTCCTGTCCTCCTGACTAGATGAAAGAAATGACCATAGATTTAGAGTTAGAAGAGATTTCAGGGACCATCAAGTCTAATCCTTTCATTTTACAAAAGGGGAAACTGAGACTCAGAAAGGTTGTGACTTGCCTAGGGCTACATAGCCAAGAAATATGTACCATCATTCAAATTCAATTCTTCCCAACTCTAAGCCCAGCACTCCAATCACTATACTACCTGGCTACCTCAAATGAGAATAGATCTGAGATACCAAACCCTTTGTTTGTTGATGCTGGAGATTTAAACATGGTATTGATGTTCTTTTCATAGGTCCTGCTGAATTTTTTTCCTTCCCCCCCCCGCCCAATTGTACATCTGGAGTGACTAAATCATCAGGGATTGTAAAAACTCGTGATTCAGTACTATCCAACTCTTCATGAACCCGTGGACCACATTGTCCATGGGGTTTTCTTGGCAAAGATGGTGGAGTGGTTTGCCATTTCCTTCTTTAGTGGATTAAGGAAAACAGAGGTTAAAAGACCTGCCCAGGGTCACACAGCTAGTAAGCATCTGAGGCTGGATTTGAACTCAGTCTTGACTCGAATCCTAGTTCTCTATCCACTGAACCACCTAGCTGCCTGCTTGAAAATGTGTAGGTTGAACAATAATGAAGTGGCCTTAGGGCAAGCTATGGGCATGCAGCAAGAGGAAGCAGGGAGGGGGAACCCTATCCATCATTAATTAAATCCAAGGATGTCATTCAGTGTAGTCCAACAATGACTTTGGTGCAAGAAAGCTAGAATAGGAAATCTGGTGGGAGGAATAGAAGATGGGCCATAGTCTCAAAGAAGAGAAAGCATACTGAGGAGGACATCCTTAGAAGCAGGATGAACAACAGAGACCAAAATGCATGGCCAAGGAAGCACTTGAGTAACTGCTCTGGAATAAAACAAGCCAGATCTTTTTTAAGGGTATATTGCAGGCCAGGCCGAGGCAGGGTAGCAACACATTTCCCTGGATGCACAGGCTATGGTATGAATGATCATTTAAAGAATTAGAACTTCAGCTCCTGCCAGGCACAGATCCCCACGGTGCCAATTGATTGGTCTGGAGAATTGCTGAAGGGGATAGAGGAGATGGAGAAAATGGAGAAAGCTACTGAGTATGTGAAGCAAATGTGGCTTCTGAAGATGAGCAGTGGCAGAATCAGTTTTTAATTTTTGGTTTTGACACAGAGGAAGAGAAGGAAACGTCTAAGCTGCGGAAAAGCTGGCTAACCAAAGGGAGCTATAAGCAGTGCCTGGGGTGAGTGAAACTGGGAGCTCCCTTAAACATGGCAGCTAGAGAGTGTGATGTAGATGATGGAAAAGAGCACTGGTTTTGGAAGCAGAGGACCTGGACAAAATACCAGCTCTTCTTCTATCTGTATGGCCTTGGAAACATTCCCCACTTCTCTGGGCCTCATTTTCCCCAGCTGTGAAAAGAGGAGTTTGGACTAGATCATTTCCCAGGTGTTTTCAAGCTTTAAATCCTATTTTCCTGTGTTTTGCCAAGTCAAATTCATTGACTTCCAATTGAAGTAATATGCTGAATCTGGGATAAGATTTGAGAAAAAAAATAAGGAGTTGTCCAAAAAGGAAAGTCTATAGTTCCCCTAAAGTATGTAGAGAAAGGTGGGATTGACTGGAAAAGTCTCTATAACATGGAAACTAGTTCTTATTATTAGGATCATGGAATCACAGATTAGAAGACATCTAGTTTAAACCCCTCATTTTATAGGTAAGAAAGCTAAGTCCCTGGAGAGGAAAAATAACTTGCTAGGACAGGTCCTGTTCCCCAAGTTCTCATGTAATAATCGGTGTCAGGGGGTTTGAAGCCGAGTCCTTTAAATCCAAATCCAGAGCCTTCTCCACTGTACCAAAGGGCATGTTATGTTTTTAGGGACAAAGTAGGAGGTATATGGAGGACAGAAGGAAGAGTTTGTGTTTCTCACTCCCAAGAACATAAGGTGGTTTGAGGAAGCTGAGTATAGATAGAAGGTAGTGGCAGAAGTCTATACCCCAAAGAGATCAAAGAAAGAGGAAAAGGAACAATACAGACAAAAACAGTTATAGCAGCTCTTTTTGTGGTGGCAAAAAATTAGAAACTGAGGGGATGTCCATCATTAGGGGAATGGCTAAACAAGTTGTTATGTATGATTGTGATGGAATACTATTATACTGTAGGAAATGATGAAGGGGATGGTTTTGGGGGGGGAACCTGGGAAGACTTATATGAACTGATGCAAAGTAAAGCGAGTAGAACCAAGAGAATAATCTACATGGTAATAGTAAAATTGCAAAGACAGTCAACTTTGAAAAACATAGTAACTCTGATAAACATGATGATCCACCACAATTCCAAAGGACTCGTGAGGAAATGTGCTGTCCATCACCAGATAGAGAACTGATAGATAAGTGCAGATTGAAGCCAATTTCTTTCTTCCTTTCTTGTTCTTTCTTTTTCTTTTTTTTTAATTGAATATGGCTAATCAATGCAAAAATTTGTTGTGCATGGCAATGAATTTGGTTGTTTTTGCCTTCTCAGCAGGTAGGGGAGGGAGAAAATTTGAAACTGGAGAAAGACTATTTAAAAAGTTTTAAAAAGCAGTGGGGCAGCGGGAAATATCAGCAGCTAGATACAAATCAAGACTTTCCTAATATAAGCTAAGGTTTCTCAGCTTGGTGCAAGAGAAAAGGAGCTTTTTAAGAGAATGATATGGAATAAAGTCAGCCCAATGCAAAGGGGCTTCGGAGAAGTAGCAAGTGTATATGCCCTGTGCTAGGATGGCACTGGCAGTAATTTCCCTTCATTTAAAGGTCTGACTCAAAGACCTAATGCTGTATGTACCAGGTTACAAAACAAGCGGCGAAATTCTGGTTAGATCAATACTTTCAGATGCTGTGGAATGTGGAATGTTGTCAGGTGTTTGGTGCAGGAATGGCAGTCTGGAGCCCTGCCAACCTTGTCCCTTATGCAACATGGTGACTAATTATCTCCTTCAGGCCCCAACTTTCTGGGATTATTAGTTAGTATAGCAACAGTCCTTGGGTATAATTCCTCTGGGTAATAATAATTGTTGACATTTATTTAGCACTTTCTTATTTGCAAAGCACTTATACTATACATTCTCATTTGTTCTTCATAACATCCTTTGAGATTGGATAGCTGCTAACTTTTCCAAATTAAATTTTAAAGTAAATATTTGGTTGATGAATTTAACTCGCTCTCTTCACCCCTCCCCCAAAAGCCCCATCACCAGTTTTTACATGCAGCCACTGTCTGAGAAAAATAAATTAACTCTGGCCAGGGTATGATTTGGAGAGGACGAGTGTGACTGTGTTATTTACATCTCCATTTTATAGATAAAGAAACCAAGGCTGAGAGAGGTTAAATGACTTGGCAATGGTCACATAGCTAATAAATTTCAGAGGTAAGATTCAAACCCAGGTCTCTCCTGACTCTCAATTCCAGGATGCTTCCATTACATACCTCAAAGGTTGGAGTGTGGGATTATGGGAAGTGATTATGTATTAGTGTAAATTAAGTTAAATTAAATGACTTAATTTCACAGCAAGGAAAACAACTGAATTCATTGTTTTCTCTAATAGTATCCATATTTGATGTTGTTTCTCCAATTGTTCACATATATAAGAACTGTCTCCCTAATAATAATAATGTAAATGAATGTATTGTGAGGACTGTCCTGTGTTTCATTTATAGTCATTAATAATATCAAAGCACATAGGAGGCATGCAATAAATATGAATGAATTTCAACCTCCCTCTCCTAATATTTCAATATTAAAATGTAATCTTTTGCTTATGCTGGAACCATACTTTTGGCAGCCATCATTTATGATCTCCAATAGTTGAGCAGAAGTTGAAATGAATTTTAAAAACATATCCTTCTTCTAAATATATCCAGCACTTACTTGATTAACACTTAATTCCTGACAGTGCCCTTATACTCAATTTGTTGGCCCATCTTTTGCATAGTTACTCATAAACGATTTAAACACTAATTAACTGTGTTTTAATTATTTGCAATTTTCTGACTTTTATGTGAGTGCAAAGCAGAAAATTGTTTCAATTATGAATCCAAGAAATTACAATTCACAAAATGATTCACAAACAAGTTAATGATGCTTTCATCTTCCTTTTCAAATCTTTCTTGAAACTTCATAATCACACTTATTTGGAATTTGGTTGATATTGTTGTATTACTTTAGACCTAGAGGTTGAGGGCAAAATCTTTAACAAGGCTATGACTTTGTTAGTACCTCTGATGACGCCTTCCCCCCTTTTTTTTACATTCAGCAATAATATGGTACAGTATGGTTAGTTAGGCGAGTACCCAAATGCCTGGGACACCACTTCTCCCTGTCCCTCTGACCCTCATTACACATGAGGACCACACAACTGCCCTGAAGTGAAATTTCCTTATCTTGTTTACAGAGCAACAGAGTAGGGCACAGATGGCATATATCTCCTACCTCTGTAAAACTAACAAAACATCTTTTTGTGCATAGTCATCAACTCCATCCCTGATGTGTAGCCATTTACAGAGCTAGCACCTCAGTGATTCTAAAAAAGGAATTATAGATCCAGAGATAGAAGGGACCTTGGAGGCCGAGTTCAGTCTCCTCACTTTACAGGTCAGGAACTGAGGCCTAGAGAGTTTATACGATTTGCCCAAGGTCACACAGGTAGTAGTGTCAGAGGGCGGATTTGAACCTAGGTTCTCTAACTCTTTACTCTTTCTGTTGTACGGCACTGTCTAAGATGGGGTCCTATTTCCAAGCCACTGGGTTTATGGTAAAAGAGGCAATAAATGCTTATTTATTCCACTCTTTATATTAATCTCCTAGGGCAGCACAGGTTGAAGAAAAATAACCCAGCTAGGCTCACTATTTACATCACACTTCCATCCTTTCTAATCAGTCTCTCCACTGCTCTATATTTACATTTTCCCAAGCACTGCCCTACATACTGTCCTCTACTAATCACCCCAGGGCCGGAGTTGATCTATTCTACAAATGCTCTATCTCTATGTGAATGATGAAATTGGCTTTTGGGGAGGGGGATTACATTCAGTTAACCAACCATTTCCTTGAAAGTTAATTTGGAAAAGTAACTAACCAATTATGTAAAATTCCTTTCAATTTTTCTGAACTTCATAATTTTAAAGGAATTGGGTTTCTGTTTCCCTAGACTTCAAAAAGTCTTCCCTTAGGTTATTACCACACTCCTTTTGACTACCTGTTTCAAATACAGTTTGCTGATGAGTGAAGATCTTTTGACTGATTTGGAATTTGAGAAGCTGGCTGCGGTGTGAGCAGTGGATTAGGATTCTAGACGATCCGGGTTCAAATCCTCACTCTGTTTCTTGTTCTCTGTAATTCTGGGCAAGTGAATTCATCTCCCTGTGTCTAAGGTTTCCTCATGAAATGAGAGCATTGGATTCCATGGCTTCTTTCATCATTCCTTCTAGCTCTAAATCTATGATCCTATGATTTGATTAAATAACAACAGTCAGTTAAAAAAACAGTTATTTTCAAGTCGTTGTATGTATACAAAAATACTGTTTTTCTTAGGACTATTTTTGGGGGGATATTTTGAACCTTGAGGTCATTTGGTGGAAACAATCCCATGAGGATAAAAAACAAAACAAAAAACAAACCCAACCTGAAATAATGGGAAACATGAATTTAATGATATTGGGAGCCTCTGTTTCGGGCTGCTACTCCAATCAAACAAACTAAACCAAATTCCAGCCTCCTCCTTGGCTGTTTTCTAAGCAGAACATTTTAGGCAAGGTGGACAAGTTATGCAAAGTCAGAGAGATAGAGTGTTGTAATGGCAAGAAGAGGTGTGTAGTGTGTAGAACTCTATTTATCTCATCTTGGCCAAGTCACTTTAACGAACTCCTTGGCTCTCAATTTCTTCATCTTTAAAATAAGCATTTGGCATTGGACTAGAAAGCTACTGAGATCCCTTTCAGTTTTGGATCCATGGTCCTCTGTGCTATTAGGATAAACCACGGATTATCATCTGAGGACCTCGATCCAGAAGCAGAATAGAGGTGTTGAATCTTTTGGTCTTTAAGGATTTTTGTAGTCAGATATGACTTTTGGACTCTTTAAAATTAAAATATTTTTTCCTATTTCATGTTAGCCTATGATTTAAGTTGTAGTGATCTCTAATTTGTCACTGACCATGAATACTGAACTCTCAGGATGAAAGTGAAAAACCTGGTCTCGAGTGTGCTTTTTAGTATTAGGATGCCAGGGTTAGCTGGATGCAATGTACTAACTAGGTGGTTACCTGAAAAAACACACCAACCTCTATCATCTTTCACTGCTAATGACTTGTTTCTTTGTTAAGTCTCTCTTTGGATTCAAATACACTCTGAGCTATCAATAGTCTCAGAAATTATTAAAATTTCAGAAATTCTGTCATTAATCGCCTAACCCTTGCCTCAGCCAGAGCTGGGGAAAATTTCTCCCTTTTGGAGTGAGTCTCCTCTTTCTCAAACTTGAACAGCATACCTACTGACTTGAGTAAAACTCATTACACATATCTATATTCTTTAATAGCAGGGAAGGGAATAAGATAACACTCACTATGTGCCAGGCACTGTGTTAAGTGCTTTTACAAATATTACCTCATTTGATCCTCACAACAATCCTGGGAGATAGGTGCAATTATTATCCACTTTTTACATTTGAGAAAACAGGTTAAATCATTTGCTCTGAGTTATACAACATATTTGAATTGAGGTCTTCCTGATCGACAGGCCCAGTGTTCTATCCACTGTGTCACCAACCGCGCTTGATAAGAACAATTTCAGATAGCATAGGAACATAAACAGCTTCAGAGCCCAGGAACAAAGTCCTGCCTCTGACCTACTGGCTGGCTGTGTGACCCTAGGCAATTCACATAACTTCTCAGTGCCCTGGGAAACTTTCTGAAACTGTAAGTTTCAAAGTAGGTTCCCATCTGCACTGGTAGAAGGAGTTTCTTCATTGGGAGTTCCCTATACTAATAAAATCACAGGTTTAGTTAAAAAAAAAAAGAGAGAGATATCAGTGGCTAAACTCCCAAACTCAAAGGACAGTCTATTCTTTTCTATAGGTATGAGTATAATAGGTATGCAGGTATCGAAGTGTGAGTATATGTACCTAGGATGGAGCTGGAGCAAAACATGTTCTTTTTGTCCCCAAGTATTCATTTTGAGAGAACAAGTGAAAGTGGTCATTTTCATGTCCTCTTGAGTTACTAAAAATCAGGTGCTGTTTTCAACTGGATTAGTACTCCAAGGGGTCAAAATCATTTCTGAACTACCACATGACCACTGCAATTGTAAATTGCCACAAAATCCCTCAGGTGAAATCCTGTTCTTATTTTCCCTGTGTAACTCAGTGCCAAAGGGACACCTCAACAGCCTAACAGCCTGTGAACATTCCTTTGGTACCAGATAGCAGCAAGAAGTGACAAAAAAGCATCGAAGACAAGAAACTATTTTTAATAACGACATTCTGAATACTGCTTTTCACCCTCTGTTAAATCCTATCCCCTTTCTAAATCTGTGAAAATTCTGTGGAATTTTTGCATATTTGCAAGGAATGTATTTTCTGAGGCCCATTTTCATTGTAGTCCTCCTTGAAAGCTCATGGAGCATTCAGGCTGTCTGTGTTTTCTTAACTTGAAGAATCATACCGTTTCCATTTGATGTCCCTATTGCTATCAATTTACTTCCAGCTGGAGGCATCTCTTTGCCAGTACAATGCATTATCCATATATTTCCCAAACACCAGAGCCTGGAGTGTTTTAGTGTTTTTTTTTTCCTATTGTTTACAAGGTAAGGCTTTCTTTACAAAAAGATTTACATAAGAAAGCTCTGCCACCAAATCCATAGGTTATCCCTATCTGGACATTTAATTTAAAACTGAAACCACCCCACAGGGTAAGTGGAAAGTATTTGCTTTCTAGTGAAAAGCTAAAATAAACTTTAATCTAAGCTATTCATCTGGTGACACTTTCCTTTTCTGCCTGCCCACCATGATTGGTTGTTACCATAATGCACACTCATTTTTAGAAACTAGTATTCTTTAGTCCAACTTTGAATGTAAGAGCCTCCTCATTCTCTGATCTGGGCCCAAATTTATGTCTTTCAGCGAGAAAGCCACCTGGTTATTACTGGGCTACTTAATCAATTCTTCTACTGTTTAAATGAATGCTTTCATTTTCTCTGTGCTATACACAGATATTTCTGAGACTTTCAGTCCCACAAAGATGATTTTCTTTTCTAAGTAAACCAGAGAACAAGGCTGATGAAGTACAGAAATTACTTTTGAGTCCATTAAATTAATGTCATTTCAAACAGACAAAGTAAACTCATATGGGATGGGTGATACTTAAGAGATTTGGTGGGTCTTGGGTGTTAAAATTTCACCTTGAATCTATATTGATATCCTCATTGGTTTAGTATATGTATAATCTGTGATACTAATTATATTATATGATTTTTAAAGCCTTATGAATACTAACATGCTATCTTTGACAAATAAAACCTTAGGAGATGTTTAAATCATTTGCGAGCATGGGTAGCAATGTTACAAGTTTCTAGATATTATGGGGGAACAGGGTAACCCACGGTAAGGTCTTACCTCTTGGTGGACGTAAAACAATACAGACCACAAGCAAGGCAAGTAGAACACAGGTGACGACTCCAAGGACAATTTTGAGCCAGAGCTACACATATACAAAAAAAAAAATGTTAGTTGTACTCTCGGGGTCGGCTCAAAAGTTGAAATAGCAAAAATGTGTTTGCACCTAAATCCTCCTGCTCCCACCCTACAAAGCATTTGATTGTCTTCTTCCACCGATCTGACTGTAATTGCTGGAACCCATCCAACTCTGAAACTATGTTTCTACAGTATATTTAGCACAATTTCCCATCCCCAGCCCCCTCCAGGAAGTAAATACTAATGGACAAAAATCTCACCTTCTAAACAGAAAAATCTCCTAACAATAGGTCCAATGCTTTTTCTTTAAAAGACATCTATTTTCCATATACTAACCTTCATTTTTCCAGATGTTTCTGAAGAAAATCCTCTCTTCGGAGTGTGGGTCACTGGATCTATGAGAGCAGTTAAAAAGAAGCAGTCTGTTTTCGCAGTTGGAGGCCAGACCCAAGACCAGATTTTTTTTTTCCGCGTACTTTTGAATGCTGTGCCAAATTTCAAAGGATTTCTGTAAAATTAGAAACAGATTTTGGGGGCCTTCTTGGCCTTAAAATGACCTGTGGGTGGCTCTAGAGAGGCTTTATAGCTCCCCCATCCTTGTAAATTGTACACCAACATCTGCTTACGTTGACATATAGTTTTGTGTTGTTGTTTTTTTTTTTAAATACATGTCCAGTTTTATGTTTCATTTTCCCCTGGAAATCACTTTCAGTATGCTTTGGAAAACCACTGGGTTTAAAATAACTTTATTTGCAACTAAATGAAGGATTAAAAGAAAAACGTTTTTTTTTTTCCTAAATGTGTACTGTCTGCCCAACTTTTAACAGCAGATGACAATGAAAATATATAGGACTGTATAAAAAATAAAATTAACCTTGTCTATTCTGTCTCTATGGGGAGCTTAAGAAATCCTTAAAGAAATAACTGTTTCTTTCGATCCAATTCCTTTGTCTGTATAGCTTCACAGACAATTTTATCAAAAACAGATATTCTTTAAAAATCAAATGTCTTAATTAAAGAATAAAGATTGTCTGATATGATCGAGTATGAGTTAGATATGTATGAATATGTTGTAAAAACTAAGATTATAAATAATTTACCAAATATCTACGAGCAGAGTGGGAATGAATGTTAAAAATGTCCTATTTTTTTCCTCCTGAAATAAAATGGACTTATAGGTGGTTCCAGAACAAGGAACCCAAGACTATGGATGATATGTTAAAGTTGGCCAGTCGATGTTATTGTTTGCTGTTTATTTTTAGCCTACTGGTCTGGGTACCAGCTGAGTTCTTCAGCAGAGACTGGGAAACTGACATGAGAGGCTTCTCACTCAGACTTTCCCCAGACACACCTCACCGAATTCCAGGATTATGAAAACTTCTGCTGAGGAAAATGAGTCATTAGGCACTTACTAGCACAAAGATGTAGCGCAGGCTTCTGGAAGACATCTCCATTTGCAGATGGCCAGTAAATGAGATCAACCTTTCTGGAGCTACAGCAATCAATAAAGGTCTTGTTATTTACTAGGTGGTGCTTCCCAGTGACCCAAGTGGCATCCTTCATTTCTTGACATCTTAAGGCAAAAGCTCCTAATCTCTTCTTAACCTTCAGACAAATTGTTCACTTGTGGTTCTGCTTGGGATAATTCACTTTAGTTTGGGACTTGTTCAGAGATAATGTTCTGGGCAGTTCTGTTCATTCTTCTGCCTGTTGAAACCACCAATTCCACTCCAGGGAGTTGCATGCAACAAGCTTAACAGGGTTTTATGCTCTGGAGTGAAAATCTCTGCAGAACAGCTCCTCTTTAATAAACAATTAAAGGGTAATTAAAATGAATATTATTACCTTTGGGAATGAGAAATTTCATTGCACTGTGACTGGTCTGGGTTACAGATGAGTTCTTTTACAGTGGAAAGTAGGAGTCAACAACAAAAAAAAACTCATGTGTCAGGTTGTCTCAAGAGAAAGCCAGTGTTCTATGAGGAAGTACAAACTAATTTAAATCCAAACTGGTAATATAGAGGAAAACTATGAAGGTGAGAAGTATCTTCTTTGGTGTTTTTTTTTTCACTTGATAGCTTAGACTGGCTAAAATTTAGAGCCATGTAGATGATTCAAACAGTGACTTCTGACATACACCTCCTTGTTAAATATGTTTAAAGGAAAACCAGTAAGTTTTGACAAAAATAAAACTGACATTATGCTTGCTTTATATTTTCAGTATATTCTAGAAAAATCTGTACATTTTACTTCTATTCTAGTAAGTTAAATGTGTGCTTTTGTTGGTATATATACTCCTTCGAAGCAGACTGCAATTTCTCCACAATTTTGCAGGTAAGTCATTCATTGATTCACCAATCATTTATTAAAGGCCTACTATGAACCAGGTATGATGCTATGTGTTAGCAATACAAAGGAAAAAAACAGTCCTTGCCTTCTAGAATGTTGTATTCTATCATGGGAAAACCATATGTACAAGAAAAATAAAATATAAAATTTTTTAAAAAGTTAAAAAAATTAATTTTTTTAAAAAAATTTCTAGGATGAGTGGAAGGCACTAGCAATTGTGGCAATCAGGCTAGGTTTTTAACAGTTGCAGTGGCCAGCCTGGTGTTGAGCTTGTCTGAACACAACCTGTTCCTCAGACAACAAATATATTAGGTGTGGCTAGACCTATACCGGCCTTTCCAGCTTAGTGGGACCTGACAGAGCTTGTGCTGAGCTGGCTTAACTTTCTAGAACCCCAAGTTGCCTCAATACTGATGAAGCAACAGTAGAGAACTTTAGCAGAGGGATCCTCTTTAGAGGTAAATATTAACCATGCCAAAACAATGATTCTCACAGAAGCCTACCAGATCATTTAAAAGAGTATACCGTTTAAAACATAAGTTTAATGAAATTCATTGGACTTTTGGGGTCTAAATTCAGAATGAAAGAAAAGCCAGAATTTCTTATGCTGACCCTTTCATTCTTTATCAACTGTCAGGTCAAGTCAACAACCATTTATTAAGCACCTACACTATGCCAGATACTGAGACTACAAAGACAAGAACTAAATAGTTCTTACTCTCAAGGAGCTTACATTCTAATAAAGGGATATAACTAGACAGGTGGAATAACGGATAGAGAGCTAGACTTGGACTCAGGAAGATCTGAGCCGAAATCCCACCCAAGCAAGCTGTGTGACTTTGGGCAAGTCACTTTACTTCTTCCAGATTTAGTTTTCTCGTCTATAAAGCAGGCATAAAAATAGCACCTACCTTATGGAGTTGTTGTGAAGGATAAAATAGTTGTTGTCTATAACAAGATCAAATGAAATAATACACATGAAGTGCTTTTCTGCAAAACTAAAAGCTCTATATAATAGCTATTATCATTACAACAAATCAACAGACAAATAAAGATGATTGGAGAAGAGAGAGGATACTGACAACTCTGAGAGTCGGAGTGATAAGAAAAAGTAACACCAAGAACTGACACCCAAGTTGGACCTTGAAGAAAAGTAAGAATTCTGAAGGTCAGAGATAAGATGAGAGGGTTGGGGAGGGGGGTGATGGACTGAATTCTGAGCTAGGGGATGGTTTTCATAAACGTACTGAAATCGGGACTGGAATGCTAGGTCCAGGAAGCAGCTAGTAGGCCGGTGTAGTTGGAACACAGAATGCATGAAGAGGGGCAATATGCAATATAATTAGAAATGTATTTAGAGGCAGACTGGGAATTACTGCCTTAAATGCCTGATTGAAGTGTTTGTGTTTTCTCCTAGCACAAAGAGGAGTCATTGAATATTTTTCAGAGAGGTCATATCTGTGCCTTAGGAGGATGGGTTGGAGGGGATGGAGACTGAAAGCAAGGATACCAGTGAGAAGATGTACAATATCGAGGAAAGAGGTGTTGGGGGCCTAAAGTGGGGTAGTGCAATATAAGTTGAGAGAAAGAGAAAAATAAAAGAGATTTTGTGGAGGTAGAACCAGCTTGACTTGGCAACTGATAAGGAAGTGAGGGAATCAAGTATAACTTGGCAACTAAAAATGTGGATGACTGGGAGGGTGTTAATGCTTTCAACAGAAATAGGGAAGTTTGGAGAAGATACATGTTTAGTGGGAACATGATAAGTTCCATTTTAGACATTTTGAATTTGAGATGCCAACAGGACATCCAGGTGGAGGTGTTCAACAGGCAGATGGAGACACAGGCCTAGAGTCCAAGAGTGATTAGGGTTGGTTAGTTAATAGACAAGACAACTGAATCCCGGTGACCAAATGAGATTGCCAAGGAGTAGAGTATATAGAGAAGAAGAAAAGCTTCAAGGCAGAGCCTTGGGTCACCTGTGTTTAGAGAAGGGAAGACAGATCATCATCAAAGGAAAAAAGAATTGTGTTCTAGATGCCAGCGCAGGACAGCATATCCAGAAGGAGGGGAGAATCACAGAGGATGCAGGGCCTGACTTGTCCATCATGTACCCAAAGTAGACAGTTCTAATTATGTACTTCCTGTACTACTAGGAAAGAAGTAGGAATGAATGTATAAATTCAGGCTAAAATTATCTATCGTTATCTAACAATGGTAGTTCAATTCCTGTGATTTAGTCAAAACCAGGTTGTTATTTCATTATTTTGCTGTTTCTAGGGTGAAAGCCAACACTGACTTGAGATAGGATAGGGAAAAGAGAAGTAACCATCTCAGGTTGCCTCCCAGAGTACCTTGGAAGAAAAAAACAGTATCAGGACTAACACATTCTCCAAGCAAGGCCATCTTGATGTGGGAACAGAGAAGTAAAGAAAGGGAATCACGGTTATGATGGCCCATGTGCCCCATTTTGAAAATAAGCATTATCCCCACATACTTTTACCCATTTCCCTTTATTATAGCTCTTAATTTACTACTCCTCTTTACTATCTAATCAATCAACAATAAGTTGATAAGCATTTATTTTATAGCAGACATTGCGCTAAGTATTGAGGTTACAAAGAAAAAGAAAAAATGGTCTCTGTTCCAAAGGAAGTTTCATTATAATACATGACAGCATTGCAACGTGCATATATGCAGGCGGGTAAAAATACATATAGAGGGAAGGGAAGGAACAACATTTATTAAGTGCCTACTGTGTACCAGGCACTGTGCTAGGCGCTTTATAAATATTCGCTTCCTTTATTCTCACAACAACCCTATGAGGTTGGTGCTGTTATCCCTATTTTACAGTTGAGGAAACTGAGGTAGACAAAAGTTAAGTGACTTGCTCAAGGTTACACAATTAGTTTCTGAGGTCAGATTTGAACTCAGATCTTCCTGATTCTTAAGTGCTCTCTCCACCACATGACCTAGCTGCCTATAGAGTAGATACTGGATAACCAAAGAAGTGAAGGCATTAGTATCTGCCATCCATATGTAATCATGGACACACAGAGGCTACCAGAAGGATACATGAAAAATTTTGGACTTAGATGACCTCTAGTTTCCACCCAGCTTTACCCTTCTATAACAACTTGATTTGATTTCAAAGTCCACAAGTAAAACATATGCAAAGAAAATATACAGTAAAAAAACTTCCCAGTTTGTAATTAATACTATTCTCCTAATAAACTACATAATTAGATTCATGATGTTTTATTATGGTGAAAACTGTTTTCAGTCTTTGTCTGGCTCATAGAGGCCCAGGAATTTATTTCACTAGCAAAGTGGATCAAGGAAGAAACATTAACAGAATAATGTGATTCTCTCTAATGTTGGATCCTGCAAAGCTCATGAAATGTAATGGCTCCTTCATATATGAAATATGTCATATATTTCACATATTAAAACTTCAAAATAGCAGCTGCTTGGGCACAGCTAAATACTAGCAGGCAGGAGTAAAATTGTCTAAATGGTGTTTATATCTGTATTTTCTACTTTGATAAAGTTTTTTTGAGATGAACATGTATTTCACTAGCAAATTGGACTTAGAGTTAATGTGGTCTGACTATAAAGACTTTGTGTATAATGGGGTTGGGCTAAATGACTTCTAAGATTCCTTCAACCATTCAAATTATATAATATTTGTTATTAAGGGCCACTGCTCCCACTGCAAGAGGTCAGTCAATCCACTAGTGTTTTTCAAGTACCTACTACGTGCTAGGCCCTACATTAAGTGCTGGGGATACAAAGAAAAAAAACCAGTTCCTGCTTTCAAGAAGCTCACAGTCTACTGCCATGGTGGAAATAGCATGCAAACAACCATGTGTAGGCAAGATATACAGATATATAATTAATAAATTTAAGATATATAAAGTGGGGGTAGTCTCAGAGAGAAAGCCCTAAGTTTAAGGATGGGCAAAAGCTTCTTATACAAATTGGGAATTTGGTTGAGACCTGAAGGAAGCTAGGGAAGCTAGAGGTAGAGATGAGGAGAGAGGGTATTCTAGGCCTGGGGGACAGCCAGGGAAAATGCTCAGTTAAGAGAGAGAGTCTCAGGTGTGAGGAACATCAATGTCACTCTGTACATGTATAACTTTTATCAAATTGCCTGCCTTCTCAATGAGGAGGGACGGAGGGAAAAAGAGAATTTGGAATGCAAAATTTTAAAAAATGAATATTAAAAAATTTTTACATGTCATTGAAAAAATAAAGTATATTTTTTAATCGAGTGAAAAAGGATCGATGACACTAGAACACAGAGTGTGTGGATGGGAGTAAAGTTTAAGAATATTGGAAAGAAAACAGGGGTCAGGTTATATGGAGCTTTAAAAAACAGAGGGTTTGATTCTGGAGATAACAGGGAGCCCCTGGAGCTTTTGAAGGGAAGGAGGGTGATATGGACAGGCCTGCATTTTTAGGTCTTGACAGCTGGGTGGAGGTTGGATTGGAGTGGGGAGAGAGTCGAGGCAGAGAGACCAACAAGCAAGCTATTTATAGTGGTATAGGCATGTGGTTATGAGGGTGGAAATGTCAGAGGAGAGAAGGGGGTGAATACAAGAAATGTTATAGAGGTAGAAATGGTAGGACTTAACAAATGATTGGATACGAGGACAAAGAGAGGAGCGAGAGTGAGGAGTTAAGAATGACATCTAGGTTTCAAGCCTGGGACCCATCAACATGATTTTGTGATTTTTTTCCAGCTTCATTCAGCAATACATGAGTAGGTACAAAGGCAATGGGTGGTGAAGGTAATTCAAGTCTGGGGCTTGGAAGGGCAAGCTCTTCATTAAGGGTATGAGATTTGACAGGACAGTGTAGAGTTGAACTAGTTCGCCAAGGTGTCAAGCTGGGGAGGGGATACAGGTGTAGGCCAGTGCAGGGTGGTAACCTGGGAAAGAAATGAGGGGTAGAGAGATTGGAGGTCATGTGAGGTTGAAGAACAGGGTTTCAAGCTGCAAGACAGAGGAAGGGATGGAAGGACAACAGATTATGATCAGATAAAGGCATTTCAGGATTTGTGAACACAATTGTGGAACATTTGTGGGTATGGCCATCTCTGTGTGTAGTTGTGAGGGAGGAAATTCTCAGGAGCAATGAGTAAGTAGAGGAAATGGGAGGTGAATGTGATCACTTGGATATGTAAAAAGATCTGTGATTTCAATCAGTCTGGTATGATCCTTCCCCTAATAGAGATCACAACTTCTCCATGACCTCATAAATAAACCTAATGACTGCCAGGGCCAAAAGAAATAATCAGGTGGCCAACCGTTTGATGATCTTGCATTAATTTAGCTATCTTGGGCAACAATCAAACAGTCTTTTCTTAGAACCTAACCTGAAGGCTTTCATTTTGGTAGGCCTCCAAAGATGTTGTGATCTGCTGGCATAGCCTTGGTAAACCCAGGGTGACCTCCAAACCATGAAGAACCATCAGAGTGACACATGAATGTACTGCAGTGGGGAAAAAAAAAAACTCTATATGGCCCTCAGTTAATTTAGAAAGTTTGTGACGTACAAGAATTGGTGAGTAATTTTCTAGTTTACTTTGGGTGGTCTGGCCTTTCTCATAGGATACAGTTTTGCACAGTTTTGCAGATATAGAAAAAGTTGGAGAAAAGAAATTAGGAATGAATTATTTATGGAGAAAAGTTCAGGGAATTGAGGTGTAGAGATTATACAAAATAAATTGGAGGGAGCATCATGGAGAATGCAGAGCCCTGAAAAAGCCCATCATGGGGCCAAGGTATTGTTGTTAAATCATTTTAGTTATGTCCAACTCTTTGTGACTCCATTTGGGGTTTTCTTGGCAGAGATGCTAGAGTCACTTGCGATTTTCTTCTCTAGCTCATTTTATAGATGAGGGAGCTAAGGCAAATAGAGTTAAGTGACTTGCCCAGGGTCAGACAGTTAGTAAGTGCCTGAGGCTAGATTTGAACTCGTGAATACAAGTCTTCCTGATTCTAAGCCCAGTGTTACATCTATTGTACCACCTAGCTGTCCAAGGTGAAAAGTTCTTAGTGAAGGCTCCCTGTGCCCAGGAATACCTATATTATCACTAAAATTAAATCATTATCTAACAATAATAGTTTAATTTCTGTGATGACCTTTGAGAGTACCTTTCAAAATGTGCTGCAGGTTTTTTTTTTTCAACTTAAGAATTAGTAATGAGAGCCAAGTACAGCTATTCATTTTTTTCCCGTAAGACTTGAGGGTAGCTTACCGGGTATTTTGTGAGAAGTATCAGTTTTATGGATTAGTAAAGTGAGGATTAGCCTTATCCTATATCTATTTCCTCTTGCTGTTGTATTTCATGAGCTTTTAATTAGAATATCAGTCAATAATAATTAGATTATTAATTAATTCAGAGCACCTCAAAGTGACTCGTTCTCTCTTTATAAATGCATCTTTTCTATTTGTCAGAGTAATCATATAGTGTTACATCCTAGAGATCACAGGGAATATTTGCTGTCCCTATTTCTTTATGAAATTGATGTGCTAAGACTATTAGGATTGAAGTTTTTTTAATAGATAATATGTATCTATTTTAGGAATTGACTTAAAAATGGCAATCAATTAATAAAATTATACAATTGATTGCAACATCAGATAATGTCCATTGTGTTCCCCCTTGAAATATTTCCTTTTATGTTAACTTCTCTGCTCTTTAATTCTTGCATTTGGGCCTTTTACTGAATACGGAAGGCCGTCCTTTGAATAACAGTCATCTGCGCCATTACAATACATTGCTGTAATAATTATTCTTAAATTCACATGGAAACAGTCTTTTCTCTTTTTTAGGGTTTTATTGATATCTTTTGTTTTTACATTATAGTCATTTCCAGATGTATCACCAGTAGCAAAACTGCCATCTCCTTTCTATCTCCACTACCCCATGTGAGCCTCTCATTTTAATTTGGAATTTACTATTTGCCAGGCAAAATATAAAAATAAGCAAAACCAACCAATATATAATCATATCTGATGGTACACAACAGTTTATATTCATGGTTTCTGGGGTATATGTAATATATCACACCCAATAAGCACACCTCTCCAAAGAAAGGAGAATAGTACATTTCTTCAATTCTTCTCTGGGGTCAAGCTTGGTTATAGAACCATGAACCATTCCCCAATTGATAAACATTCAACAGATGTGAACAGGCAGTTTTCAGAGGAAGAAATTAAAGCTATTTATAGTCATATGAAAAAATGCTCTAAATCACTATTGATTAGAGAAATGCAAATCAAAATGACTCTGAGGTACCACATCATATCTATCAGACTGACTAACATGACAAAATAGGAAAACAGGAAAATGATAAATGTTAAAGAAGATGTGGGAAAATTAGAACACTAATGTATTGTTGGTGGAGTTGTGAACTGATCCAACCATTCTGAAGAGCAATTTGGAACTATGCCCAGAGGGCTATAAAGTTGTACATATCCTTTAACCCTTTGCAATACCACTTCTAGGTCTATATCCCAAAGAGAGCATAAAAACGGGAAAAGGATCCACATGTACAAAAATATTTATACCAGCTCTTTTTGTGGTGGCAAAAAATTAGAAATTAAGGGGATCTCCATCAATTGGAGAATGGCTGAACAAGTTGTTGTATATAAACATAATGGAATACTATTGTGCTGTAAGAAATGATGAACAGGCAGACTTCAGAAAAACCTGGAAAGACTTATATGTACTGATGATAAGTGAAGTGAGCAGAACCAGGAGAATATTGTACACAATAACAGTCACATTGTATGATGACTGACCTTGATAGACTTAGCTCTTCTCAGCAATGCAAGGATCTAAGACAACTCCAAAAGACTCATGATAGAAAATGCTATCCACATCCAGAAAAAGAACTCCGGAGTCTGAGGGCAGTCCTTTTCCTCTGTTGTTCTGTTTTGTTTCTTTTTTCCTCCCATTAGTTCTAATTCTTTATATCATGACTAATGTGAAAAAAAAGAACCAGGAACCATGATCAAGTCAATTCTGCCACTGTTCCTGAATGGGGTGTATTAATCTACTCCCCTATCACCATCCCTAACTTCCCTATCAGAGTGCTTCTCCCTGATCACCATTCCTCTATGCATTATATCTCCTCATTAGAATATAAGTTTCTTGAGATCAGGGACTACCTTTGTTTTTGTATTTGTGTCTCTAGGGCTTACTATAGTGCTTGCCAATTGTAAGCATTAGTAAATGTCTTTTTTTTTTTACTCACTTGCTTATTCAGTCATTCATTCCACAGTGTTTAGCTTCATTTTATTGTTCTTTTCATTTACATTCTTATGGTCATAATGTTTTTTTCCCCATTATTATAGTCATTATGTATTTTGTTTTCCTTGTTTTGCTGGTTTTGCTCTGCATCAATTCATACAAGACTTATCTGTAGCATAGACTTCTGAAATCCTCCAATGGTTCATTTGTACTTATCAATAGTGATAAAAACACTAATGCAAAAGTACAGTAATCATGCTTTCTAGTTTGCCATTGTAGATAAACACTTATTCTCCATAATACTTTTCCTGAGTTAAAATATAAAGTACTTAAATTGTCTGATACTTTTTTCCCACTCATCCTCTTAACTTTTGTTGGGCTCTGGAAATGCCTGGTCCAAAGAGGTAAATGCCAGGACACATTTATAAAGAAAAAAAGTCATTGTTTGTGATTTTCTCCAGTCCTCTATCTTGTATTTATATAGCAGAGATTTTCCAAGACATAAAATATTTTATAATCATTAGATCACCGTCTGCAAGGAAAATTTGTAGCATGGTACTCTAGATGTAAAAACAGGCTTAGGAAACTCAAATAAGAAGCATCCTCAGGAAGCAAATCAAGGTTTCTTAAATACTAGTTCAGGGCTAAGCAATGGATTATATTGTGTGAAAGGCTGAGAAAAAAAGAGAAAAAAAACAACGTAGGAAGGCAGGAAGTAAAGCCTTGGAAGGGGAATGCTTTGGCATTTCTCAGATGTGAGGGAGGAGTATTACAACCTCTGAAAAGAAATCAGTGCTGGGGCAGAGGGGAGCCAAGACGGTGAAGTGGCAGGAACTCATCTGAACTCTAATTCTCCTCCAAACAACTTCCAAATAATGCCTCAAATTGATTTCTAGAATGGTAGAACCAACAAAAGGTTGGAATGAAACAATTTTTCAGCCTAAAGACAACTTAGGAGAAAAATAGGAAAGTTCTGTCACAGTGGGGTGGTGGTTGGTTCCAGAGCACAGTGCAGGCTTTGCTGTAGTGCCAGCAGCAGGCTATGGGGGTAGCTGCAGCAGCAGAAGCAGTAGTTTGGGGAGCTCTTAGCCCATAGACAATAAGGGAGTTGGACTACTGGTCAGAAAGCAATTACAGGGGATATTTTGCTGATGTTGGATTCAGGACCGTGTTACATTGCCTATATGTAGTACTGGGTCACAGCAAAGAGGAGCACTAGCTCTTGCAGTCACAGGAGAGCAAAGGCCCCAGTCATAGTTCTAGGGCAGAGAAGAGGCTTGTGGTCACTCATAAAAGAGCAGGGGCCCTGGTCTTATTTGCAAGGCAGAAAGGAGCACTAGGCTTCAGGAGAGTAGGGGCCTAAATCACAGTTCCAGGGTCAAAAGGAGTGATGGCACTTGCAGCTGCAGGGGAGCAGGAAACCTGGTTACAGTTCTAGGGCCAGGAAGAGAACTAGCAATTGTGGCTACAACGGAATGAGGTCCCTTCCTCAGTGAAAGACCAGAGCATAGGCCAGGAGAGCAATGACCACACTTCTAATTAGATCTTACCACTTGGGAAGCACTGAAAACTTATAGCCCCCCAGAACTAGCTCTGAAAAAGGCAGCATGAAAAACTTGAAGCTTAGGACAGTGGCCCTTCAACCACAGGAGAAGAGCCCAACTTCAACATGAAGTTAAAAATCAAGAAATAGGCTAGAAAAAATGAGCAAACAAGAAAAAAAGAACCTGACCATAAAAAGTTACCATGATGACAGGGAAGATCAAGATACAAATTCAAAAGAAGACAATGATGTCAAAACAGCTACAAGCAAAGCCTCAAAGAAAACTGAATTGAACAAAATCTAACAATAATTCCCGGAAGAGCTCAAAAATCAAATAAGAAATGTAGAGGACAAATTGGGAAAAGAAGTGAAAGTGATGCAAGAATTATGAAAAGAGAGTCAACAGCTTGGTAAAAGAGGAACAAAAAAATTGAAGAAAATAACACTTTAAAAAATAGAATTGGCCAAATGGCAAAAGAAGCACAAAAATGTACTAAAGAAAATTCCTTTAAAAGCAGAACTGGACACATGGAAAAAGAGGCACAAACATTCACTGACGAAAAAAACTGCTTAAAAAATAGAATTGGCCAACTAGAAAAAAAGTTACAACAGCTCACTGAAGTAACTAATTCCTTAAAAATTAGAATAGGGCAAATGGAAACTAATGACTCCATGAGTCATCAAGAAACAATAAAAAAAATCAACAGAATGAAAAAATAGAAGAAAATGTCAAGTATCTCATTAAAAAAAACTCACTTGGAAAATAGATCCAGGAGAGATCATTTAAGAATCATTGGACTACCTGAAAGCCATGATCAAAAAAGAGCCTAGGCATCATATTTCACAAGGAAAACTACTGTGATATCTTAGAACCAGAGGGTAAAATAGAAATTGAAAGAATTCACCAATCACTTCCTCAAAGAGATCCCAAAGTGAAAACTCCTAGGAATATTATAGCCAAATCCTAGAGCTCCCAGGTCAAGGACAATTCTTTTTAATTTATGGAATAAACCAAACATTTCCATAACATAGTACAATAAAAAGATGATTGCACATGAACCTGCAAATCTACTATGCACAACTTGCTATCCTTTCAAATATACCACAAAATTTCTCTTTTTTCCCCCTTTTTCCTTCCCTCCCCCATTATTTTCTATAAGGAGAAAATATTGCAAGCAACCAGAATAAAACAATTCAAATATCATAAAGCCAAAGTCAGGATGACACAGGATTTAGAAGTTTCTATGTTAAAGGATCAGAGGGGTTTGAATATAATATTCTGGAAGGCAAAGGAGCCAGGATTACAACGAAGAATCACCTAATCAGGAAAACTGACCATAATACTTCGAGGGGAAAATAGATATTTAATGAAATAGAGGACTTTCAAGCATTCCTGATGAAAAGATCAGAGTTGAATAGAAAATTTGACTTTCAAATACAAGACTCAAGAGAGGCCCAAAAAGGTAAAAAGGAAAGAGAAATCATAAGGGATTCAATAAGGTTAAATTGTTTACATTCCCATATGAGAAGATGATACTTGTAACTCCTAAGAAATTTATCATCCTTAGGGTATGTGTATATATATATATATATATATATATATATATATATATTGGGAGAGAGAGAGAGAGAGAAGGCATAGGTGTGAGTTGACTATGATGGGATTATTTCAAAATATAAAATTAGAGAGTGAGAAAGAAGGATGTAATGAGAAAAAGGGGAAGGGAGAGAAAGAATGGGGGAAAATTATCTCACATAAAAGAGGTGTGAAAGGAAGAGTTTTTACAATGGAGGGGGAAATGCTGTGGGGTGGCAGGCAATGCTTGAACCTCATTGGAACTGGCTCCAAGAGGGAATAATATACATACTCAGTTGGGTATAGAAATCTATCTTACCCTACCAGGAAGTAGAAAGGGGTAGGAGATAAGAGAAGGGGTGGGGGGTGGGTGGGGACTGATAGAAGAGGGAACAGATTAAAGGAGGAAGTGGTCAAAAGCAAAAGAGACTTTTGAGGAGAAACAGGGGAAGAGAGAGAGACAGAGAGAGAGAGACAGAGAGAGACAGAGAGACAGAGAGACAGGGAGAGAGAGAGACAGAGAAAGAAAGAGAGAGAGAGAGAGACAGAGAAAGAAAGAGAGAGAGAGAGAGAGACAGAGACAGAGAGAGAAGGATAAATAGGGAAAAACTAGGATAGAGGAAGAAAATACACAGTAATCATAACTGTGAATGTGAATGAGATGAAAAAATGGAAGTGGATAGCAGAATAGATTGAAAACCAGAATCCAGCAATATGTTGTTTATAAGAAACACACTCGAAACAGAGACATACACACACACAGTGAAAAATAAGGGGTTGGAGCAGAATCTATTATGCTTCAGCTGAGGTTAAAAAAAAAGCAGGAATAGTAATTGTGATCTCAGATAAAGCCAATGTAAAAATAAGCCTAATTAAAAGAAATAAACAGGGAAACTACATTTGGCTAAAAGGTACCACAGATAATGAAATGATGTCAATACTAAATATATATGTCCCAAATGGCATAGCATCCAAATTCCTAAAGGAAAAGTTAAATGAGTTACAGAAGAAAATAGAAAGTAAAACTATACTACCTCAACTGTCCCCTCTTAGAACTAGATAAATCTAACTATAAAATAAATAAGAAGGAAGTTAAGGAGATGGATAGGGTTTTAGAAAAGTTAGATATGATAGACTTCTGGAGAAAACTGAATGGGAATAGAATGGAGTACACCTTTTTCTCAGCTGTACGTGGCACCTTCACAAAAACGGACAGCATATTAGGGCACAAAAACCTCACAACCAAATGCAGAAAAGCAAAAATACTAAATGCATCCTTTTCACATCATAAAAATTAAATTCAATAAACGGCTGTGGAAACATTAATATTAATTGGATACTATGTAATCTAATCCTAAAAAATAAGTGGGTCAAAGAACAAATCATAGAAATAATAATTTCATTAAAGAGAATGACAACAATGAAACAACATACCAAAACTTATAGGATGCAGCCAAAGCAGTACTTAGGGGAAAATTTATATGTCTAAACACTTACATCAACGAAATGGAGAAAGAAATCAATGAAGTGGGCATGCAACTTGAAAAAACCTAGAAAAAGAACAAACTAAAAATTCCCAATTAAACACCAAATTGGAAATCCTGAAAGTCAAAGGAGAGATTAATAAAATTGAAAGTAAGAAAACCATTGAACTAATAAGTAAAACTAAGAGCTGCTTTTATGAATAAAAACAATACAATAGATAAACTATTGATTAATTTGATTTTGAAAAAAAGAAAGAAAACCAGAATGCCAGTATCAAAAATGACAAAGGTGAATTCACCATCAATGAAGATGAGATTAAAGCAACTATTAGGATCTATTTTACACAATTGTAGGCCAGTAAATCTAACAATCTAAGTGAAATAGATTAATATTTACAAAATATAAATTGTCCAGATTAACAGAAGAAAAAATACAATAATCAAATAACCCTATCTTAGAAAAAGAAATTTAATAAGCCATAAATGAGTTCTCTAAGAAAAAATCCCCAGGACCAGATAGATTCACAAGTGAACACTACCAAACATTTAGAAAACAATTCATTCTAATACTGCATGTACTATTTGGAATAGACAAATTCCTTTTACAACACAAATATGGTGCTGATGCCTAAACCAAGAAGGGCAAAAACAGAGAAGGAACACCATAGGCCAATTTCCCTAAAAATATTGATGCAGAATTTTTAATAAATTATTAGCAAGGAGATTATATCAATATAACACAAAGATCATACACTTTGGCCATGTAGGATTAATATCAGGTATACAGGGCTGGTTCAATATTAGGAAAACATCAGCAAAATTGACTATATCAATAAAAAAATCTTATAATTATCTCAATAGATGTTGTCATGTAAATATCTTTTTCTTCTTTTTTAAAAAATTATTTTATTTTAATTTATGGAATGAAACATGCATTTCCATAACATAGTATATAATAAAAGATGATTGCACATGAAACTGCAAATCCACCATATATAATTTGCCATTCCTTTTAAACATATAATAAAGTTATCATGTAAATTTCTTTTTTTTCTTCCCTTCCTCCTCCCACCAGAAAAAGCTTTTGACAAAATACAACAGTCATCCCTATCAAAAACACTAGAAAGCATAAGAAAAAGTGAAGCTTTTTTTAAAATGATAAAACCATCAGCAAGCATTGTTTGTAATGGAGATAAGCTAGAAGCCTTCCCAATAAGATTGGGGTGGAGCAAGAATGCCAGTTATCACCACTATTACTCAATATTGTACAAGAAATAGCTAGCTATAGCAACAAGAAAAGAAAAAGAAATTGAAGGAATTAAAATAGGCAATGAGGAAACAAAACTATCACTCTGTAGGTTATATAATGATATAGTCAGACAATCCTAGAGAATCAACTAAAAAACTAGTTTAAATAATTGCTATGACAGAAAAGAGAAATGACAGATGTTGGAGGGGATGTGGAAAAATTGGGACACTAATGCATTGTTGATGGAATTGTGAACTGATCCAACCGTTCTGGAGATCAATTTGGAACTATGCCTAAAGGGCTATAAAACTGTTCTTACCTTTTGACTCAGCAATACCACTAATAGATCTGTACCCTAAAGATATTACAGAAAAAGGAAAAGGACCTATATGTACAAAAGTATTTATAGCAGCTCTTTTTTTGGTGGCAAAGAATTGGAAATCAAGGGGTGGCTCATCAATTAAGGAATGACTAAACGTGTTGCAGTATGATTGTGATGGAATACTATTGTGATATGAGAAATGACAAGCAGGATGCTTTCAGACAAACCCAAGGAGACACATGAACTGATGCAAAATGAAGTGAGCAGAACCAGAAGAACTTTGTACACAGTAACAGCAATACTGTATGATGATCAACTATGAATGACTTAGTTATTCTCAGCAAACAATGATCCAAGACTATTCCAAAGGACTTCTTATGAAAAATGTTATCCACCTCCAGAGTAAGGACTGATGGAGTCTGAACACAGATTGAAGTATAGTTTTTTTTTTACTTTGTCTTCTCTCTTTTTTTTTGCTCTGTGTTTTCTTTTGTAATGTGGCTGATATGGAAATATATTTTGCATGACTGCACATGTATAATCTATATTAAATTTTTTGCTTTCTGAAAAATGAATGAAGGGAAGGAGGCAGACAATTTGGAACTCAAAATTAAAAAAAAATTTAAATTACATGTAATTGAGAAAAAATAAAATAAAATAAGGGGAAAAAAAAGGAAAAAAAGAATTTGCCAGTAGTTTATGGAAAACAAGTTCTCACAATAAACGTATTGTACCCTTAAAAAAATCAGTGCACAACATTTCCTTGTTCTGCCTTCCCTACCTCTAACACTACTTAGAATGTTGCTTTGACTGGGAAATAGGTACTTTAAAATCCCAGCACTAATATTTGTATCAGCCATAGATGTGAGTATGGCCAAAAGATTAAGGGGGATTAGTCATTTATAGTTAGTCAATTAACTCTGAGTTGGAAAATTGGAACTGTTTGCTGAGTTGAATTTTCCCCATGTCTATACTGAAAGATGAAATGGGTTGGATAATCTTACAGTCTGACAAAGGTACAATTACATCATACCACAAACTAAAGGCAGGCCAGAAATTGGAAAGAGCCCCAGAACAGGGGAGTTTTGTGACCTGAAACCCTTAAAACCCCACTACTCCACGTTTAGTGCGACCCATTTTCCTGACCTTTGTAGAAAAGAAATTCAAGCATCTTGCTTGGTTTATGTCCTCAGTGACAAAAATATCAGCTCACTCAATTAGTTAGCTGAACCCTGTTGATGGAGGGTGGGTAGAGAAAGATACAGAAAGCAGCCACAGTGTTTTGGTATAGTCATTGGTTTGGGGGACAAGGAATGTGGGGGACATAGTGCAGCTGAAGACAAAACCCCACAAAATAAAAAGGACTCTGAGTTATTCTAAACCTCATCATTGGGGTAAGAGAATTCTATCAGATGTAATTCAGCAATCAATATAAGGAAAGTGGAAAAAAGCAAACAAACAGCTGATTGCTGAACAAACGTTAGAGTTTAGGGAAGGAAATAAGCATATATCTAGCCCCAGCTATGTGGCAGGCGCTGTCCTAAGCACTTTTGACAAATATTATCTCACTTATGCTCATTTTGCAGTTGAAAAAAGACTGAGGCAATAGGTGATTTACCCAGGGTCAAACAGCTAAATGTCCCTCTTTCCATTGCACCACCAGCTGCCTCTAACATTAGCCAGTTTATACACCACTAATAAAACTTGTATAGCTACGAGATAAAAATTATGCTAAATTATAAATCACATTTAATACAAAAATATTTTTTCTTGTCTCTAGTCATGCCATATTTTTATATCTTTATGTTGTCACCAGTTCTACATGGTGGAGTCTGTATTTCCCATTTCTTTTCATTCTGTTGTACTCATTCTTCCTTTTCAGCATCTCTGATACATCATCTTCATTCTCCCTGCCACAATCCTAGGCTAGACCTTCATTAGCCTGTGTAGGAATTAACCACAAAGGCCCCCTCTAGGACAGTCTCTCCAATTTCTCCCTCCCTTTAATCCATCCTGCAAAAATATTCTCTGAGAACATATCTTTCCTCATGTAACTCCCCTCCTCAAGAAGTTACAGTGGCTTCTTATTATCTGCCAGATATACTTTAAACTCCTCAGTATGCCATCTATGTTTTCCAGCTGGCCCTTATCTATTTAGGATTATCTACTACTCTTCCCCAATAAAGGCGTTTCTTTCACCCTAATTCTTCCCCCTCCTTCCCTTCCAACATTGGCACACCATACTCATGATCACCTTGATTCTTGTTCATGTTTCCTTTTTCCTTCCCTGTCCCTTCCCCAGGTCAACAAGTATTCTCTCCTCTGCCTATTCCAATTTCACCCATTCTTTAAAGCCCATCATCCTATCTCTTCCAGGAAGTTTTTCCCCATCTGATCTCTTCTATCTCTGATCTAATAGTATGTACCATACAATTGACATGATGCTTTGTATTTTTGTGTAATTCATATCTCCTCAAGAAAGTTAGAAACTCCGCAGGGTCACAAACTTCCTTTTTTTATCCTTTATGTGCCTAGCATAGTTCCTAGGCATAAAACTACCATTTCATAATTATCTTATGATTTGCCGAGGCTTACTTCAATAAGTATGTATTAAGTGTTTATTATGTGCAGAACACATAGGGAGAGAGAAAAGAAAGAGTTTGCCCTAGGAAAACTTACAATTTTCTTGGAGATAGCATGGAAGGAAGGAAGGAAGGAAGGAGGGAGGGAGGGAGGGAGGAAAGCAAAGGAAAGGAAAGGAAAGGAAAGGAGAAAGGAAGGGAAAGAAAAAAAGGAAAGGAAAGGAGAAAGGGAAGGAAAGGAAAGGAAAGGGGAAAGGAAAAGGGAAAGGAAAGGAAAGGAGAAAGGAAAGGAAAGGAGAAAGGAAAGGAAAGGAAAAAGGAAAGGAAAGGAAGGGAAAGGGGAAAGGAAAGGAAAGGAAAGGAAAGGAAAGGAAAGGAAAGGAAAGGAAAGGAAAGGAAAGGAAAGGAAAGGAAAGGAAGAAGGAAGAAAAGAAGTGAGGAAGGGAGGAAGGAGAGAAGAAAGGAAGGTAGGAGAGAAAGAAGGAAGGCAGGGAGAGAGGGAGGAAAGAAGGGAGGGAGGGATGAAGGAAGAAAGGGCATAAACGAAACAATCAGAGAACAACTATATGCAGTAATAATAATTTGCATTTATAAAGAGCTTTAAACACTTTACATCTTCCTAAACAATAGATCACAAGCCCGCTTCTGGTGTGCTTCCTCTTTAGAATCCCCTTCACAGATTCAGTAGACTCAGTTCTTTAGCAAAGGTAACTGCTGAAATGGCAGGCAAGAGTTGTAGCGACAAAGCATTTCCTCTTAAACCAGGGTGACCATCTCCCAGAAATACGTACGGAGTCCAGGAGGGAGGAAGGATGGACTCTCTTAAAGTATAGGTGATAGTGAGGCTAGGTGTGTAGGTAACACATGTGACTGAGGCAACTCATAATTCTGGACCTGCAGGTCTCTCTGGAGGGTCTTTAGACATTCTCCAGAGGGCATGGTATGGATGATAGATGAGATGCTCTGATGTTCAGGTGAGTCAGTTCTTCGAAGGACACAGTGTCTCTGTGGAACTGGTGGCTCAACTGGACTTGCCTTTCCTCAAGCCTCTATTTTAGTACTCCTTGGAAAGCACATGAATTCTTTGTGTTTTGAAATTTAGACATCCCATGAGATAGTATGTAGGTGGGACAGTGGATAGAATACTGGATCTGTAATCAGGAAGACCTAAGTTCAAATATGGCCTCAAACACTTACTAGCTATGTGACCCTGGGTAAGTTACTTATCCTGCCTACCTAACCTGTCTGTAAAGTGGGAATAATGATAGTACCTACCTCTCAGGGTCATTGTGAGGATAAAATAAGAAAATATTTCTAAAGCACTTTGTAAACCTTAAAGTACTATATAAATGCCAGTTTCTATTATTATAGCATATATATGTATGTATACATATATAGATATATATGTTACCAATGGTATTTTCTATGATTTGAGTTCATTGATGGTAAGGCAAATTAATTGGCAGTAGTGAGAGAAGTGAATTCAGGCACAGGACTCAGCTTTTTGATTGCGAAATTTGTAAATTTTTCTACTGTAAGATTTGCTGTTTGTCTGGATTCAGACCATGAAGTGATCTGGCTATCAAAATGCATTTTTGAAGCCTTTGTGGTTTTGTGTTCCGTTCCCAAATTATCATCTTGTTAGTGAATTGGTCATAAACCCCTGAGTCACTTCCTCTGTGGAATACAGAGCTCATACATTGGAATAGAGGAGTATTTGAAAATTACAAATTCTCATGAAATTATTCTTTGTCTTTTGGTGCTATTTTTCCATTTGATGTTTTATTTCATTTCAAAATTAAATTTTATTTTGAAAACTTATTATTGAACATCAATACAATAAACTGAACTTTTTTCTGTAACTATTTAAATTTTAATTAATTACTATGTATAAAGTATTATGGCTTTTTGGTCAATTCTAGGTCACTGTCAAAATTCTATGTAGTTCATTTTTAATAACCTTTCCTCTTCATAATTCTCATGTATTTGATTCTCCAGGTTCTGCTTTTTATTTTATTTTTTCACTTTGCATTATTTCATAAAGGTCTTTTTGGATTTTTTTATATTCTTCCTATTTGACAGTTTTGATGGGACTATAGTATTGTATTACATTAGTGTACCATGATACAGTCAATGATTCCTGCATTGTTGGACATTAGGTTGCTTCCAGCTTTTTTTTTTGTAATTATATATAATGCTTTTATGAAAATCTTTGGACAGAGAATTCTTTTCAAAAAAAAAACATTTGCAGGCTATAGACCCAATTGGGTCCTAGGATACATTTGTTTTTGTAAATTTTATAGCCTAGTACCAGATTATTCTCCAAAACATTTCATTTCCATAACTCTTTATAACCCAATGGACATGTTAATCAGGGTTCAAGTTTGAATTAACAGCTTCAGGAAAGCATTTACAGTTATGAAGATAATGCAGGTTTATTGTAATGGTAAACAGGAACAGAATTCAACCAGCAGCCTGATCTGGAGTAAGTATAATGCAGAGCAGGTCCAAATAGCTATACACCATCTCAGATGTCAGATTCCCATTTATGGAGGCATGGTAGACTCCATATCTAAAATCTACTAGGATGTACTCTGGCAGTCCAGACTACCATGTCTCTAAGCCTAAACTGTCTGGTATCCACAGGGGAGAGGCCTTTATACCTCTTAGGAGCTGGGTGGAAAAGTACCTGGTCTTTTCATTGAAGCCAGTTCACACAGGATGTTAGGTTTGTGGCTTTATCACTTTTTCAAGGCCTTTCCAGCCGGCTTTGCATAGATATGTGCAAAACAAAACAATACAAAAAACTCAAACATGAAGCATGGGTTCAAAGTGAGGGATACATCCATACCCTAAACTAGATGGGAAAGCCAAGAACTAACTAACTGATTTCTACCGTATAGAAAATATGCAAAAAAGCAAAATGGAGGAGGGTATGTCTGCCACATAAAATATAGTCAGTGCAGAATCTGGGCCTTTCAAGACACTCTACAGCTTAATAATATCACACTGTGATTGAGTTGTTTTCAATTCATAGGATCAATCATAGAGCCTGAGCTGGAAAAGACTTGCTTCAGAGACCAGATTTGAACCAAGCTTTTCTGACTCCAGAGTCAGAGTTCTTTCCATACCAGCAAATTACGGGCAATTTGCTGCATGTGAGGTGTTACCTCAGAGGTGTTTTTATTTGCACCTTTTTTGATTATTAGTGAAACAGAACATTTTTTCAATTGAGTATTAATGACGTGTGTTCCCTTCTGTGAAAATTGGCTGCTCATATCCTTTGACTTACTTAAGCCCTTGTTATTTCAGGTTTGCTGTTCCACCAGGACAAAATATTCCCTACCTTTCCTCACCTACAGCAAGGTTATATTTTCTTAGAGCAGCTAAAATTATCTTACCCCTAGATTGACTCAAGTTATGCTCCATGAAGGCAATGCCCATTTCATACTTATATTTGTATCTCCTCCAGCACCTATTATAATATTCTATATATAATAAATTCTTAACCATATTCATAGACTTGAATTGGACAAGCTCCAAGCTTAGTATTTCATGCAAGTAAGCATTTAATGGGAAATTTCTGATATATATCCTGCTTCCTTCCACTGTTTTAATTTCATGAGACAGCTATCAATGGCTGTCTCCATTGTGCTAGTAGTTGGAATATGCAGTGTGGCTTAACAAATCCTTAGCAGCAGTATTCTAGATTGTGACACATAGATGATATTTTGGGGTCTCTGCTGTTTCTTTGTGTTACTTTGTTTATTTCATTTTCTAAGTCTTTCAAAGTTTTATTATCTTTCCAATTACTGTATGCTGTCGACCATGTACATATAGTAAGTACATATGAAGACAAAAAGTTTACTTTTTATTATTTGTTGTATTTTTTGAATGAAAAACCACAACCACTAACCACCATACAAGAAGAAGTCACTTAACCTCCCTAGGGCTCAGTTTCCTTATGCATATAATGAAAATCATCTAGCTCTAAAGCTAAAATAAAACAAATAAACCTTGTGACAGAAGAAATCTATATACAAGTAAAAGCAAAATATTAATTTTTTTTTACTTTCCCCCTATTGTTTGTTTATTTTTGGCATTTTTTTTCTATTTTCCTCCTGTGGATTCTTAATCAGGGGGGAAAAACTACTTGCCCTAGTCCAGGCTTATGTAACAAAATTAACTTAACATACCTGTCTAATCAGTGACTTGAAGAATGGAGACTGTACTTTTTGAACAATACCTTTTAGAGTAATGATAACCCATAATTCCACAAATCTGAACACAGTAAATTAATTTCAGAAAGGTAGGGTAGGCTGTATGATATTATAAGACACAAGGGAGGACAAGATAAGTAGCTCCGATTATTGAATAATGGCGATGAAAATAAAGCTATATGAATTCACTTCAGAAAAAAAGCAGGCAGTGATGTGACTAATCCATTCATTTCAAACATCTTCATTATGTTCCAATGCTTGAAGCTGAATACATTGTGTAGTAACATGTACTGCTTATTAAGATGCCCAAAATGTGTAGACTGATAATTGAGTCATCTGTCCCTTTCTTGTGTAGATAAATAGTCAGAGGCAGATGGGACGAAGAGGGGAAGATAAGTACAAAGGAGAACAGAAGATTAATTTTGAAAGAGGCAACTACTTTCAAGGAATGTTCATTTTGGGAAGCTTATATCACCCAAATGGCTTATATAACCTTGTTATTAAATGAGTTCAGGGCTTCTTTGGCCAGTGTCAAATTGATTATGAATGAAAATCTTTGAAAAATAAGCATGCTTCATCAATAATATTTCAAATGTCCATCATTTACCAGCTAGGGAATTCTTTCTGACAATGTAGATTGTAATTATTCTTAGTGGACAGTATTGAATTGCTTTAAAAGAAAAAAAATCACCTAGTGGCCAACCTTCTAGCAATGAGCCTCTCCAAGCTTAGCTAGGTTTGTCCTTAAGATCATTAGCATATACTCCATCAACAGACTTTTACTCGTGTCCTCCTCTAAAGTATCACTCCAATACCTAATGGAGGAATGGAAGTAAACCTTGGGTTTCAATACTAGAGTTGTGGCAGATCTCACTCAAGCTAGACAGTCTTCTTTTCTGGGACCCCTGAGGGAATAATAAAAGAAGTTTGCCTGTATGTAGCACTTAACAGTCATAAAGAACATGAGTATACATTATCTCATTGAATCTCTATTCACTGACAAACATTTATTAAACAACGATTTTTGTGCTTAAAGGCATTGTGGTAGGCAGGGCAGATTTGAAAAACAAAATAAAACAGAGGATCGCCTATTCGTTCATTTCTTTATTCAACAAACACTTATTAAGTGTGTGAAAAACACCGGAGAAGACAGAAAGCTTAGATAAGGGTACAGTGCCCTTTGAGGAGCATAAAATCTCTAGTAGGAAAAGGTGTTTCAAGCAGAGATAACCACAATACTCAATCAATTGATCAATTGACAAGCATTCATTAATCATCAGTTATGATGCTAGGGATGGCAAGACAAGGAATGTAATGACCCCTCCTGTCGAAGATCTTACTTTCTAATATGTATACAGTATGATATATATATATATATATATATATGTATATGTATGGTGAATAAAGAAGTGTATGTATGCAAGGCACTGGCCAGAGCTAGCTCTAAGTCATGCCCACTTGTCTCCCGGGTATTGGCGGGCTGGGGGTGAAAGTCGGTGCTACTTACAGCCAGATCTTCCCAGTCAACAGAGGGTACATTAGAAAGTTGTTCAGACTAAATATCATGTCTGGGGAGGTCTGGGGAGGGTTTGGTGTGAGGAATGGTTATTATCACAAAAATTCTAGGGAAGGCAATGTGTTATAACAGAAAGAGTTTTAGACTATTAAATAAGGTGAGGCTTTGAATCTCATTTCCAATAATTATGAGGGGCCAGTCACTTAACCTCTCTGAGGCTATTTCCTCATTTATGAAATGAATATGATACCTATAGTACCTGCCTGCTTCATAATGCTATTGTAAAGAGGAAATGAAATAATGCATGTAAAGTACTTTATAATCCTAAAAGTACTATATAAATGTAAGCGATGATAATCTCTGTTACAGAAAGAGAAGCAGAGAAGTCTTCCTGAAGTAGGTAGCATTGAGTTGCACTGTAACAGTTGAGTAAAAATACAACAGGCAAAAAAGGGGAGTATCGGAAATAGCATGAGTAAAGGCAGAAGTGGAAAAACATATGCATGGTTAGGGGACAGAAAATAATAGTCCAGTTTGCCTGGTATATGGTGTGTATAGAGGGGAGTAATGAGCTTGGGCTGAAAACGTTTTTATTTCTCTTTTTGTTACTTTCTGTTCTGGGTTGCATGTTAGGGAAAGGACTTTGATTTTAACTCAAGTAGATAAAAACTTAGGATTTCTGAGCAGAGAAATTACATGACTATATATCTATGCATAAAAAAGATTATTCTGGCCACAGCATGAAGGATAGATTGGAGGGCAGCCGGAGGTGAAATGGGAATACCTGTTAAAGCTATAGCAATAAATAATCCATGAAGGTGGAAATGAGGGCATATAATAGGGTGGAAAGCACATTACTCTTGAGAGGAGGAGGTGGAAATGAGAGAGGTAGCAGGGATGGCAAACATTAAACATTAGAGATGATGGGAGGAAAGTTAAAAAGAGGTTGTGAATATAGGAGGCTGGTGGTGCCACAGAGAGAAATAATGCAGTAATAACCTAGAAATAATACAATAATACAGAGCAAGGGATGGGGGAAGATAAGCTCAACTTTGGACCTATTGAGTTTCAGGCACCAGTGGTGTCCTGGATATAGCTTGGAGCAGGCCTAAACCTCAGAAAGGTCAGGGTGAAAGATACAGATTTGGGAGACATCTCTTTGACTTCCACGTACTGCCAATACATGAAATGAGGTGGTGGCTGAAGCCATGGAAATGAAGACCATGGTCTAGTTGGTAAAATACAATAAGGCAAATGCATATGCTGTTTTTTAAAGGACATAACTGGATAAAATATGAACAGTGTGACAAGGGCTTATGGGAGGAAGTTGCCACTTCTGATTGGAATGGTCAAAGAAGGTTTGATGGAAAAAGGCAACATTTCCTCAAAGGCCTTGAAAGACAGATAGCATTTAAAAAGGCAGAGCATTCTGGCAAGAACAAAATATGGGCAGTTTGGGGGACAGGTTGTGAGCAGACTTGGGCATTAGAAAGACTAATCTGACAGTAGGATACAGGATAGGGTGAAGGGGAGATTGGGTGGAAGTGAGGAGAACTGCTAAGAAGCTATTGGGGTAGACAGTTCAGAGGTAATAAGGGCATGACCCAGGCAAATTGTGAAGAAGGGAGAGAATTGGATGCCAGATCATAAGACCCTAGCATCCAAGATTTAAAGCTGAAATTCCATAGGCTCCAACCCCTAAATTGTACAGATGGGGAAACTGAATCACAGGGAGGTTAAGGGATTTATTCGTCCAGAGTCACTCATTTAGTAAATGTCAGAGGCAGGATTTTTATTGCAGATGTGAAATCAATAGGACTTAAGAGGCTGAAGGGTGATGGTAAGGCAAAAATCAGAAATGATTTCAAGGCCTCAGTACAGGCAAATGGGAGAATGTCATTGAAAGAGCTGAATAAAACAAAATAACCACACACCAAAAGATCAAAAGTAAATACAACAAAATTATCAAGGTCAAGTATGACTGAAACGAAGAGATATGTATGAGAAGACACCCCCAAATCACCCTTTCATGGACATGGATCCTTAGGTGCTACACATCACACGTATTTTTTCTTGTTTAATGTATCAATCAGTTGCACTGATTTTTCCCCCTCTTTAAAAAGTACTATTTGCAATGATTCAAGACAATTTTGAAGGGCTCGTGATGAAAATTGTTATCTACCTCCAGAAAGAGAATTGATGAACTCTGAGTGCAAACTGAAGTATAATTTTCTCACTTTATTATTCTTCTGTTTTTTTGGTCACAGGGCTAATATAGAAATGTTTTGCATGATTTCACATGTATGGATCCTATTAAGCAAAAGAAATTTGGAACTCAACATTTTAAAAAATGTAAAAGTACATAATTTTAAAAAAATTTTAAAAATACTATTTGCTCTCCATACTGAAGATTACCATGATGATGGAAGACATCAATAAAAACTTTTTTTTAAAAGAAAGAGATGGATAACTCAGAAGGAAGACGATGTGTTTGGTTTCAGACAAGTTGAACTTGAGGTGCCAGCAAGACTTCTGCAAGGAGTTGTCTAGTAAGCAATTATGAAATAGGACTTGCTACTGTGAAAAGTGTTGAGTACTGCAGTTAGGGATTTGAGAATGATTCACATAGCAGTGACTTTTGAAACCATGGGAGTTGGTGTTATAAATTATGAGTCAGAAATATGACTCCATTTTACAGATGGGCAACAGAAGCTTAGAAATGTTGTGTCTTACTTGGGGCCCCACAGCTAGTCAGAGATGGAGACTGACTTGAAGCTCAGAATTCTCTGCTCCCTCTTCCCAACAGGGCCCTTATCTTTCCATTCCCCTACACTGCCTCTCACCAGATAAATGAGCTTCATTATATAATGCTAAGCATATTTGGAAAGTGTTTGGATTGCAACTTAATAGCACCAGTAAATATCTCCCTGCCAAAGAATATTTCTGTTCTTGACACTGAGGACTTCAGTGTAGAAAACCAGTGGATCTGGTTTGTAATAGGATTTTGCAAAGTATAAATTAACAGCATTCTACTATGTCCAAATTTTACCTTCAAAGATTTTTTATGGAAGACTAATTAATATCATGCAAGAAAAGGATTTTATGACACATTTGGTAGCAAACATCTAAAAATTTAAAGAACTACAAATCTATTTGTTTTAATTATTATTCTTTTTTTAAATAACCAATGACTTAAGAATTATATGAAGTATGGAGTTCAAAAACATATCAAAGACAATCAAACCACAAGCATTTATTTACTAAGTCCTGATTAGCGTGAATAAATGAATTTCCTTGAAGTCATCACATACTAGTAAAATTCACACTGCGTATTTCCACTAGGCTAGAACTAATTACCATATTTTACATAGCTAAAATTTGAATAGTGCATTCAAATACATAGGACCTCTTCAGGGGTTTCCTTATTCTAACTAATCACAACGCTGATGGACTCTGGGCCAGGTGCTTGGTGAGGCACTGAAGATACAAAGTCAAAAAGTGAATCAGTTCAAGGAATTACCAGCTTGGCTGGGGGACACAACATATACTTAAATAGGTAATTACCAAATAGATTTAAAAGACTGGGGGGAGGGGGAGGCACTAAGCTGGGAGTGAGGCTCTAGCCAGGAAGTTTGTCTAGTTGGTGCTTAAGCTAAGGAGGGAGTGAATTCCAGGCAGCCTATGGAAGAGCATGAAGATGAAATATGGAGTATCCCACGAGAACTAGTAAGTCTGGTTTGGCTATATGTGAAATGAGCATTGTGCAACAAAGCTGGAGAGGTAGGCTGACATCATGTTGTATAAGGGCTTTATACACACCAAAAATATGAGCTCATATCTGATCCTAGAAGCACTACAGAACCACTGGGGAGATTAGACTTGTGCTTTAGGGAAATCACTTTGACAGCCACGTGGAGGATGGATTGGAGAAGAAATGTGAAGAAAAACAATTAGGAGGCTATTACAGTAGTCCACATGAGAGGTTATGTGAACTTGAACTAGAATGGCCAGATTCTACTAGCTTGGTTGACAGTGAATTCTGTGCTTTAAAGAAATGAAATTTTCTCGTATTGATACTCTTTACCATTTAATATCTGACTACTCCTTTCTGAAGCTCAATGCTTTTCCATTACTACTGGCTAGATCAACAAAACAGTCATCACAAGTATTGGAGGCCAAGGAATGTGTCTAATTAAAACTTTTCGAACGTCATACATCTAGTTAGCCCCTGTGGATGTTCAATAAGTATTTATTGATGAAAGTGATGATAGAAATTTTTCTAATTGTGATGACAAAAGACATATGAGTGTGGACTCCCTCCAATGCTAGAATAAACATCTGAATAATAGCTACAATGAGTAATGGCTGAATCCAGGAGTTATTAACCCTTTTGTGGGTCACAGTTTCCTTTGGGGGAAGCCTATGAACCCTTTCTGAGAAAAATGTTTTTAAATATATAAAATACATAGGATCACAAGAGATATCATGTTAAAATGCCATTATCAACATATTTTTAAAAATAAATTCATAAATTCTGTGTTTAGTCTATAGTTCATTTTTTTTCCTGTTAATGTGGGTAGTTCCTTTTAAATTGTTAGTTTCTTGGGCAGATATCTAGTTTCTAGGTAAAGGAACAATTTGAAAACAGTACCTGAGCTCTAAATATCACATGATAATTCAACAGTCTGTGTTGCAAAATTAACATTTAGATGAATAGAAACAATAATTCATTTTAATTCAACCAACATTTATTATCTACTACATAAGACAAAAGTAGAACAATCCTTACATTTGAGGAGTTTACGTTCTCCTGGAGGAAATACCATGTACACAAATAAGTAAATACAAAGTAGTTTCAAAAAGGATAAAGTGCAAATAATTTGGGGAATCAGGAAAGGCCTTATGGAAGAGATGATCCCTGAATTGTGCTTTGAAGGAAGCTAGGGATCAACAAAGATCAGTGTACAGTTTCTCTGGAATAACTCAGAGAACTGTGGTTCCTTGGCAGAGTCTATCACCATGCTTCCTTTTAGATCTCTTTCCTCAACAGTATACCTGTTTTAAGACCCATTGGGCTGAGGTGTTTCATATATTCATCTAAGCAATCTGTAATCTATGATTACCCATCTTTATGAACAGTTCATTGAGAATGGGCACTAAGGTGAAATTGCAGCCAATCAAAAACGCAAAAAGAAAAATATGCACAAATTGTGCATCCTTATTAGATGTTAATGAACTATTTTCTTTGCTGTTACTTACACTGGAATGATATGGCACCATTATTAAAAAACAAAAATTTTAAAAAAACAACCTATATGTTCATTCATGCATGCTTCCAATTAAGCACTTATCAATCAACCAACAAGAATTTATTAAAGACCTACTATGTGTCAGGCACTGTGCAAGGTTCCATGGCTACAAGAACAAAGAATTAAACAATTCCTATTCTCAAGGAAGTTCTATTTTTAAAGCAATTTAGTGAAGCCAGTGGATCCCTTCTCAGGTATTGCAGTGGGTAGAGCACTGGGCTTAGAATCAGGAAGATTCATCTTCCATGAGTTCAAATCTGGCTTCATTCACTTACTGACTGTGTGACCCTGGACAAGTCTCTTAGCCCTATCTGCCTCAGTTCCTTATCTGTAAAATGAGCTGGAGAAGGAAATGACAAAAAGAAAACCCCAATGGAGTCATGAAAAGTTGTACGCAACTGAGCAACAAAATCTCGTACAGTTTCCAGACGCTGCTTGAAGAGAGTTCTTTCTCCATAGTCTTTAGGAGTTCTTTGGAGGCATTTTTTGGTTTTATTTTGTTTTTTTTGGGGGGTGAAAGATTAATGTATCCTTTTTGCATTTCATATGATAAATCTTGTTGATCAATATCTACCCAGATATAGATATCATCAAAAAAAATCAAAAGAACATGGTGCTAATTAAGTTTAATTTATGTCTCTAAACTGAAGTAGAGGAGAAGGAAGAATCTCCTATAAGTAGCCAAAAATTCTTTTCTTGATATATCAGGAGAGAACAGTACTCTTATAGCAAGTCAGCTGATGTAATTCAGTAATTATCATTCATTGATAAAAACTGATTGTAGCTCCTGGTCCTCACTTATTTTGGGGAAAAGCGAGGAGTACCACTGAAAAGTATTTCAGCTGGGGTTGTTCTGTCTGCTTGGGGAACGTTCAATCATTCACGTATACAAAGCTTCCTTGTTCTCATTTTTTATGGAAACTAGGAAATACAAGAGTGGAATGGCCACCACTCCTGAATAAAAAGAGGCAAATATTATCTCTTTGCTGCACAAATTAGCAGAGATCAGGAAATGAAAGTTGGGAATAAACAATAGCAATGATTGATATATAGGAATGTCTTACCTATTTAGGTTCTTATTTTCTAGGACTTGTTTTTTTCATTTCTTTTCCTTCTGAGTTCTGTCTTTTTTGGTAATTTTCCTGCCAATTATCATGACCCTCAAAGAGAATATTAGGGTAGTGAGTTTCAAACCAAGCCTTTTCTAGTTTCTTCAACATTATATGATGTTAGCTCCTATATTAATCAAATGTGGCTTTGTGGAGTTTTTAATATTTGCTCGCTAATAACATGGATAATATGAAACCTGACAGAATACCCTTCTTCAAAGAGCTCAAAATGATTTAAAAGAAATGTTTTTATTCATTCTCTCAGTGCTCTGGTACAATAATTACAAAAGTATGACTGTATTCTTTGTCAAAATATAAAGTTCAAAGAATTTAGAGAATATCAAGTCCATATTAATCTTCATCTTCATCACTAAACATACAATGTTCTGTGTAGTCAAGCTTTGGAAATCTTATAGGCAGTTCCACCCACTTTTTGTACTGTTTCTTTTGGGAATTATTTTTAAAAGCCACCACAAAATTTTTTATTTTGAGGCAAGGTAAATCTAGACCTTTGTTCACCATCATAGTTCCCCAGGCCTGGAAAGAAAAGAAAAGAAAAGGTATAAATTATATACACAGTATATGAAGTCTGATTGTTGGCTGAAAGGACAAAAACAGCAAACTTACCTGGCCACACTGGCTGCAAATGATCTCACCATTTGTTTGATAGTCTGCCAGTTTCTTTCGTAGTGCTTTATTTTCTCTTACAATGTAGAGTTTCCTAAAATTTGACAAGAGATATCAGTCAAGTACTTTTGTATTTGCTAAGTCTGAATTAGAGCTTTGCCCTGCCAAACCAAGTATCAGGCTATACACAATATCCCAGATACTCGTCTTCAATCAAGAAACACAACTTCATGTACTCCACTGTGGTCTTCTTTATTTTCCAACATTTACTCAAGTTCCAAATACCTCAAATGCCTGTTTTTCTCCATTCTGCCAAAAGACACCTCTCCAATCTTAAAAGCAGTGCTCAGATTTCCTGAATGTTCTCTCTGACCAGTTTTGATGCTCATCTCCCCAAGTGCAGCTATTCACACATTGGCCTTGACTTAGTTTCATGGCAATGGACAAGTCACTTAGCTTCTCCTGCCTTCAGTTTCCTCATGTATAAACTGATGGGTTGCATTAGAAAATAGTGGTAATAGCTGACATTTATAGAGTACTTTTGTTATTCAGTTGGTTCAATCATGTCTGACACTTTGTGACTCCATTTGTGGTTTCTTGGCTGAGATACTGATTGTACTTTACATAAGGTCTCCCAATGCATCCTGGGTCATCTCCAGTTGTCCTGGTGAATAGCAGGCCACTGGACCCAGTTGGCTCCGGAGGAGAAAGTGAGGCTGGTGACCTTGCACAGCCCTCTCTCACTTAAGTCAAAGTCAAGTGCAAATCATGTCAGCATTTCCCTGATGTCATGATCCTCTTCGAGAATGCAGGACAAATACAACCTGTGAGTAGCTCCTCTCCTCTCCTCTTCCCTCTTTCCCTTCTTCTGCTGTCCCGTCCCGTCCCGTCCCGTCCCCTCCTCTCCTCTCCTCTTCTCTCCTCTTTCCTCTTTTCCTCTCCTCTTTCCTCTTTTCCTCTCCTCTCTTCTCCTTTCATTTCCTCTTCTCTCCTCTTCTCTCCTTCCCTTCCCCTCCCCTGCCCTCCTCTCCCCTTCACACCTCTCTCCTCTGCTCTCCTGGCACATTTTGATGGCCAAAGCCTGCCTCCTTTACTTTAGGTTTACTGGCTAGATTTCTTTCTCAAAAGCCAAACCTCAAACCCACCTCACTCTGGAGCTCAGAGATTGGACAAGAGGTCCCCGCCCTCCTAGCACAGTAAGGCTGTGGAACCTTGGCCAGGAACCCTGAGGGTCTTCCTCTCCCAGTTAGATTTTTTTTTGAGTTTTTGATTAAAGGGGCCATCCCTTGATTAACTTCTTAAAGAGGCCTAATCACTGAATGGATGTTATCTCACAGTGAGCACCTGAAAAGACCTTAGCCTAAAAGGGCCAGGGTCTCCTAATGCATCCTGGGCCATCTCCAGTCATCCTGATGAATAAATATCAGGCCACTGGACCCAGATGGCTCTGGAGGAGAAAGTGAGGCTGGTGACCTTGCAAAGCCCTCCCTCATTCCAATCAAAGTCAACTGCAAGTCATGTCATCATTTCCCTGATGTGATGGTCCTCTTCGAGAACAAAGGACAAACACATCAACAATAAATTTATATAATCTCATGTCACAACAATTTTGTGAAGTAGGTATACAGATATTATTTTCATTTTACTTATGAGGAAGTTGAGGCTGGGAGATTGTGCCTTTCCCTATTTCACACAGCAAGTAAATATCAGAAATTGTTTGGAATCTAAGTCTTCCTGACTCTAAAACTTGCCACTATGCTGCACCAAATCCCAAGATCCTTTTACTTCTAAAATCCAATTCATAATTCTAAGCCTGTGTTCATTTTTTTAATCTCCCACATTTGATTATGAATCCATCTGAAGCAACCACATATATTATTTAATATAAATTTATAGTACCCACTACAGTGTCATACACCAAGGGATCTCATTAAATTCTTAATAACAAACATTAGATGCTTTGTGTAGTCTATAATCCTGCTGTTTTCAAAGACACTGAGCTTGATTTAGATTAAAGGCTGGAGGATCGCTTCTTGGGTGATATCCAAAAAAGTCTACTTTGGATATTTCATTGGTCAAATGATGCCACGAAATCAAGATTGTAACCAATGTAACTTCTAATATAGTTCTGAAAAATAGGCAGACATCCTATAGCAGGGGTGGGGAATCTGTGGCCTCGAGGCCACACATGGCCCTTTTAGGTCCTCAAGTGCAGCCCTTTGACTGAAGTTGGATTTAGTCAAAGGGTTGCATTTGAGGACGTAGAGAGCGACATGTGGCCTCGTCCTAGAGGTATGGTAAGAATGATACCCTAGACTTTTTTTTGGGTGGGGGGTGAGTATCATTGCACTGTTGCAATGACTGGCAGCTGAGTTCATTTTCAGTTACCAATTCACTTGTGGAGAGAAGAAGGTGTTTGGGGTTATTTTTGTTGTTGTTGGAACAACTCATTCTCTAAAAGGTTGTTCTAGAACTTTGGGGAGGGTGGGAGAGCAGAGAACAGAGAATCTTGTAATCAACACATGCTGAATACATTTTAAACGTATCTACAAGTAAAACTACAAACACACACCCCTTACGAAAAACCTCAAATATTAATCGGGAAATGCTTACTTAAATTCCTGTGTCATATTGACATGATGCATGTTCTCAATCACTTGGATGTTTTCTCCAGAACAGGCCAGCACACTACAGTTTTTACAGAAGAAGGTTATTAATGATGGGTTGTCCTTGAATTGCTTTGCAAGACTTTTCTTAGTTTTCATTTTCTTTTCCATTATACTTTGCATTTGTAACTCCAAAATCTGCATGAAAAAAATAGAATTGAAAGTTGGACTTTTAAAATCCTGGAATACTTTAGAACCTCTAGGCTTTGGGTCACTAACATGGCATGAAAATACTGACATGTTTGTCTTTGCTCTGATTACTGTAACCTTTATCATTTGAAAAACAAACGTATTACTTAGAGAAAATAAACACTTGGCTCTTGTTCCTTAGCATAGCATTCTGCACATGGTAGGTGCTTCATGAAGGATTGTCAAAGTTGTTGAATTTGTGGCCAATAACCAGGAATGCTGTGAGGCTCAAATGAGATGATGGATGTAAAACACTTTGCAAACCTTAAAGCGATATGTAAATACAAGTTATTATGAGTAGTATTATTAGCCTCTAGTGCTCAAGTCTCCAGTCTGACTACATTCCCTGAAGCTTCTACTGCAATCCTGCTAGGCTCTATACAATAATACAGGGGTGTGTTGGTAAATATTTAACAACTGGGCTGGGAGGGGGGAGGGGAATATATGCATAAACTGTTATAAATTTATTCCTATTGTTAACAATTTTTACAATATCATAAATCAAGCCCGGATTTGTAGCAACTGCCAATTTCTGAAATGTAAATGCTTATACTGAAAATTTAACAATCAGCTTTCACAAGTGGTTGGAGCTGGCTCCAGTATACCCTGCCAATAACTTAAAGTTATCAGTCAATAGGCCTAAACCAGCTAGACATAGTGAGAGGATGATTGGACTAGGAGTCAGGTAGTCAATAAGCATGCATTTTCTAAGCAACTATGTGACAGGTACCATGTTAGGTGCTGGTGATACAGCAAAAATGGAAAAGCCCCTGACCTTAACGGGGTTCTGTTATATTAGGGGAAACCCTATGTGCACACACGCACACACACACACACACACACACACACACACACACACACACAGAGAAAATAAGTAATTTGAGGGAGGGCTCTAGTAGATGTGGGGTCAGGAAAGGCCGCATGTAGGAAATTTAGCTTGAGCTAAATGGTAGAGGAAGGTAAGGATTCTATGAGGTAGAAGTGAGAAAAGAGTATATTCACGCTTGGAAGACAGATTCAGGTTCTAGTCCCAGCTACAGTAACTACACTACTTAATAAAGGCAAAAATTTGGGCAAGTTTCTGAAACTTTCTAGGCCTTTGTTTCCTCACCTGTGACACAGAGTAGCTCACAATGACCTCTTAAGTCCTATCTAGCCATAACATTCTAGGAGAATTAATATACTGGTTCATTATCTATTTTTAAGGACTAGCAATCAACATTGTTAATTCTAGACTGTTTTTTCTTTGTCTCACGCTATAGGGAGTACTTCTCTCTGTCAATGAAAACCCATCTTAATGTTAGCTCAAAGAAAACATAACAACGTGTGACATTTAAGAAGGTTTGAGGGACAGTTTCTGGGTAATTTAATCATTCTCTTAATAAGGCCAGCAGGTTATTAATAAAAAGATGGTCATTTGGCTCTCTCTTAGACTAAAGACAATCATGGCACCGAGTCACAGTTTATATACCCTTCAAAACAGCAGGTGGTCCATCAAACAGCAATCAAATCTAATTGCTTAATGTGATTGGAGGTGGGCAATATTAAAATCAAGGGCAAATTATCTCTTGGATAGGGAAAGTAACTCTATACCAGGCCTCCCATAGTTTCAGGCTATCAATTCAAAGAATTCAAAGAACAGAACACAATAGCTTCCACCAGGGTGGGGCCTCAAACCCTAGAGAAACACGAGATGAGCAAATTTAGAGAATCCACCCCAAATGTTCACATGGACTATTTGTGCCTGACCTGTGGTAGAATATTCTGAGCTTGTATTGGTCTGGTCAGTCACAGTCTGATACACTGAAACTTGATTCTAGCATAGTGATGTCATTTTGGTCCTCTTTGAGAACGAAGGACAACAACCAGGACCCAGGAGAGTTAATGCAATCTCTTTATCAGTTGTTGTGTTTGTCCTTCTCAAAGAGGATTATGACATCAGGGAAATGATGACATGACTTGCAGTTGACTTTGATTTGAGTGAGGGAGGGCTGTGCAAGGCCACCGGCCTCACTTTCTCCTCCAGAGCCATCTGGATCCATACTCATCAGGACAACTGGAGATGGCCCAGGAAGAAAAACTGAATTTTTAAAATGAAGATTTCAGAAGGGGGAGAACCTCGGAATCTCCCCAAGATATTGGTTATTAATAATCATTTCTCACAAAGGTGACTCTTCCAGGACAGGGGTTCTTAACATTTTCTTGAATTATATACTCATTAAGTGGTATGGGAAAGCCCATGGAGCCAAGAATAAGGATCCATAATAATAATTTCAGAATATTTTAAAATGCATTAAATAAAATACATAAAATTAAAAAGGAAACAAATGATATTAAATATAGTTATCAAAAATATGTTTGTAAAAAACAAGTTCACACACCCCAGGTTAGAAATGCTTGTTCCAGGAGAAGGAAAATTATACTATACATTCCTAGTCCACAAATGGCTAGTAACATTTGTGTTCTCAATGAGGGAATCCTAATAAAGCTGCCCCCAGACCCAATATTTTAACTTCCCTATGGGTCCCATTAAACAACAGACATGTCCTGATTTAACTGCACAAGCTAGCTTTAACCACACTTCAGGCCCCCAGACTAAATATAGCCACTGCCCCCAGATCCAATTCACATATTTGAACAGGTGTGTCCTTGTACTCAACCACAAACATATCCATTTAGCCCAAGACAGGACAATACCTAACTATCTATCTTGACCAGAGAGGACCACAATAGCTATCCAATCAGAAAGCAGCATGACCAGGATGCTTGACCACTGAACCATAGAAGAGACCCCTTCCCATTATCGAATCCCTTAACAAATTCCCTCTTGCCTTTTTAATATTCATTATTTAAATTTGCCTGTGTTGTCTTACTTAGTTTCTGGTTCCTCTTGGAACCTAGCCCACTTCTGAGGGGCGTCAATCCTCAATAAATGCCTGTACTTAGATTAGAGGTGGTCTGACTCTGAATTCTTTGAGATGGTGCCACCACAACATACCATGAAACTGTCGCGTCGAGGCATAGCCTGCCCATTGGAATCCTCTGTTTGAAGCTTCCTACCCATGTTCTACTGTCCAGTGAAGTGAAAAGTTTGAGCTTTCAATTGAATGTAACAAGGGAAGACATTTCATAAAATGATCCAACTCAATTCATAAACACGGTTCCTACTATGTACAAAGGACTAAAGAAACAAAGACAAAAACAGAAGAGACCCTACCTTCAAAGGGCTTACTGGGGAAATGGAGCAGTATACAGATTAAGTAATTATATGATCATTTGAGGAGGGACATTAACCAGGAGGCTTGTGGGAAGCTTCACTGAAGATTTTTTAACTGAGTTGAATCTTGAAGCAAGATAAGGATTCTGGAAGACAGGGATGAGGAAGGAGTACCTTTTAGGCATAGGGGATAACTGATGGAAATACAGAGAATAAAGAGATGGAAAGTTGAGTCTGCAGAACAGCTATTAAATTGTCCAGTTTGTTTAGGACAAAGAGTGCCCGAAGCATACTAATGCAAAACCTACTAGAAAAGTAGGGGATGTTCAGATTGTGAAGAGTCTTGAAAGCCTAAAACTGAAGTTTTATCCTCTTTCAGAGGCAGGAGTCTGCAAACAAAGGCTTTTGACCAGGGAAGTAAGATGGTCAGAGTGGTGTCCTACAAAGGTAATTTTGGCAATAAGGTGAGGGAGTTGAGAGTGGAAGCAGCGGACATTTGATTAGAGGTAAGATAAGGGTAAGAGATGTTGAGGCAGAATCAATAGGATTTGGCAACTGATTCACTCAAACGGTATGAGAGAGAGGGAAGAGTCAAGAATGACTCAGAAATTATCAACTTAGGTGAGCAGGAAAACAGTGGTGCCCTCAACCAAGATAGGGAAGTTCGGAGGTCTGGGGAGAGTGATGATAAATGCTACTGTATGCATGGTTAACACCTCAAAATCAACATGTCTACAAGAGAATTTATCAGCATTCTTGCTAAACCTCTATCCTAGATCTAGAAATTTGCCAATGAAAAAGGAAGAGAGATTTATGACATGGCTTAGGAAAATGGCATGGTCAAATGATTTTTTTTAAGGATAGAGGGAGGCCTGAACATATCTGTAGGAAGGATCCAATAGATGGGGAGAGACTGAAGATAAGAGAGAGGGAAATAAGATAGATGGGGAAAAGCTCTCCCAGGAGACAGAGAGAGAGAGAGAGGGAGAGAGAGAGAGAGAGAGAGAGAGAGAGAGAGAGAGAGAGAGAGAGAGAGAGAAGCGACACAGTGGAACAAGGAGAATAGGTCATTTTGGTTAATTGTTAGTCCTCTTGTTCTCTTCAAATTACTTGTATGACTGTGAATATATTTCATATTTACTTGTTTGTGCACATGTTGGATCTTCCCAGGAGAATATAAGCTCCTTGAGGGTAGAGACTATTGAGTTATTTTGTCTTTGTATACAGAGCACCAAACACAGTGCCTGGAACATAGTAGGCACTTAACAAATGTTTGTTGAATTGAATTAAATTAGCAAGGAATTAACTGGCCATGGGGATTTCAATTTTCTAACACTGAATTATGTATAGTTTAAAAAAACCTCAGTGTGCCTCCTCCAGGTGTGTTCTGCACACCTTTGCCTCCCTAGCTGTATGAAAGCACATGATTCCACAGTAAAACTGAATTCACAGATGGCGGGGGTTTTATACCGTGCTGTTAAAATTGTGAATATGCTTTGGGATTATTTCCAGTTTAGTGTAGATGTACCAAAATTCCTATGATGACCGCAGAACTGAGAACTGACCACATTGTACATATTATTTATGATCTTTTTCATTTCAATGGATACCTGTTTTATGGCAAATGCCACTTCTTTGAGGGAGCCTTCCCTGATCCATGTACCCAGAAATGGCCCCACTTGTCTCTGAATGCTCAATATACTTTGCACCTCTTTAATGTATATTTATTCTCCATATTATAAAGCACTGAGTTGAATATATGTTTTATACGCTTCTGTTAGACTGTAAGTTCTTTGAAGTCATTAATCATGCTTCTGTAATACAAGGAAAATTGGAAACCCCTGAGTAACCCCTAGCTACTGACAAGCACCCCCAGAAAGAATGGACTCAGATATCTTTGGCATTTAGCAAACCCCCTGGGACTCCATGACTCCACCAAGGAATGTCAATAGACAGGACCATCCCACTGAAGGATAACCTGGCAGACCCTTTCTAGCAGATATCCCTGGGGCTCTGTGACTCCACCAAGGAATGTAAATGAGATTATCCCACTAGTACCATAACCTGACTGAATCTTTTGATCAGCCAGGACCTTTGTTCCTGTTTCCCTGCCCTGTACCCCCACATATCCTATATAAGCCAAGCCATCACCCCAACACAGGGCCATTGATTTGTGGTGCAGTACCCCAATGGCCGCCACCTAATAAATTCTCCACTTAAAACTTATACTCTGTGGTGAGTCTCGCTCGCTTCTGGTACAACACTTCATTCTTCCTTATATTCGCTCACAGTACCACACACACACACACACACACACACACACACACACACACACACGTATATATATATATATATATATATATATATATGAACACACATATGATATTCAATATATTTGTTAAACTGAAGTGAATTATAGAGGAACTCTGAATGTGTATTGACACCAGACAATTATAACAACTATGGGACAATGGATCCTGGACCCATATTGTCAGTCAACAAGCATCTATTTATTTATTTGTTTGTTATTTGTTTGTTTGTTTGTTTGTTTATTGGGGAGGGAGGAAGGCAAGGCAATTGGGATTAAGTGACTTGCCCAAGGTCACATAGTGTAATATTAAGGTGGGATTTTTTTTTACTGTTTTAGAATGCTAAATTAAGTGTCTTTGATTGAGCCTTACTAGGTTCAAAGCCCCAGGCCCAAAGCCCTAATTACTAGGTGCTAAGCCGATGTGGGCGTAAAGCCCCCAGGGCCCTAAGGAGAGTTGCTGAGACCAGAGCCAATAGTAGGCACCTAAGTTCTGCTCACTCAGATGACGTTTGAAGAAGGCTAAAGAGTGCATAAAAAGAGAGAACAGAGTTGTTTGCTTGAGGCTCTCACTCTTGGTGTTGATGTGGAGACTCTGGGCTAGTCAATCCAGATGTTGATGCTTTTTGGTAACTGAATTGCGATTTGGTCTGTTTATATTGTGTATGTTTGTAATTTGTTTGTATTTGCTCTGAAGTTCAGAGTGCTGGCTTTTCCCCCTGAGCTGAGTGAATGATATTTGTATATTGGATTAAAGTAAGATTGTTAACCCCCTAAAGTTACTTTCTTTAGTAGAGCAGATCAAACGAATCTCTGCTGGCAGCATTCTTGTTGTTGGGCTTGTGTTGGCTTTTCACCTCCACAACAGCTGCTAGCTGAATTGTTGCAACACACAGCTAGTACATGTCAAGTGTCTAAGGCCACATTTGAATTCAGGTCTTCCTGACTCCAGGGCCAGTGCTCTATTCACTGTGCCATCTAGCTGCCCCAACAAGTGTTTATTAATAACCTACCACATGCCAGGCACTGTGCTAAGCTCTGGAGAGACAAAGAAAGGTCAGAAACAATCCCCATTCTCTAGGATCCTACAGGCATATTCTAATGAACAAATCTTATCTTTCAAATGAAAGTTTTTAAAATCAAATTGTTGTATAAGCATCCTCCTTTCTGTCATGCTAGGATGAGATTTTTAACTTATTCTGTTGACTGGTGCTTATGGAATGTTGCTAAATGTCCTTCTATCTACCCAAGCTTTAAGCATTATGTTTCTGCATGTCTCAGGACTAAAAGAAGATTATGGGCTATTCTGCATACCTGATAACAATGTTATGCCGGGGGTCTATGGATGACTAAGTTAAATTTTAGATGAGTGCAGAGGACCAAAAGAAAAAGCAAACTCCAAAACAAGATCATATGCACATCATAAAGCTATATGACACTGACTTAATCAATCAAGTATAAATAACTTTTATACATAAGGTAAAATAATGAGGAACTGAAGTATTATGTTCACTAAGATGTTAGCTGGGCTGGTCATGCTAGAAGTGAATATCAAGACATTTACAGTTCAATGAACTGAAGAGAGGAGGCATTCTAGCATAGCACCATGTTCATGTGGGCGCTTATGAAGTACTATGTGATGAATCACACACAGTAGGCAGAAGAAACTTTTTAGGAATATACTAAGACTATGTAAGATTTACATAAGAAGCTGAAAGAACAGCCCCAAAATATCACAAGGGCATGAAAAAATGAGAATAGGGCAATAGACATGGCGGTGATGATGATGATGGTGGTGGTGGTGGTGGTGGTTGGCACTGTTGCAATCAGATTAAGTATAGAGAAACTGTAAAAATAAAGTGGAAGGGGCTGGGTGAATTCCAGGGAGAAGGAGTAGAAGAGCATCTCTCATCCCTAGAAATCTGGTACAGTTTAGGAAGTTTAAGGTCAGGAACAGAGTAGACAATTCTGTGTCTACTGTATAGATTCAGGCTTGGTTTAGGGAAAGCCTGGAAAGTCTGGGTTTGACCTAGAAGTTGCTACCCTGGAATTAACTTGAATAACTCAAATGTTTAGGTATGACTTTTCATTTCTCATTAAAAACTCAGCTTCTTAATTGTCAATGACTAGATTATAAATTCCATAAAGGCAGGGGACAACTCTCATCTAAACTTTTCTCTCTTCTAACATCTATCACAGCATCCTGCATGCGGCAGAAATGTAACAAATATTTGTTAAATGTTGGGACATGCTGACTGAAATAATAATTTCCCAATGGTATTATTACTCCTAGGGGTACAGCTAAGTGCTACAGTGAATACGAGCACTGGGCTTGCAATCAGGAAGACTCATCTTCATTGTTCAAATCTGGCCTCAGACACTAACTAGCTGTGCGACCCTGGTCGAGTCACTTATTCCTGTTTGCTTGAGTTCCTCATCTGTAAAACGAGCTGGAGAAAGAAATGCAAAAGCACTCCAGTATCTTTGCCAAGAAAATCCCAAAATGAGGTCAAAGAGAGTTGGACACAACTGAAACAACTGAATGACGATGACAATTATTAGTCCACAAATATTTTGTTTGTCCTCTGATCTGACCATGGGAAGTTGAAAGTTTTCAAGATAAGGTAGCATGTTGTAGGATGGCACTGGATTTAGGTTAGAACCTGGGTTCGGATCTTAGTTTGACGTACGGGACGTACCCTCTGACAAGTCACTTAATGCCTTTGGGTTTCAGTTTCATCAATCTATAAAATGAGGGGGTTGGAATAAAATATCTCCAAATTTTCTAAATCCTAACTCTGTGACCTTGGGTCAGTACCTTAAACTCTCAGTGCTCTAAGCAACTATCTAAGACTCAAGTTGTAAAGAAGGTGTCAATCTTCATTGCAAAAGGGAGTTTCTGCATCAGGGAATTGCCAGTATCAGTGGATATAGGTCCTGGCCCTAGGCTTACTCCTATGATCCTATGATACTTAGATGGGACAGAATTCTAAGTGGGTTTGGACAAAAAAAAAGTCCTCTCCATAAGGTAACATGCACCGACTTGGAATCCACAAAATATTATTCAGGGTAGAAACAGATTTCATGTTTAAATAAAATAACACTCACACCTATACACTCTGGTTAATTTCTTCCCAAAATTTGCTATTTTGCTATTAGGCAGATGTATCTTTAGATCCTTTGAAGTGATGAATTTCCTTAAATTCTGCAACAGCACATAAATCCTTCATTTTATCACCACCTATACCTTAAATTACAATAGGCTAGAATGTAGAGATACTGTCATTGCACATATGGGTTGGTTCATTCTTGTATTACAAACATTTGCTGAACTGGTGAGCTACACTAGTCTCCTTGGTTTAGAGTTAGCATTAACTGATGCTGCTGAAGCCCTTCATTGGCATAATCTGGCCTATATGATTCATTTGAAATTTCTTGCATCCTGCAGAATTTGAAAGTATATTTCTGTATGGATTTGGATTTGGGAAGCCTGGCATTACTCACTACTTCCAATGGAAATATATCTTTCCTCCTCTAGCCATTGAGATAGGTATCATAATCACATATGGGCAATTTTTTTTCTCTTTGTTTTCTTGTTTGTGACTGGGTCTCTTTACTCAGGCCACTAATGGGCCCAATTCTAGTCACTACTGATTGGTACAGGACTTTTGAACTGCTCTGTTTTCAGCCTAGGCTGGTTTTGACACTTCTTAGGTAGCCCAGAGGCCTCCCAACTCTCTGGCACTCATCATACTGGTGCAACACTTTGAGCAGACATCCAACTGGCTTAGCCTACTATAGCTTAGAACTCCAGAGCTCAGGTGTTCCATCAGCCTCAGCCTCCCCAACACCAGAGATGACAGATATAGAGTTCTTTTATGGTAAGAGTTCTTTTAAAATGAAAAGGATGTTGTAGAGAGGAAGATTTCTATACAGGTACAGATTACACTAGAGGTCCCTGACAACTGAGATTCTATCATGCTCTATGAAAACTAACTGCGAAGTAAAGATGGCCACTAGCAATACCTTATGAGCATACTCTGCTGGCTTCATATTTTGAACCCGGTCAATAGCTTTATGCATCATCTTCTCACGATACAAATTAACACTTTCACGTTCGACCACTCCCGAGCCACCGCTTGCCACCAATACATATGTGCTTTCATCAGCTCGAGCTCGACCTCGGGCCTATAAAGACATCAAAGAAAATAATTATTTATGAAAAATCCTGGCTCTACCCACCTCCCTTTAAAACAAAATAAGGGATGGTAGTACTCTTTGTCCCATGATCATTATGCTGGAAGTGAAATGTTGCAATAAAAACAATAGAAGTCAAACAGGCTATTGCATATATTCAAATGACAACCAATCTGACACACTATTAGGGACCTGTGTGCAGACAGGCCTAAAAATTTAATAGGACAGTTGTTACTTTGATGTAGCTTCTCTTCTAGTAGAGAGCTATGACACATATTCAAACAACCAGAACATAAAATCTTTGCCATCAAGTCTCCATGTATCCCATTACACTTGCCTCTTTGAGTTCATATTTATTTAAAAATACCACCAATACAAAATACAATGAAACCAGACTCTTCAGCAGGATTTTCTTAGCAATGATTTTATACTTTTGTTTTTTTTATACTTTTTTGGGTACTTTACATGTTTATATTCTAAACTGTGTTTGTTACAATTCACTTTATTTATAGATTGGTACATACTCTTCTTGTCAAGTCTTGGCTTGTTGAAAATGCTGGTATCAAACATTTTTATTTATGTGAAATTGAATTTTCAAAAAGAAAGAAGAGGGTATAGAGGGTATATGCTGAGTTCCAAAAATATTTGGCAATTTAACAGTACCAACAAAAAGCATAGCTTAGCAGCAATGGCATACATAGCCACCTTATCCACTCAGATAAAATACTCCCTTTTGCCCAACATAATTGGTCTTCTTATAACATAAGAGAAAAACAAAGAGAAGAGAAAACTGAATAAAAATTGGTAATAAAACTCCGATGACTTTTAAAAAAATTTCTAAAGGGAGGTGGGCATAAAAGTAGAGGATTCTGTAATAACTGTAGAGAAATCCAGTCTAAGTTATGTTTTAATTTAGAAATCTTTCAGTGTTCTAGAAAACCCTTAAGGCTGAGTCAATGGCCAAGAATAGAGAAAGCGCAGACATTCTGAGAATGAAACGGCCCATTTCCACCTTTGCAAAAGAACAACAATACTACATTGTTTAAAGTTTTAGTAAACAGAGATAAAAAAGGTTCAAGTATCATATGCCTTAAAAAATGGGCTGAAGCCCATATGATAACTACATTAATTAATCAAAAATAAAGCTGTTGGTCTATGTTTCCTCTTTTACCAGGAAAACAAAATAAAACAAACTTTGAAACCATTATCCTAGATCTAGAGGATCTCATGAGCTCCCAAATGTTCAATGATCACCTCTATGCAGCTAGATCTCAGCTCTCTCTCTCTATATCTAAACCCAAAATTCTTGTCTCACATCACTAACTTCCTATTAGACATCTCCAAATGGATGTCTTGTAAGTATTTCAAACTTCACATATCCCAAACAGCCCATCATCTCTTCCCCCAAACCCTCCTTTTGATCCTGACATCTTTATTTCTGTTGAGGACACCACAATTCTCATCACCCAATTTGTCAATGTGGATCATCCTTAATTCTTCTGTTTCCTGCATCCTTCACATCCCATCAGCTGCCTTGTCTTGTCAGCGTCACCTCCATAACATATATCTTGTCTCCTTCTCTATACTCATCTACTTCAGGCCTCCATCACCCCTTGCTTGAACTATAGAAACAGCCTTCCTGTCTCTAGCTTCTCTCCTCTCCAATCTATCCTCCATATGCCTGACAGCCTGATTTCCTTAGAACACAAGTCTGATCATGACCTCCCAGAATTCAAGATGCCCCAGTGGCTTTCTCTTGTTTCTAGGCTAATATACAAACTCCTCTGATGTCTTCTATAGCCTTTCACAGTATGGCTCCATGGAACCATTATTCTTGCACATCATCTTCCTTCATATACACTACTTTCCAACCAACTTTTCTGTACGTGTCATTCTATCTCCCATCTCTATGCCTTTGCAGAAACTGTACCTCATGTCTGGAATATCTTCCTTTTTCACCTCTGCCTCAGACAATTCTTACCTTCATTAAAAGTTCAGCTTTAAATGTCCTATAAGAAGCATGTCCTAATCCATCCAATTGTTAGTGCTCTCCCTCTAAAAATTACATGTATGTGTGTGTCTGTATACATATGTATGTATATCTGCGTATGTATTACAATTTAAGCTCCTTGAGGTAAGGCAATGTTTTTTTTGTATTCTCAGTGACTAGTATGATGGCTGGCATACAGTTGGCATTTACTAAATGTTTTTTGAGTTAAATTGAAGAATCATATCTATATTTCTCTCTATATATATGTATGCACACATATATACATGTATATGTATATAAAGAAAGAACAGGGAAAGAAGAAAGGGGAGAGAGAGAGAGAGAGAGAGAGAGAGAGAAGGAGAGGGAGGGAGGGAGAGAGATTGGGGGGGAGGGAGGGAGAGAGAGAGAGAGGAGAGAGAGAGAGAAAGAGAGAGACAGAGAGAGACAGAGAGAGAGAAGGGGAGAGAGAGACAGAGAGAGAAAGAGAGAGAGGGAGAGAGAGAGAAAGGGAAAGATAGAGACAGAGATAGAGAGAGAGAGAGAGAGAGAGAGAGATAGAGAGAGAGAGAGAGAAAGGGAAAGATAGAGATAGAGAGAGAGAGAGAGAGAGAGAGAGAGAGAGAGAGAGAGAGAGGGGCACAGTGCAGTGTGGCTAGAGAACTAGTATCAGAGCTAGGAAGATTTGGGTTCAAGTGCCTCTCTAACATAAACTGTATCAGAGCTAGGAAGATTTGGGTTCAAGTGCCTCTCTAACACATAAACTGTATCAGAGCTAGGAAGATTTGGGTTCAAGTGCCTCTCTAACATAAACTGCCAGGGTGACCTAAGCAAATCACTTAACCTTTTAGTACTCTGAGCTATTCTTTAAGACTCTAAGTTGCTAGAAGAGTGTCAACCTGTATTGGCAGAGTACATTTCCTCATCTGGGAGTTTTTTAGACCAATGAAGTCACAGGTCCGGTCCCAGTTCTGATCTCTATTGATCAAGGGAGACAATTCTTGATACACTAATTTATTGCCTGACTTGGTTTAAGACACTTAGCCTGTCTAGACTTCGGGTTTTTTTATTAGTAAAATGAGGATGTCTGTATGAATTCTAAGGTCATTTTCAGCTCTAGTGTTCTTTTCTTCTATAAGTAAACTGCACTGTTTGAAGACAAAGTAAAAAAGACAAAAGGAAAAAACAGAGTATGAAATAAATTAAGGTTGACTAAATATACCTGTAACATGGCTATTTCATTGGTGACAAGACCATAACGGATAACAATATTACATTCTTTTATATCCAGGCCTTCTTCCGCTACTGTGGTAGCAATAAGTAGGTTTATTTTTCCAGTACGAAAATTATTAATTACTTCCTTTTGTTCATTCTGCAAAAAGAGTTCAAAAAGTTAATTTTATGTTGTTGAACATATTAAATATTTTCCCCATTGGAAGAATTATTCTAAACTGAAGCTTGGTATAAATCAAATGTGTCACTAGTTTTGGGCTTTGAGCAAATTAACATCTGATTTTCATTTTGATTATATGACACATTAAAAAACATTTTCATTTTTTAGTCTGGAAATTAGAAGACTATAATTTTAAGCTATGGAGATGAAATGGTGGCTATACTGGGGATGGAAAGGAAATACCTTTGAAGGGGAATATTAGATAATCACTAAAACATTGTAAAGGATATTTATGCTGCATTAACTTCAGAATCTCAGACTTTCAAAAGTCCAGAATACAGTGCCTCAATTGGATATCTGTGATCTCTTGAAACTCAAAAAGAAGGTTTCAAATAGCAAAGTATATAGCATCTGAACCCTCTGAATCAAATAAACATACAACATAAAAGAATCAAAGCCACTGAAGTTTTGAAAATGATTAAATCATAAAATAGACTGTTTTACATAAATTTATATGATTTTTTCGAATAAATTTAAAACAAATAATCATTATCTCAATTTGAAATATGGGTGCTATGTAAGAATTTTTTTAAAAAACCAACATATATTCCGCAAACTTGATTTGTTAAATGATGAGGTGAATTAGCATTAACATATAGTGGTAGAATTAGCAAACCTTCATATTCAAGGCAAAATGCTAGTGCAAGTTAAGTTTTCTTCAGTACTGATACTTACATTTTGGAGCTCTCATCCTTCCTTATAGTTTCCTTTCCACAACCTCCACAGGGTCCCAGTGCCCTCATAAGCTACCACCATTCGAATTCCAAGACAGGGCACTGCAGTACTCTATCCAAGTTTTTCAGGATTATCACCTACTTCTTCCCATCACTCCCATGTGCCAAAACTTCCCCTTGTAAGTATTCACTCAGGAAATGCTCTCTTTTAGCTGGCAGTCAATTTAATAAAATACTTAAGGGTAAAGTAAATATCAGAAAATGACATGAGAGTATATTCTCCTAGTTTTATCCGGGGGCAAATCCTGAATTCCCTCTACTTCCAAAGGAAAGCGATGACAAAAACAGCTCATATTTATATTGTGCTTTTCAGTTTATGGTGTGTTTTCAACCTAAAATATAAATTATTATCCTATTTTATAAGATTAGGAAACAGAAGTCTCAGAGGGGTCTCATGACTTACCCAAGAACATGCCTAAAGTAAATGATAAAGCACTGGTGTTCCAGCCTAGATCCTTTATTTCAGATTGAATGCTGTGTGCCTTGACACTTTTCTAGAAGCAGAAAAATCTAAGTGTGACTGGTTGCTTTTGTTCTTTTAAACACAGATGTTCTACTTTAGCTCCCAGAGGGCAGAGAGGCATTTCACTTTTGTCTTTGTGTCTCTAGCGCCTAACACAGTGTCTGGCACATAGGGAGCACTTAATAAGTCCTTGTTAACTGAGTGACTGATTGGTTTGCAGTAGGATTTTCAAGAGCGAGTCTTTTCTTTAATCCGAAGACCACTTTTGTTAGTTTCTATCAAGATGTAAGCTAGGAGAGTGACATTTACTTTTAGCCAAGACCCAGGTTCTCCTTCTGAGGTTAAAGACTTTTACCAATGTGATATTCAAAAGGTTCATCATCTGGACAAGTGTAGGTGCAGAATTAATTGAAAGGGACAGACTTCATTGGATATTGAGTTATAATATTAAACATCTGTCCATGCCTCAAGTCTACTCAAGAGACTAAAGGATAAATAGGCTAATAACAGAAACAAACAATATTAGAATACCCCAATGGAACTTATATTTTGATACTTCAATGGACTATGATCTAATTAATATGGATACTCTATGTAATGATGCAGATGATGACCTATTCACATTATCTTCTCCTCAGTGACTCTTGTCCACTCCTTCCCATAAGTCTTCCACAGGGGGTCTTCTAAGCTGGGGCTTCTTAAATTTTTTTCCACTCGCAAACCCTTTTCCAGTTCTGGCAGCACTCTTGGTGTTGCGTGGCCTGAGGGCATGTACAGTACAAAGTGCACATGCTTTGTGTTCGGAACCAAGGCTGCAGTGATGTTGCATGATGCAACACAGGCAACTGATGCCAGAAACACCTTGGGTTCATTATGCTTTTGATTTTGAATTAATTTTTGATTGTTGTGTGTTCAGAAACCTTTCACTGTTGCCAAATTTTTTGTGACCCTATATGGGGTCATGACCCACAGTTTAAGAAGCACTGTTCTAAATCTACTGGGACCCTCTCTCTAAATCAGTAGTATCGAACTCAAATATATAGATATAGATATGGTTGCCTGCAGACCACACAGTGACTAGAAAACCACAAATTAACATTATCTGTGTTTTACATTTTTCTTTATTTTGTTAAACATTTCCCAATTACATTTTAAACTGGTTTGGATCACACTCAGGGGTTCTTCAGGCGTGCTGGGACTCTTGTGCTCTAGATTTTGACACTGAGTGAATCACAATGGAGCATCCCAGAACCATAGCCCATTGGAACATTGGAAGAAATTCTGATAACATAGTGGACAAGTGGCTAAGCTATTACCTGGGAATAATATACTTATAACTGAATATCATTCAGGGTCACGTTGAAGCAGTGAGACATCCAAACCTCTAACTATTTGAGTAACAACACTAATTCTTGTAAGGTAAAGTCAATCTAGTAATGTTGTTTCTGGAAGTGTGTTAAAGAATGATTTACTGCTACTTTTGATTCTGTACCAGATCTGAGACCAGAATTGAATGGTTTAGATCACTGGAATTGATACTGTATAATAAAACATAGATTTCTATTAAAATCCAAACTCTATCTCTTTCTTTCTTTTCCTCCTTTTTCCCTTTTTCTTTCTCGGTCTCCTTATCTTGTCTATGCTGGAAGTACAGCAGTCACTCTCTCAGTTTCTGACTTGGACCAGTTCATCCTTTTTCCAGCAGCCCAGTGGCTCAAGGAATCTCCCAGCCTCAGTCTCTAGAGGAATAGGAATTATAGGTATTCACCACTACACCCAGCCAGATTTCAAGAACAAAATTCAAAAAGAAAGTACAAATAATTCACATAGAAATTAAATTATAGTAGAGTTTTAGTTTAGTTAATAAACTCAATGGGATACCTGTGTCATGGGTTTAAATTCACTGCTATTTCCAGCCCCAATCAGATGATGAGCTTTTACTCCTACTTCTGCAAATTTTTCAATGTCGTTAATCCACTGAGAGAGAGCAAATGCACTTTGCCGAGTCTTGGTGAAGATTATTCCTCGGGCTACAGATCCGTCAGTTTTAGTAAACTCTTCCATTATGGTGTTTCGTAATTTGGTCAGTTTTTCATTTTCATGATCTGGAGTGAGGGCCAATTTTTTCAATTTTTTCTTATTTTCTTTAAAAAACAATTAGTGAAAAAAAATCAATGAAATATACAAAATTATAAAAAAATCCTGGAATTAGAAACTAAAAAATGTCTTGACTACACAAGGATTCAAGGTTCAGTTAGTATAACTTAAATGTGGCAGAAAAAAAAAATCACAGTACCAGTCATGCTAAAAACCAATCAATTACAAAGCCCATACTGTAGAAATTTCAGTCACATCACAAAGAAATAGGCTAAAAACAAAGACCTCCCCAAATTACTTTTTTGTCTGTGATTTTTTGAAGAATCCAGTATATACACGAATATGCAAAGAATCTGTGATTTTATCAGGATGTGAAATTCTCACAGCCTGTCTATGACTTAGATGATAAACCGTAGGAAGCTATTCAACAAGGAAGTTAATAGAATTGCCCAGGGCCACAAAGCTAGTTAAGTGTTAGAGGCAAGATTTAGTTCTATCTGAACTAGTTAGAAGTAAGTTCTTACCAAAGAGATAAGCATGTGTGACTCATGAATGAATTCAAATTCAACAAAAATTTATTAGGTACATATTATAAGCAATGTAGGGCAGCTAGGTGGCACAGCAGACAGAGAACCAGTTCTGAACTCAGGAATCTTCCTGAGTTCAAATCTGGCCTTAGACTCTTATGAGGTATGTGACCCTAGGCAAGTCACTCAACCCTATCTGCCTCAGTTCCTCCTCTGCAAAATAAGCTGGAGAAGGAAATGGCAAACCATTCCAGTATCTTTGCCAAGAAAACCCCAAATGGGGTCATGAAGAGTTGAACATGACTCAAATGACTAAATAACAACACATGCAATGTGCTGTGCTAGGCAATAGGCATATAAAAATAAAAAATGATACTGTCTTCAAGGAGCTTACTAAGGAAAATATTGCATAATAATATGTACATATTCACAAATAAGTATTACACAAGAGTTTGATAAGAGAAGAGACTCAAGCAAGAAAACTTAAGGAGAAAGAACACTTTCTGTTTCGGTGATAAAGAAAGGTTTTATGGAGGAAGTGGCATCTGAGCTAAGAAAGAAAGATTTCAGTAGGCAGAGATGCAGAGTGTGCTCCAGGCCATGGAGGAACAGCTTGGATGATTGCTCAGAGACAGGAAGGTATAGAAAAAGATTGGAGAACAGAAAAAAGTCTCTTATGGCTGGAAATTGAGAATATGTCAAAGGACATGATCAGGCTTTGAACTGGAAGTTTGGAGCTATACTATTGGGGTGATTTTTTAAGTTAAGGTTAATTTTTTAAGTTAATATCTCTCTGAATTGGGAATGACTTCAGAGGTCAGGTATTCTAAACTACACCTGACTGATCTCTTTCCTACAACTTCTTCAACCAGTGGTCACCTAGCCTTCAATGGAAGACATCAAAAGAAGAAGGAAAACACTATTATCTCCTAAAGTAGTCCATTCCATTTTTAGATAGTTCTAATTATTAGGAAATTTCTCCTTACATTAATTTTAATTCTGCTTCTCTGCAACTTAAACAAAAATTGATTCTTACCATAAAATAAATCTAGAAGAAACAGATCTGTTTCATCTAATTTCAATGGCTTCCTTTTATTGTCGTCTTCCTCCTCTTCCTCCTCCTCGCTATCATAATCTTGGGCTGCTATCTTCTTCTCCTTTTCATCTTTATAGAAACTTTTGAGGTGGTGGTATGCATCTATCATTCGGATTGTGTCGTTGATTTGTAGAGCTTCATTGTATTTCCTCAAATGCTCTGCACAAACACGTTCTTTGCGATTCCCTTCTTTAGCAGCTTTAAAGAAAAAACAGTGACATAAAAGAAAATATTCCCTAGGGTCATGTTATACACATCCCTGTATAAAATGCTAACTTCCCCAAATCTGCTCCTCTTTAAGGCCAATCCCCATGCTGCCCCATATCTGATATAACTAGTTGAAGTTTTCTAGACTCTATAGTTGCTTTGAAAGCATGCCAGCAGAGTATAAAGCACAAATATGTATTAGTAATGTTTCTAAATCTGTACCAGGCGTTCCCTAAGGAAAGGGATGGTGTCAGACATTTCTGAAAGGTATCTACTTTCCACAGAATCTAAGTAGTCTACAGAATTCCACAGAATCTACTATTCCCAAATAGTTCTTATTTTGCTGATATGTGTACAGAAACAAAGCACAACCTGGGAAAAATATACCCCCCCACACACACACAATCTAGTCTCTTGGCTGCTTTCTAATGAGGTTGGTGTGCCAGTAGGGCACACAGTCAAAGGCACACACCCAGTGACCAAAGATGACCACAGCCGTGGACCTCACCACAACTACAACCCCATCTCCTGCCTTCTCTCTCTACTTTCATACTATAATGTTCTACAACTAAGGCTTGTAAAAGGCCACCGTCATATATACAAAAAATGACTTTCCAACATATGTAAGTACGTCTGTATGCGTACATGCATACATATACATATACGGCATATATGTGTATGTGTACATATGTAGCTGCATGTGCACACAGCATATATAATTCTGCTATATGTGTGTATGTAAATATGTGTGTACGTACATGCACATATATACATATATGTATGCGCAAAACATGTTTATGTACAAAAATGCACACAGAGGCAGCCATAGCTATATCTATCTCTATTTCTATATCTGTATCTTAGCTGTAGGCTGCCATATATGTATTGTGCATGTATGTATGTATGTGTGTGTGTGTATATGTGTGTGTGTGTGTGTGTGTGTGTGTGTGTGTATGTATGTATGCTAGCAGCAAGTTGCTTCTGAATGAATGGAAACATTAAGGTACTTTCTTCCAATGCCAACAGCCATACTTCTCCTTTCCTGGTTCTATGATTCTGCTGCACTGCCTTTCCTCTTGTGCAAAAATTGTGAACCCAAGAAACCATAATAGTACTGTCTTACTCCACTAGAAACTCTGCATTAGGAAGCAGCACAGTACTGGGCAAACGGCAGCTGATTTAGAGTCTGAGGCCTTGCTGAAGTCCATCTCAACTTCTGCCACTTACCAACTGTCTGCCCTTGGTCAAGCCACAATCTCTCTAGGGCTCAGTTTCATCTTCTGAAAAATGAGAGGGCTAGACTAGATGACCTCAGTTCTCACGAACTGAACATGGATGTGTAGGGATTGTTTAAGGATTAAGATACCGCTAACACCCACTGAGCCCTACGGTTTAAGTATACTGGTTGATTCCATTCCCTCTCAAAGGTGAAACTCTGCTGTACTGCCGAGGTCTTGGCTGCAACTTGAGCCCTCCCTTGAAGCAGTTCAGCTACATTACTTGCTTTTCTTTAACTAACACTGGGGAAGATGTGCTAGGTCTGTTTATCTTTTAATATCAACTTGTAATATTTATCTTTTTGGGGAAGCATAATAAGACAGAAATGATAAAGAGGTCAAGATGCTGAATAGCCTGGTGCCTCTTTCCTCTGACAAAACACCAAGACATGTTGGTCTTTATCCTGACTCTGTATTATAGCTGTAATGCACAGATAAATAAATCTAATAAACTGCACAGTATTAAATATGAGTTTCTGAACATTAATATGATAAATCAAATTAAAAGGTCCTGAGTAAAAATCCAAATTACCTCTTTTTTCCTGATGAATGACCCATTGTTCATAGGTTTGTGTCCCAAAATCAGATGTTGGATTCATCTGACAAAAGGTCTGAATGTTTGTCATTATTTCTAGAAGTTTCTCTTTAAATGGATTCTAAAAATAAAATAATAAAACAATCATAACTTTTATATTGGTGACTGACCTCTGTTTAAATAATATCTATATTACTATGCACATTAGCAAAAATATTTAGGAAAAGAAAAGGGTATATTTCTGATGATGCAGAAGAGTAGTAGCAGTAGTAGTAGTAAAGCAGCATTTATACAGAGCTTACAACGTGCCAGGTATTGGGCCAGTACTTTATAATCAGAACCTCATTTGATCTGCACAACAACCCTGTGAGGCAGGTGCTACTATTACTCCCATTTAACAGTTGTGGAAAATGAGACAGAAACGATTGAATGACTTGCTCCAGGTCATACGACCAGAAAGCATCTGGGAACAGATCTGAACTCAGGTTTTCCTGACTCCGGATCCAGCTCTCTATACCCTGGGCCAACTAGCTGTCTAATATAAGTCCATGCACATATATGTTCTCTTTCTTTTTTTTCCTCCCTCTTAGCCTCTAGTCTCTTTCCCCCTCCTCCTTCTCTTCATTTCCTATTTTCCTATCTCACACACACCAATATATACTGCCCCTGTTGGAATAAGCAATTCAGTAGTTTCACAGAGTAATGAATGACAAATAACTTTCATAATTGGTGGGAAAGTCTATAATTATATTTAAGGAAAACATTTCTCTTTGAAGAATTGGTCTCACTTTTCTTTGTTTACCAACTTAAATGAGTTGAAGATTAGTATAAAGACAAAAACAATTTTTAACTTTGTAAAAATCAGAAACTGTTCTCATACAAATGAGAAGCAGAAACCAGAATTCAAGCCATCAGGGCTGACAAACGAATCAACCAAAGAACAGAAGAGCAGGAGTGCTAATGCCATGGTTTTTTAAGTTCGTATACTTGATTGTTAAGGCTTTTTTAAAAATATTAAACAAAGTATATAATGGTTTTGAATAAAAGGCAAGAAAAAGCAAATTTCCACCAGTATAAGTATACTTGGAAGCAACACAAAAACCTGTTAGGTCAAATATACATTGGTTTTAGTTTTTAACCTTATACATAAAATTATTGACTAATTACGAAATCATAATGGCCCAAACTGAGGTTTGTATTTAGGTTGTCACAAAGAAGTGAATTAATTGTAAATGCAAGGGCAAAGGTGGAGGTTGACTGAGTCAAACAATTATTCACCTCCAGACCAAAGGAAGTAACTGAAAAGATACTGAGCCCTTATATCTTATCAGGTGAATTACTGAATTAATCGATCAAGGACATTAAATCAAACATGAGAAGCCACTGATAAGTTTGGAAGGAGTAAAAGCCATTGTTTGAAACTGAGTGACACTGCATGGAAGGTGTATTGAGATTGGCTGAATGGATTCAATTGTTGCTTGTAGTAAAATCAGTTTAGAACCCAGCATTCCTGTGTCTAGCAGCCCAGAGGAGACGTTAGCTCTAGCGAAGTCCTTAAGACCAAATCGCTTAAGGAAGAGGAGAAAAGCTTCTGCCTCCGCCTGCCCCCCTCCTTCTGTTCAGAGGAGATCCTTGAGAACTTTGAAAGTCTGGAAGAATTATACTTCTCATAGATACTCTCATATTTTCCTCAGAATAGCCAATGGAACTATTTGTGTTTGGATCCCAGGACAAATTATACATGATGAGGAAAGAGCTTCAGGACTTTACAGAGAGCCTAGAAGAATCTATATCACACATAGAGGGAACCTACTGAGAGCCCCATGAAGGGGAGAAAAGGACTTCTGGCAAAAAGACTTCTAGGAGCTGCGAAGTTACCCAGTTTGCCACATGTGATTTACTCTTGAGAGCTCACTTTCCCCTGGACTTCGTATGTACTTATAGCTCCAGTTTGGAGAGAGGTTTTTACCAATTTACTCTACTACTATACCATGCTATGCTATGCTTTGCTTTACGATAACCATACTATACAACACTATTAACTACCTTAGTTACTACCTGTTTCTAAAAGCCAATTAAGTCTGGCTGGCTAATTGATATCAATGGATAATCAATGGAAAAACCACACTGGTAGGGGCTTATGTGCTAAAGTACTCTGGCTCCTCAGGGTCCCCTAGAGTCCTGAGGCAAGCAGTAGCTGTCCCATCTCTAGGCATTTGACCTACCAGTACAAGTGAAGGGCAGGCATAGTAGCCCCAGAGCTTGTGCCATAAGCACATACGCCTACAATAAACCCACAGATGGATAGAACTCATTTATTTTTCACTAGGAGTAACATTTTCTTAAAAAATCCAAAATAGTTTACAGAGGTTGGGACTACCACCATTATTGTATCCCAGGTGGTGTGACCGACAGAGCACTGGGCCTGGGGTAAAATTCAAATCCTGCCTCAGGCACTTACTAGCTATGTGACACTTAACAAATCACTTAATCTTTGCCTCACTTTCCTCAAATGTAAAATGAGGAAAATAATAGCACTTACCTCCCAGGATTACTGCAAACATCAAGTGAGATAATAATTTTAAAGCACTTAGCACAGTGCCTGGCACATAGTAAGTGCTATCTATAAATGTTAGTTATTATTATTATTTCAGAATTTTTGGAAGAGTAACAGTGTTTTAGCTTAACAGCAATATATTCTGCAAGATGATTGAGGCTAAAGTGAATTACTACCCTAAATTTTAGTCTAGCAAGGGTTCTCTGACAGCTCATCTGCACCAGCAAGCCAAAAATGAGAAAAGAAGAAAAAATTTGTTATAGTTCTTTTTTTCCTGCTATCAGTGCATAACTGCAAAACTGAGGTTTTATTTTCTAATAGTTTTGGATGACAATGCTTTAGGAGTAAGGGTAAAACAGCCTGTATACTTTTTTAATAATGATTATTTTCAATTTTAAAAACATCATCTGTATAAACAAAGACAGTACAGAAATTTCCAAACCTACTTCTCTGTTGTCATCTGCAATCACAAACTTCTTATAAGGTTCCTTCACTTGTTCTTTTAAAAGGGCAGCATTTTCTTTAACCGTGATAATTGTATATGCATCAAGATTAGCACATATCTGTAAAAAGAAAAGTTTTCAATACTTAAATAATTCTTCATTCACATACTGGATTTGATTTAAATCAGAAGTCTTTCTCACGTAAGAAACAGACAACATTGCTTACAGGTGCTCCAGGCATTCTCTCCAGCTAAGCAAAACCCACACCAGTTGCCCCAGCCTGGGCACATCTGCCTGCTCCTTCCAGCCACACACTACTACTTGATGCGCTGGGACATCTCCACTCCCAGAACGAACCTCTATGGGCAATGATAACCTATCTGAACATACTCCTCAATGATTAACATCCTTTTCTCCTCATCTCAGTGACTCTGAAACCTAGCTTGCCAATGTTCAAACCCTGCTCTTCCTCTCACTTCTTTCTTAAACCCCTCAAGCCAGGGGGGTGCTGGAGCCAGCTCCAACCAGCTTGTGAAAACTGACTGTAAAATTTTCAGTGTGAGCGTTTACACTTTAGAAATCAGGAAATGCTACAAAAATCAGAGTTTCATATGTTGTTTTGTTGATTGTCTAAACTTAAGAAAGTGATGGAGAAGTTGATAGTGTAGACTAAACTTAATAGCATGCCATGTGCATATTGTTGTTTTTTTCTCAGAAAGCCAGTTTTTATCTATTTACCAGCCCATCTCTACCATTTCACTCTTATCTCCCACTCCATGGTCACGTTGTGGGAGACAGAATACTCCTCGTTCATCATGCCACTTTGAGGCTCATCCTCTACCACCAAAACTCAGTAACCTCTCTTCCTTTGAAGTTCATTCAATCTATATTTAATACCCAATTAAGATTCTAGAGGTCTAACGACCTCTAGGACACCTTCCTTCTCTCCTCAAAGGGTTCAGTGCCTGTCCCACATTTTTTCCTTCTCTCCAACTCCTAACCTCATCATACTAGGGGACTTCAAGATCCATACTGACCTTTCTTCAAACACCGTAAGTTCAATTTACTCATTTCCTGTGGCCTACTCTGCCACCCCACCACATATACAGACAAAGGTGGCCACATCCTCAGTCTTGCTATCAACCACAAATGCACTGCGTCCATGTTCATGGACTCTGAAATTCCTCTATTGAATCAGAATCTATGTCATCCCACTTCTTCCTATATGTGGCTCCAAAATTTGTCTTTCCTCATCAAGACATCTAGCTGGCTCATTGGATCTCTATCATGCTAGGCCAGGAGGAAGACTTGAATTCAAATCTGGCCTCAGACATGAACTAGCTGTTTGACCCTGGGCAAATCACTTTACCTCTGTTCACCTCAGCTTCCTCCAGTGTAAAATGGGGACAATAACAGAATCTACCTCCTAAGGAAGAAAAATGAGATCGTATTTGTAAAAGTGCTTGCTAACTGTTAATACAATGATTTTCTTTTTTTGTTTGTTTGTTTTGGAGAGGGGAAGGCAGGGCAATTGGGGTTAAGTGACTTGCCCAAGGTCATATAGCTAGTTAGTGTGTCAAGTGTCTGAGGCCCTGTTTGAACTCAGGTCCTCCTGACTCCAGGGCCGGTGCTCTACTCACTGTGCCACCTAGCTGCCCCTAGGGCAGGTTTTCAAACCTACTTTCTGAGACTATCATCCCCTGCACTGGTTATACTCTCCTTCCTTCACCATTCTGACACCAGTCCAACTCTACACCGGCCTCTTCTCGAGGCCCTTGTCCCCTGATCCTACTGTAGATCTTGTTCAGTCAAGCCCTAACCCTGGATTACTGCCCTCCATCTACCGCCTCCATCCCAATACACACGCTGATGAATGGAGATGTAGAAAATTACAATACCATGATGACTGTGTCCACTACAGATTTATCAGGAGATATGCTCAGCAACTCTTTGATAAAGATAGAAGCCGTGTATATTAGTGTTCTGGCTTTGGGTCAAGGTTTATCACATAGCTGGCTTAACATTCTATAAAAAGCAGCAGCAACTTGGGTTTGGGGACCAAAATATAGGTGGGAGAAATGGAGCTGTGTTCCACAAACTTTACTGAGTCCGGGTTACGACACAAAACTTAATCTGTGCTTCCTTTGTATAGAGCCTTGTATGTAGCAGACTACTGATGTTTATTGAACGGAATTGAATGAAATCAAATCTATGTCTATCCATATGCTTTGGTACCAAGCGCTCCTTGTAACTCTTAAGCACTTGTGTGATGATAATAATAGCTAATAGCTAACATTTAAAAAAAATTTAAATTTATTTTATTTTTCATTTATGGAATAAAACAAGCATTTCCATAACACGGTATAAATTTTTTTTAAAAGATGATTATACATGAAACTGCAACTCTATTATGTACAATTTGCTATTCCCTTTAAATATATAATAAAGTTATCATGTAAATTTCTTTTTTCCACATAGTAGGCACTATGTAAATATTAGCTATTAATAATAATAACTAATAGCTAACATTTATACAATGCCTATGGTGTGCCAGGCACTGTACTAAGCCCTTCACAGATATTATTTCATTTGATCCTCACAACAACCCTGGGAGGTAGGTGCTATTATTATCCCCATCTTACAGGTCAGTTAACTGAGGCAGAGAGATCTTTGCTCAGGGTCACACAGTTAGTTAGTGTCTGAGTCTGGATTTAAACTCAGGTCTTCCTGACTCCAGGCCCAGCACTTTTTCTGATCTACAAACAAACTGTAGAACTTCTCTTTGTGGTCACTTTCTGAAGTTATAAAACATGGAATGTAGCACTTCTTTCATCAGAGAGGTCACCAGGTCTGTGTTTTCTTCTCCATTCTTATTTTTTGTGTGAAACTGATAGGATAGTGCTGCGGGTAGATTTTGTTTAAGTCAGAAATCAGAATACTGAAGATTGCATTAGATAGAAAGCAACTCAGAGGAATGTCCCATTTTCAGACATCCATCTCATTAAGGAATGATACCATCCTCCCAGTGTAAAGGGGAAGCTTTCATACATAATAAATTCTACTTTCCTGATGCATATTTCTATGCATGGCCATCTCTGTATGTAGCTGTGGTGGGGTAGAGAAGTAGGTCATAAGAAATGAGTGAGTTGACCTGAGAGTTTAGGGTGTTTGAGGAGACCAGCACAGATCTTGAAGTCCCCTAGTATGAGGGCGGGAGTAGGAGAGAAGAGAACAACTGTGAACTGGGCATTAAGGTTATTAAGTTTACAAAAACATACACTTGAATAGCCTCTCACATTTGTAAAGCACTTTCAAAGATCATGTGGGTTTCACAAAAGCTATATGATCCAGGTAGGGCAGGCATTATTATCCCTTTTTTTTAACGGATGAAGTAACAGCTTAAAGAAATTAAATGTCTTGCTTCAGATCACACAAGTAGTAGTGAAGCTGTGACTCAAACCTCAAATCTTGCAAGTGACAAATTTCAGATTTTAACTTGTCTTTTTATGATGAGTACAGTGCTCTCCCCATGATACCTCAATGCCTTTGTGTCAAAAAAAGAAGATACTACTTTTGCCCCAGGTTATTAAATATGGTGATCTTCCATAGTTCATGTGATAATGTTCCCTTTCAAATATAAACAGGAGAATCAATGTTTTGCAGAAGATTATCTATACAAATTTTGTGTGTGTAAATATTAATTTCCCTTAAATATAAATCATTGAACACTTCCTCTGTGTTAATTTGATTAAATATTAATGAACATAAATTAAAATTTCAAACCAACACATCAGTAAAAATTACAATGTATAATTTATCTTAGAACTGGACCTGTGATTTCATTAGGATAAGGAACTCCCAGTGAGAGAATTCCCTTTAGCAATGCAGCTTAGCACCTCCCTCTGCAGTTTATGGTCTAAGAGTCTTATCGTCTAAGACCAAAGTCTTGCTTTGGTCAGTGAGAGAATAAGTGACTTGAATGACCACTTCACCATCGCCAGTATATCAGAGGCAGTACTTGAACCCAGGTCTTCCTGACCAGGAGGCTGGCTCTCAATCCACTATATGACACTGCTTCTTCTATACTGTACAATATTACTTTTAAATTACTCACTTGCAAAGTAATTACTTACTTTTAAAATATGTTCTTCAGCTTTGGCTTGCTTTTTGGCCCCTCCCACGCCAGGTGAAGCTGTCAGTCCAAGTATCTGAGGTTGAGGTACCACTGGCTTATTTTCCTTCTTGAATCGACAGTTCTTCATCTTTTGTTTCAGGTAATGTCTCATTATGTTATTATAGACAGCTTCTTTGTTGGTATGATGGCATTCGTCAATAATGATGAGGGAAAAGTCTAGAGAGAAAATTAGAATTTTTCAGATTATTCCTTCAAATGAACTTCTCTGATAGTGTCAAACTACAATTTTTAAAACACATTAAATTATTTTTAACATGTACATCTTGGGGGGATGGTTTTGTTTTTTAATTAGAGGGTGGCAACAGTTCATTTGTCACAGAATGATAATATGATTTTTCAAGTAACAATGATTACCTAACTAGCAGGGACTTTATAGATCATCAACTTCAACCTCTTCGATTTGAAGATATGAGGCTTAGAAAAGGGGGCGAAACTTGTCCAAGGTCATGCATATAGTGAATACTAAAATAAGCATTCAAATCCATGTTTTCTATCCCCAAATCCAAAAATGGTGGCTAAATTATTTTATTCCCTCAAAATATTATGGAAGATTAATATTTAACATCTTTTTTAATCTTCCATTTTGTTATTTTAGTATATTTCCCTTTCTTCCCAACAATAATTGCGAGTGATTTTGTTCCACAGGTAGATCTAATAAAGGGATCTTCTATTGTGAATAAGAAAAATATAGCAGTCCCTAACAAAAAGACTGAAAAATAAATGGAAAAAATGATAAAATACCAATGGCATTAAGGTCTCTTTTTTCTTCATATCAAAGACCTTACAACTTCTATTCACAATAATAAATCTCTCTTAGCCTATAACTACCTGATAACTGGACACCATCATCTTCTCCATTCTCTGAATTCAAAAGGGAATTCTCCAAGATTTGAGCTGTACTGATAATAACATCATTGGATTTTACAACTTCTGGGAATGATATTTTCAGTTGGGAATCACCACTCACTCCAATGACTTGATACCATTTCTTCAAGAATGGTTTAAACTCTTTACGGAAGTGCTGTTCAACTAATGGTACCTAAAAAATACACCCAAAGTAGAAAAAGAACTCCAAGTTAACCTTAATATCAATCCAGCAGTTACTGATATCCCACTTTGAAAATGCCCCATTGGAGGGGCTCACCTTTTACAAATGCAAATTGTTCTCTCTGAGAAGGTGAATAGACTTTCTATATGCCATTTAACTAAAGAGGTCAAAGGATTCCTAAATGGGGTGGAAAAACAAATCCAATGCGGAGCCTTCAGTAGACCAAACACTGGTGCTGTGTTTGTTATGTCCTATAACAGAAGGGCTATCATGGTCATAAAAGGGAAGAAAGTGTGATCATTCTAGTGTTCTGTCATCTAGGGCCAGATGATAACTACTGATTGGTTCAATTCAGGGGCCATCTTTTTCATGAATCTTTCCCTGACCCCATCTCCTAGTTGATTTCTTCCTCAAATTGCTCATAGAACTTTGCCTGAAATCTCCTTTGCACTTATCTCACTTCCTTTTGTATCATATTTGTGCATTCCCTTTTCCCTTCAGACTGTAAGATCCTCGAGAATAAGGTCCATTGAGAGTTACAATGTAGGTAAGACAAGTGAAGCATTCAGCAGATGTTTTGCTCTAACCTGAATAACAATTGTGCCTCAAGACATACTGTTGAATGAACAAATGAATTAAGGATAACTGAAATTATGAATGATAATGAAACTGAAATGGTACAGTGGAGCTAAGAATGGAATGGTGAGGGGGCGGACTTCTGACAAAAAGATTTGTCAGGAAGCCATAGGTAGGAAGATGCAAGGGCTTTAATGAATTTTTTTTTGGGAGGGAGGGGGTAGAAAGGAATAAGCAGATAATAAAGGCATATATACTATAGAATTTGGCAACTGATTGGATGTGTGAAGTGGGGCAATGAGGGAAAACAGTAAAAACTGACTGAGGTTTTATAAGAGTATGACTGGGCTACATGACTAGTGGTGTAAACACATAAATGGAGAAAGTTTGGGATGAATATCTTTGGACAGCAAAGATGGAGAGTTCAGGGGCAGCTAGGTGGTGCAGTGAGTAGAGCACCGGCTCTGGAGTCAGGAGAACCTGAGTTCAAATCCAGCCTCAGACACTTGACACATGTACTAGTTGTGTGACCTTGGGCAAGTCACTTAACCCCAATTGCCCTGCCCCACCCCCCAAAAACCAAAACCAAAACCAAAAACAAAAAAACGAAACACAGATGGAGAGTTTAGTTGTGAGTATGCTGACTCAGAGATGTTGCAAGGACATCCCTGTGAAGTTATATAGTACAGAAAGCAGTTGGAAATATTGGACTAGGGTATGGGGATAGGGATGCAGATTTAAAGGTGATTGTATCTGAGTGGATGCGACCACCAAAAGAGTCTGTAGAAAGAGGAGAGAAGAGGGCCAAGATTAGAACTTTATGGGAAATTTAGATTCAAGGAGAATAGAGAATCAGCAAAGGAGATCAATAAAGAAAAGGAAATGATGAGGAAAGTACAATTATAATCATCCAGGAAGAAATAGTTGGTGATATGGAAATTAAAAAAAACTTGGCAGAAAGTACTATGTCATCTTAAAGGCTGTAATCACCAAGGAGAAGGAAAGCTAGGTTCTCAGAAAAGCATTTTTTACATTTAGACAAAAGACAGATATGATTCAGTGATCACAGAGTTCACATTGGGGTTCACTCATGCTCTGCACTTGGTCATATTCTGTTTCACATCTTACTCAACAACCCAGGTGAAAAGAGAATAAGTCGTGCTTGCCAAATCTGTGAATGACAAAAAGCTAAAAAGAAGCCATATGTCAAGACTGCATCCTCTAGGACAGTGCCTGGCACAGAGGAGATACTTACTGAATGCCGTCTGATTGATGATAGCAAGGTAGAATGATAATGTTGAAAATAAAATGATAAATATAAAATCTTGCATATCATTCCCTGCCCCCCAACACACACAATGAACTACATAAGCATAGGATCAAGAAAACCTAGCTTAGTAGTTCATCAGTAACAACTTATGGGTTTTGTCGACTATAAGATCCCTGTAAGTGTGATGTGGCTGGCAAAGAAAGCATAGTCTTAGACTGCCTAGAAAGAACAAAGGAGTTAATTGTTGTCTTCTGTATTAGTCAGATTACATCTGCTCTGGTCAGGCCACAGCTAGAGTGCTACCTCCAATACTGGGCACCATATTTTGAGAAGGATGTTGCCAAATTCTGGCTTGTTTGATGAACTGTTTGGATGTTTGGAATGAGAAAGCTTAGGGAGGAATAATAACTGTTTGAAGGGCTGTCACATTAAAGACAGATTAGATTTATTCCATCTAACTCCACAGTGAAGTATTAGGGTTGATGGGTAGAATTTACAGTGAGGAAGCTCTGGGGTCAATATAAGGAAGAATTTTTTAATAGAGCTATCCACAAATGGAACTTGATTCCTTCTGAAATAGTGAGTTCATTATCATTGGCATTCTAAGCAAAGACTGGATGACTACCTGTTATGGTTTGTGGAAATTCTTCACTTGGTGGGAGATTTGGATTAAGGGATTATTAAAGTCTCTTCCAATGCTAAGATCCCATTATTATATAACTATATATATATAAGGGATAGAAGAGATGGATGAACGAGTGATGAATGAAATCTTCACTCTCAATGACTGGGAGAATGCTGATGTCATGGACAGGGAGAAAGGAAAGACTAGAAATCTATCAGGACTTACAGAAAATGAGCTCAGTTTTGAACTTTTCAAGTTTGCCATCCAAGTGCAAAGGGCAAGTTGGAGATACAGGATTGGTGTTTAGTTTAAGAATTAGGACCAGAGATTCCAATATGGGAATCATCAACATAGAGTTGATTGTTGATGCCATGAAAATAGGTAAGTTCCCCTATGGTAAGTTTTATATAGAGAAAAGAGAAGCAAGCCAAGAACTGGCCCTTGAGCAACATCGAAAGTAATGGGAATGTAGTAAAGGAACAGCTAAAACAAAACATGATTAAAAAAAGAGTAGTTAAGATAACTTGGGCAGTGTCACTGTACTGTCAAAGAAGCGAATAGAAGGGAAGATTTCAAGGAAGGACAACAGTTTCACTAATAGAGTGGGAAGGCCAAAGAGAATGAGAAATATAGCAAATGACTTCATTGCAAAATTGTTCCATATATTGTTTTGTTCCATACATTGTAATTGTTCCATTACACATTTCTTTTATATGACAACTCACTGAATCCAATGAATTATATGTACTATTTTGTGTGTGTGTGTGTTGAGTAAAAGCCAGTGTAAATCAGCCACCAGCTACATATATAAAAAGTTTATGCTCACCAGTCACAAACGTTATGTGATAACAGAAATGTCAGGCAGTGTTTATTCCTGGATATTTTAGTCTTGATCCAGTAGGCTATTTTCCCTCAGGAACGGAGGTCTGTGTTTTACAGCTCCAACAACTCATGGCCATCTACCAATGAATCCCCAGAGCTTTAGTCATAATGCTTTCTGGTACATCTAGAGTGTGGTAAGTATATTTTGAAAAAAAAAACTACATTACAAAGGTGCTCCAATTTCTTAGTTATGTTCATCTGAACAAGCAGAGATTTAATTAATGACTGAAAATGATGCAGAGAGGATTCTGGGAAGATGGTGGAATAAGGCAGGAAATTACCCAGCTCTCCCAAATTCCCTCACAAATAATTTTAATTAATTAATTAATTAATAATTAAAAATCAAGGTAAAGCAGTTATCCAGCCTAAGACAACTTGGGAGGATGTTAGGAAAGACCTGACCTCTTGGTGGCAATCTGGCTTGAATGAAGTGCAGACACCTGGGCCAAATACCAACAAATCAACAAAAAACAAGCACCGGGGGCAGCTATGCAGAAGGCAGCCTCAGCTTGAGGAACTTTCACTGCACGCACAGTGTGGGGGTTGGACAGATGATCAGGGAGAATTTCAGGATCCTCTGCTGGCGCTGGATGGAGGGTCCAGCTGTGCTAATAAGACAGGTCCAGGCTATAGCTGTGGGTGAGGAGGGGTTAATACATGCTGCGGAGTGTCATCCCAGAGAGGCAGGGGCTCTGCTAGCTGTGGTCATTTACAGGACAACAGAGTTCTTAGTTTTGGTTCCAAGACAGAGGGGAAAGCTGATGCTTTCAGCCACGGGAAAGACCATAGGGAGTAAGAGCATTTGCAGTGACAGCTGACAGCATTTCTGGGGGCCTAGGTTCAGGGGCAGAGAAAAATACCTGAGGTTAGTCCCCCAGACAGCACTCAGAAAACAATATCACAAAAAAACCTGAAGCTTGAGACATTATCCCCCACATCTCAGGACTAGAGCCCAGCTCTAACACAAAGTTAACAGCCAAGAAATAAGCAGCTAAAAAAAAGTATGCAAAAGAGAAAGAACTTGACCATAGATAGTTACTATGGTAATAGAGAAGATCTGGATTCAAACTCAGAAAACAATGAAGTCAAAACGACTACTTCTATTTCAAAGAAAAATGTAAAATGGTCACAAGCCCAAAAAGAGTTCTTGGAAGGGCTTAAAAGGCACTTTAAAAATCAAATAAGAAACGTTCAGGAAAAATTAGGGGGAAAATAAGAGTAATGCATGAAAATCAAGAAAAGTATGAAAAGAAAGTAAACCAATTGGAAAATAAGATCCAAAAGCTTATGGAAGGAAATAATTCCATAAAAATTAAAATTGGGCAAGGGGAAGCTAATGACTTCATAAGATACTAAGAAATAATAAAACGAAAAGAATGAAAAGATAGGAGAGAATATAAAAGAACTGACCTGCAAAACAGATCAAGGAGAGACAATTTAAGAATTGTTTGACTACTTTAAAGTTATGATTTAAAAAGAAATCTAGACACTATACTTCAAGAAGGAAAATTTCCCTGAAGTTTTAGAATTAGAGGGCAAAATAGAAATTGAAAAAATCCACCAATCACCACCTGAAAAAATCCCAAGATGAAAAGTCACAGGAACATTATGGCCATGTTTTCAAGCCCCCAGATTGAGAAAATACTACAAGCAACTAGAAAAAAATAATTCAAATACTGTGGAGGTACAGTCAGAATAACAAGATTTAGCATCTTCTTCATTAAAATACTGAAGAGCATGGAACATGATATTCTGAAGAGCAAAAGAGCTGGGTATTCAACCAAGAATAATTTACCCAGCAAAGCTGAGTAATGAATTAAAGGACTCTGAGGTATTCGTGAGGAAAAGACAAGAACTGAATGGAAAATATGACCTACAAGAATCAGGAGAAACATAAGAAGGTATATATGAAAGACCAATTGTAAGGGATTTAATAAGGTTGAACTGTTTATTTCTTATATGGGAAAATGTTATCTGTAACTCTTAGGAATGTTATTACAGAACTCAGTGGAAAATTTGATATAAAAGATCCAGAAGAAATATGAAGAAATCATTAAAGACTAATTATAAGGCACTGATTAAGGTCAAACTGTTGACTTGAGATATATGAAAATGTTATTAATGTTAATTAGTTATTATTAGTAGTACTACTATTCTTAAAAATGTTATCATTACTAAGGTAGTTTGAAAGAAGGTTGGAAGTGAGTTGTGTATGAGGTGATTCTAAAAAACAAAATTGCATAGGAAAAGGTAAAAAGGACAAACTGTCCCATAAAAATGGATCATGAAAGAAAGAACAAATACAGAGGAAGTGGGTGGGAGTGCAGAGCTGGTGATATTAGAACCTTACTCTCATCTGAGTTGAAAAGGAAACAGAATATATATCTAAAGAGGTTTAGAAGTCTTCTGAACTTCTAGAGAGGTGAGAAAACTGGGTGATAGGGTGGGGGAGGGATTTTTAGAAGGATATATTGATTAAGATTATGAGGGTGGGGTAAATAGATAAGGGAGGATTTTTTTAAGGGGAGGATAAAACAAGGAAGAAGAGAATAAGGGGAAAAGACAAGGTAACAGGGATAGGGTGAAAAGAGAGGCTGAGAAGGAAAATAGTGTGTAAAAATAAAAAGGAAGGAAATTCACAAATAGCAATTTTAACTTTGAATGTGAATGGGAAACGAAATGGGGAATAACTGAACAAGTGGTCTATGACTGTGATGGAATACTACTGCACTATAAGAAATGATGAGTTTAGTGATTTTAGAAAAACATGGAAGGACTTGCATGAAATCATGAAGAGTGAAATGAGCAGAACCAAGAGAACACTACATATAGTAACAGCAATACTGTTTTAAGAATGGCCATTAAGTTATTTTGAATATTACGAATATCCAAATTAACTATAAAAAACATATGAAGAAAGATGCTATCTGTATCCATAGAAAGAACTGATAAATAGAAGTATATATAGAATAATTTTACACATATATACCTATTTGTGGCTAATGGTAGCTATCTCTAGGGTGGGGAGGGAGGGAAGAAAAAAATGTACATGATAATTCTGTTGTATATTTGAAAGGAATAGCAAGTTGTGAAAAGCAGATTTGCAGTTTCATTACAATCACCTTTTTTATTTGTACTATGTTATAGAATGTTTGTTTTATTCCATAAATAATATTAATTAATTAAAAATGTTATCATTACTAGGGTAGTTTGAAAGAGCATATGTAAGATAGAAGGCTTGTTGAGTATAATGGAATGATGCTAAAAAAAGAATAAAATGGGTAGGGAGAGGTAAAACGAATAATTATCCCATACAAAAGAGGCGTGAATAGAAGAACTGCTACAGTGGAGGGCAGGATGGGGTGGAGTGCTAGAACCTTATCCTCATCAGAACTGGGTTAAAGAGGGAATAACATATACATCTAGAATGGTATAAAAAGCCTTCTTAACTTACATGGAAATAGGAGAGCAAAGGGATAGGATAAGGGAGGGACTCATAAGGGTGTGCAGATCAAGAAATAGAAGGGAAAGAAGAGAGAATATAGGAGGGATTCTTAGAAGTGGTGCAGATTAGGAAAGCAGCAGTCAGAAGCAAATCAGACATCTAAGGAAGGATAGAGTAAAAAGAGAAGGAGAGAAAGATAAACAGTGAGGAAAAATAGGGGGAAATATACAATTATTAATTATAACTTTGAATATTAATGGAATGAACTCATCCATAAAATGGAAAAATATAGCAGAATGTAAAAACCAGAGTCCAACAATACGTTGTTTATGAGAAACACATTTAAAAATGAGAGATACACATGGAGTAAAAACAAAGGGCTGGAGTAGAATTTATTATGCTTCAGGTGATACAAAAAAAGCTGGGTAGCAATCATGATCTCAGAAAAAGTTAAAGCTAAAATAGATTTAATTAAAAGAGATAAATAAGAAAACTACATTATGATAAAAGGTACTGTAATAGATAATGAAATAATATCAACACTAAAACTGTATCCAACAAATACTTTAGCATCCACATTTTTAAAGGAAAAATTAAAGGAATTCCAGGTGGAATTAGAACTAGATAAATATAATCAAAAAATAAATTTAAAAAATCAGGGAGATGAATAGGATCTTAGATAAACTGGATATGATAGCTATCTGGAAAGAATTGAATGGGAATAAAAAGGAACATACCATTTTCTCTGTGGTACATGGTACCTGTACAAAAATTGACTATATATTAGGGCATAAAAACTTATAGTTAAATGCAAAAAAGAAAATATTAAATATATCCTTTATAGATCACAATGCAACAAAAATTATATTTAATATGGGATCATGGGAACAGAGACTAACAATTAACTGGAGATTAAATAACCTATTCTTAAAGAATGAATGGGTTAAAGAACAAGTCATAGAAAAAATAAATAATTTTATTAAAGGGAATGATAATAAGACCATATACCATGGGAAGCATGTTGGGAAGCAACAAAAACGGTAATGAGAGAATAATTTGATATCTAAATGTTTACATCAATAAAACAGGGAAAGAACAGATATATGAATTGGGTATGCAATTTTTTAAAATACTAGAAAAAGAACAAATAAAAAGTCCCCAATTAAACACCAAATTGAAAATTGCAAAAATTAAAGGTGAGATTAATAAAACTGAAGTAAGAATTGAATTAAATTAATAAATAAAACTAATATTTTTATGAAGAAACCCAATAAAATAAATAATTGGTTTCTAGGATTTTTTAAAAGAGAGAAGAAAACTAAATCATTAGCATCAAAAATGAAAAGGATAAATAAAGCACTAAAGAAGATGAAATAAAAAAAATTATTAGGAGTTACTTTGCCCAATTATATGCTAATAAATTTAATGATTTAAGCAAAATGGAAGGATACTTACAAAAATATAAACTGTCTAGATTAACAGAAGAGGAAATAGAATATCTAAATAAACCTATTTTAGAAACAGAAATTGAACAGGCTATGGATGAGCTTCCTATGAAAAAGCATCAGAACCAGATGAATTTACAGGTGAATTTTACCAAACACTTAAAGATCACTAATTCCAACAGTAAATAAATTGCTTGGAATAACAGACAAAGGAGTCCTACCCAAATCCTTTTATGAAACAAATATTGTGCTGATACTTAAACAAGGAAGAGCAGAAAAAGAGAAGGAAAATTATAGACCAATTTCACTAAGGAAAATGGACACAAAAATCCTAAATAAGACATTAGCTAGGAGACTACAATAATATATAACAAAGATTATACATTGTGACCAAGTGAGATTTATATCAGGAATGCAGGGATGGTTTAACAGGAAAACTATTAACATAATTGATAATATCAATAACAAAAGTAACAAAAATCATATGATTATCTCAATAGATGTAGGAAAAGCTTTTGACAAATTACAACACTCATTCCTTTTAAAAACACTTAAAAGAATACGTATAAATGGATTTTTTCTAAGAAATGATAAGAAACATCTACCTAAAATCACCAGCAAGCATTATCTATAATGGGGATAAGCCTTCCTCATCAGATCAAGAGTGAAACAAAGATGTCCATTATCACCAATATTATTCAATGTTGTATTAGAAATGCTAGCATTAGTAACAAGAGAAGATAAAACAATTGAAGGAATCAGAATGGACAAAGAGATAATAAAACTATCTCTTTTTGCACATGATATGATGATATACTTAGAAAATCATAGAGATTCAACTAAGAAGCTAGTTGAAACAATGAATAAGTTTAGAAAAGTAGCAGGATATAAAATAAACCCACATAAATCAGCACTGTCTAAATATCACCAATAAAACCCTGCAAGAAGAGATAGTAAGAGATATCTGATTTAAAAGTATTGTAGACAGCATAAAATACCTAGGAGTCTATCTGCCAAGAGAAACTCAGGAACTACCTGAACATAATTATCAAACTTATTTTATACAAATAAAGTCAGATTTAAATAACTGGAGAAATACTAATTGTTCATGGGTGGGTAGAGCTAATATAATAAAAATGACAATTCTACCGAAACTAAACTATTTATTCAATGCTATCCCAATTAAATTACCAAAAAATATTTTATTAAGCTAGAAAAAATAATTACAAAATTCACTGGAAGAACAAAAGGTCAAGAATATCAAAGGAATTAATAAAAAAAGTAAAGGAAGGAGGTTTAGCAGTTCTTAGTTTAGCACATCTTAAACTATATTTTAATTCAGTAATCATTAAAACTATCTGATACCGGCTAAGAAAAAGAAAGGTAGATCAGTGGAACAGAGTAGACATACAGTATACAGTAGCAGATGATTATAGTAATCTTGTGCTTGACAGATGTAAAGATTTAAGCTTTTGGGATAAAAATTCACTATTTGGTAAGAATTATTGGGAAAACTGGAAAGCAGTATGGAAGAAATTGGGTACAGACCAATCTCACACCATTTACCAAGATAAGGTCAAAATGGATACGTGACCTAGATATGAAGGAAGATATCATAAGTATATTAGAAGAACATGGAACATATTACATAGCAGACTTAAGGATAGGAGAAAATTTGTGAGTAAACAAGAGATTGAGAGCATTGTGAGATGCAAAATGATAATTTGATTACATTAAATTTAAAAGATCTTGTAGAAATAAAACCAATGTTGTCAAGATTAGAAGGGAAGTAGAAAGTTGGGAAAAATTTATAGACAGTTTCTTGGATAAAGGTCTCATATCTCAAATATAGAGAATTTTGTCATATTTATGAGAATATGAGTTATTCCCCAATTGACAAATAATTCAAGTTTGATATGAACAGGCAGTTTTTCAATGAAGAAATCAAAGCTATATGTAGTCATATGAAAAAATGCTCTAAATCATTATTGATTAGAGAAATGCATATTAAAATAACTTGAGACATCATGTCACAGCTATCAGATTGGCTAAAATGATAGAAAGGGGAAATGAAGAATATTGGAGAGAATGTGGAAAAATTGGGACACTAATATTCTGTTGGTGGAACTGTGAACTAATTCAACCATTCTGGAGAACAGTCTGGAATTATGCCCAAAGAGTTACAAAACTGTGTAAACTTTTGGACTCAGCAATACTACGTCTGTTTCTCAAGGTGATCAGGGAAAAAGGGAAAGAACCTCTATGTTCTAAAATATTTATAGCAGCTCCCTTAGCGATGGTGAAGAACTAGAAATCGAGAGGAGGCCCATCAATTGGAAAATGGCTAAACAAACTGTGATATATGTTTGTGATAGAATACTACTGTGCTGTAAGAAATGATGAGCTGGTTGATTTTATGAAAAACACAGATAGACTTGCACAAGATAATGAAAAGCAAAACGAGGAAAACCAAATGTAATTTGTATACAGTATACAGCAGTTGTATACAGTAATAGCAATATTGTTTGAAGAACAACTGTGAACAACTAAGTTATTCAGAGTAATAGAAATACTCAAATCAGTAACAAAGGACCTTTGAAGGAAGATGCTATCCAACTCCAGAGAAAGAACTGATAGACATATGCACAGTATGATTTTCTCTCTCTCTCTCTCTTTCTCTCTCTCTCTCTCTCTCTCTCTCTTTCTCTCTCTCTCTCCGTCTCTCTCTCTCTCTCTCTCTCTACCTACCTACCCACCTACCTAACTGTCTATCCATCCATCTGCGTTAAATGGTAGCCTTCTCTACGGGCAAGGAGGGAAGAAGATAACTTGGAACTTAAAATGTAACAAAAAAATTAAATTTAAAAAAAGAAAATGATGCAGTCCAATCTAGATTGAATTTAGTTTTATTTTCAATAATGTCATGTTTATGGAGTCTGAAGCATAGCACTACCAAGATATCTCAGTATAACAGCATAAGTTCTAGTTAGTGTTTATCTTTTTCAAGGCTGCACTTCTTGCCCTTCCTATAGGTCATTAGTCACAAAGGAGACCAAATGAGAGACTGTGAATTGAGTAGCACAAACATGTCCCTCTTACTGGGAGAAAAAAAAACAGAAAACAAAAACAAAAATCAAACCATATGCCCATATGAGTCTTTGTATAAAGAACTCTTTATAAAAAGATGACATGTACAGAACGCATTGTGAGCTACATAATGGAAATGACATAAAATTTGGGTATTTACTGCATTTTTTTCTGGACATATGTTTACTTTAGCATTGAAAAGTATTTCTCATTTTAAAGTTTTAATTGCAGTAGCAATTATTTAAAAGGTTATATAACATTTTTATGTAAGGAAAATGTTGATGCTACATTTCACAGATATATCTTTTTAATAATCTCAAAGATTGGATAGAAAAATTATGTTCCTCACAAAAATGCTTCATTATACATTGGGAATGTAAATGAATTACATTGTACATTTGGGAAATAGAACAGTATTTTTAATGACCTCAAGTGGCTCCTTGACAGAAAGAACCATCTTTTTAACACCAAGATTCTGCCGGGAATACAATATGGTTCTATCATATGGTTGTTGACAATTTCCAAAGAATTAAAATTGTAAGGCACTGGAGATACACACAGTTGGCATTAAGTTGACTATAACATATTACCAATGAGACACAAGAGAATAAAAGATGTCCAAGGAATAAGTAATCAAAAAAACAAGGTGAATCAGCCCCTTAGTGAGAATAAGGCATAACATATGGATGATCCAAGTGCTGACCTGGTAACTGTATAATCTTAAAAGACCTGGAGGAAGGACACTGGAAAGCTCCTTTAATGAAAGGAAGACAGAAAGGCACAGCAAGAGCTACACAGGATGAGGTTTGGACGGGTTGTAAACTACATTGTGGACCCATGAGATCATGGAGCCCTTGAAATACTGGATGTCAATATTAAATTACTATGAATATTGAGAATCTTTGAGTTATTGAATTTAAGAATTGGGAAGGACCTTAGAAACTACTTAGTCTTATAGTATCACACTCAAATAGAAACAGGACCCTGTGGGCTGCATATTGACTTAGAAAACCACAAATTTATATTTTCTCTAAGTTGTTGAGTAATTTTATTTATTTTGTTAAACATTTCCCAATTATATTTTAATTTGGTTTGGGCCACATTCGGGAGTTTTGCAGGCTACAGGTTTGATACCTCTAACCTCTAGTCCAGCCCTCTGAGGGAGGTTATATGCAATAAATTCCAATTTACCTGATAGACAAACAAAAAAAGTTAAAATAAGGATGTTTTTCTCTAATATATTATAAAAATTATACTGTTTTGCTTTTTGGATTATAAAATTACTCAACTGAAAAACCATGCATGCCATATATAACCTGTAGTCAACCAGAACCTTCAGTTGGCCAGGATGCTCTATTCTCAAACCTTTGCATATGTAATGTAATATTTTTCTACTTTTCTACTTTTCTACACACATTGTGCTCAAGGGCACATAGAGTTAACCTTCTATAAAAAAAGTATCTAATTCCAGATTTTCATTTCCTCCATTGGGATCATCAATGTTAATATGATATGATAATTTCTACTAGCACAGACTAACCTTAAATGGTCTCAAGGAAAATGCATTGTACATTGATAAATCATAACCAATAAAATGTGAGGTTTGGTGTTAAGAGAATTTTTTTAAGAGTGACAAGTTAGCTGTTACTTATAACTTCAGGTATGGGGTGGGGGGAAGAATGACAGTACCCCTTTAACTAAACTATTCTTGTGTGATTTATTGTTACAACAATTGTTGCAAGGCTTAAATGTGTTAGAATAACAAAACAAAACAAAAAAGAAAAACCAGTATTTAGATGTGATTTGTATACCTTATTCACAAGCACCATAACTTTTCCAGGCTCTGATGCTTTTTTCTTCTTATCTAAGTGGTCCTTGGCAATGTAAACAGCTACTCTTGTTTTCCCACTTCCTGTAGGAAGGCATATAATAATATTCTTCCCTTCTAAAGCTGGTTTGGCTACTTCCATTTGGTAAGACCGGAGGACCAGTTCTGGCTCAGGAGATGCTCTTTTCTTCTCATCATCTTGGTCTGAATGAAGTTAAATTGGGGAGGGGCAGAGAGGGAAGAGAAAAAGAGAAGGGTCAAATGAGGTGTACTAGTAAACACTGAATGAGATATGGGCCTTGTCTCCCATATTCCTTTTTGTGTACAGTCTAATTCAAACCTTTCCTTGCTCTGCCGCACAGATGGAGTTTCTGCTCTCAGTTTGCATTTACGAGATGAAAAAAAAGGAGCTTTGGGTCAAAAAAATTATTTCAATATCATTCCCTTTGAAAGTTTTAAAGACCATTTGAGTCTAACAATTGTTAATATTGAATCTATTTATGTATTAATTCTCAAAGAAAAAATAGACTCATTGAAATGAAGTTAATATTGTTCCAAGTTAAATAAAAACCCATCCAAAGTTTTATGAAATCTCTAGAGAAAATGAAATTGTAGGACTTATCAGTATTACATTAAATATGCAATAAGCGCTTTCTTTCCACTACCAATAATTCCAATAAAACCAAAGAAAATCCATTAGCCTCAAAAAAAAGTTGCTGATGACTCCATTTCAAAATGTATTTTAACTTATTTTGATAGTACTATTTGAACGGTAGGAAAATTCACACCAAACAGTGCTTAGTAATAGTCATCTACTAACCCTGCAGGAAGTTTGCCTTCTGTATGAATGAATACAAACAGATGCATTACATTTAAACTAACATTGGATCATCTGTCTGATTCATTTAATTTCAGTATCATCAAATTCTCATTCTAGCCCACCAGACTTTAAAATGCTATATTTTGAGTTCTTTTTATGCTTATTTTGCAGTTAGTTAACAATTATTAATAATTCATTTAAATTATTTACATTAAGGTGAACCCTTATCCAAGAACACCATTACTTCTTCAAAAAAACTCTTTATAGATCACCAAAATACTAACATTTCACTTATTTTAACTACATTCATCACTTTTTAAAAATACTTTTTGCATAAGAACTAGTACATTTGTAAGAGAAGATATATTTTAAGCAGTGTTTAACTTCAAGATCAGTGTATTTACTTTTGCTAATTTGCTGTTTGAGCTAGACAGTTTGTTAAAAGGTATCAACAAGATCAGTTCTCTTTTGTTTTATTTCAATCTGCATACATTTTTGCACAGATTAAAAAAATGCTGCTTCCATCAAAATAGTTACATGTATTTTAAAATTTATTTATAAAATTGTTCCTCCTGTTGTCTTCCACTCTTCCTACCCAACTCATGCTACCCTATCTGTGGATATTAAGATTCAGAGAAAGACACAGTGACTTTATAAGTCTTCTTTCCCAGAAGGGAGCATAGATCATATTGATATAGAATATTATCGGTGGAATAGAACTTGGAGAGCATTGAGTTCAACCCCACATATTTTATAGATGAAATTCGGTCTCAAAGAAAGTTATGCAACTTGCCCAACTGTTCAGTTTCTCGGGTCCTTTTCTAATTTTAACACCATATGATCCTCTTGTTTATTATGAATTCTATAAACCAATCAAAGTGGATTTTTTTTATTGCTCAAGTAGTCAGGTCTAAGTGTCATTCATGATTTTCATATAACATTTCCATTTATTATAGTCCCTTTGAAGACTATGAAACTTGATGAATAACTGCAAATAGAGGAGGCAGGGATGAGAGGTGTATTCAATGCTTATAGAAAATCCAAATAAAAAGTCCTGCTTACTTAGTAAATGCTAACTGGCCAGCTTGATTCTTACCATAACATATCTCCTTAGGTAAGTAAGAAAGAATTTCTTGATATAATCAAAAATGGAAGAGTTTTCATCCCTTTGTGGTTGAAAGTAGAGAACTGAGCTGATATTCACTTAACCAAGCTACTAACCAGTTTCCTTTTTTTAAAATCACTGTTTGAATTTTGTTTTATTGTGGGTATTTTTTAAGAATTCATTTGATTCCCTTCAGGAAAGTGAAATCAATTAATGAAAATGACATTTTAAATGGGCAAAGATTTGAAAGTATCTTCCCCCTACAATAAATATTGAGTCTGAAAACATAAAAATCATCTTTCTTTTAAGAATTCTATAGCTTGTAAATGTCCAAATTAAAATAAAATATTCTTTAAATAATAATATGCGACTGGAACCACACCATGTGGCAAATTTCAGCCTCAAGTTGATTTTGACAGCTGAGTTATTCTTGAAGAAAAAAGGTCTGTCACTGCATGTGTTAGAAATCCAAAAAGCATAACTCCACCTAAAATAAGTAATGATGGAAAAGTACACCATTCCAGCTGGACAGGCTGAAATGCATTATCTACAAATCTATGGGGAATAATAGCTACATATTAAGCAAATATTTAATGCTAAAAATATTAACATTTTGTGAGAATCATTTTAACCCAATATGAATGAGTCAGAAAAAAATTATGTGTGACTACAAAATAACAATTATTTTATACAGTTATACAGTTCTAGGGAATAACACACAAAGATATGAATAGGCCCTCATTAAGTCCTACTCTGATGCCTCATGTTGAAGGTGAACTGGGGTTCTCAAAGGTTCCTCAAAGAGTGAAAGTTATGGTAGCTTCTACCATGTTAGAATGACTTTGAGTACAGTCCCAGCAACAGATTGAGTACACTTTTCAAGGCCCATCCTAGCCAAGTGTGAGAGGCCCACCACCAAGTAGGGCCGGCCATTTGGTGATGAAATTTTTTGGCCTATGAAACAAAAATAAACCTCAGTGTTGTGTGGCTAACCTTCTGCTTCTTGTAGTGATGGTGTCAGGAAAGGGAGATAGGACAGGATGCTTAGAGTCACATTGTTTTGGCATTATCTAAATTTTTTTCTACTATGTTAGTATTCTAAATGTGATATGCTTGATGAATGACTAGCTAGGCATGCACAGAGAATGCGTCAAGGGGGCTGGCACTCTTGAGGAAGATGAAGGGACAGTGAGCATTCTCTCTCTGAGTGTACCAGCATATGACTGAAGGAACTAAATTGCATTAATCTTTATATTCTTGCTATAAACTAAATCAGAAGAAAAAAGTGGCAGCCCAATGGAAAAATGGCTTATACTTTCTCCTTGGACATGCAAATAAAAGAACTGGTGTAGTTGATTTTACTCTGTGCTCAAATACAACAAGAAATTTTTCATAGGACATTTTGTTATCTCATGTTGATGAGCACATAATAGTAACAATAATAGCTAAATTTATGTAAGCTTCAAGGTTTATAAAAAACTTTACAAATACCTCATTTGATCCTCACACAACAACCCACAGAATAGGTGCTATTATTATCCCATATTACAGATGAAGAAACTGAGGTCTAGGGAAATTAACTGACTTGCTCAGGGTCACACACAGTTAGTAAGTGGTTAAGGCAAAATTTCAACTCAGGTCTTCTTGACTCCAAGGATAGTACTCTATCCTCTGTGTCATCTAGCTTGCCTGCTTATAAAAAGTATCTTTTAATTCACCAACATCGGCTTGAGAGGATGAAGATGTACCAAAACGATAAGAAAGAGCTTAATAAGATGCCTTAAATGATATCAATATATAATCTGACGCTCAGCAACTTCAACACAAAGATGGGAATAAGCAAGGATGGTGTAAAATATATTGGAAAATACAGATCAAAAATAAAGAATTAAAGAAGCCTAATACTTGTAGAAGGCTTTTGTCCATATATCTTCTTCAAAGAGAGAATTAATAGGTACTAGACACAGCAAGCACCAATTAATGTTGAAAAAATGATTATATTTTAAGATACAGAAGATAATTGGTATGGAATCATTACTGAATCAAATGTGGGTACCATCAAACACCAAACTGTGAAAAACAAATATCAAAATTAGTACAAAGCTAGAAGACTAAAAATCAGAAAAAAAATATGGTGTGTAACTGAAACAAATCAGTCCAGAGGTATTTAAATTAGATGGGATATGGAGAGAAGCATATACACACAGATAATTATATGGTATCTGAATACAGCAGTTTAAACAATATAAATCAGCTGCCAAAAAAGAAAGGCCTAAAAACTATCTTTATCATCATCAAACATTTCACTTCTCAAGCAGAAGCTATGGTTACTATAGGAAATGGGTTTATAATATAAATTTGTTCATACAATCTCACAAAGAAAGATGACAGATTGTGGGTATCATTACCTAACAAAATGGAGAAAAACAGCAAAGGGTAAAACCAATTTGAAGAAAGCTTGGAAGCAGATCCAACTAAGAAAAGTCATCCAAGGAAATTTAAGAATGAAAATGTAATGACAACAACAAACAGAAGAAAAATGGAAAAGATCTGTGAAGATTTTTATAACAAATCTTTTTTTTTAACCATCAAGAACCAGTCAGCCAATATATCTAGTCTCTAACATCATGGTCTCTGATGTGCTTGAAGAAGAGGTAGAAATGACACAAATGGAAGAAATGGTAGAAAAACCCCACAAACATGAGAAAAGCATCTGGATTAGACCAATATACATAAGGGAGAACTCTGCTTGAGGCAATGCAATTGTGATGATATTGAGGAATTCCTTCTCAAGGTATCTGAAAGAGGGGAAGATGCTAAAACGCATAGAAAAAAATCTCAGATAATATTAGTACTAAAAAATGCAAGAGAATAATTATTATTGGGCTAAATGTCTACTTTTCTAATCTGTATGTAATTTTCTGGAAATATATCAAGGGCTTCCTCAATGTACGTATTAGAAGGGGACAGATATATTGCATACAATATTCCATTATATGCCATATATTTACCATTATACAATTGATTGGATGATGCCTAAGATATAAGATCTCACTGTGCCATCTTTTGATCATTAAAAAGGCATTTTATTCCATACAGAAAAAACACTGTCTTAAAGGCTATCTTCTAACAAGGTGTTTTCCATTGACACATTAGAATTATTCAAGATTTCTTGAAAGATATAACAGAGAGAACCTTGTTTTATGACTCTTTGTAAGTATCAAGCTATAATAAAACTAAGAGATTTATGGCTGCCCAACATGTTTGTCCCTGTCATGAAGGAGATGCAGTCCAGTATCCAAGTTGAAGAGGGATTTCTTTTGGACAATGAGCTCCCCCAAATGCTCTTGTTTTCACCTAACACGGCTCTTTGCATCAAGCCCTAGGACACTGTAAAGACTCTTAGTGACTGAAGAGCTTAGCCTTAACCTTTGTGTAGAAAAAGTCAAGTGGATGAAGAATGTCTATTGTCCAAATGATGATACACAGTTAGATGGATAATAGAGATTATCCATCAGTGAAAATATTTTGGACAAATAGTAAAGTGGAGGAGGATGGGACAGTTTGCTTTCAATAAACTTTAAAATTCCTTTCATAACATAAACCTTCTCCCCAAAATAAAGACCCATCTTTTTAAAAGCAATATTTTACCAGAGCGTTGTTTGGCTAGGGGTCAGGGAACTCTAAGGTCTCTTAGGAATTAATTAAAAATGAGCATTACCTAGTGATCAATGGGGGGGCACATGATACGTACAAGCAGGCTGCAACATATAACAAACGAGGAACTCTAAAGATGAACCATTGTAAAGTATGTCAGCAAGGAAATATGCTTGAAAAATAAGGTAGGTTGTGAATGTGATAAATTATTTCTAAAATTCCTCCTCATTCTAAATCTATGATATCATTATCTAAATAAGGACAAAAGGGCAGCACCTATGAATGTAATGTGTGTCTTCATCGCCATGGCTAAAGATTAAACCCCAATTCATGTCTGAAGTAAGGCAGAAAAATAGCAAATGTAAGAATTTGCAGGTTGTTCCTTCCCCAACTCCACAATTAGACGTGAACTTCTTTAGAGCAGGGACTATTTTTGCCTTTCTTTGTATCCCCAGTACCCAGAATAGTACCTGGCACATAGTAGGTATTTAATAAATGATTATTAGCTGATTGATTAATTTGCATTTTACAAGTATGCTTATGATTGGATTTAAGAAACGCGTTGCGCATTTCAGAACAAGGAATTCATCAAATACTTCATATCTCCAAGTCATCTAGGAGACTACTTTGAATACTACAAATGCATAGTAAATATTTCTCAAATGAATGAATGAATATTGTTGAAGGGTCCTTACTTAGAGAAATAATAATAAGCCTAAGAATCAAAAGCCTAATGAGAATCACAATTCATGAAAGTACTTAATATACTTCACTGTGAAATCTAGCTGGAAATTAGGCTTGTTATATAACATGAATAGTATTTGGTAAGATCTTAAATCATTTTCTTCATTAAATTATCATGCCAGGCCTACTACCTAGTGAGAAAAGTTTGTAGGGGTCCATGAAACCCTGAGCTAGTTAGTTCTACATAACTCCTTCTAAAACAAATTGTTCCCACTGTTACTCCTTATCCCTAATAAATGTACCCATTCAACCTCCCAATGACCTACTTCCTTCACCCTTGTTAACAACCTAACTGACCTAGATATTATCATACTCTAATATACGGGGGGGAGGTCCTAAAAAATCACAGTGCAGTTTACGTAGCTTTAATAGTTGAAATCTTTACAGACTTTGGAGATATCCTGCATTATGTCCTCTTGTACTTTCTTTCCTTATTTAGTCCACCAGGAAGCTTCCTCAGACCTACTCCCCACATCACTATTTCATGTGCTGATACTATTTTCCTTGAAATCCTTTTCAGTGGAAGTGATTCTCCTATCTTCTTTTATGCTTAAGGCTGAAAAGTATATGCTTATTTCTTACTCCCAACTGGTAAGGCCAGAGCACTGTTGCCACAATTACTCAATAACCTCTCTGCTTTGGAACATAACACTATCTGATCATACCACCCTATTCTTTACCCACTCACTTACTCCTCAACCCCAGCTTGAAACAATCTTCCCCCCCACTTTCTTTTAGCCCTTTGACATTAATAGTAGGGTGATCCAGGAAGTACCAACCTCAATTTCCGATGGTAGATTCTCAAAATATATGATTAAAATACCTACTTTCCATGCAATTTTTATTGGTATAGAGAACTTCTAGGTGTGGAAATTCCATCTACCAGTGCAGGCTGGCACCTTCTCTTCAACTTGTACTCTTAGAGAGTTGACCAGAGCACTAAGACCCTAGACAACCTGCCCACAGTCAAAGCCAGTATGTGTCAGAGGTGAGAGTCCAACCCAGTTTTTCTTGGTTCTAGGGCCAGCTCTCCTTCTACAACAACACTCTTTTATCTAATAATGGGAGCAAAATTAAATAACAATAATAACAACTTATATTTAAGTCATACTTTAAATGATTTAAGCCACAATACCCCTGATATGAGGTAGGTAGTGAAAGTACTATTTTATAAATAACAAAATTGAGGCTGTTACTTGCCCAAGTCATCTAAGTATGTGCCAAAGTCAGGATTTGATTCCTTCTGAACTCCAAGTTTATTTCACCACCACACTGCCTTCCACAGGGAAAGGAACATAGTAAATATCAAATAAAAATAGTGAACTGAATTCTTTTTAATTGAAAATACAGATTATTTTAAATTATTATGCATAATTTGATATTCAAAACAACAATTTCTCCTATTGTGATTTTAGAGGCATGACTATGAGAAATGAAACGTGATCAAAAGAAAATATGACTCTCTTCTTGATATCTTTAAGAACAATGTACAATTATCTTTCTGGGATGATTCTAAATGTTGCCTCTTCAGTCCAATATTTCTGTGATTTCTCTGAAAATCCCTTCAGTTTTGTATTTATGGGATTCTTTTGAGAGCTTGGCAAGGAACTCCCAAATATACACAGATTCTTTATTCTGTTTCTCCATCACTAGGCTATAAAATCAAAAAGGACTGGAATATTTCATCTCTAATGTGGCCACTTTCCTAACTCCAAAATAGGAACAGAAGATAGATTTTACCAGTGGTCTTCACATAACCCTTTAAAATATTTTCCCCTACACCAAATGACCAAATCATTTGTAATTCCTGTTTCTTTTCCAACAATATTTACAAAGAACTGAAGTTCTTTTTCCTTTCTACAAGTTCTTTTTGAATATGCATTTTTATTATATTATTATCTACAAAACCACATACATTCTGACTCTCATTAGCCAATTCTTTATTAATTCTTGGATTAAAAATATGCCCCTGGGCATTTGGGCACATGTACAAAAAGGAATACAGAATCCAAAAGCATTAAATTAAATTATAACAGATTTCATAAATAAAATAGCCATGACTCTATGGAATTTAGAATGTGCCAGACCAAAAAGACAGGTTCTGAATCTAAATTAGATTATTTAGTTCTGAAAGACTTTTGTAGGTTACACTTCAAAAGAAGGTATATGGCAAAGTTCCAAAACGACCTCACAGTGGAAAAGAATTGTTTCACTTCCATAAATACACTAAGTAGGGTATAAGCAGCAGCCCCCACTCTTCCTACTATATGTTGTCTTATTTCACACTTTTTAAGGTTTACACAACAGTTATGCGGTACCTGAATCACTTCCCATGGTGCCTGAAACACTGCCCATGTTGCTGTTATGTCCAAGACTTTCATCTAAGCAGCTGACACTTCCTTCTGCCAAACTTGTGTCTGATTCTGCAAAGGAAAACATTTTAAAATATTTTTAAAATATTTCCAAGCGTAAACGTATTTTTAACTGCACACCTCTACAATACACAGTACATTACAGTTCAGTGTGAGTGGTGAAGGCACACCTAAAGGAGATACTGAAAAGGTAAGGTAAGAGTTTCTGGCCAGCTACATTAAAAAAAAATTCACCACTATGGGCAAGTAGCTGCTGGATGGGGAAACAAACATTAACTATCATTATGAAATAGTGGTTTCTTATTAAGTACAATATAGTGTGCACCCACCGCAGGGAAGTAGAGAAGATCTAATGTCATCATTGCAATGCGAATTACTAGGGTTGGGCACCCTTTTCCACCTGTGCAAGTTTTGCCTCAAAGGGAAGAAATGGATTTGATACTGTCTTATCTACCAAAAGACTGTTTGGAACTTACTGGTTTCTATACATATAAATTTTTTGAGATATTAGTCAAATCTAGTAATATACTGACCTACTATGAAAATACTATAATTAAGACAATAAAGATATAATTTCAAGTCACCAAAATGAAATTTCATTTGCTTTTCACTAGTAAGTAAGAAGGCCGGTTGGTTTCAAATTCATACTAGAAGGAGGAATTGAGATTGGAAATCAACCTTGCCTTTTATTACCATTAAGCTAATCTTAGTAAAATAATGATGGCTCATATGAATAGCAGATGAAAGGATTCATTAGCATCACTTTATGCACTCTGATTTCCCCCTTTTGGTGCTCAAAAAAAATTACTCTGGAAAACCCTTTCATCATCCCTCCAAATAGTCTCCCTTTGTGCATTTCTCTCCAAGGGTTACAGAAGGGTACTGTTGAAGAATCAGGATCAATAATCAAAATCTCTTAAGATGCAAACAGCATCTCAGATTCCCTTGCTTCCTTCAAGGCTTTGCTCAGAGACCACCTCCTTCAGCAGGTCTTTCCTGAAATGCCCACTTTTTAGTTGTCTGTGGACACCCTCATGGGAGATTATGTTCTACTGACTTTGCTGGTGATCTGTATGCGTTTATCTGTGTACCTTCTACTTCCCTTGTAGCATTCCAAGGTCCTGGAGGGCAAAGACTGCTTTAGTTTTGTCTTCATAAATCTAGGACCTGGGCCAAGTTATTTGTATGTAATAGGGCCTTAATACTTGCTTGTTGAAAGAATAAATGAAGTCAATAAACTTAAATGCTTGCATTTTGACAATAAAATGGAAATCACATGTAATTTTCACTTCACTATGGAAATTTTCTTATTACATATGGCTTTGGGAGATTAACACATTTTTCATTTTTATTTCCAGATAGCTATTAAGATCTCTGGTTTCCTAGAACTAAATTTCAGCCAAAAATCAATAGATAAAAATTAAATATAAAACCTATTTTTAAAACAATTTCTAGATTAAGAAGTGCTTGTAGGTATTTTTCCCATTTCATTTTATTCCTTGCTTTTCCCCACTAAATAGCATCTTCCTCTCATTGGTACATCTGCCCATAAAATTTTCCTACTTGACAACTCTATCCCACACTCTCCTCGGAGCTACTAACAAGAGGTACCTCTGGGAATTGCAAAGTGCCATATTTAAAATCTCTCAGCGAGATGTATAGGTTTTCCCATGCAATCATAAGGGAGCCTTCAAATCTGAGTTTTGGAGCTAATCTGTGACAACTGATATGCACAGTATTTTCACATTTGTGTATTTATGTTGTTCTAATATACTTAAACAATATGCATATTTAGCAGAGAATTTTCCTATAAAATTCTTATCAGCTCTCCTTAACTTTCAAGAGACGTGATGTGCATATTTTATGGATCAGGCTGTAATTCATCAAGTTTCATAAGCAAAAAAGATCTCATCTAATACTTGGAAGGGAGAGTTCAACTTATATCAACAAATATTTATTAAATGCCCACTATTAAAATGCAAGGCCAGGTGTTGGGGACACCAATCTAAAAAAAGACATAGTTGATGCCCTTAAGGGACTTATAACATAATGATTCATTTACCTCCCTCACCTCCTTATGTTTTAATAGACGATTATGGGTTTAGAAATGGAAGGAATCTTAAAAGTCATTTAGTCTAATCCCCTCATTTTGTAGATGAGGAAATAGAGCGTGTGAAGTGACTAGGCCAAGGTCACACAATCTGAGTCAGAATTTGAACCTAGGTTCTTTGAGTTGCTTCCCTTACAAAACCTCAACACTTCACAACCCCCACCATCTCCCTCCTTTGCTCTGACATGCATGCTGCTGATGAATGATGCCAGAAGACCATCAGAAATGTATCTGTTCTATTTTGTAGGTCCTTATAGGTGAGATACAATCACTTTACTTTTCCCTAATTAAGTCCTTACTGTGATTGTTCCAAACCTTTTTTTCTTTGCTCAAGCTTTCCACACACTTTTCCTTTGCCCCTTTTGTCAGCAAAGAACCTCTCCTCATACTTTGCTGAGAAAGAGGGTGTTCATGGACTCTATTCCCCTGTTCTGCATATAAACCCTCTTGACATTGTTCCCCATTTTCTTCCTTTGCTCTAGTCTCTGATGAAGAGGTGACCCTTCTCTGTGTGAATTCCAGCCTCACTACTTTTACCTTTTATCCCATCTCATACAATCTTTTTCAGATGATTGGACCTCTTTGATCATCATCTTCCTCTAATCTTCAATTTCACCAGAGCCAATCCTACTTTGTCTCATCAGAATAGATCTCCTATTACATAAGAGATATTTCGAACAAGATATTCTGTAGATGTTTCAGACTCAACGTGTCTAAAAGAGAACTCATATCCCTTCCATCTCACACACACACACACACACACCAAATCCACCTTGCTTCTGAATTTTCCCATTAATGTCCAGCATACCAATCAAGGGTACAACTATTCTTCCAGTCCCCCAGTTTGCACTGGTGGTTCCATCTTCAGCTCCTCACTCTCACTCACCCTACAAATCCAGCCACTTGTCAAATCTTATCATTTCTATCTCTACAACACTTCTTTCACATGTCCTCGCCTCTCCACATAGCCACCACCCTAGTTTGCTTTACTTCTCACCTACATTATTGCAATAGCCTCCTAGCTGGTTTCTCTGCCTTAAGTTTCTCTGGACTCTAATCTATATTCCATATAGTCACAAAGTGATTTTCCCAAAATGCAATGACAATCCCAAAGGACTCACAATGAAGCATGCTATCTGCCTCCGGAGAAAGAACTAAAACTGTCTGAATGCAGACTGAAGCATGCTATCTTCCTTCTTCATTTCTTTCTTTCTCTTTCTTTTTTCTTATTTGAATATTCTACAAAATGACTATTGTGGAAATGATTTACATGACTGCCCATGTATTAACTAGATTGGATTGTCTGCAGTCTCAGTGGTGGGGGGAGGGGAGGGAGGGATAGAATTTAGAACTCAAAGCTTATTTAAAAAGTTAAAAATTGCTTTAATATGTAATTGGAGGAAAAATAAAATATTAAAAATATGGGAAAAAACCCAAAATGCAAATCTGAGCATCTCTCCATTGTTTAATAAACTCTGGTGGCTCCCTGCAGCTTCCAGAATCACATATAAATTGTACTGTCTTTGACATTTAAAAAAAAGCCAGCTCTTTACATCTTGACCCATTCTTACCTTTCCTGTCTTCTTGTACATTACTTTCCGCCTAGCACTGAGCTCTAGTCATACTGTCCTATTTAACTCTTCAACACATGACACTATTTCTTATCTCCATGCCTTTGCACTGACTGTCCCGTGTCTAGAATGCCTCTCTTTTTTTATCACCACCTTTCTGAAGTCTTGGTTTCCTTCAAGACTCAACTCAAGTGTCCCCATAGACATGAAGCCTTTTCTAGCCTCTCAGCTGTTAGTGCACTTCTCCCTCCCAGAACTCCATGGGATTCCTTTTATATGCCTTTCCTGCACACGCACACGCACACACACACACACACACACACACACACACACACACCACTCACATATACATTGTAGATGTTGTTTCCCTCATCATAAAGTAAACTGTTTAAGACAGCGGCTTTGTCTCCTCAGCTCTTATCTAAAAGCACTTAAATTGTTGACCTGCATGTCCTTTCTCTTTCCCTCCCTTTCAAAGAAAAGCTTTCTATACTTCCTGTCTCCAGTTCCTCTTTCTCTAACTCCTCATTCCACTGTAATCTTGCTTTAGACCTATAACTGCCCTTTCTAAGGTGACCAATGAATGATCTTTTTAAAAAAATTATTTTTATTTTTCAAGTAACCAATATTTTTAATGCATCTCTTCCTCTCATTAACCCCCCCCCCCCAATGAACAAATTAAGAACAAAACAAAACAAATCCTTCAATATATATACTATATAGTTTGGCCAAACAAATTCTCCAATTAGCCACTCTCCAAAAATGCACACCTCTTTCTACATTTTAAGTTTCATCACTTGTGTCAGGAGGTGAGTGGTGTGCTTCATCTTCTTTTTTTGGACTTGGGTTGATCATTGTGTCAATCAGAGTTTTAAAGTCTAAAATAATTTTTCCCTATGATTGTATAAATTGTTTTCCTATTTCTGCTCATAGTATTCAGTCAGCATCAATTTGCTAAACTGTTCATTTCATCATTTCTGATGGCACCATAACATTCTGTTCTATTCATATACATTCATGAAACAATTTGTTTAGGCATTTCCCAACAGGAAGACAACCCTTAGTTTCCAGTTTGGAGCTACTATGAAAAGAGCTCCTACAAATGTATTTTTAAACAAAGAGATACATTTATTCTTTATTTGATTTCTTTGGAGTGGAGGTCTAGCATAGCTGGATCAAAGGGCATGCACAGTGTGGCAACTTTTTGACTTTGTTCCAAATTGATTTTCAGAACAGCAGAACCATTTCACAGCCCAACTAACAGAGCACTAATAGATTTGTTTTCTCATATCCCCTCCAACATTTATTATTGTTGTCTTTTGTCATCTCTGCCAGTTGTATAGTTGTGATGTGGGACTTCAGCAATGACCTCTGGCCTCTTAAATGCTAAGCATTCTTCTTAATCTTGTTGCAGCTTTGACAGCTGCTCACCCCTTCCTTTTTCAATAGTGTCTACTCTCTGGGTTTTTGTGACATCATTCTTTGCCTGCTCTCCTACTCTGGGTAGCTCCTTCCCAATTTCCTTTGCTAGATCCTCATCCATGTCCCCTTCCCTCGGGCAGCTGGGAGACATAGTAGACACAGGGCTGGGACCAGAGACAGGAAGACCTTGGGTGGGTCATTTAACCTCAGCCTCAGTTTTCTTAACTGTAAGAAAGCGCCTACCTCCCAGGGTTGTTGTGAGTATCAAATTAGATAACTGTAAAGCATTTAGCACAGTGCCTGGCATGTAATAGGCACTATATACTTAATCCCTTTCCTTCTCCCTTCTCTTGGGTGGGCCTCAGGGCTCTGTTCTGGGCCCTTTTTCTTCTTTCCCTATACTCTCTGAGTGACTGCATCAGCTCCCATGGGTTCAGGTATTATCTCTAGACCTCTGACCCCCCACATCTATACATCTGTCCTATTCTCTCCACTCACAGAGCCGCCATCACAGTTCAGGTAAGGGTAGCAAAATTGCCAATTCGATATTCCTAATACATGACTCTGATCATGTCACACCTCTGAGCAAAAATCTCCAGTGGCTCCATTTTATCTCTAGAATAAAATAGGAACTGCTCTATTTGGCGTTAAAGCCCTTTAGAATCTGACTCCAGCCTACATTTCCAGGATTATTGCACATTATTATTCACGTACTTCACATTTCAGCCAAATTAGCCTACTTGCCATCTAGCTCCCCTATCCCCATCTTTGAATTAGCTGTCTCCCATGCCCAGAATTCACTTCATTGTCACCTCTGCCCTTCAGAATCCCTGACTTCCTTCAGCTCAAATGCTTACTCCTACCCAGTGATTATCCTGAGCCCTCCAATTGCTAATGCCCCCCACCCCACCCCAACCCACCAATTACTTGCTGTTTACTTTATATACGTGCTCATGTTTCTCCCTATGTTTTCTTCCCTCTTCCAATGAAATAGAAGCTCCTTGAGGGCAGAGACTATTTTGTTTCTATCCTTGTATTTCCAGGCCTTACTTAGCACAGTGACTAGAACATAGTGGGTGTTTAATAAATTCTCATAGAATTATGGAATCATTATAGAATCAATCAATAAGCATTTATTAAGTGTTTATTGTGTGCTAGTCACTGTACTAAGCCCTAGGGATACAAAGACAAAAGTAAATAGTCCCAGCCCTCAAGATTACATTCTAATCAGGTATACATGTACATGTATAAATATATTGGAAGGTAGGTGGCTCAGGGAATAGAGTATCTGACCTACAGTCAGGAAGACCTCAGTCCCCAGTTGGCAATTAAAAAATAGGAAAAAAAATAGTTAGCACTTATATAGTGCTTTGTGGGCAACTAGGTGGTGCAGGGGATAGAATAGCTGGCCTGGAGTCAGGAAGACTCCTCTTCCTCAGTTCAAATCTGGCCTCAGACATTTACTAGCTGTGTTACTCTGGGCAATTCACTGTTTGCCTCAGTTTCCTCATCTGTAAAATGAGCTGGAGAAGGAAATGGCAAACCACTCCAATATCTTTGCTAAGAAAACCCCAAATGGGGCCACGAAGAATTGCACATGAATGAAATAACTAAACAACAACAATATGCTTGTGTGTGTGTGTGTGTGTGTGTGTGTGTGTGTGTGTATGTGGGTATGTGGGTATACGTACAAACTCAAAATCTGTGGACCCAATGAAGGCCCAGTCCCTCAGGCATATGCAGCCTGAACTGCCTGGTGCCAATTCACACGGATGCTTGATGTGCCTGCTCCAAAAGTGTGTGGCATGCACTGAAAGGTCTTGACTCTCCACTTTGGATCATGCACAGGTATTCTGTGACTGTTCTGGTTGCATGCTGAGTGATAAAGAGAAGACTTTTTAATTAGCCGATGAATTGGAACTGAAAGTCCATACAAAAGGAACTAACCAGCTTATTTCATCTCATGGTAGAGATTGGTGAACAGGCTATTGTAAGCCTTTGGGTCAGAAGAGAGAAGTCATGCCAGTCATTTACTCTCCCCACTCTAAGGGTTATGAAGCCATGAGTTCATGGCATTGTTTTTTCTATCTCTGTTGTGTTTTATTCTTTCTTGCTATTAGATGAATACGCGTTGGAAATAGATTGGATTTGGCTACAGCCTTATGAACTTCGAAAGGCTGGAGAGGCCACTAGGAACTGGAATCTATATGAGTTTGCCAGCAGTTGAGCCTGATAAACCGACGTAGCCCTGAAATCCAAACTACTTGACCCAGCCCAGCAGCAGATCCACCAGGCACCTGAGGTGCCACGTCTTGTAAGTAAAGAAGTGACACCATCCATTGGTTATGCTACATTCGGATGTGAACTTGGAGGCGAATCCTTTGTAGCAATCGCATCAAGCTTAATCTCACTCTCCCCAGGGGCTGAGGAAAAGCGGAGAGTGTGTTCTGTTTGCGGATGTTTTTTTGTACTTCAGTTCTTGCTATATCTTTTTGGTGAAAATCCTTTCATAAAAGCTGATTGGTGTTAATTGCTTATCAATGATACCAAGGCCCTACCAACTAGCTCACACTGGGGCAGTAATCAATGGTGACTGATATTGAAGGGAATACACCAGAATGTAGGCTTGAGATGACAGACTTAGAATGAACCCCACAGCCCCTCAGGGGTATCCCTAGAAGCTAGGAAGAAGTTGAAGAGAGGAGAGAAATTGCTCCCCTCTGGGAACCAGGTCCCCAGAATGGGAGGTGAGATAAGGGCCCCCAGAGCTTACTTTAAAGTGTTATACAAAGTTGTTATCATTATTATCATCATTAAAGAGGAAGAATTTAAGTTGGATCTTGAAGAAAGAGTTGGATCTTAACATACTTTTTTTTTGGAGGGGGGAAGGCAGGGCATTTGGGGTTAAGTGACTTGCCCCAGGTCACACAGTTAGTAAGTGTGTCAAGTGTCTGAGGCCGCCTTTGAACTCAGGTCTTCTTGACTCCAGGGCAGAAGCTCTACTCACTGCGCCACCTAGCTGCTCCCTTAACATACTTTTTAAAAAATTCAAGGTAATGAGTAACTGGATCCCTTTGTTTCAGACCATTTTTCTTTGATAAAATCCACTTAAGTGTTTTCCCTCTTAACTTCTGATTGATCCTAAGTCTAAAGGTATAACTATCATTAAACTTTAAATAATTAAAAATATTTAGAGACATTTCTACAGCACTTTATATACATTCACTCATTTAAATCTTACCATAACCCTGTCAGAAAGGTACTAGAGGGATTGTTACTCCCATTATAAAGCTGACGAAACTGAGCTCTCGAAAAGGCAAGATCACAAGTCAGTGTCAGACACAGGAATAAAACCCTGGTCTCGCCTGACTCCAAGTCCAGTGTCCTTTCTATAACAATGTTAAAAGATATCAATTTAAACAGTTGGGGTTCCTTTATAGAATTATAGAATGGCAAAATTGAAAAGGATACTGGACAACATTTAATCTAACCCATACCTGAACAAGAAGTCTCTCTACAACATCCTCAACAAGCAGACATACAGCCTTTGAAGATGTGGGGTGAGGAAGGACCCATTCCCTCCTGAGACATCCTTTTCAGTTCTGGACAGTTCTAAATTATCAGGAAGTTTTTCAAGCCTAAATCTGCCTTCTGCTATTTCTTCCCATTACTTTTCATTCTACCCTCTGGAGCCAAGCAAAACAAGTCTAATGCCTTCAAATACTTGAAGACATCTATCATACCCCACCATCCCTTCCCCCACCCCAGTCTTCCCTTTTTTTTATGCTAAACATCCCCTGTTCCTTCTTCATATGACATAGACTCAAGAATCTCCACCATCCTGGTTGCCCTCCCATGAGCCTATCAGAGTCCTTGAAATCTGGCACCCAGAACTGAATATACAATTCCAGAGGTAGTATAAATGGGCACTAGACTGAATCCAATGCTCTAGCCAGCCCTTCAAGATCTTTTGAATATTGGTTCTGTTAACCAATGTGTCATCTCTTCCCACTTAGCATCATCTGCAAATCTAATGCACACACCAGCTATGCCTTACAGCATACAAAGATTTTTATACTTGTCATCCCGAAGGATTTGAAATGCTCCAAAAATACAGCACATAAGATATATCTATATATCGTCCATTTGATATGAAGCATTCCCCAATAGATTTGACAATATTATCTGCAACATCAGAAGGTGTTCTATCGAGAAATGTGATGAAATAAGAATCCATTCAGATATGAAATTGATGTTGTTGATTTCAGCCCACCTAGATGAAATTCCTACCTGGCATCAAAATCCAGTCGGTCTGCCTAGCTTTAAATCTATGATACCAGGATACTATCTTTTAAAAAATATCATTTATATATCTTTCGTATGTTCATATCTTTCAAGTTTCCAAATATTTGAGACTAATACCTAATTCCTAATGAATGAAAATGTGTATATAGAAGGAAAGACACAGGATCAAAAAGTTAACTGCCTTACCTGGATCACTACATGGTACCACAGAATTAATTGTTAATATGGTTTTCAACCCCCTCCCCCAGTGGTTTTATAAAGAAATAGTTAACTTAGATCAATCCAATGATTCTCTATTTGCCATTTTTCACTGGCCAAAATTTCTTCTTGCTAAATGTTCATGGTTTATGAAGCGTAGTTTAGTATCCCTACATGCTTGTGAAGAATTATTCATTAATAAAAAGATTGGGAGAAAACTGCTTGGCAAATAAACAATACATATTCAAAGCTCTTTTATACATTTCCATAACTAAGTACAGTTTCTCCTGGAAAGCATAAAGTAATATATGAAAAGACTAGAAGGGGGAGGAGAAGCTGTGGCCTCGACCCACCCCTGGACTAGATAATAGCATCAGTTTACAATAAGTTTTAACAATGCAGCTGAGCAGGTCATGTTCTATCAGATTTTTTAAAATCCAAATTTGTTGCTTCATTGTTGAGGGAAATCATTCCATCAATGCAAATCAGCAAGTGCGCTTTATCAATTTTTAAAATATTTATCAATTTTATTCATTATTTTATCTTTATTTTATTTGTTATCAAGTTGTCTGCAAGCAAGTCAGTGACATTCCTAGGGTCACACGGGCAATTATGCTTGGACCTGAACTCAGACAGTCCGGATTGCAAGATCAACTTTCTCTATCCACTACTCCATGCTGCCTCTTACTGTACTGAAATAACAGAAATTAAACTTAAGTAGTAAGAATTTCTGTGATACTTTATCAAAATAATATGCTATATCACACATATGTGGCACGGCTATAAAGAAACAGGACTCGTTCTACAAGGCACACACACAAATCAACCTAATCAGTTTATACTCGTAAAAATACACATTAAATGACAACTGACAAATTCAATGTGTGATTTAGTAATAGCTTGAAATACCATATTGATGTATTAAGCCAATTAGAGACCGAAAGTAAAACGCAATGTAGTATATAAAGTTTTTAAATGCCAAAGTTAACACACACACACACACACACACACACACACACACACACACACACACACTTCCTGGCATGAATTAATTTGAGATTTATCTCAATGTGAAGTGTGCCCTCTGCTGGATAAAAATAAAATGACAATAAAATGATAATCATGTACTTCATATATCATATTTGTTATTACAATAATAAAGACTAGATACTGTGTATTAAGCAGGAAATTCTCAAATTTCGGCTTTCTGTTGTGCCTGCCAATGTACTGTCCCCAAGTCTTCTGGATCAGCACATCATGTTATTTATAGGACTCTTCCCCCCACTCCTTTCTTTCCTCTTTTCCTTTCCCCAGTCTCTTCCTTAACTCCACAATCTCTTCTTCCCTAAACCACAAATGTGCATTTATATAAATAAACAAATTTAGGAATGGAGTAGATATAAATGACTGCTATACAAGATGAACTCAAGCCTCAACTCCACTTTAGGTTACAGAACTGAACTATAGCCCTAAAATAATTCCATTTCCACCTTTTTAGGGAACTTGACTTCCCATCAAATTCTGATGGCTGGTTTATTCTTGATGTCCTGAGGCACTACCTCCCCAGACACACTCTGTCACCATACTGGTGCCATTCACTGTCTAGGATGGATCCCTCACACCTGAGGGTGTGACCACAGGCATAAGAGTTGCCCCTTTGTCCTATACTGGCATATGTGAAATCTGGCCATTTTTAATAGTATAAAATTTCCTTTTGAAAAAAATCCCTGATTTTTCTGACAAATATGCTTAAATTTATTTTAGAGGATATGTATACGTACCTACACACACACACACACACACACACACACACACACACACACTTTGGTCTTTTACATTTCCCCCCTCTATTCCAGGGAACATGTGTTCCCTGAGTGCAGAAGGGAGAAAAGCCTCCTCCACCCACCTCCCACATTCTCTCCTGGATCCAATTCAATTTTTTAAAAAAATTATCAAGTATGCACTACTAGTAAAGGCCCTGTGCTCGGCCCCAGGGTTGAATCAAAAATGAGGAAGACTAAAGTAGTAGAGATGATAAGGAAATCCGAATATTCACAGCACAAAGTAACATGTAGTAAATGCATAGGGGAGGTACAAAGATTCACAAGAAATTAAAGGGGAGAGAGAACACTTCTAGCTGAGATATTGGGGAAGATTTCATGGAGGAAGCCACCTGAATTGAACCTTGATGGTATTTCAAAGGGAAGAAATTGGTAGGTAGGGGGAGCGACAGAAAAGGATCAGGAAATAATTGATTTAGAGCAGAAAATGACCCTGGAGATAACTTAGTGCAATCCACTCATATTACAGATGAAGAACGTAAAGGATCTCTCAAGGACAGTGGATCAGTCAACTAGAGTTTGTTCAGAGCACCCAATAGTGCTCTGAGTGCCAGGCACTGTGCTAAATGCTGAGGATACAAAGACAGGTAAAAGCCAGTCCCTGTTCTCAAGGAGCTCAAAATCTAAAGGGAAGAACTTTGAAGGCAGAACAGGACAGGATGGGTTGATGGAAAAATGAGTAGCTCAGCTGGGGCACTGAGTATGTAAAAGCACACTGGAGACAGATTGTGACAGGTCTTGAGTACCTACTGCTCAAGGGGTTTGGATTTTATTTTGTCCAGGGACAAGTCATCATAGCTTTTTATTTTTTTAAAGCAGAGAACTGACTCTCTGGAAGTAGTGTAAGATGGATTGGAGCATTGGGAAACTGGAAATAGAAAACAAGACACTATGGGGAATCTGTAGATCCAGTGGAACCTCTTCCTCACACTTCCTATTCACATTTCCAGCTACCTATTGGGGAGCTCCAAGTAGATATCCCAGAGGCAGCTCAAATTCAGTGTCTAGAACAGCAGTTAGCATCTTATCCTCAAAAGTGCCTCCTAATAATGACCCATCCACTTCTTTTGATGATATCACTACCTACTCAATTATTGATGTCCACAAGTCATTACTCTCTTCTTCTTTCATCTTCTGCTTCTATTTTGTTTTGAGTTTCTATGAATCTAACCCTATAACATTTCTCTCCGCCATCTCCTCAGCTCTAGACTCTGGCACAAACCTCTCATTACCACCTACATGACTAACTATTCTCCTTATCTCCAGTTCCGCTTCCCTCTAATATAGCCTTCAAACCACTGCCATGTCTGATCATGCTATAGGACCCTTCAATGGCTTCCAAACAGCTGTCAAATACAGCCTAAGATCCTTAGCCTAGAATTCAAGGCCTTCCCAAACCCTGGTGTCTCCAAACTTATGCTGTTCCCTCCATGTGTGCTATGGTCTACCCAAATTATACTACATTCTGTGTCATGTACATGCTCAGTGATTTCCCATGTCTGTGCCTTTGTTCATACGTTTCCCTTTGCCTAGAATGCTCTGCTTGTTGAAAACCTACTCATTCTTAATTTCCTGCCTCCTTCAGGAATCCTTTCCAGATCTCTACCAACAGAAACAGCCTTTCCTTCCTCCAATATTACATGGTACTTTAACCAGTTCTGTGCTCTTATTATATTCTATTCCAAATTATACTTGCATATTGTATTTTTTTTTATCTCTGTATGTGTCATCTACTCCTTCTAGACCATTTGTTATCTACCTCAGTGCTTAGCCAGGGTCTGCCATTGCATCTTGGGCCATCTCCAGTCTTCCTGATGGATACCTAGCACTGGGCCCAGATGGTTCTTGAGGAGAAAGTGAGATTGGTGACCTTGCACAGCCCTCCATCACTCAAATCAAAGTCAACTGCAAGTCATGTCATCACTTCCTGACATCATGGTCCTCTTCGAGAAGGAAGGACAAACACAACAACACAACCCAGCATGATACTTTGCATATAGTAGGCACTTAGTAAATGGTTGCTTAATGAATGTTTATAGTTCAAGAGGTAATGAGGGCCTGAACCAAAGTGGAAACAATGTGAGAAGATGTGTAAATGCTGTGAGGATACAAGCCACAGATCTTGAGATATCTGACTGAATGGGGATGGGGAAATTAGGGAGAAGAAAAAAGGAGTCAAATATGATTTCAAGGAATAGGCAAATTGGATTTGAGAGTGGGAAACTGGTGAGTTTAGGATACAGTGAGTGAGAAATGTCAACAGGAAACTAAAAATTCAGGACTCTGGGGAGAACCCAGGGCTGGAGATAAAGAGTTGAGAGAGTCATTCACAGAGTTGATAGTTGAAGCCAGGCACTAAGTGAATTCACAAAGGGAGACACTACAAACAAGGAAAAAGAAAGAGCAGAGGACAGAGATTTGGAACATACCCATATTAAGAAGCTGGAGAAAGACGAGGAGCACCCCCAAAAAGAAACGGACCAACCCAATCCAACTACATGTTATTCACCTTCACACATACCATATTCCAGCCAAACTGGCTGACTTGCTTTTCCCCACACTGGGCGCTCCACTTGTACGAACTTGTCATTGCAGAGTTTGTCTCCAAGGCCTGGAATATACTCTTTCCTCATCAACACTTCTTGCAATTCCTAGATTTCTTCCAAGGCTCATGTGCCATCTCCATGGTGAAGGCTTTTCTGATCCCCTTAATTCTTAGTGTACCTCCTATCTCAAGTATATACTTATCTTCTAATATGTTGTATTATCTCAGCAGGAGGTTGGTGCCTTTAGGGCAAGGTGTGCTTTTTTTAAAAATTTTTATATCCAGTAAGTAGCGTAGTGTTTTGCATATCTGTTGTACACTTAAATAGTGAAATAAAAAAAATGTAAACACCCACATCCATATATGAAAAATCACCAACCCCACTGGCCAGCCTACAGAAAGAGGAGGACCTGGGCATTTTCATTCATTGATTCACTTAGTTATTAAGTACCTATTATTATAAGGTGTTATGGATATGTGACAGATCAAAAGACTTTTTGGAAAGACTGAACAATGAGGGTACATAGTAGGAGAGTGAGTCAGAATTTTTCCTTTATCCAACAGATGAGATGTGGGGAGATTCAGCTTTGGAAAGTTGGCTGAGGGAATCTAGGTGCAAATCCTGCTTCAAGCAGTTTTGATGGCATAGTGATGTTGGGCAAGTAAGTCACTTAAGTTCTCTAGGTTTCAGTTTTCTTATTTATAAAATAATGGGATTTTGACTAGATTACTTCTAATGTGTTTTCTAGCTCTGAATCTATGATCTTACAAGAAATGCAGTCTTCCATTTTCAAATTATTATTAGAAAATTAAATATGTGAAAAGTTATGGAACATAGCTACATTAATTTGGTATTTAATTATTCAAATGATACAATCTTTCTTGAACTAATTTACCTTTAAATCTGCAGTTTAAAACTTAAATTTTAAAGCTATACTTCCTAAACTGATCATTTCAAAGTCGGCCACCAAATAAAAAATGTTAAATGAAACACTAACCTTTTCCTGTAGGATATGAAGCACATTAAAATTCAACTGAACTCACATTTGTTAAGAGCTACCATGTACAGTGAGTGCACAGTACTAGATAATTGAGATTTAAAATGGAAAAACTGAAGGCTTTGACCTCAAGGAGCTTACAATCTAGTAGAAGGAAAAGGCACATACACAAATAACTATAATACAAGTCATAGTGTACTGTATGTGGGAGGCTTAGAGAGCTAGCAGATAGCAGCTGCTGAGATTTAAGGTGCTACCCTTCAGTGCTGTTCTTGATTTTTGACAGTTCACAATTTTGGGGTAAGGTGGTAGGGGGTGGGGAGGTAGAGAATAAGGGGAATTGGTAAACTAGATGATGATTTATATGGCTGGATAAGAAAGAAATTTGGTTTGGAAGGGATAGGGGAGATTTATCCAGAAATAAATACAGACCAGACCCAAGATTGGACTTTGATATATAAAAAATGCAGGGGAAAATGCTACAACAGATGGGGGAGGGGGAAGGTATTTCCATAAAGGTCAATTTTTAAACTCCTCCTACAGAACACGATCTACTCTTTGCAAAATATATCTACGATAACTCCCAGAACATAATGTCACCAGATAAACCTTAGGAATGGAACATATGGGGAAATATGAAAAAGAAGGTAGTGAAGTCTGAAAACAAGCAGGTTGGTGAGCTCATTAGCTGGGGTGGAATTTAAAAATCTTCACGTGAAAGAATATATAAATCAAAATAGACACACGTATTCAGATGCATGCGCACTAGGCATTCACACATACCACTCTCATATACAAAAACTTAACTTTCTATCACTGCCGAATTATAAGGCAGTTACAATGAAGTTTCACCGTGTCTTTATAAATGCAAAAGCACCCTCTGGTGGAAAATGCAGGGTATTTGTTACAATGAGAAACTAAATTCCTAGAGCAACCATGAATAACATCCAGAGACAAAACTGGGGTGGGGGGGGTGGGGTTTGATTCATTTTGCAAATGTGAAAAGGTTTTTATTACAAATTCAAATTTATATTTTTAACCTACTTGACTTTACTTTTTTTTTAATAAGCTACCTTAACCACTCCAAAAACAAAGCACAAAAAAGATATTTAAAATAGTCATTTGTTTCAATAAATTTAAGGGGCATTTTTCAGTTCTTAGACATGCAGATCTTTAATTTATTGAAACAAATGACTATTTATTTTTAAATATCGTGGTACAGAGAGTTTGTGTGGCATAGCACATAGTGGGACTAGACTTGCAATCAGAAAGACCCAAGTTCAGAACCTGCCTCTAATACAGTGTGGCTACAGGCTAACTTATTTAACCTGAGCCTCAGTTTCCTCATCTGTAAAAAGGGGAAAATACTACCCACAGTACCTACCTCACAGGGATTGTTATAAGAAACATGATCTGTAAACCTTTTTTTTTTTCTGCTCCCTTCAGGAGAGGTAGTATGCTAGGTAGAGATTTGGCTTCAGAGTCAGTAAGACCTATGGTCAAATCTCAACTCTCATGGATAAACGTAATTTCTCTGAGTCTCAGTTTTCTCATCTGTAAAATGGATATGATAATATTTTTGTTACTTTCCTTACACAGCTGTTGTGAGGTTCAAATGAAATGACATGGGTAAGGCGCTTTTCAGTCTGTATAGCATTATATAAATGTCTGTTGTTAACATTCACTAGCAACAGAGAAATTGTAGATGGGTTCCTCTTGAGTCTCCTCTGAAAGTGACCAGGAATTTAAAAAAAAGAAATATATCATTAATTGTACACTTCCCACTAGAATTTCTGAGGGGGGAAGGTCCACTTTCTTTAAAAATAAGAGTCTTGGGATTGTCTGGCTAGGTATATGGGGCAAAAGATTCCAACATGGGCCCTAGCCTCTCTTTTAACCTCCCCCCATTCCACATCTCTAACTGCGTATTGGACATCTTGAGCTGAACGTTCTACAGAACATCCCCAAACTACACATGTCCAAAACTGAGCTCATTATCTTTCCCCATCAGACCCTCCCCTCCTAACCTTCCTATTACTGTTAACGGCACCACCATTCTCCCAGCTCTCCAGCCTCACAACACTTGTCCATCTTGACTCCTCACTGTCCCTCTTCTTCCATATCCAATCTGTTGCCAAGGCCTGTCAATTTCACCTTTGTAACATCTCTTGAATATGCCTCCTTCCCTCCTCTGATACCGCCCCCACCCTGTTGCAGACCCTCATCCCGTCATGCCTGGGCTGTTGTAGTAGCCAGTTGATGGGTCTGCCTGCTTCAGGTTCCTTCACTCGGCTGTCAAACTGATCTTCCTAAAGCACAGGTTTAACCATATCACCTTCCTACTCGATAAACTCCAGTGACTCCCTATCACCTCCAGAATCAAATAAGAAATCTTCTGTTTGGCTTGTAAAATTTTTTATAACCTGGTCCCTTCTGGCCTTTTCAGCCTTTTTACATTTTAGTCCTCTCCACACAATCTGTGATCTAGTAACACTGGCCTCCTTGCTGTTTCTCAAACATGTTAACTCCATCTCCTGAATCCAGGAATTTTCACTGGCTATCCCCCCTTAACTGGAATATTACCCATCCTCATCTATATCTCCTGGTTTCACTGGCTTCAAGTTTCAGCTAAAATCCTACTTTCTACAGGAAGATTTTCCTGATTCCCCCTTAATTCTAGTGGCTTCCCTCTCTTGATTATTTCCAATTTATCTTGTATATAACTTGTTCATACATAGCTGTTTGCATATTGTCTCCCCAATTAAACTGTGAGCTCCTTAAGAGCAGGGGCTATCTTCTGCCTTTTTTGTATCCCTAGCATTTAGCACAGTACCTAACACATGGTAGGTCTTTACTAAACGTTTAGACTATTTGATGTGCAAACCATTAGAGACTTTTGAACCATGTTGCCAACCTTCGTATTAAAATTTCAAATAATGGTTCACATGTACACTTAATGTGAAATAGAAATACCATTCTAATCCAGTACAGCACTAGCACAATGCCTGCATGTAATAGGTACTTGATAAATCTTTCTTGAATGGATGAATTAACAAAGTATGTGTTAAGATTTTTAAATGGGTTCAAAAATAAATATTAGATAGTCCTAAATCTGCAATTGCAGGTCATTTTTAAAAATTTTGCCAACCCCAGTTTTGTCTTTCTGCAAGTGAATTTAGCACATGTAAATATGCCAGATTGATGATTCTAAAAACTGAGGTCTTCTGTCTACTTACAGAATGGGTGCAGCTTGAGTAACAAGTTTTTTTTATGCTACTTTGCTTTTACTGTTCGTGAAATCTTCATAAAATACATTAGAATCTAAATGAGGCTTATTCAGTATTGAGAAAATACCTAAGGCAATAAGCAGGCAACAATGTACAGTAAAGATCTGGGAGACCTTGAGCATGGTGTGGTGGGGCTTTGGAGTTGAGGCATGGGTTTGAATCCAGGCTCTGCCACTAATTAGTTGCACAACTATAGGTAAGTCACTTAATTGCTCTAAGCCTCAGTTTCCTTATCTGAAAATGAAGATAAAAATACTTGCATCGCCTACTTCACATGAGTTTTATGGGGAAAGTGTTTTGTAAACCTTTAAGCATTATATATCACAAACTATTATTACTTTTGACTGTCCAATTCTAAGAATTTTTATATAGGTAAAACTTCCTGCAGCAAAAATGTTAACAACAAAAATCTCCATGACAAAAGGTTTGCCAAATACTATTAAAGGCCTACTTATATTAAGTGAATTTGGCACTATTAAATTTAGTACTATACAACAACAACAAAAAATTTTTTCAGTTCCTCTAGAGTTTGTGTTTGTGAATGTGTTCATATGTGTGTTTGTGAGTGTGCTCACATGTATTTTCTTTTCCCCCAATGAAATCACCTCTGGTACAGCCATGCTAAATCATAAGGCAAATAGACCAAACATACACCATAAGTAGGCATACTTTGCATCTGCTCTAGAAAAAGCCAGAATTTTCCTTTGCTTTGGATACATAATTGGACTCAATCCAAACATCCCCAAGATTCTTTACAGTTAGAATCACCAGAGCCATTCTGGATTGGATGAGATCCTCAGATTACTCAGAAAATGAAGAAATGGTGGATGTTATTTCTGAGCCACTGATCATTAATCTTTGAAAAACCATGAAGAATAGGAAGGGTACTGTAGGGCTAAAGGTGGACAAATGCTAGGCTAATTTTCAAAAAAGGGGAGATGGTGAAGTTTGGAAAAAATATGCTCATGAGCTTGATGTTGCTTCACTGGACTATAATAGAATTTATTATTAAAGGGATGGTTTATGAACATTTAGAAAGTGACGCAGCGATGACTAAGAGTCAACATGGCTTCATCAAGAAGAGGCTGGTCAATCTAATTTCTTTCTTTTTTTTTAACAAGGTTAGTAAACAGGTGGATTAGGAGCATGCTACAGATATGCCTCCACAGACTGACATTCACTGAATTCACATACATGGTAAAATCATATAACCTCCTAACTGTCTCTTTCATGACATTCACATAACCTTCTAAAGAACTGTACTGATACAGCAAGGAAAGCACAACCAGGAGAATGACAAACACAATGACTACAATGATGTAATAAAAAATAATAGTACAAGGCTATCAAACTCTAATTAACTGCAGTGACCAACCTCAGTCCTAGATGATAACTCCCCAACCGCTCTGATAAAGGTAGCACACTATAGGTACAGAAGATTAAATACCAAATCATCACAGTTACTGTCAGCTGCTTTTGCTTATGGGATTTTCTTCGTTATAAGGAAGTGTTCTATGACAGAGGGGTATATTGGGAAATAACTGTCGTGCAAAAAAAAATAAAAGGAACTAATAAAAAAATTTTTAAAAAGGAATTTGGTTAATTTTATTTTATTTTTGTTTTCATTCAATTGGCCAAGGTCACATAGAAAGAAAAACAAATAAGAACAAATGAATTTTTAAAAAGAATTTGAAATTTATGCAAAAGAAATTTTAATTCTAAAAAATATCATTTGATTATTTTTTTTAAAAAATCTTCTAAAGGCACAATAAACAGACTACTGGGTCTGGAGTCAGGAAGACCTGAGTTCAAATCCAGCCTCAGCCACTTAGTAGCCATGTGACTATGGGAAGTCACAACCTCTGTTGCTCTCAGTTTCTTCAACTGCAAAATGCAGACAATAATAGTACCTACTTCCCAGGGTTGTGAGGATGAAATGAGAGCATGTTTGTAAAAAGTGCTTAGCATAGTGCCTGGCAAACAGTAGGTGCTATATAAATGCTTATTCTCTTATTCCCTTTATCTTTGTAAACTATATCCGATTATTTATAAATTTGACTTTCAGCAAGCTCTGTCCATGCATCCTGGTCATGGGTGACATCTAGTATTAGGGAGATCTATAAAATGGGAATAGTAACAGTTCCTGATGAAGTGTTATTGTGAGGATCAAATGAGACAACACATATACAGTCCTTTGCAAACCTTAAAACCCTATAAAATCCTCTATTATTTATGTATTTTTATTAACTATTATTGTTATTATTAAATCTGATAGTTCAAATAATCAATCCCTTAATTTAAGAAAAAATTTATATAAATACCCTAGGTAATGGAAGTTCCAAAAGCAGTTCATGAAAATTAAGGTGAGTCAAAGGATCCTGAAAGGAAATCAAAAGCAGATGACAAGTGGGTTCTCTGAGGTCTCAGGCATTCCCCACAAAAGTCCTAGAAATAGCTTCTATAAATTCTTCTTGCCCAAAGAGCCCAAAGCTGGGTCATAAATCAGTACAATGGGGCTAAACGCAAACTACTCCAGATCTGCTTCTCAATCGAAGCTGTCCAAAACTTGTGGGAGTTTGTGGGGTTATCCCCACACCTGTCCAGTTCCACCAGTATCCTGGTCAACAATACTCTACCCTCTGACCCCAGGCTGCCAATAACAAAGGCGGCCAAGACAATGAACATCAGCTTCACAGCCCGGCCCATTCTTCATTTTTATAGCAACGCTGAGGGGACACCATCAAAACTGCAAAATGAATCCAACTCTTATTGCTGGTCCACTTCACTGTCTGGGGCCTGCCCACAGCAGCTGGCAGAGGCTCATCTGGTTGTTTGCAGTCTTGGAAGTAAAGGAGGAGTGTGTGGAGCGGAATAAATACATGGGCCAGGATGAGGGGGTAGGCTCTTGTGCCTAAAAGCCGAGGTTTGTGATCCTGGCTATCTATATTTTTGGCAGCTGGAAGTAAAAGGGTGGAGTATTGTGGGCCAGGATATTGGTAGAGTTGGGGAAATATGAGGTAACATTCACAAACACACACATACACATATCCCCATGACACTCCAGGAAACCTCCCTACCAATAGTTTTCAATTTCCTTAGTAGTGTTTACTTTCTTTTACTTTAACAAACTGACTTAGAAATAGCTTTTACCTAGGGGTATTTGTATATATTTTTATTAAAGGTAATCATTATTTAAGGTCTCTGTCCTTGAATGATCCTTTGTACCAGACCATGAGCCATGACTGGGACCTCAGGAAACAATGTTCTCTAGGTCTGTCATATCTAGTGCTCTGATTTTGACTTTTAGAAGTTTTAATGAGTTGGTTCAAAAAACTGACAAACTCAAAACTCATGCAGCTCGTTCATAGCCCTAGATGTAAAACCTCTGGTATTTCATTATGTCTCACCCATATTTACAAGGAGAGGAATTTGAAGGACTCTGTCAAGGTATAAAGACTATAGAATTCTGCCCTTGTCCTTAAATAACATGTTGATATAAATACACAAATCCCAGTTGCCTTCACTCGTGTTTAGTCTAGCCTTTGAAGATTATAATGTCCAGAGTGGCCTAAAGTTAAAGAAAAATATCCTTTTCTTTCCCTTTGTTATTACTTCTTGTTAAATTTAGGGGTATATCTTAAAAAACAGCTGGTTATGCAAAAGTTAAAGGAACAAAGGTAATTCCTCCTCCCTAACCATAAAAAAAGGCTAGATAAATCAAGGGGGCCATCTCCAGTCATCCTGATCTATATCTTGCCACTGGACCCAGATGGCTCTGGAGGAGCTGGTGACTTTGCACGGCCCTCCCTCACTTAAATCCAATTCACTTGCAAGTCATGGCATCATCTTCCTGATGTCATGGTCCTCTTTGAGAACAAAGGACAAATAAAAAGAACAGAATAAATCCAAGAGATCTCAGAGGTTATCTAGTTTAGCTCATACCTGGACAAAAATAACTTCTGCAATATAACCAACAAATGGCCGGATATCCAGTGTTTGATTTAAGACCTTCAGTAAAGGAGACACTACTACAGATGGAGTGCATAAAATGCTGGATGCATTGTCAAGAAAACCTGAATTAGAATTCTATCTTGGACACAACAATTATGGGACTGTTACAAGGCTTATGCCAGCCCCCAGAGGGGGCCCGGTGCTATATCTCATATATGTAAAACACACGAAGTAAAGAACAAAAGCATAGAGTGGATGAATATTAACTTGTATACAGTATCTATAGTATACTGAAACAGGCTTGGAAAAGATCAGAGTTAAGTCAGAAATTCAGACCATGAGAAAAATAAATGTCATCTATACACATTTTATTAAATGCTATTCCTGAGCCTTAAAGTCCTTTCTTTATTGAATTATAACTGTCTCTATAGAAGGCTAGCCTCTAGGCTCTCAGAAATTTATAGATAAATATTTCACAGAGTCCAACCAAGGTCATAGAACAGGACCTAATAAATCTATAGTCAAGCATGGGCCGAGTCAGACTTCATCCTCCCTTCCTTCTTGCTTCTTCACCTACTCAACCAATTCCAATGCTTAATGATCTTGACGCTTACTTCTGAGAGCATTAATAATACATAAAACCTTGCTTACCTTCCAAATACGACCCTAGTGCTACTGAGAAGCAAGGAAAACTGAAGGAACGTCTTAGCACACAGAGATGGAGACGAGTGTGAAAAGGGCAGGTTGGGAAACCAGTGCCACTGCACTTATAGGAGCTGATCTGATGCCACAGGTAACTGCACAGCTAGCTACTGGAGGCCCAATACGCAGCATCCTCCAAACCTGCCCTCCCAAGGCGTTAGTCAATCTGAAAATAATACCCTTCAATAAACCTTCAACAGACTTGGAATATATTTGTGCTCGGGCGATTTCCTTAAAGAGACTGTACCGCTAAATGTAGTAAATCAAGCAGAGTTGGGAGGAGGGGCAGTATTTGATGGATTTTCTTTTACATTTTAAGAAACTCTTCTAGACCACAAATGGAACTAATTTGGTGATCATGGGCAAGTCTGGCACATAATAAGCACTTAATAAATGCTAGCTGACTTACTGACCTTTTTCAAGCTCAGTTTTCTGATCTGTAAAATGGAGCTATATACTGTATCTCACAATTTGTGACTCAAAGGACATAAAGAATGTAAAGTACTTTGCAAATCTTAAAATTATATATACAAGTGTTAGCTATTATCTCCTGAGATACATTCCATTTTTAAAACAGATTTAAGTCATGTAAGGATTTTTCCCCCTTTAAATATAAAAATCTACTTCTCTGCAACTTCTACTCTTTGCTAGAATGAAAGCCTGAATTGAATACAACTAAATTTGATAGGCATAAATAGGATCAGTAGGATAAAATACTTGTGTTCCCATGAAAGATATTGTTGTTGTTTGTCCTTTGTTATCTGAACAAGATTTATTCTTCTTTCATCCTAAAAGGGCTTTTACGACAGCCCTTTAAAAACCTGAAGGTAGCTGCCATCTCCCCTCCTCCCGCCCCATCCTTTGCCTTCCCCTTACACATTCAATCGTTCCTTTAAAGCACTACTTGGGTGACAACATTGCTAATCATTTCATCATCATAACTCCCTTCCCTAGCACACAATCTGGATTGTCAATGTCCTTTATAAAACATCACTCCTAAAACTGAACAAAATACTCACAACGTGATCTGACCATGGCAGAATGTGTACAGTAGGGATGCCCACCTCCTTTATTCTGGACACTGGTCGGGGCAGGTAGGTGGTACAGAGGACAGAGCATTGTGGAATCAAGGAGACCTGAATTCAAATCCAGTGTCAGATACTTATTAGTTGTGTGATCTCGGACAAGTCACTTGACCTCTGTTTTCAATTCAATAAACATTTATTAAGCACCTCCTATGTGCTAAACACTGGTGGGCACAAAAAAGATGCAAAAGATAGTTCCTGCCTCAAGGAGTTTATAATCTAATGGGAGAAACACCGTGCAAACAAATATGTACTATACAAAGCAAGCTATATCCAGGAAAATAGGAAACAAGAGGGAAAGCACTAGAATTAAGAGAGGTTGGTTGGGACTTAAAAGAAGCCAAGGAAGTCAATAGTCAAAGAGGAGGAGGAAGGGCATTCCAGGCATGAGGGACAGCCAGAGAAAATGCCCAGAGCTGAGCTGTAAAATGGGATGATAACAGCACCTACCTTGCCGGATTGTTGTGAGAAGTAAATGAACTATTTGTCAAGCCTGGCACATAAAAGGCACCTTGCTGGTTTCCCTGCTGCCTTCTTAATATAAACCAATATAATGTAAGCCTAAATATAGCCTTGCACTAGCAATTTTGGCTGCCATCACACACTTATGACTTGTTTTTAATTACCCTCCCTCCCAGGATTTTTTTTCAGAGAGGATGCTATTTAGCCACACCTTCTTGACCCTGTACTTGTGCAGGGGAGGGTATGTGGAGTGTTTAGGGAGGACTAGCAGGACTAACACCTCTTGTGTGAGGGCTGCTAAGTCCTCTTCAGGGTTGATCATCTGCCTTTGGTGTCCATCTGTCATCCAGCTCTCACCTGTGGCTCAGAGAAGCCACAGCATGCACAGCAGCCACACTCTGGTAAAACTGTCTTGACAGACAACCTAAATTAGGCTGAGGGTGACCAACAGGCCTCAAACTCATCAGTGAGTTACGGGGATGTCTACCCCAAGTACATGAAGACTTCCCTCCGCAGAATGGGTGGATGAGAACAATTTGTTCCAACGACCATAAAGGAGGCTGAGGCAGGCGTTGTAGAGTGCTTAGAGCTTGGTCAGACATCAAAGATGCCAAAGTAATCCATTGTATCCTGGGCCATTGCCAGTCATATTAATTTTTGTCTTGCCACTGGGCTCTATGACTCAGGAAGAGAAAGTGTCGATTCTGCCTCACTTAAATCCAATTCAGGCATAAGTTAAGACAGCACCCTGTGATGTCATTGGTCTTGAAAAACAAAGGACAAACACCAACAATATCTTTTATAGGAACACAAGTATTTTATCCTACTGATCCAATTGTCCCTATTAAATTTGATCTTATTCAATTCAGGCTATCATTCTAGCCTGCCTAAGCCTCGTTGGATCCTAAGCTTTCTTGTTGTTGTTTCGTTTCAGTTGTGTCCTACTCTTTGTGACCCCATACATGAGGTTTTCTTGGCAAAGTTTACCATTTCCTTCTCCAGGTCATTTTACAGATGAAGAACTAAGACAAACAAGGCTAAGTGACTTGTCCAGGGTCATACCTACTATGTATCTGAGGTTGGATTTGAACTCATAAAGATGAGTCTTCCTGATTCCAACCCCAGTGCTCTACCTACTGAACCACCTAGCTGCCCAAACTGTTATTTAGTGTTAGCTATTCATTCCAGATTAATGTCATCTGCAAATCTGACAAGGATGACAACATACTAACTACGCTTTCATTCAAATCATTGATAACAATGTTGAGGAGCATGAGATCAAGGCATTCCTGAGTCATTCTCCTTCCTCCAAATTGACATTGACACATTAATGATTACTCTGGTCAATTAGTTGCAAATTCAGCTCATTACGCTATTGGTATGCAGATATCATATAATTTATAATCAATCAACTGTAATTTTAGGTCTAATTAATAACTAATATTCCAATCTAATTCTCTTTTAGTTATGAAGACCTGACCTTTATATAGTTTTAATGGCTTTTTATTGATCAATTATAAATGATATAACACAAATATGCAATTATCTGCTAAGACTGCCCCCCCAAATACATTATTTTGTATAAGATACCATGAACAACATGAGATGCTGTCATAATTTTTAAAATGTTATTTCAAATGAATCAAAATTCATTTGATTTGAGTCATCAAATGAATGAATTATTCATCAACAATGAATTGTAAATCTTAAAATACCACACAAATTAGTGTTATAGGCAACTTCATAATTGCTATTTTTCTTTACACCTAAAATTACCACGAATGGTTTAAGTTAAATAGCTTTAAAATCTTTTCAAATGCCCCATAGCTTGTATGAATAACTTAAATAAGATACATATACATATATATACATACATACATATATATATATATATATCATTGATCAGAGAAAAGAAAGTTTGTTTCATTCCTTTAAAGCAGCGGAGTCAAAGTCAAACAGAAAGAAAGGGGGGCACTAAACTATACATATACATGACTGCAGGTCATCTGTTGACTTAAAACACCACATATTAACACTATGTTCTAATGTATTTTTAGTTATTTTAAAAATATTTCCCAATTACATTTTAATTTGGTTCTAGCTTTTGCTGGCTTATCTCTGCTTTAAAGCATGATTTTAATCTTTTAAATGTTCAGAAAAGCATGTATGCCAAAATGTTTTATCTTTTTTTGATTGGTTCTTGATTTCCTCTATACCTAGTAAGTTAGGTAGGTATAGACTCTGAAGTGTTCACAATATTAAATACTACTATGTTACCTGAAATCACAGAAGAGTCTGCAAAAGAAGATTCCAATTCATCACTTTCAACAGCTAGGCTATCATTTTCTTGCTCTCGTTGATCCGATAAAGAAATAAGTGTCTCTTCAATGACACGACCATCCTTTGGGGATAATTTCTCAATTCCATTTTCCTTAATCTCTGTTTTTGGAGGAAAAAATATTGAAATACAAATGATATTTCAAGACAAGTTGCTTTTTGTAGACACCATATAAATTCATATCTCTTTCTAACAGAAACATTTCTATTAAGTAACATTTCTATTTAAAATTGAAGTTTAGCTTAAAATGCTTGTCTTTTACTCAATTTATAAAAGCTAGGATCATGTATTTTAAACTATTTATCCTCCATAACATCCTACTCAAGTTCCTCCTTGAGGAATGGATGTGATCCTGTGTTTTAAAAGGCTCTATCAGTGGAGTGCATGTTCTGGAAGCTGCTACTAAGCTGAAAGGTTTCAGGCAGGGTGCTTTCTAGAACCAGCCTAGCTAAATACAATGAGGCCTGTCACTGGGTGTGGTAAAACTTGGTGGTAGTGTTTGAACCTTGTCTAGCTGAGAAACCAGACCTGTTTCCTGGAGACCAGATATATTTAATGTAAAACTCAGGATGTAGATTTTATTGTCTAGAAATCCAATCAGATCTGAAGATTGACGGATGGAATGTGAGGGGTTTCCTCTTGCTAATCAACTCAAGGAACCTGTATGTCTTATTTGGAAACTGCTCCCATGCTGGCCAATAAGCTACTGCTTCCTTGCTCCTTTGTTTGAATCCTATATAATATGTAACTTATAGACCCTGGGTGGGGGGCACTCCTTTTTTGGCTCTCCTCTCTAATCACACAACTTAAGAAACTTCTTTCTAAACTATTTAAGTTCTGGATTTTGTTCCCTGTCGCATTACGGGCTGGACACTTTGTGATGAATTCTTTGGACACTGTAATCCATGAAACAATGAAAAATACAAAAAGGCCCTCAATACTGTGTGGCCCATTTCCACTTGAATAACTATAATGGGAGAACGGTGCTAAACTGGGCAAAGAGTGCTAAAAACCATGCCATTTTTTGGATCATACTTAATGTCATGGTACTCTAAATCTGAGATCTTGTCCAGCGACCAACAAGCTGACATAGTACTATATTATAAACTATATTGTAAATATTGCCATTCTCAATACCAATGAAACCAGAAGACAAAAGAGCATTCTGGCTGAGTGGGAGGATGGCTTCCTGGGTTTTCTTGTAGAGACAAATAAAGGAGCTGTGAACAAAGTTGGTTTTATTGTACATCCAAGGGCAACAAGAAATATCATTTCATGGAACATTTTGTCATCTTATATTTCAGTGTTCACAATAGGCATTTGCAAAAAGAGAACCATTAAAATAATTGCAGCTTGTGCATTAGTATTTTTTATAGAAGAAGCCTGAGACATTTTACAAAAAATTCTACAGGGGGCAGGGGGCAGCTAGAGAACACTGGCCCTGGAGTCAGGAGGACCTGAGTTCCAACCCGGCCTCAGACACTTCACAGGCTTACTAGCTGAGTGACCTTGGGCAAGTTACCTAAGCCCAACTGCCTTGCCTTCCCCCCTCAAAATAAAATTCCAGAGGAACCTCCAGATTTAGTCAACATCTACTTTTATGCTCAGTTAACTTCATTGCCAATGCAGGCATAGGAGAGGACAGCAAAAATGCTGGAAAACATGGTTCAGGGGTAAGAAACAAGAAGCAAAAAGGTTCGCAGAACATAAAGAATCCTTGTACCTATGTATCATGAGTAGTTTCTTTAAGAAAAGAGTCCAGAATACAAGATAACTGAGATACCATATTTTAATTCTAACATTCATTACAGTAGCATGAGATCCTAATTGAGGAAGTAGAATCCCATTAAAGAAAACAAAAAATGGGAAGAGGAGGCTGGCCAAACTAAAAAAGAGTTATGCTGTGCTAGAAGCAGCATAATTCTGAAAATGTTAGGGAAGTAAATTCTCAAAGAATATAGAGGAGAGGATTCCAAAGGTTTGTAAAAAAAGAAAAAAAAATCAGACCTTATTATTATCCCCCAAAAAAGATGATCAAAGAAAGATCAATAACTGCCAACCAATATGCTTGAGAATAATCTGCATGTGTATCAAGGACATCCATGAAGAAGATATGATAGCCATAAGATAAAATAATGAGAATGAATAATCAGGCTTTTTCATATGTTAATCTACAGCAGATCCTATCTTTCCACAATTCATTGAAAAAACAAAGATAAAACAAGCCCTGGTATTCATTATTTACTGTAAAAGAGCCTTTGCTTCAATGGAACAAAATGCTATCTTAAAGTTGCTCTTCAATAAATCAATAAACATTTACTAGGCACACACTAGCACATACTATGTGCTTAGTAAACCAGGCACTGAGTTAGCTGCCAGGGATATCAGACAAAAATGAAACAAGTCACTCCTCCCCAGGAGCTTACAACCTACTTGGGGAGATAGAATACAAAATAAATATGATGAATTAAAGGTAGTTAAATTCAAGATAAATACGAAGTGGCTAGGGAGGGAGGGTGCTAACAATTGAGAGGACTCAGGAAAAGTTTTTTTGTAGGATGTTGTGTTTGAGCTGAGTCTTGAAGGAGGAAGGGGATTCTAGTAGACAGATGAGAAGGAAGTACATTTCAGGCATGGGGGACAGCCAGTGTAGTCACTGAGAAGGAGATGGAGTTCCATGTGTGAGGAACAAACAAGACCAGTTTCGCTGGACCTTATTAAGTGGGAAGGGAGGCAATATTTAATGAAGCCAGAAAGATAGGATGAAGCCAAGTTATAAAGTGTTTTAAAAGCCAAATAGCATGGTTTGTATTTAATCTGACAGGTCATAAGGAACCACTGGAATTGATTGATTATGGGAGTGAGATGGTTGGATCTGAATTTAAAGAAAATCACTCTGGTAGCTCTATAAATAATGCATTGGAGTAGGGCCAATTTGGAGGTTACTATAATATATGGACCAGGAAAGAAGTAATAAGGACCTGAACTAATTTGGTGGATATATATGAGTAGAAAGAAGGAACAGATAGAGAGATGTTACGTATATAGGAATGGAAAGATCTGTAAAGTAATTAGATATACTGAGTGAGGAAGAATGAGGGGTCAAACGTAACTGAGATTACGAACTTGGCAAAATGCAAGAATACTTATGCCCTCAATAGAACTAGGGAACTCAGGCAGAGGGATAGGTTCGGGTGTGAAAGATAATGAATTTTGTTTGATGCCATCAGCACATCATCAACTGAAAACAAGAGGATAAAAATGAGGTTGAGATGTCACTGAGTCATCCAGTTATAAATGTCCAACCAGAGAGGTGGAGGCTGACCGATCTTTTGAGGTGTGAGCTGCAATAGCCTATATTAACTAGGTATCTGGTTTGCCTAAGGAGGGACAAATAGTCCTGGGTTGGAAACAGAACAGGTGATAGCTGCCTTTCTAATCAATGGTGGTCTTGGGCCTCAGAGTAGCCCTTGAACTTTCCACCTGGGTGAAATGGGAGACCCAATCTTAAGTTTGGAGAGAGAGAGAGAGAGAGAGAGAGAGAGACAGAGAGAGAGAGAGAGAGAGAGAGTTTTAAGGAAATGCCCTGTAGGCAGTTAGTGATACAGTACTGGAGTTTAGGAGAGAGTAGCAACTCATCTCTGAGCTACCTGAATAGAGAGAATAATTCAAACTATGGTGGGTGATGAGGTCATCAAGAGAAAGAATGTAAATGGAGAAGTAAAGAGAGCCTAGGACAGATCCTTGGGGTATGCCCACTGTTAGGAAACATGATATGAGAAGCCAGCAACAAAGACTGAAAACTGGAAATAGAATAAAATACTAGGGAGATAATTGTCCAGAATGCCTTTTGAAAGTTTTGGAATGCCTTCAATGACGTTGTATGGGAGAAGGTTACAAACTGCCACAGCCTCCAAAGATTAAAGTTGTCAGTCACTCAAAGGATAATGGACAGACCTGTGGTGGGCATGAGTAGGTTGAAACATTTAACCAACAAAAAATTGGACAGGAGAAGAATTGCAAAGGATACCATCAGAAAGATATATAATGGGAAATGAGGTAAATCATATAGCAAGATCCAGGCATACTTGAATGAAAACTTCATGTGACCTAATAGTATCCATGCAATATTAAGTGATCTGAAGAAAGATTTCCCAACATGTTGGGTAGTCCCTCTGTGGAAGATTTAGGAAAGGAAATGGACAGGATGCAAAAAATATATAAAGTTGTGGTTGGGTTGCTACCTCTACTGTTAAAGAGAGATGTATATCAATGCACAGGTCCATCAAAGTATCTAAGGAACAGTATTTATATTTTTAATAGGGATGTCCCTCATTAATGCCTCACTCCGTGGAATAATCTCATGTTCTTAAAGGTTATGGCAAACCACTAGCTCTGGTAAGTCTTACCAAGATGGTAAGGCTTCTTGTATTGACCTATTGAATATATGTCTTGTCCAAGGATCAACATAGCTAAGTTTGTAGTGGAACATCACCATGAAAACTGGTCACTCAGTGATTCTTTACTATTTGACTGCTAACTCATGGAAATGTGGAGAAGCTGTGATCTGCCTCCATAGAAAGATAAAATTACGGAATTTTACATATCTATGTATGCATATATATACACATACACATACATGTATATCACCACTAATTGATATTTACACAGCCAAAGAGTATATAAGATCATATGAGGAAAAGTTTAAAAGCAAAGTGAATTATCAATTTTCACCTATATTACTTATCTATAATGCAAGCATTACTACAAATCTTTGTTAGGTTGTGTGATTATACAGTACTGTTTCTACAAGACAAATTCAGCAAAATTTTTGTTTGTATTTCTAAAAATAGAGAAAAATAGTATCAGAATGGGCCATGAATACTTCCAGAAGTAGTTTAAAAAAGTGCTAAGTAGTAATAAAGCCCAAGTTCTAGGTACAACTCTGCCATGCGGTGTTTATGTGACCTTGGCAAAGTCACTTCCCTTTTATGAACCCATTTCCTCACTTGTAAACTGTGGATAATAACTTTCTCTGTCTACCTACCAGGATTTTTATGAGGATAGAATGAGATGATACATTTAATGAGCTTTTTAAATTGAGGAGGCACTATACAAATGTTATCTATTATTTTTACCGTGTGCTTAAATTTACTTTAGACAATGATTTCCCCTTTATGGTAAATACAATGGAAGTAAGATATTTTCCTTCTTTATCACCTCTGGAATGAGAACTTCTTCTATAAGTACAGATCATAAGTTAAAGTCCATAAGACCTTTTTATTCTGTGTGATCCTCACACACATCCTTCCATGAATTCACCACAGTGGATCCACCCAACGTACCGGAGAGCTTATTGTAAATTTCCAAGGGGGAGGAAAGATGCTAACAACTCCCAGAAACTGGAGTTATGCTCTTGTCACATGACTGACAGCCACCACCTGCTTTTCCAGTTATATATGTCCTTGATTGTAACTTCTTTATCATTTCTTACAAGAAAGTCACCACTTTAATGTGAGTATTTATACCCACCATGCATCTTTTCATGGTCCTTTGTGTCATCTGTAATTTTGGTTCTTCTCACAGTGTGGTGTCCTATTTGCACACACACAGACTCACAAGTAAAATGTTAATATTAAGAATAAAGATTTGCGGGACGAGGAGCAGCTCAAGATCACTGAAAGGATCACTGATGGTAATTCTCAGTTTCTCAAATGTAACCCAGCTTGATCCCATCTTCCTGTTCAATCATGGGTCAAAGCCATTGTTCATTTTAATTGTATGTACTGTGGCACCAACTCCACACACTACTCACAGAATTGCATGCCGCAATATAGGAACCAAATAGGCTCTACCCAGTTTTTTTTTTAACTAGGACATAGCTCATTGAAAAGGGCCTCAAGTGTTCTAGGGTAACAAACACAAAGTCATTCATGATGAGCAGGAGTATTCAAAGAACCTCACCATCTATAGGGAATTCCTTTTCCATGTGGACTTGTCATAGGATATTCTCTTTGACGTTGGTGAATCCCTTTGGTAGGCTTCTATCTCTGTGTTTCCTGCCTCCTTTGATATGGATCATTTAAAGATCTCTAAACAAAATTATTTCTGTGGTTGCATCTATCAAGGAATTTTGTATGATGAGTGTGTGAAACATCTTATTGTTGAAGAAGAGTATTTAAGGCTGACTTTTGACTGAGACTGAGACTGAGGCTCAGATGCGAGGTGAGACTAAGGCTGACTACCAACTCAATTTTTTTTAGGGAGAGGGCAATTGAAAATCAATAAACACACTAAGCTGTTTAGCTTTTTCTCTAAATCTTTCAGTCAAATATACGACTATGACAGTACAGTCTGCTATAGTTAATTATCTACTGAAGCCCACTTTGTTCCCATCTAATTTATCAAGGATACTTTCAATATATTGAAGGACATAGGAAGCAATGGGATTAAAGATACAAGTGGAGAGATTGGCTGCCACTTCATCATTGGAGACTGGAGTGAAGAAAATCAGAATTGGGGATGATATCAAGAGATTTTGATATATAGAACAGAAGAAAAAAATGAATGACCTGTCTTGTCTCAATAAGGCAGAGGGAATGGAAATTTGGGAAGTTATAAGGGGGAAGAGAAGGTAGTGAAACAAAGAATCTTAAAGAAGAGTAAAGCATCGCCTTTAAGCAGTAGTGGCAAAGTTGATATTAGATAAACTTGTAATGGACCCAGTCTGCATGGTTGCATGACTTCACCCAGCATCATTCAGCAGCCTATCAGAAGTGTAAGAGGCAGATGGTGGGAATAATCCAGGATGGGGGATGAGAGAGTGAAGGGCAGTGTAATGTTGAGCTGATTAACTACAGGGTCAAGACTGAGAAGGGAGGGAGATGAAGCTAGAGCAGACAGTAGATATTCTTTATCCATTGAGGTCTTCAGTGTGGCTCATCAGGCAAACTCTTTTGAGTGGTTGTGAATCTCACTCAGTAAGGAGTCTGTCTAAGGTTCCTGGGCTTGATGTAATCATCACAGTGTCATCTGCGAATAGGTGTATCAGGAAAAATTCAGGCTTGTATGGGAACTCCCTCTTCCCTTTTGACTCGGCCGAATATCCTCCATGACATTGGAGAATACTTCTGGTAAGCAGATATATCCCCTAGTCGTATGCCTAATAGAATATTAATAATCAGAGTATTATTGAACAAAGTTACCTCTGTGATTTCATCTTTCAAAGGAACTTATAATAACATATACTTAGGAAACACTTTTTGGAGAAAAGCCTTTAAGGTGACATTTTCTTTCCCAAGTAAAATGCTTTTTTATGGGATAGAGACTGGCTCAGTGGTTTCATTGATAAAGCGAACTCTTGGAAGAGAAAACGCACTCAAGAAACAAGTCAGTACCTTTTTTCACAATTTATAGTCTTAGAGATGAGCCTGCCCCTAGACCACTAAGAGGTTATGTGACCTGCCTAGGGTCACACAACTGGTATATCTTAGAAGAAGGTCTTAAGCTTAGGTTTTCCAAGATCCAATGTTAGCCCTCTATCCTCTATGCCTTGGCTGCCACTGCTTTTTAAAAATCAATTAAAAAAAACAGTGCTATCTTATACATTCTGCATCTTTTTCTGCTGTAGAATATCATTTATTAAAGCCTGCCTGTTGTTGTCTTAATATCTTCATCTAGAATATACATGAAATGTGTGTGGGTCATTCTATCAAGGTTTTCTAGAAATAAGGAAGTAGGAATATGGATAAGTAGTTATAAATGGCCTCACAATCATCTTTTTTTTTTAAAAGTAGTAATAGCATCTATGATTTTTTTCCTAATTGTATATCTTTGCTTTTTGCTAGAGCATTGATCTCTCAATCCTTTCAAATTTGTCCTTTCTTTACCACAGATTTCTTTTGGGTCTTTTTTATCTAGTCTAGCAGCTTTTCCTGTCTTCATCTTCTTTAGTAGCATTTTCGCTGATCATAACATTATAGTATTTAGAGCCAGAAGGAGCTTGAGAGATTATCAAGTTCAATTAGTTCATTTTACATATTTAATCTGAATGGGCACTGGACCTGGAGATAGGATGACTTGAGTTCAAAATCCAGACTCAAACACTTACTAACTATATGATCTTGGTCAAGTCACTTAATATTGCTGCCTCAGTATCCTTAATGATAAAATGGGGTTTATAAAAATACCTACTTCAAAGTGTTGTTATGAGGCTCAAATGAGATATTTGTAAAAAGTACTCAGCACAGTGCCTAGTACATAGTAGGTGCTATATAACTGTTTATCTCCTTCCTCATTTGAACAAACAAAAATGCCTATCATGTGCGAAACCATCTCTTTCTTCATTTCTTACAACATGATAGTATTCCATTACATTCATATGCCACAATTTATTCAGCCTTTCCCCCAATTGACAGGTACTCCTTTAGTTTCCAGGGTTTTTTGGCACAGAAAAAAGAACAGCTATACATATTGTTGTACACATGAGTTCTTTTCCTATTTTTTTTTAACTCCTTGGCATTTAGGTTTAGTAGTGGTATTGCTGGGATCAAAGAGCATATGTTAAAAATTGTGGGGCAGTAGTTCCAAACTGCTTTCCAGAATGGCTATACCAATTCACAGCTCAATCATGTGCCTATTTTCTGGCAGTCCCTCCAAAATTTGTCAATTTCTTTTTTTTGGCAATTTCCCATTTATTTCTCAACTCTTTGCTATAAGGCTTCTTGCCTCCCTACTCAAGTGAAATTTCTCCATCTAGTTACTAATGATTGATGAATCGCAAAACAAAATCCAAACCTTTTCTCCGTCCATATCCTTCTTGACATATAAGATGACACTGTTAACCCCCTCCTAATGATGCCTCTTCTTCCTGAAGTTTTATGCTGCTACACTTTCCTAGCTCTCTTCATTCCTGTCTGTCGGCTCTCTTCACATCCTGCCCCTTAAACTGGGATGGAACCATACAGCTCTGTGCTGAGTCTTCTCTTTTCTCTTTACCCTCACAGGGTGATTTCACCAGTTCCCGTGGTTTCATTTAACTCTCATATCTACAGGGTATCCCCAAAGTCTGGACACATACGAAATCTCATTAACATCTCCTTAATTGTTTTACCGAAGACTGTATTGCTCAGCGACTTCTTTTTCTGGGGTATGCTAACGGAGAAGGTATACTCAATGAAAATCACAGATGCAACACACTTGATTGAACACATAAATGCATAAAGAGTGAATGTGCTAAAATTGACGGCAATGTGGAGTTACTGCATCGAGTTCACGTGAATCTTGCAAAGCGCATCAACCTTTGCATCACAAATGATGGAAATCATATTGAAGATGTTATTTGTTAATGTTCCAATTAAATAAAATGTTGTTGAAAATTTCATTCATTTCATTTCTTGAAAATATGCATTTTGCCTGTGTGTCCAGACTTTAGGAACACCCTGTATATATCCAGTCCCAATTACTTTCCCGAGCAGGAATTCTACCTCACTAATTCCCTGATATCCCTTAGTTAGGCATTTTAAACTCAACATGTCCAAACCAGAACTCTTTTTCTCCAAATTTCCTTTACTTTTGTTGAAAACACTACTGTTTTTCTAGTCAGTCAGTCAGTCCAGTTTTCATCCTCCAGATGATTTTCTCCTCCATTCTCCACATTCCCAGTATTCAAAACGTTGCCAAGACTTGTTCATTCTAGCTCATTTAGTGCTTGTGTCATTCTCTCTACTCATATGGCTCAAATCTAAGATCAGACCCTCAATCACTCTTATCTGGACTATTGCAACAGTCTCTTAATTGTTATCACTGCCTTGTCTCCCCACCTCTTCAATCCATCCTCCACATAGCTGTCAAAATAAACTTCCTAAGCAATAAATCTGACTATCTCAGTCTTCCAACGAAGAAATATCACAAATTCCCTATTGCTTTGTTAAGGGCTGGTAAGGGGTCCCCTGAACTTGTTTTTATGAGTTGCCAAGTTTCCAAAAACACCAGAACCAGAACCTGCAGGATGCCCTGAATGTGTCAAGGACAAAGCCCTTCCCCAACTCCAGCTGACATAATTTGCTTACCCCTCAAGCTAGATTGCCTTCGTGTCCTTGGGAGGCAAGACAGGCACCAGTGCTTGTGCAGCTGGGGTGCTTTGCACATACGCAGACCCTTCTGTCTTCATAGTCTAGCAGTTCCCAAGGGGAAAGGATGCGACTTTTGCCTCTTCCTCCTTGATGGGAGTGGTTTTGTCCTTTTTCCAGCCTTTACTGCACCTGTCCCCTCCCATGCCTTTCTGTTTTCACCTTTTGTTGTACTGTCATAAATATGCAAACCTCTCTAAGGACTGTGAACTCTTTGGGTTCCATATGCATGTTCATTTCTCTTGTAATAAACCTGGTCTTCACACAAACCCTGTGATGTTGCGATTGCTTGTTGATAGCTTTTAGGATAAAATGCCAACTCCTCAGTTTGACATACCTTTTGTAATCTTGTTCTAACCTACCTTTGAAAGCTTTATTTCATATTATTCCCTTTTATGCACTCTGTTTTCTAATCAAACTAGTTTTTTCTGCCGCCATATACCTGCATAGGCTAAGACACTTTTAGAGACCATCTTCCCAGGCCTTGGATGCACTATCTCTTCATTCTCAGAATCCCCATCTTTAAGATTAAATCATGTATAACCTCAGTCTTTCCTGATAACCCTAGTTCTTACTGTTTTCTCTCTCTCTTCAAATAATCTAATATCTGTAACATAGGAAATTGATTCCAAACTGTAAGACCAAGAACCATTCTCCAATTGATAAATGGTTAAAGGATATGAAGACACATTTTTCAGAGGAAGAATTTCAATCAATGGATATATAAAAATGCTCTAAATCATGAATAATTAGAGATATATAAATTAAAGCAACTCTGAACTTATATCTTATGCCTATCAGATTGGCAAAGTTGTCACAAAAAAAGGAAACTGAAAAAGGCTTGAGAGGCTGTAGGAAAACAAGTACATCAGTGCATTGTTGGTAGAGTAGTGAACTTCTCTAGTCATTCTGGAAAGTTGTTTGGAACTATACCCTAAGAGCTCTTAAAATGTGCAAAGCCTTTGACCAGGTATACCACAGAGCAAAAAAAAGGAAAAGAATGCATTTGTACAAAAATATTTATAACAATTCTTTTTGTGTGGCAAATAATTAAAAAATTTAGATGATCTCCATCAACTGGGGAATTACTAGTGTTCTATAAAAAATGAGGAGGGAGAGGAGAGATGAAGGAGAAGAGGAAGGGGAGGGGAAGGGAGAAGAAAAAGAGAGAGGGAGAAGGAGGAAGGGGGAGGATGAAGAGAAAACAGCAGCATTCCCCAACTTCTGCTTGAATTATCTATTTGTATCCCCACAGGGCAGCTACTACTGTGTTCAGATAACATGATAACATGCTAACATGCTATAGACAATTGATACAAAGCATTCTCCTGAAACCTGTTTCACTCGTTCTCACAAATACACACAGGATCCATGAGAGGAGTAAGCTTAAACTTAGACCTTAATAACAGTGAAGTATTCATGTAAGAAATATGTGTGACAAAGGTTTCATTCACAATACCTGCTCTGGAAGTCCTTCTCTTTATGTCGAAATCTCATGGAGAAACTTTTAACGTAGGAGTTATTTCCAAACCAACTTATCTATTCACTCAGACTATCATCTACTTTTTCTCCTTTGAGGTAAATTTTTTTTTGAAAATTAATAAAAATATTTATACTGTATTATATTTATATTGTATTCTACAACACAGTATTATTCTATTCTGTTTCTATATTTATAATATTTCATATTTCATTATATTATATTGTATCTTGGTTTCATATAATGATCACTTGTCAACAACAACCCGCCTAGAGGTTATCTAGTGCAGTTCTTTCACTTAAAAGATGAAGTTGAGACCTTGGGAAGTTAAGTGGTATATTTAAAATTCTTCCAGCCCTCAAAGACACCATTCTAACACCTTAGATGCTTGGCATTAGGTAAACACAAATTTCATTAAATGTGTAATGTTTTGGTAAGGCATCAAAGTTTGTTTTCATTTGACATCTAAAGAAAAAAAGGAACAACCTTCATTGTCTTCCAAGCAGTTGATGCCTGTGAGGTCTTCAACAAGTTGAAAATATTCAGCTTCACGAAGGATACTTAGAAATTTAGAAAACCAATCTTCTTTTTGCACTATTCTACTCAGCAGTTCCCTGACAGCACGTTCATTACCATAACTTTCATCAAGGTGAGCAACCTAGTTCAAAAAGAAAAGTAGAATTAAAGAACCTAGAACTTCTTAACAAATCCAAAATGATGTTAATAATTACCAGAAAAAAAGTCTGTAATTTGTCACAAGTATAAATAAAGGCTCAGATTAGGACAAAGAAACCAGGAATGTTCCTACCTAGCAAAGAGACAGCTCTTGCTACCAAAAGCAATGGTTTCCAAACTTTATGGAGTAACACTTCCCCTTTTTAAATAACTGAATGAATAAGTGTAATAAGAAGTAAGTATAATAAATGAATGAAATCATCTCTTATTTTCTTAAAATAACTTACTATTTCCTCAATTCATATTTTGCTTAAAGTTAAGAATGTTAAAATTCTATAATACAAATTATTAGATATATAATAAAATACATAAAAGCCACTTACTGCAATATGACCAAAGATTTAGAAAAAAAGGGATCTTTGATCCCTTTGAAGTCATCTAGTTCAACTCCCTTACTTTACAGTTAACTCAACTGAAGGTCAGTTGTCCAAGTCCAGGTGGGTAATAAGTGGCAGAGGCAAGCTTTGAACTCAGGTCTCTCCTCTCCAAATCTAGCATGTTTTCTGATGCATCATGCTGCATGGCCAAGAGGACAGTGAAAACACGACAGTAATAAGCACCCTTTAACTTTCCCTCCACTGCCACTCAAATTCTCTAAATCTTATAGGTATCTGGGGCCAGGGGTGAAGGAAAGGCTATTATGTCATTTAATCAAGCCCTTTGACATACCTTTAAAGTCTTGTTATTTCAATAAATCTGATAATAATTGCTAGCTTTATATAGTGCTTTAAGGTGTGAAAAATGTACACGTGCTATCTCATTTTGTCCTGACAACAACTCTGGGAGGTAGATGGTATTATTACCTCCATTTTACAGATGAGGAAACAGATGAGGCTGAGAGAGGTTATTTAACTTGCCCAGAGTCGCACAGTTTTTAAGTGTCTGAGAGAATTCAGGTCTTCCTGACTCAAAGAGCAGCCCTCTATCTACTACGTAGCCTACCTACAAGCTTAAACTATTCCCTTAAACAATACATAAAAGATAACTTGTGTTTCCTACCATTTATCATTTTCTATTTTGATGCTTTTAAAATCTCTTTTCTTTCTTACTAACTCCCTGAAGTGCCCTGGGTAAATTTCTTGTATCTGCTGATTTAAGTGATAATTGATAAAGATGTTCAATATGACCAGATTGTACATCTTCTCTTAACCCAAGCCATTCAAATCTTTCCTTTATGCTGCCCTTTAAACAGTTTTTAATCCCTCTGATAGAGCTCATATACAAGCTAATCAGAATGCATTTTTCTAATAAAAATGAACAATTATAATTAATCTTATTAAAAATCTAGCCTACCACTTTTCATTCTACTATTAATCTGCTAATTTGATTTTAAAAAGCAATCAAATTTGTGATTCTTTTGTCTTCCCTGAATTCATGCACATTGAGCCTCAAAATACTATTTTTCCTTAAAGATTTTGTTTTAATATTCATATGAAATTCTTCATCCCATTTGTATAACTTGGGCAGCCTAATCAATATTCTGACAAATAAATCCTTCACTTTGGGTGTTAGCAAACTTATCAAATCCTTGGGAAGCAATAGTTTTTAATCTAATTATCTATAGCAAAAAAAGCGTAAAGAAATCCAATTTTCACATATATGTATATACTTGAAACATATGTATGCATACACATACGTATGTATAATTTGCCACTAAACTCCCAAAAAAGTAATTGAAACCTTAAGATATAATAGATAAAGCTAAAAACAAACAAACAAAAACTTGAAAAGTTGTCAAAGGATATCAGCAGGCAGTTTCCAAAAGAAGAAATGTCTAGCAAAGTACCAACAAGCATAGGAAAGAATACTCCAAACCACTATTCATAAAATAAATGCAAATTAAAATAACACTGTGGTTTTGCCTCACAACTAGCAAAGTGGAAAAAAAATGACAAAAGATGAAAACGTTCAATGCTGGAGCTTGGTTTTATGGTTTGCTGGGGAAACTAAAAACGCAAAACAAGGCACCATCTTTCATACGGTGGCCAACCTTTTGGTGATGAATTTTTCTCTCATTAGATAGGCTGGTCCTCAAACAATAAGCACTCAGTACTTCTTAGAAGCTACACGAAGCTGATCTTTGAGGCCTTGTGCTAATGCCCCATGTTAATGTGAATCCAACATCACTTCCATACCACCTTGAGTCCTTGGAGTAAGAGTTCTATGAAGGAGGCACAGCAAATGCCAATTAATTATAAAGTTTTGGTATTTAACAGGATCAAAGTTGAGGAAAAACTTAAGGAAGTTTATTTAGCCATAGTTGGGAAAGAATATTCAACAAAGATACAGCATGGATTCAGTTGGGCACAGCCTCCCTTTCCTCTATGTTGAACATCCTGACACTCCAGATTATCCTCCTAAGGTTTTCATAGAGATATGATGATGTTTATTAATAGCTGGATTACCTTTTTTTCAGTAGTAATAACTTAATCTGTGATTATTTTTAAAATTCCCTCCTCAGGATGCCCATCAATTGGGGACTAGCTGAACAAAATTTGGTGTGTGACTATAATCAAATATTATTGTGCTATAAGAAATGACGATCAGTATGCTCTCAGAAAAACCTGGACTTACAGAAGCTGATGCAAACTGATATGTACTGTGTACAAAGAAGCAGCAATATTGTAAGATGATCAGCTGTGAATGATTTAGCTATTCTCAGCAATATAATGATCCAAGACAATTCTGGAGGACTTAAGATGACAATGCTATCCACCCCCAGGGAAAGAACTCATGGTTTCTGAATACAAACTGAAGGATACTTTTTTAACTTTATTTTTCTTGAGTTTTTTAGGGGGAGTCTATGTTTTCTTTCACAACATGACTAATATGGAAATATGTTTTGCATGACTACACATGAATGATCTATATTGAATTGCTTGCCGTCTCAATGAAGGGTGTGGGGAGGGAAGAAGGAAGAAAATTTGGAACTCAGTTTTAAAAATAAATGTTAAAACTGTACATAAAATTGGGGAAAATAAAATAATGAAAAAAACTTATTACAAAGAAAGAAAACCATATCAAATCTAGTGTTAATTAGTAAGAACTTTGGTAAAGTCAAGTTGAACTTTTTATCATAAATCTAGATTTTGGGGATTAAATTTTGGCCACTTAAAAGCAATGAATGAAAATAAAAGTTGAAACACAGAATAAAATTAAATTAAATTCCTTCCTTCTTTCGTCTTGCTTGGGAATTGATCCCTCAATGACCTTAAAGTCATATCCTCTCCAGCAATGATCTTCTTTGTGCATACCTGGTCTTGTCCTCTTCCATATAAGTTTTCTTTGTGCCATCTATATTTCCTCATGTACCACACTGGAGCTGGGGATTGTGATGTTACAGAACAAATGTCGCGACCCTGGGGTTACTGAGGGAGAAAACCATTATAGAAACTTTCACATGTCTTTAACAGTATTTGTTTCTTTGGTGTCCTTCCAGTTCCATCCTTTAATGGGTAGAGCTTAACTAGGTACTTTGCCAAACTTCCCATAAACTTGGGAAATTTAAAGGATTAGTGTCACAGAGCTATCAAGAAGGGAGCTCAGAAGCCATCTAGTAGCCTCTTTTTACCAATAAGGAAAGTGAGGCACAAGTTACTTATAGGTATAGGTCATCAGTGCCAAAGGCATAGTTTGAACTCAGGCCTGACTCCAGAGGCAGTAGTCTTTCCACTGTAGCTTGGTTTTTCTATCCAGTGTATCGCATTGTTTTATGATGCAATACTGCTTATAATATTTCGTACTCCTATTCCATCAGATTTTAAAGATAAGATTACATTCTAAACTGGTGTTGCCTTTAGCTACCATGTCTCTGTGCCTGGTTGTGGTTGTGTGGTTTGTCCTTTGTTCTCGAACAGGACCATGACATCAGGGAGATGATGACATGACTTGCAGTTGACTTTGATTTAAGTGAGGGTGGGCTGCGCAAAGTCACCAACCTCACTTTCTCCTCTACAGTCATCTGGGTCCAGTAGCCAGATATTCATCAGGACAAGTGGAGATGGCCAAGGATGCAATGGGAGACCCTGGCCCTTTCAGGCTAAGATCTTCTCAGGTGCTCACTTTGACAGAGGCATACCCATTCAGTGAATAGGCCTCTTTAAGAAGGGAGTCGAGGGATGGCCCCTTTAATACGAAGAAAAAAAAATCAAACTGGGTGGCGAAGACTCTCAGGGTTGCTGGTCAAAAGAAAAACAGTTACTATTTACATTCACTCTGAGTGAGGAGGGCCTCAAAAATAACCATGAAGTGGTGCTTGGGGAGGGACCTATTGTTGTCCAATCCATTAGATCCAGAGTGAATTGGGTTTAGGTTTGGTCTTTAAGAAATCCAGCCAGTAAACCCCAAGTTAACTAGGTAGATTTTGGCCATCAAAATTTACCTTCCTTTGGGCAAAACACCCTTAGGCAGGGGAGGGGAGAGGAGGAAAGGGGAGGGAAGGCCAGTTCCTTGAGCTCCTCAATTTCTCCTTCATCTTCAGCAGAAGGATGCTGCCTAAGAAAAATAATTATTTCTCTCTTGTATTTAATAACTAATTATTGAATTAGGCCCAAGGTTTTTTCCCCTTTTCTACTTCCTCATCCAGAAATCAACCAGCATGGGAAATCTTGGGCAAAGACTCAGGGTATGAGCTCATCAAAAATAGTAAAGAAATTCTACATTTAAATGGATGGGTAGATTCCTGCTTACTGTGTTTACTCAGACAGGTGTGGGAAAATGTGGATTCTCCCTTTCGTCAAACTAGTGATATGGAAATTGATAAATCTCTTCAACCAAGATTTGGGTGCTCAGTGTCACCTACCTCAAGACCCTCAATGGAATAAGCCTGCCTCAAAATATTCATTCTCTCATTACTTTTTAACCAATCAGACTTCATTGCCACCCTCAGGAACACCCACCCTTCTAAGGGCTATAAGGGTTGAGTGGGTTCCATGAGGGGTCTTTGGCATTTGAGAGTGTCACTGACCCTTGTATTAATAAGATGCTAGCATTATTAATAAAATGATTAGTTACCCAGAAATAATGTCTCAAACTTTTTACATGTCACATTCCTTTATCCTTTAATTCAAAATAGCCAGCCTTTCTCAGGATTCCACAGACCTGGTAAACTAAAATAAAGCCTCATCATACAGGCCATTTTAGGAGTAGGCTAGACCTAACTGGTTAAGTCAGTTTCTGAGCTACTTTAGACTGTTTATTCTGGCAACTGATTTACATCAGCTAAACTTCCTTAGAAATTAGAATATCTATATCAATGTCTGTTGCTTTATCTATTATCCATTTTTGTCTGCAGATATAAATAGCTTGTGTAAACTTGTCCGGATGGAGCTATTTTAATTAAATGCCACAACATTTATTATTTTTCTTCTAATTATTTTTAAATATTAAACTTTTCTTTAGTAAGTCAATGGTCTGATTCTATACAGATGGCTGATATGGAAATGACTCTCACATCAGTAGGCACTCATTTCCTCTGTATTTAATATAATCAGCTTCAACTATGGTCATCTTAACAGTGCTTGCCTTCCTATACAATTGCTGAAGAAGATATTTTTTATATATAGGCGTGATGCTTCTGTGTAGTCTACACACTTTTGATGGCTTTCACTTGTTCATCTTGAGCCATATTTCCAAACATATCTTTTCCATACTCCCCTGTGCTATCTTTGCTTTGAAGTCATGGAGTATCAAAGTTAATTTACTTTGAAGATATTTATAAAGTTCTTTGTAGAACTATTCTCCCTTCTTTCCATACTCTGCAATAGGTGTTCGCATGTGAGCCGTAATTAGTTTTGATGTTCGTCTTTTTGCAAGGGCTCTCAGTGGTATGGCAATACTAGATCACCAAGTATCCCATAAAGTTATGTTTCTTGTTGCCTTTGGACACACTCCACCACCACCTTTATTAAACTCGACAAGAATCTGTGAACCATCCTTCCAATTGGCTACTACTTCTTTATGACTCCTAGCTTAATTTTAATCAGAATTTCAGTATTGGTAGGATTATTAGATTTAGAGCTGGAGTGGACCTTGGATATCAATATCCTTTATTTCATAGATGAGAAAACCAAAGTTAGCAAGAAAAGTTCATGAGTTGTCCAACATGAGCAGCAGAAAACCTGAGATCAGGTCCTAGATATTCTCAACCTAAGTCCAATGGTCTTTCTGTAGCTGCTCACTGTCAACTCATTTGTTATTAGAAAAGGATCTGACATTCAGTTTGCCAATTAGTAAGCTCATGCTTCTAGGTAGTGTAAAAACTGTAATTTCTTAACACCATTATGCCACTGTCTTTGAAGAAGCAGGATGAGGACTAACAGGACTGGAGAACAATTTTTTACCCCATAAATTGCTATGGCTAAGGTATTTATCATCTAATAGCCAGCTTACTAGTCATCAGCCTTTCCATGTGTAGCTAGAATGGCCTTCCAAAAGGAGACTGAATCTGTCATTACGAATGTACTCACAGCCGCCTTTGCCACATGGTAGAATTTACCAGACCTGAATTTTGCCAGCAGGGATCTCAAAACCTAGGGTTACCTTTATGCCACAATGAGACGCTGAAGCAGGACCTTTGTGGATACAGTACATTTTAACATAAGATACAAAAAAATCATGTACTTTTCACAACAAAGTAAATTGGGGATTTTTATGTGCATAAGTAAGGCGTGCTGGCAAATTAGTTCAACAGTTTATCCATTATTATCTTTTCAAGCCAGAACGATGTCTTTCTTCATGAATCATTCAGAAAGATACATATAGTCTGTAAAGATTCAAAATTCAACACAAGTGTTTTATCTAGATTTTAAGCCAGTTGAAAAGTATCTGCATCTTAATCTTTTTAAAAAGATACATGGCCTAAAAAACCTGCCTCTAGTAAGAAATTTAAAATTCACGGATACTTCCATGGGTGAATATGTAGTCCTTTAGATGTATACTACCCCTGACAATGTCAACCATACCCTTTAGTAGAACTAAAAATATATTATAATGGGCAAAGTTATTTGTCTCAGAAATATTCCAAAGGCTCACATGGAAACTCATCTTCCTCAGAGAGCTTGAAAGATACAGCTCTTCACTAGTTATGGTCCCTCTCTTTGGATATGTTCATTTGGGTGAGGTTATGGGTTGTGAGTCACTCTGGCCTTGAGTGCCATCTATACACAAATGCCACCTAACTCTATATCGCCTTTGTGTCAGTCCCCTTGCGTTATTCCCAGCTGTCCTAGGGCTTGCCAGGATTCAGATCTTGGATGAAATCTCACTGGCAGAAATTCAACCCAGGCAAGACAAAAGTGATGCTGATAGGCAGAAGTATTTAGAGTAAATAATGAGAAGTGCCACTTCACTGGCAATTGGAAGAGTATACCCAGCAAATATAAACAACTTTGTGGTGTTACTGGACTCTGTTGCTTCTGGACTCCCTAACAGCTACCGTGGCTGGAAATGCCATCTTCCATCTCCAGCTGGCTTGAAGGCTGCGTACTTTCTTCCAAAATAAGATTCTGCCACAGTGATGTACACATTTGTCATATCCAGCTGGACTACTGTAATGTGATCTTTCTGGTTCTCAATACACAAAACAACGTGAAGATTACAGAGGAGTAGAATTAAATAATTCCGTTAAACTGGGCCATCAAATCTATATCTTGGCTTCAGTCTTTGCCAATACTATAAAAAGTTGATTGAATATGATCCATAAGATGACCAAACAGAATTGACTGTTACAGTGATTAATGCATTCCCTGGAACTCAATGGCAGTGATGCTCCAAAAAATTAATTTGCTCTTAAAAATTGCTGAATTGTTAATACCTTCAAGACAAAATCTCTGACTTTGGTCATAGAACACACTGCTTTAACATGCGTTCAGAACAAGATTTTTACTCTTGTGACTAATTTTTTTAAAGGTTCTTGTTCAGCATGTATTCTGACATTATGCTCTTGGGGTAGTTTCCCAAGAAACAAGCAAAAAAAAAATTTATATTATGGAGTCTGAGGAACTCATCCGAATCCTTAAGCTGTCAAAATATCTACCAAGAGTAAAGGTTCTTAATTTGCATATGTGTGTGTGTGTGTGTGTGTGTGTGTGCACACGCGAGCGCGTGACATGGCTCCCTTTGGCAGTTTGATGAAATCTACAGCTCCCTTTCTTGGAATAATGCTTTTAAATGAACAAAATAAAATACATAGGATTACAAAGGAAACCAATTATATGAAAACAGTTCATAGATCAAGATTCTAGATTTTTATCTATAGATTTCATTGATCCCAGATTAAGAACAAGGATTTCATTCTTATTGTGCTTTTTACCCCCAAATTTTGGAAGCTACAACTAAGGTCATTCAATTCCTGTAGAGCATCATTCTCCACTCTCGTCCATTCTTCATTCCTATCCCTCAAATGCTCCTACCTCAAAGTTTCAACTAAACACCACCCAGCTCTTCCACTGTGCTTTCTGGAAAGCCTGTGTCATCTCCCACTCCTTCCACCTACTAGCTATTACTGTTATTAAACTTGGCTTCCCTCTGATGACACAGCTTCCCTGGTCACCCTTCCCTAGTACTAGCTGTACTTCCACTCATTCTCCTTGGCTTACTGGTGGAGGAATAGGATTTGGAATATTCCTTTCTCTTCGTTGCCACTTCATGGTTCTCCCTCTACGTCCATCTCTTAGTAACCTCTCTTCCTTTGAGGTTGATGCTATTTGTATTTGTGGTTGTTGTCTGTTCATCTTTTGAAGAGGGCCAGTGACATCATGAAGGCGATGTCTTGACTTGAGCATGAACTGAATTTAAGTGAGGCAGAACTGCACAAAGTCTTTAGCCTCACTCTCTTTTTTGGAGTCATCGAAGTCCAGTGGCAAGACAAAATCAAGATGACTGGCAATGCCCTGGGATGCAATGAATGACCTTGGAGTCTACAGGGTCTGACCAAGTTGTAAGTGCTCCACAGTGCCTTCTTCAGCTGCCTTCCTAACCACTGTAATAAGTTGTTTTTATTCTCTCATTCCTCCAAGGGAAGTCTTCACATGCTTGAGGCAGACATCCCCCTTACTCATGGACAGGTTTGAGGCCTATCAGTTACCCTCAATCTGGCTTAGCCTATCTAGTTTTAATGGGGTTTGGCCACTATGCATGCTATTGGCACCACAGATGAGAGTTGGCTGACAGATACCAAAAGTGGGTAAGCAACCCAGAAAAAGGCTTAGCAAGCCCTCACACCAGAGGTGCGAGGCTTCCCTTAACACCCCCACCCCCATACACACACATATTTATTTACCACCAAATCAAAATCCTGGTAATGATTATCTATAGATCACCATGCAATTCCCCTTCCTTCCTCAATGAATTCAATATATGGCTCATAACTTTTCTCTCATACTAGGGGACTTCAAAAATATATATTAACTTTCCCTCAATCACCCTAAACACTGAGTTTCTCAACCTTCTCACTTACCATGAACTACTCAATACCACCTCAGCCAAAAAGATGGTTACACCCTTGATCTTGCCATCATCTACAAATGTACCACTTCTATGTTCAAAAATTCCAAAAATCCCCTCATCTAACCCTAATTTATTGGCCTTTTACCTCTCTTCTTTACCTACAAAACCCTATTCTTCATCCATACCATAATCTCCTATTTCTTCAACGCTCAATTTTCATTCTGTAACCAGAATGGCCTTTGTTTTCTTTGAGTGACTCAATTTATCAATTTAACACCCCATTAGGTGTTAACGTAACCCATGTGGATGTGAACCTCCCAGGGTCCTAAGGGCAGGGGCCAACTCAAGAACCAATCACCAGAGCCTGAGCTCTGGTGATTCAGATGATGTTTGATATCTGAAGCCCTATAAGAAGGGAGGACAGAGCCGTTTGCGCAGGGCTCTGGAGATGGTGTTGATGAGGAGATTCCGGGCAGCTGTAGCTCAGGAGCCCTCCAGCTTGTAAACCCGGATGCTGAAATTTTGTTGAACTCTGGTAACTCTGTGTTGGGATTTGAATCAAAGTCTGTTGATGTTTGTAATTTATTTGCATTTTGTTTTGAAGTTCAGGGTGCTGGCTTTTTCCCCTGAACTAACTGAATGATATTTGAATGCTGAATTAAAAGTAAGCTTGTCAACCCCTTCACCTTGCTTCCCTTGGTTAAGCAGATTGAAAGAACCTGTGCTGTTGGCAGCTTTCTGGGTGCTGGCTGTGGGTGGATCTTATACCCCTACAGAAGCTGCTAGCTGGATTGTTCAAACACCATCACAAATGTACCACTTCTATGTTCAAAAATTCCCAAAATCCCCTCATCTAACATTAATTTATTGGCCTTTCACCTCTCTTCTTTACTTACGAAACGCTATTCTTCATCCATACCATAATCTCCTATTTCTTCAACGCTCAATTTTCTCCCATCTACTTTGCACTAACCACTCTCATCTCTTTTCCCCATGTTGATCCCTTGATGAACCAATTCAACTCTACGCTATCCTCCTCTCTTGAATTCCTACTTCCCACTATCATATTGCTGTTATGCCCAGCCAAGCCTCAACTGTGGACTCCCTCCATGTATTGCCTTTTCTCAAAACTTATTTTCCTTGACCTTTCTGCTGCCTTTAATATCATTCATCATTCTCTCTTCCTTGAAGCTCTCTTCTCGCTAGTTTTTTTAGGACACCATTGTCTCCTGGTTCTCATCTTACCCTTCTGACCACTCCTTCTCTGTCTCCTTTGCTGGATCCTCTTCCAGATCATGCCCTCTAAACATATGTATCCTTCAGGGTTTGGTCATGCGTCCCCTTCTCTTCTCCCTCTATACTACTTCACTCAGTGATCTCATCAGCTCCCATGGATTTAATTACCATCTCTATGCTTATGTTTATCAAATCTTTCCCAAACTCTCGGCTGACCTCTAGTCTCACATTTCCAACTACCTTTCAGACATCTCAAACTGGATATCCAATAGACATAAACTCCATATGTCAAAAAAAGCTCAATATTTTCCCTCAAAATGCTGCTCCTCACTCTGTTCCCTTTTACTGTAGAGGCCAATACCATCTTTGCAGTTCCTCTTGCTCCCAGTCTGGTCATCCTGGACTCTTTCTTATGTCTCGCTCTCTCACATGCAATCTGTTGCTAAGCCCCATTGATTTCACCTTTGCCATATCTCTCAAATATCCTCCCTTCTCTCCTCTGATATAGCCATCACCTTCATCATATCATGACTTGATTATTCTAACAACCAGCTGACAGATATGCCTGCTTCAAGCCTCTCCCCACTCCAGTCACTCAGCTGTCAAACTGATCTTCCTAAAACACAAGTTTGACCGTATCACCTTCCTACTCAATCAACTCCAGTGACTCCCTATCATGTCTAGAATCAAATAAGAAATCTTCTGTTTGGTTTTTAAAGTTTTTCATAACCTGATCCCTTCTGGCTTTTTCAGCCTTTTAACATTTTAGTCCCTTCCACATAATCTGTGCTCTAGAAACACTGGCCTCCTTGATGTTTCTCAAGCAAGTTACTCCATCTTCTGACTCCAGACATTCCCCCCCTCCCATACCATACCTATCCCCTCTACCTGAAATATTCCCCATCCTCATCTCTACCTCTCAGTTTCACTGGCTTCAAGTTTCAGCTAAAATCCTACTTTCTACAGGAGGGCTTTCCTGATTCCCCCCCTAATTTCAGTGCCTTCCCTCTTGATTATTTCCAACTTATCCCATATATAGCCTGTCTATATATAGCTGTTTACCTGTTGTCTCCCCTATTAAACTGTGAGCTCCTTAAGAGCAGGGGCTATCTTCTGCCTTTTTTTGGTATCCCTAGCATTTAGCACAGCATCTGACACATAGTAAAAAACAATTAGAAACAACTGATGCCTATCAATTGGGGAATGGTTAAACAAACTGTATTATACAAACCTAACGGAATATGACTGTGATGTAAGAAATGATGAATGTGGTGAATACAGAGAAGCATGGAAAGATTTACATGAACATGATAAAAAGTGAAATAAACGAAGCCAAGAAAATATATATATATATATATATATATATATATATATATATATATATATAAAATGACTACAAGGTAAATGGACAGAACACAAAATAACTGAAAATGAATGCTGTAAAATTACAAAGAACAAGCTTGGCCCCAAAGAAGTGATATAAAAAGCCATCTCCTCCCACTCCTTTGCAAAGATGGTGGAGATGTCTACAGGTATGGAGTATTGTATATATTGTCAGGTTTTTAAAAAATTTCATTGATCAGGTTTGCTGATTTTTTTCTTTGAATATTTTTCCTAATTACATGTAAAAATAATTTTTAACATTTTAAAAATTTTTAGTTCTAAATTATCTCCCTCTCTCCCCTTCCTGCTCCCTAAGGGGGTAAGCAATTTGATATAGTTATACATGTGCAATATTAAACAAATTTCCATATAGTTATGTTGTGAAAGAAAACACAGACCTTAACCCCCCCCCCAAAAAAAAACAATAACAACAACTCAAAAAATAAAGTAAATAACAGCATGCTTCTATCTGCATTCAGACACCATCAATTTTTTTCTCTGGAGATGAATAGCATTTTTCATCATGAGTCCTTTGCAACTGTCTTGGATCACTGTATTGCTGAGAATAGCTAAGTCACAGTTGACCATCATACAGTATTGCTGATACTGTGTACGTTTTCTTGATTCTGCTCACTCCACTTTGCATCAGTTCATGTAAGCCTTTCCAGGGTTCTCTGAAATCATCCTGCTTGTTATTTCTTATAACACAACAGTATTCCATCACAATCATATGCCACATATATACCACATATACCACAAGGTGTTGTCATTACCTAATTGATATTTTTTTCTTCCTTTTCTAATTGTTATATAAGTTGGAGAGGAAGGATTGGGCAAGATAGAGGAGTAAACTTAACTGACATAAAAATAAGATATAAATAAAATGTGTATAAAATGATATAAGCCATTGTTTCCATACTGAAACCAAAGAAAGAGATAAGCAGAGCTCTCACCCAAGAGAATGCCAGAGGGGTGTGGCATCTTTGGCCTGTTAAAAGGCATACTGATTCCTGTAATATAGGAATGTCTCCCTTTCAGTTTTTAAAATACCAAACATTCTCAATGAAGATTTCTATATTATGTGAGTTTTTCATGACACAAGCAGAGGACTAACCACTACAAACACAGAAAGATGAGATTGGTCAGGCATCCTAAAGCCCTGACTACAGCTACACGGGAATTCCCTTACACTCTCAGAAGCAAAATGCCCCCAGTCTTAAAAATAGTCTGTCTTTAACGGCCCTTTATGTCTAATCAATATTTATTTGGCAGGAAGGGGGAGGGGTTGGGAAGAAGTAAGAGAATAGCCCTCTCACGGCAGGTTGTAGTTTTCCAAGTCATAGATCATAAATCTAGAATTGGAAGACGCCTCAAAAGCTATCTCATCCAACTCCCTCCTTTTACAGGTGAGAAAACTGAGGCCCAGAAAGACTAGGTGATTTGCCCGAGATCATAGAGGGGGACAAAATTTGAACTCAGGTCTCTTTTCACTCTACCAAGCGAGCTATCATGTTCTCAAAGACTAATTCGATCAAATGTACCCTAAAGAATACTTGGAACAGAATACATACATGTGGGCGTGCATACGAACACACAGCCGTGTACATTTGTAACAACTGCACACCAAAGCGGGGAAAGGGCTCTCTCTGAAGAGACACCTACCCGATTTCTGTCTTCCTTCGTTAGCAAAGCCTTTTCCAAACATCTGTCCACAACATCAGTAGCTTGAAGCTTGTCGACCAGGGTGGGTTGCAAAAGGTCCAGCAGCTGGACGCACTGGTCATAAGAGGTCTCTAACGATGGAGAGGGCAAGTCGGCGAGGTCTGGGCTCATATAGCGAGCAGCTAAGGTGCAGCCCCCATTCTTAAGCCCCGTGAGAAACTCCTGAGTCCAGCCAGGGCCCCAGGTCCCCTTCTGTAGCGTGCTCAAGAGTAACTCGGCCGCTACCGTGTTCCCCTCAGAAGCGGCGGTTTGCTGAATGTGTTCTTTCTCAACTCGACCCAGAAAAGTCAGGTAGTCCAGCACTGGTTCCACTCGGATGTACTGTTTCAGCCTGGGCCTGAAGCACAGGATCAGATTGAGGAAATTCTTCTCCTCCGGGGCACACTCCCTGGACATCTTTCACAGGTGTACGGCGAGGGGACGACAGATGGAGGGGAGCTGCGGCTGCTCAGCGTTCTCACCTCTGCACCCTGGACGCGTTCCTCCCGTGCCCTAAGGGCTTACTTCTGCCTCGACGTTGATCGTAGGGCTTAAAGGGCTCCCAGCTCCGCCTGCCCGCTAGGCGCTGGGTGCACTCTTGCCCTCCAAGGACTCTGAGAAGATAGAAAGACAACCAGCTGGGCAGCTCTACCCGGCTACTCCGCGGAATCGGACCCGGTAGTTGCCACCTATCGCGGTGCTCGGTACCGTGACACTGTCCCGTGTCTCCTCCTCTCTGCGCTCTACTCCCGAGGCCCAAGTTTCTGCTGCTTCAGTCGCCAAGCTTCTGACTGGTTCGCAGCGGGAAGTCAGTTTTTAAAGTTTGAACTGGGACAGTTTCTGTTTCGATTCCTGGCTTCAGGAGTTTCCGTCTGTAAAAAGAAAGGGGTGGAGCCAAGCTGTTTGTTGGGACAGGAGTGCATACACACATACATACAATACATACATACGTGCATACATACATACATACACGCATACACTCATACAAATGTACGTATTATACATTCAGAGGCAAAATGAACTAGGTTTTTATTTTGTGAATAAACAAAGAAGCTCTGTATTGCATAAAAAGGAAACTAACAAGTGTCCATGAAGTGCCTAGTGCATCCCTGAATTTGTAAACCCAGGGTGTATGCCCCAGCCTCCACTGCAAGGACTGACTGGTTATTTAGACATTAACTTTCCCCTCTGTAAGATGCAGGGGTTGGACTAAATGACCTCAAAGGGCCCTTCCAAATTTAGTTTAAGGTTTTGGGGAAAACATATAAAAATGATGAATTAACTTCAGTTGCTTGCTTTAGAGAAGACTGAGAAAAGGCTTCAAGTTTGTGAAAAATGTATGTAATCAACTGTTCTGTTCCCAGCAGATGTGGTGATAGATTCAGGGTAGTTGTAAGGAAAACTTTCTGACAAGTGAAACTAACTCACTCACTCTCTCTCTCTCTCTCTCTCTCTCTCTCTCTCTCTCTCTCTCTTCTCTCTCCCCCTCCCTTACTCCCTCCCTCCCTCCCTCCCTCCCTCTCTCTGTAAGAAAAAAACTTTGGTACTTTCTTTTTAGACTTCAAGTCTGTCAGAGACATTTTATTACTGTATATGGTGATACAATGGACAGAATGTGGGACTTGGGTCAGGAAGACCCGAGTCCAAATTCAGCTTCAGACACTAGCCAGCTTTGTGACTTCAGGCAAGGATCTACCTCTCTCAGCTTCAGTTTCCTTATTCATAAAAAGGAGGATAAAAATAATGCCTACCTTCACGGTTGTCATGTGCACCAAATGAAGTAACATATATAAAGTACTCCGTAAACCTTAAAGCACTATGTAAATGTTAGCTACACACACGCACGCGTGCGCACGTATGCACACAGATCTATATAAGTACGTGTATGTATAGGTATGTATGTATATACATGTATATGTATACACACACACACACACACTACTTGGAGGGAGAGACAAATGGCAAATTTACCCCTACTAATTGAAACTCTCCTACAAACTCTTCATACGTTTTATAATTTTCAGAAACAAAGACAAAATTTCACAGTCAAGATTAAACAAGTTTCAGAATTTAGGTAACGCTCAGATTGATCAAATCCAGTGATACAACAACATTCAATCCCTCTTTAACCACTGCCTCTAAGGACTGTCTTTTACTCATGATTAAAAGTGAATGAGTGAATGAATGCCATTTATTAAAAACTTACTATATGCAAAGCACTGAGTTTGGGCTAGGGACACAAATAGAAATTTAAGACAGTTCTAGCTTTCAAGAAGCTCATGTTCTAATAGGGGAGGACCCATAGATAGAAGTTTTCAGCTACAAGTCAGATAGAAAAGTCCTAAGTCCTTAGGTTGTAATGGTGAAGCATATGGTAACGCATTATATATTTAATGTCATTTTCATTGGTTACCTTACATCAGTTTGTGATGCCGAACAATTGGACAGCGTCAAAGACTTCAGAAGCAATAATTTTCTTTTCTTGGCCTTTAGTAGCTGTGGTTGCAGCACTCACAGAAGCAGCTGCCACATGTCCTGGAGTGAGGGAGGGAGAAGAAATTCTTGGAATGATGGAAGTGGGGGCTGGGCTGGAAACAAGACTAATGGTCCGGGGGTGTTGTCATTCCTTGGATTCCTGGGCTTAGATACAGGTGGCAGATGGCCTGTAGTTGGTGAACTCAAGAGATACTTCTATTAGTTGAATTAATAAAAAACTTCTTCCTTCTCAAAAATCATTGCCCTAATTACTTCAACCAGAAGTCTTTCCGTTATTGATCATGCCTCTCTCTTTAGAAACTAGTTGGGTTTTCAATAAAAGTGATTTTAAAAAGATAATCAGTGTAGGACATTGTTTCAGGATGAACAGTTAAAGAAAGACTATTAAAACTTTAGATTAAAATATGATCCTAATATTATTTTGTAATATATAGCCTAAAGAGGGGAAAGCAGGGGCAGGGGAGGAAGTGGAGCTCTGTTTCCATGTGTTTCTTTAGAACTTTTACACATAAATAGAAGGGAATAACATCTCGGGTAAAGACTACTCTATGGAATAGACACCTCCCCTGCTTGCAGTCTCTCCCCAATCCCATCAATCTTACACATTGTTCCAATAAAAGTCTTTTTTAAAAACATAATTATCTATATGTTATTCAAAAAATTTCAGTGACAGTCCACTGTCAAAGTTCCAGATCCTTAGCCTGGCATTCAAGGCTCAACATAATCTGACCTCTACCTCTGCAATCTTACTCGTCATTATTGTTGTTCAACATTAATTCTATGGATCAATTCATTTTTTCACCCTCAACACACCAGGCACATGGCTGTCTCTTGGTACGTTTGCTCACATGAGAGAGCCGAATGGAACTGAATTTCAAAAATACTTTCCTATATTTTTTTTTCAAGTCTTACGGGTTCTTCAAGGCCCAGATCAAATTGTTTCCTCTTTGAAGACTCTTCCATTCACCTTCTTGAGATTCGTGATTGTCCTCTGCTCAGAACTTCTGTGGCATTCATTATTTTTACCACTCTGGCATTTAACTTATGCTGTTTAACAGTACTTGTTATTTTCTGTCTTATGTGTTAGAGGGGATTCTCAGAGGTCAATTTAAACTCTTTGATCAATTTAATGAGTATTCAGGGCAGGAGCCTTTGTCTAGGGGTCAGGAAGCCACCTCCCCAAAGAGAAAGCATTGACTTTTTTTTAATAAGACACAGGCATCTTCTGATTGCCTATTAGTCACTGGAGATGACTGGCTGGTGGGAAATCAAGGGAACGGAATTTTACTGGAAAAAATTGCATCTGCTCGTGGTCTACAAAAATGAACGGAGAGACAATTTTTTTTTACTTCTCTTTTTGTCTTTTGACCTCTTCCCTGTTAGAAAACAGAGCGGTTCACAGCACATCAGGCCTGTATTCTATTTCACAGCAGATCAGGCCTGTATTCCACTTAGGGTGGTGTAGAGAGGCAGCATGACATTTCACCCAGTTTCCTCCCCTCTGGAACTAGTAAGAGCTGCCTAGAGTAGGGAAACATGAGAATTACTTGTGCTTGTCTACAGCTTTCTCAACACATATTGGAGACCAAGAACCTGATAGATGAGTTTTGTAGCCCAAGAGATGACATTCCCTAGGGTGATCAAGTTTCTATAGAAGCACATAAGATTGATGAGATAGATCCCTCATCCCAAGAGCAAAGTTGATGGACAATTCTCATGAACCCCAATGACCTAAGTAGAGGGGGTGGGGATGAGATTAAGATCTATGTAACAAAAACCTGGGATCTTGTCTCCTAGCCAGAGAAGGGAGACTTCTTGGGCAGAATCCGATTAACTCTAGGTTCACTCAAAGGTAAACTCAAATTCAAGAGGCTCCAAGTTCAAGAGAAACTTGGTCTTCTAGAGATGGTTTTCCCAGGCAATATTGCTTTTTAGATAAATCAAGGCTCACATGGACAGTGAGGCTAGAAATTCAGTATAAAGCACCAAGGACTTGATGAAACAAGGGATCCAGACTTTGCCACTTCACACATTTACAGTAATTCAGACAATGCAGGGTAGAGAAAAAGGGTTACTTGTTCAGCATCTCCAAAATGAGATTACCTTGCATCGGATGTCTATGAACGTTTGAATGATTTATGTATTTTCTCTATTTGTTTCCGGGCTCCTGTGTGTCCTTTGCATAGTCTGTACTTTCTGTGGGAAGAAATATAGGTTGTTTATTGATTGTTTATCTAGTACCTGGGGATACCCTTTATCCATATTTAGGGAAAACTAGATAAAAGCTATACTGTTATTTAAGGGAATTTTTCTAAAGTAATTCTAGGTGGAAGCAATAAGCCCAAAATAGAAAATTATTCTCCTGGATCAGCCTCCAGGATTAAACCTCTGGCATATGTGAGCCCAGAGGACTTGGGAAGCCTAGGCTATAGGTTATATCTTAGGTACTCATTTTGAATCTGAGGAGTTGAATTCCAATTAACTTTAAGCACTTAGTTTCCCCATATGGCGGAGACTCCTCTAAGCTTTTAATTTTTTTCTTTTTCTTTTAGGTAGCTTATTTTGCCCTATCATGGGATGAGTGAGGATGATTCATCTGGGTCTACATTTTGGATCGTCTAATGAACTCCAGGGATCCATTGGATAAATTATTGTCTGAGATCTCCAGTTGCCATATGCGCTGCAGGGATCCCTCAGGGAAACTGATTTTTCATCTGAGGGTAAGGGGTCAATTTCTAATCCATCTCAAGTAACCAATCCCTTTTAGGAAGAGTCCTATACATTTTGGGAGCTCATCATATTTTATTTTATTCTATTTTATTTGGGGTTTTTTGGAGCGAGATTATTTGCCTTAGCAAGGAACAAGTTAGTACATCTCATAGACAGGAGTTTTATTTTTGGAGAAGACTCGGACTGGTTGTTCTCTTATGACAGGAATTAGAACAATTTAAGAGAGACCCAGTAAGAATGTATGGTTACACAGATACATCTTTGAAGTTCACCTGAGTGCTTTTCTTTTGAGAAGAGAAACTTGGTCTTTCCTTATTATATTTTTCCCTACTATTATTAATTGCTTATTTTTATTTTATTCATTTTGTTTTCTAATTTTTCTAGTTGGTTTGGGACATGCCCTTATCAGCACCAAGGGGAGGTAAGAGCTATAGGCCCATTATACATTTTCATTAGTTGAATTCATTTGGGTGTTGGTATAATTTTTATGCTGAGTAGCAATGGGTCTGGGCTCTCACAAAAGATTACTAATTTGGGGAGTGTCTAAGAGCTGGGTCTGGTGGACATCTTGGAACTCTCAGTTCACAACAAAAGTTCTCAAAGTGTATGGAGATCTTTTCAAGGGGTCTGTGAGGTCAGAACTATTTTTAAAATAATAATAATAATTAGGTTTTAATATCTAAAACAGTAAATATAAATTAGTGCTGTCAAACTCACTAAACTGTGCATCCTTAAGGATTCCAGCTGGCAGCATATTGACTTCGAATACAAATTAACATCATCTATGTTCTATTGTATTTTAAATTTATTTTGTTAAATATTTTCCATTTACATTTTAATCTGGTTCTGGAAGCGCTAGAGAACATTGCAACCTATAATACACCTAGCTAGACAGATGTTTGACACCTCTGCTATAGATATAGCCCACATAAGCAAAAGCTCCTTGGGGTCCCCAATAATATTTAAGATTTCAAACGATAAGTTTGAAAACTGTTAAAACTGCTTTAGGGAAAGCAATCAAGATGAGGACAACTCTTGGAACTTTCACAAGCCCCAGAGAATTACTCAGAGTAAGGATAAGGACCAGTCAGTGTACCCAAAGGCATGCCAGTTTTGTTGATTGGGACAGAAAATATTTATCTGGAGAAAAAAGTATAAGAGTGGAAGATCCTGAGGGTCCCTGAACCATTTAAATGCCCTGCTCAATTTAAAGAGTTTACAGAATGAGGGGCACCTCTCTCCATGGTCTCTGCAAGCAAGCTGACAGGCCTTTTGGATGTTCATCTTTTCTGTCGGTAGTCAGAAGACAGACCAATGTACACAATTTGGCAGAAAAGAAAAAGATAGTAAACATACGCATTTCTACATTTTTTTTCCACCCAGGATTCAGTAATACTTGCAGTACAGTGGAAATAATACTTAATCTGGATTCAGATGATTTGGGTTTGAATACTGGGCCCGCCATTTATTACATATATAACCTCAGATAAGGGACAGCTAGGTGGCGCAGTGGGTAGAATGGTGGGCCTGGAGTTAGGAAGACTTATCTTTCTGAGTTCAAATCTAGCCTCAGACACGTAATAGCTGTGTGACCCTGGACAAGTCCCTTAACCCTGTTTGTCTCAGTTTCCTCATCTGTAAAATGAGCTGGAGAAGGAAATGGCAAATCACTCCAGTATCTCTGCCAAGGAAGCCCCAAAATGGGGTCACAAAGAGCTGGATACGACTGAATGCTACTGAACAACAACAACCTTAGATAAGTCATAGACAGGACCACAACTTCCTCATCTAAGGAAATCATCTAATCTATGATCCTGAGTGTCTCATAGGTTGGAGGCACACTATAAATGTTTGCCATTAATGTTGCTCTTATTCAATTCAACAAGCATTGCTTAAATGTCTATTATGAGCAAGGTACCGTATACTAGGCACTGAGCAGACAAAGACAATGATGAAATATTCCTTCCCCCAAGGAGTTTACTGAGGAGCAGGAGGAGACAACCATTCGTTGGGTACCTGCTATGTGCCAAACACGGTGCTAAGCCATTTACAAATATTATCTCATTTGGTCCTCACTACAACCCTGCAAGTTAGGCATTATTATTATCCTTATTTTACAGATGAGGAAACTGAGGCTGACTGAGGTTAAGTGACTTGCCCAAGTCACACAGTAAATGTTTGAGGCTAGGTTTGAACTCTATTCCTAACTCTAGGTCCGGAGCACTATCCATCTAGCTGAACACAGTATATACACAGATGAGCAAATACAAAATTTAAAAAAGAATTATAAGTAGACAGGAAAGGTTAACCACTAGGGTGATCAAGACTATCTCTTGAACTGCGACTTGAAGAAAGCAAGTTAGGTCCCTCCCTGTTTGGCAGGTTCCTAAGTGTAGCCAAGCATTCAAATTCTGCTTCAGAAGGAGGAACTCTGATGGATTGGCCATGTTGTTTGAATGCAAAATGCACATTTGCCAAAAAGACTATTTTATGGAGAACTCACATAGGGCAAGCGTTCACATGGTGGTCAGAAGAAGCGATGCAAGGACACCCTCAGAGTCTCTCTCAAGAACTTTGGAATTGTGTGACATGGGAGACATTGGCACAGGGCTGCTCAGAATGGCGTTCCCACATCAGAGAAGGTGGTGTGCTCTATGAGCAAAGCAGAATTGAAACAGCTCAAAGGAAAGGCAGGATGCGCAAGTTTGGAGTATCCACCCCAAATGTTCACACGGACTATTTGTGCCTGACCTGTGGTAGAGCATTCCAAGCTTGCATTGGCCTGATCAGCCACAGTCGTACACATCAAATCTTGACTCGAGCATAGTGATGTCATTTTTGTCCTCTTTGAGAATGAAGGACAACAACCAACCAACCAAGTATAGCCAGAGAGACTCAGGGTGTCAGATGTAGCTAAGACAACTGAGCAGACTTTTACTCAGAGGAATCCACCTTGGCCAAGCCATGTGAAGGAGCAAGGGCAGATTGGGGGTTCCTCAGGTGGTAATTAGAGTTCAAGGGACGGAGTCAGAAAGACTCCTCATAAGCTCATGGAGTAGGGTGGTTAAAAAAAGAGATAAGCCACAGAGCCATGGCCAAAGTGGGCAACTGATATCTTAATTTCCCATCCTGCTCCATTCCTTACAAAGGAGCTCCCTTCATAAATTGTCTAAATTATTCACTTACTGCTTCTTCCATCCCCTGAAGAAAACCCTCGGCCACTGACTTCTTTGATTACTGGGAATGATGTAAGATTGAGAAAAATTTCCTGTAGAACAGGAGTCATTTCTCTCAGTGAAATCTGGGGTGGGAAGGGGAAGGACCCTTGGATGCCACTGAAGAGAGAAAGCTTTTAATTTTTTTTCCCTTCATATTTATTAAATATAATCATACAGTATGTAAACATATTTTCCTAGCTTACACAAGTCTTCTGACATTGGGAATGAAAAAATGCCACCACTCAAGCCCACACACACACACACACACAAAACCAACCTTCCTATATAGGCTTAATTTTGAAATACAAACCAATAAGACTGAAGACTAAACACTTTAGGTCCTGGACCAGGTAATAAAATAATTGCAAACTTTTGAGATCCCTGGACTGGTTCACATCAATATGAGCCAATTTTGGATATGATAAAAGAAATGTGTTCATCACAATTTCAAGCTCCTGGCCAGTCCACCCTGTCAGGCGGAGGCCACAAAGCATCATCTTCTTTTGTATCTCACTGTTGTCAATGCATCTCCTCCATGTTCCTCCATCACACTCTTATGGGCATATGCCTCCTTTCTGATCATGATGTCATTTTTATAATTGCTGTTGTTGGCACACCTCAGTTTTCTGTCCAGCCCGAACTCAAACTTCGAGAACTGAGGCCGAATTTGCTCTTTTGTCTCATGGTAGAAGTTGAGGGCCACAATGGACCACAGCCAGACCTGAATCTGTGGGACACGCAGAGGAAGACATATCTCAAGACTTACTCAGAGGAGCCTTAAAGAAAGTGAAACCAAGACCCAATAATTGAACATATCAATTCAGGGAAAGTGGGTGGTCAACAGTTTTCTTTTATGTCAATGTGAATTAATTTTTAAGTATAATAGAGTATACAGACTGGTCAACCTCTCACGGGTAGGTTACCCAACTTCAGACTTCCACTTGACTCCCTGCTATATATTTAAGCTGAGCTCCTAATAATTTATTTCACATTAATAAACATAATATTTTAATTAATTCACTCAAGCCCTTATTCCATTCACTAGATATTAATTACTTAAATGAAATAGAATGAATAAACCTCTTTTCTCAATAGTAATTACCCTTATTTTTCTATCATTCAACATTAAAATTATAGAATATGCACAATGAGTGAAAGAAATAAAAAGCATAAAGACATGTAACTATTTACAATATTCTGGCCAGTATCACAGCCCATGTCACTTCAAACACTTTATATTACAATAATTGACCACACTGTTTGTCTGGAAAGTCACTCTTACTCCATTCATTTCACATCTGGTACTGATTAAAGTCTCTTTTCTCAATATTTCAAAATTAGTCCTCTTCTTTTGTCTTATTTTTCAGTAATAACAGAAAACAGTCTTTCCACAATACAATGTACTTGCTAGTTCTTCATCAATATTGACCTCTTTGCAGCTTTTGATACTGTTAATCACCCTCTTCTCTTTGATACTTTCATTTTCCAGGGTTTTGTGACATTTTTGTCTCCTATTTTTCCTATCTGTCTCATCATCCCTTCTCAGTCAGTCACCTTTGCCAGATTATCCTGGTCGGTCCCATTAACCACCAGTGTCTCTTAAAGCTCTATCTTGCTCCGCTTTCTCCTCTTCCTCTATACTATTTCATTTGATAACCTCACCAGCTCCCATGGATTCAATTATTTCTAGGATGATGATTCTCAGATCTATCTATCCACCCTAATCTCTCTCATCATCTCCAGTTTCATATCTCCAACAGCCTATTAGACATCTCGAATTGGTTGTTCCGTTGACATCTAAACCCTCCATGTCCAAAAAAATGAAATTGTCTTTCCCCCAATCTTCTCTCTTCTTAACTTTCTTATTGCTGTTGAGGGCACCACTATCCTCCCGGTCATGCAGGTTTGCAACCTAGATGACATCCTCAACCCCTCATTCTGTCTCAACATCCATATCCAAATCATTTGCCAAGTCCTATTAATTCTACCTTCTAATTATTTCTCATATATAACCTGTTCTTTCCCTCTGACACCACCACCATTCTGGTCCAAGCCCTCATCACCTCACAACTGGACTACTGCAACAGCTATCTGGTTGGTCTCCCTGCCTCAAGTCTCTTCCCACTCCAGTCCATCCCCACTTGGCTGTCACATTGATTTTCCTTTGCATACATCTGGTCATGTCACACACACCCCAACTCCCAACCCCACTCAGTAAACTCCAGTGACTACCTATTACCTCCAGGGTCAAATATAAAACCCTCTGTTTAGTTTTTTAAATTCTTTATAACCTGGCTTCTTCTTTACTTCCTTCAACAGAGTAAATGGAGGGGAGCAAAATTTTGCTTTTCTTTGAATATAATACTCCTCCAAAATCTGGCATTTTCACTGGCTATTTCCCATGTCTAGAATTTTCTCTTTCCTAATATTTGCCCAAATTAAACATTATAAATGTGGAATTATCAACTACCTGCTAAAATACTCCAGCTATATCAATGCTTTGGGCTTTATTTATACGTTTTGCCCTAAAATATATATATATATATATGTATATATATATATATTTTTTCCTTTCGACATGGGAAATTGAGATTTTCCTGTTAACTAACTCTCAAGTTATTTCATGTAAACCATTAGATAATACAATAATATCTAACACTTTATGAATATTATTTCATTTGATCCTCCTAACAAGTCTGTAAAAAAGGTGCTATTATTATCCCCATTTTATAGGTGAGGAAACTGAGGCTGAGAGATAAAGCAGTAAGTATCTGAGGCAGGATTCAAACTCAAGGCTTTCTGACTCCAAGTCTGGCACTCCATGCACTATGCCATCTCGTAGCCTTTGAATTAGAAGGTGCTGCAACAGAACTTCTGGCTTAGACTTGATGCAAAGAATAAAATAAGTGTTACTTGGGCGCTTTATTTTGGAGTGTTGTGTATTGAGTATAATTAAGTTCTCACTCTGTGTCAGGAGTGTAGGGCCTGCTTTTGATGAAGTCTGTGGGCAAAGGGAATGACATGACTGGGGTTGCCAAATGAGTCCTAATGCCAGACTAGAACCTCTGGTGTGAGGGCTCACCAAGCCTTTTCAGGGCCGCTCATCCATCTTTGGTGTCCACCTGTCCCCCAACTCTCACCTGTGGCTTCAAGAAGCCATAGCATGCACAGCAGCCACACCCCAGTAAAAGCATCGCTGCAGACGGGCTAAACCAAGGTGAGAATAACCAAAAGGCCTCAGACCTGCTGGTGAGTTAGGGGATGTCTGCTCCCAGCATGTGAAGACCCCAGGAATGGGTGGATAAGAACAATGTGTTCCCATGACCATGGAGGCGGCTGATGCAGGTGCTGAGGAGTGCTTAGAGCTTGTTCAGACATCAAAGATGCCAAGTTATCCACTGCATCCCAGGTCCATCACCAGTTGTCCTGACTTTTGTCTCTCCACTGGCTTTTGATGACTCTGGAAGAAAAAGTGAGGTTGACAACTTTGTGCAACTCTGCCTCACTTAAATCCAATTCAAGCATGAATCAAGACATCACCCTGTGATATCATTGGACCTCTTGGAAAAACAAAGGAAGAACAACAATACCAGATTTATAGGTCCTTTATGAAAAGGCCCTACACTTCCCCATGACGTGATTTGTCCTCTGGAAGTAAAATGTTGTAACCAATATAATTCAGTGCGAATTTGGAGCACTGTTGTCTCCAATCACAAAATCAGTGATGTAAAGGGATAGAGCTGGAATGGATGTTAACAGTCATTTAATCCAACTTCCTCATTTTACAGAAAAGGAAACTGAGGCCCATGCAGGTTTAATGACTTGTTAAGTCATGTAATAGTCAAAGTAGAACTTTTAATCCAGTGCTCTGACTCCAAATCAGCCCTCTTTTCATTGTGTTGTTGCTGTTCAGTTCTTTGTGACCCCGTTTGGGGTTTTCTTAGCAAAGATACCAGAGTGGTTTGCCATTTTCTTCCAGCTCATTTTACAGATGAGGAAACTGAGGCAAAGAGAGTTAAATGACTTGCCCAGGGTCACACAGCTAGTGTCTGAGAATAGATTTGAACTCATAAAGATGAGGCTTCCTGACTTCAGGCCTACCTCTATCCACTGCACCACCCAGCTGGCCCTTTCCCTTGTACCAAATGCCTATTTGCATAGCTTTCCCTAGAACCTTGCAGACAAAAACAGGGTATTTCTCCCCCTTTATTTGCATAGGGACTTTCAAGCACAGACCTAACAAGGGTAAAGTTGTTTTATGTTTATCAGGAATCCAAGTGGGAAGGATTCCTGTCTCCTAGCATGTAGGTTCCCAGTTCTCTTTAATATACAACTTTTCTTTTTTTAAATTTTATTTTTGATAAAGCTGCCATTCTTTTCTTGGATTCAATACAACAAATTTTGGCTGAAGCAACTAGCAACTTAATTAGCAACTAATGTAGCAACTTGCAGTAAACATCAACATTTGTCTATGTCATAAGGGAAAAAAGACACCCACATCAAGAAAATGGCAGCTATATTACAATATAAAACCCACATGAAAATAAGTTCTTAAAGCTGCTGCTAGCCAAGGCCTGCAAATATCACCAACTATTACTGATAGTGTTGTGGCTGTTGTGTCATTTCAGTCCTGCCCGACTCTGTGACCCCATTCAGGGTTTTCTTGGCAGAGATACTGGAGCAGTTTGCCATTTCCTCCTCCAGCTCATTTTATGATTAGGAACTGAGGCAAATGGAGTGAAGTGACTTATCCAGGGTCACTGCTACTGTCATTATTAGAATCACAAATCTCAGTTTCACAGGAAGGGGTTCTCCTGAGGTTGGAGACTCATACCAAATCACTACTCAGGAACTAAATAGAGTGATGAACAGAAAGACATCGGTCAATAAATAGCACATGTTGAGTGTATGCTATGAGTAAAGTACTGTGTTAAGAACCAAGAGGGCTTCATAGAAATATATAAAATATACCCCCTATTCTTGAGGATTACTACTCAAGGAATCATAAAAAGGGAACAAGCAATACTAAGTATTAAATCATGTGTTAAATGAGTCTAATGTCAAATAAATATGATTTTAGTTGTGAGAAGAGGCAGAAAAGTACCTCAGGATGGTCAGAGGAAGTTTCACTAAGGGAGCAGAGTTTCTATTGAACCTGCCAGGGTTAGTAATATTTACATCGGTAGAGGAGGGGAGAGAGCTCTAAGAGTTCTTTGCCCTTTTTTTTTGTCTTAGCTCTCTTTGGCCATCTGAAGCCTATAGATCTCTTCTCAAATAATGTTTTTAAATGCATAGGATTATGAAGTAAATGGGCAGCTAGGTGGCACAGTGTTATTGATAAAGCATCAGGCCTAGAGTCAGGAATACCTCAATTCAAATCTGACCTCATATACTTACTAGTTGTATGACCCTGGGCAAGTCACTTAACCCTGTTTGCCTCAGTTTCCTCATCTGTAAAATGAGCTGGAGAAGAAAATGACAAACCACTCCATATCTTTGCCAAGAAAATCCCAAATGGGGTCACAAAGAGTTGGGCGTGCCTGAACAACCACCACAACAAAGAAGTAAACCAATTTTATTGAAATGGAGTTATCAAGATATATACATGCATATATATTTACATATAGATATATATGTATATTTATATACATATATATTTAAATTCATAGATAACACCTTAAGAACTCTTGCTGTACGTGAGTGAAGTCTACAAGGTGGAAGAGTGCAAGGGTTATTTCAGGAATAGTGAGTAGACCTGTTCAGTTGAAGTAGCCTATTCATATTGAGAAATCACCGAACTTAAGACTGGAAAGATGAAACTAGATTGTGGAAGATTTTAACTATCACAATATCAGAATAAGGAGTTTGGATTTTATCCTATAGGCAATGAGAACCACTGAAGGTTTTTAAGCAGGTGGATAACATAATGAAAGTGGTATGTGAGGAAAGTTAATCTAGCTATGATGCTGCTGAAACTCTGTTAATGCTGCCACATGTCACAAAGGTAATTGTTTCCCAGCCTGCTTTCTTGATCTCCAAGAACATCATTCTGCAAGATAAATTCACCTCTGTAATTTCATGTCTCCGATAATTTCCCAGCAGGACTCATGCCTCTGAGCAGGTTCTCCTCAGCCCCAATTTTCAGCTTCTTTTTATGTGTTGTCTCTCCCTTAGATTGTGAGCTTCTTCAGGGCATAGATTGTCTTATGCCTTTCTTTGTATTCCTATCACTTAGCACAGTGCCTGATACATAGTAGGTGCTTAAGAAATGTTTATTGACTCTGACAGACTCTGAACATAGGTTCTCAATAGATACCAAACTGGAAAGTCTTTAAATGTGGGTCTGGTGATAGATTACTGTATGTCTGTTGGTCAAGTTCAGCCAAGTTAAATTCTGAGAGGCTAATCACATGGCTGGCCACAGGATGATGACATTTTCAGCCACATTAACTCTTAAAAACCCATTCACCAAAGAAGAATTGCAGGGTGCTTTGGTGGGGGAAATACCCATGCCCTTATGCCCTTACCTGAACCTTCTTAAAAATGACTTCAATACTTGAAGTAATTGGCCTGAAATATGCAGGATGTATTGGAAAGGTCAAGCACCCTTCCTCACATCTTACTTTATCTTAAGTTATTTATTTTTAGTTTTCAACATTCACTCCTATAAGTTTTAAATTTTCTCCCTCTCCTCTAGGCTCTACATACATATTCCTATTAAACATATTTTCACATTATTCATGTTACATAGAAAAATTAGAACGAATGGGAGGAACCATGAGAAAGAAAAAAAAAAACAAAACGTAACAAAAAAAAAGAAAATAGTCTCCTTCGATGTGCATTCAGATCCATAGTTCTTTCTCTGGATGTGGATGGCATTTTCTGTGATGAGTCCTTTGGAATTGTTTTAGGACTTTGCGTTGTTGAGAAGGGCTAATTCTATCAAAGTCAGTCATCGCACAGTGTGGCTGTTAATGTGTACAATGTTCTAGTTCTGCTCACTTCACTCAGCAACAGTTCATATAAGTCTTTCCAAGTTTTTATGAAGTCTGCCTGCTTATCATTCCTTATAGCACAATAGCATTCCATTACATTTATACACCACAACTTGTCCAGCCATTCCCTTGTTGATGGGCATCCCCTCAATTTCTAGTTCTTGGCCACTACATCCCCACACCTTCCTTGAAACCCCATGAGGTTCTACACAGGCAGTAGGATGAAGGCTGGCTTCTGAACACCTTGCTTCTCCCTGGGCTGGCTGTAGGTAACCCCAGGGGTAGAGAGGCTGCTGTACTCAGGGATACTGGGTAGAGCCACTGCCTACCATTCCCACTGACCATACTACTTGTACTGTTATGACAACCAGATCCCTCTCATTGGCCACTGAGCAGGAAGAACTAAAGATTCAATGAATATTTAAAAGGAAGTGGTCTTATCTTCAGCATTCTTTTCTCTTCCAGATACAGACCCTGTCAGAACTATTTTTAAGGTGCTTCTGGGGGGACAGGGTGTTAGAAGGTGAGTTTGCCTTATATCCCACTCTAGCTGCCATGCAGCAGTGAGCACATGGTATCTAATGCACGTGCGGAGCCTACTGAAAGCTTCATGTTCAAGCTTGGAGGCACCATTTTAAGTTCAAGAGGTCCAAATGTTCTAGGTCTTTTTGACTGGAACTGACTGGTAGCAAGAAAAGTCCTCAACAACCGTTCCAGTGTTTCTGGAAAAGATAACGACCAACAAGAGGACTAGCCCAAGCATAGCTTGTTTTATCAGAAGATATGGACCTTCTTTATATGGTACAAAGACAAGGTGAAATGTAGAATTGTTTAGGTGGTGCAGAGCTGAGGTGAAATGTGGAATTCAGTGAGTTCACAGAATGATTTATATTCCAGAAGGAGTATCACTATGATTGTAAGTTACGTTACTTAAATCCTATTTTAAGTCTTTTCATCATCATACTCTGTGGGTCTTCTGTGTCCTTTTGCATTTCTTTTGTGTATAGGAAATAAATACCTGTTCCATACATTGAATACCTTTTCCACTTCTCTCTCTGATTCAGAACCTAAGTTTGAAACAAGTTTTCCTCAGGGCTCTGAAGCAGGGGTTTAATGAGCCAAAGCACATGAGAAAAGGAAACCTAACCTCTCCTTAGAGCGTGGGTTTCCCCTAGGGCTGTTGTTTGTCCTTCATTCTCAAAGAGGACCCATGACATCAGGAAAGTGAAGTCTTGACTTGCAAGTGAATTGGATTTAAGTGAGGCAGGGCTGTGCAAAGTCACCAGCCTCACTCTCTCCTCCAGAGTCATCTGGGTCCAGTGGAAAGAAATAGATCAGAACCACTGGATATGGCCCAATGGGGGCTAAACCTAGTCTGGACAAGTGAAAAGACCCCTTTAGTAGAAAACAGTCCTCAATCCCCTTGGGCACAACAGTAGTTCTTTAATGTTAAAACTGTGATAGGGGTTGGGTGTGTCTGTGCGTCTTGCCCTCTCAGTGAGTCAATGTATTTCTTCTACATTGTAAATCTTCCCTTGAGAGATTTGGTGTGTGCTGATCCCACTGCCAAACTGTTCAAAGCCTCGGGCAAGAAGAACACTGGAGGGATTTTGCTGTCATGATTCTTTGCTTTTAGATCACAGCACTGGCACAGTTTAAAGCTGAGAGGGACCTCAAAGATCAACTACCTCAACTTTCTTGTTTTACATAGGAGGAAACTGAGGTCCAGAGACAGCGACTTGACCAAAGTCATATGACTTATAAACAGAAGAGTTGGTGGTTGAACCCAAGTCTTCTGGATTTGGATTCATCACTCCACCCCATTGCTTCTTGGTGGAAATTATATTTTTCACAGTTACTGTCTCAGCCATTCCCTTGTCTTTGTGTCAAAGGTCAAAGGGCTCTTTCAGGTCTGTGAAAGAAGTGGGTCTTGAACTGGTCCTTAAAAGATAAGTAGGGTTTATATAAGGAGAGAGGAGAATAATCTAAAACACAGATAGGAATAAGCGCTTCTTGTTTCCTTTTTATTTTATTTTTAAAATTTTGGCATTTAATTAGATGTATTCACTTTGGTAGGGCAGGTAGGTGGCATGGTAGAGTGCTGGGCATGGAGTCAGGAAGACTCATCTTCCTGAGTTCAAATATGGTTTCAGATACCTACTAGCCATGTGACCCTGGGCAAGTCACTTAACCCTGTTTGCCTCAGTTTAATCATAGGTAAAATGAGCAGGAGAACAAAATATGGTATCGAAAACTCCAAATGGGGTCATGAAGAATCCGACACAAGTGAATAACAAAAAAATTACTTTGGCAGTTTATTAATTGTCCAATTAATGTTTCTAATTGTCATGTATTTAAATCTTATATCTACCCACTTCTCCCCTTTTATGTTCCCTCCTCCCCCCATCTTGGGAACAGGAGTCATTTTACATAGTTCTCTCTCCCCTCCCTTTTTTTTATCTCCATACCATCCATAACAATGTGCCAGTGTGAGTCAGGGTTGGGAATTTTTGAACCTGAGACAAACAACATGAAAAATTCCAACAGGTTGTCGGAGGAGAGAGACACACACATTGATCCTTGATGGGAAAGAGGAAAGACCTTAGGATACTAGAAGGCCCCTCCTGGGGAGATTTTCCACTCCTGTCCCTAGCCCAGGAAGCAGGCTATTTGGTAGCTGTCTACTTTAACTTGCTCGATAACTAGGTTCTAAGATCAATGAAGCTATTACTTGGAGGATAGGGTGGTGACCTTCACAGTAAACAGAGACTGAAAGGGGAGGGCTGAATGGGGACATTTTGTAGTTGGAAAAAAATGGGAATTTTCTGATACAATTTAGTTTTGTAGAGGAAGAAACAAAAAAGAGAAATTCACAGAGGAAGTTTATTCAGCTTTTAGTGAAAATGAAACTGAGCTGAGCTGAGGGGGGAGTCAAATACAGTTAAAATCTCACAAAGTTATGGAGCTGGAAGGGAAGTCCAAGACCACCTAGGTCAATCCCCTCATTTTTCAGAGGAAGCAGAGTTGGTCTCAGAGTAGGAATACCAGTTATCCTAGCTCCCTTTCTCTAGCTCTTTTTGAGAATTATGCAGATCTGGCTTCCCTGGGGGACATCAGACCTTCCAGAGTAGTGGTCCTTGGTCTCATGACTCATGATGAGCAGTTGACTCTGTTTCCAAGGTCCCCATCCCATCCCCTCCCCTCGCCCCCCAATCTCCTAATAACAGGAAAGTTTGAGAGGTTTGGGAGGGAAAATCTTAGAGGGAAAGATAAAGGTTCCCAGGATGGGAGAAACTGAACTCTCACCAGGAAGATAAAGCCTTTCAATAGCGATTGAAGGTCTCCCTCCTTTCCCAAGCCTTACTCTGCCTGGAGGTAGGCTCAGGCTCCACCATTCCACCTTGCCCTCCATTCTGTGCTGAGATGTATCCCTTTCTTTGTGGGCTGATCAGGAATTTGCCTTTTCCACCCATGGGCTTCTTAGATGCCTTTTTGGGGAGGGGAGAGGGGATAGACTATGCAGAATAATAGTTGGGATTAGGATTAGTGTTAGACCCCGAAGGGACTGCCCATCCTGGCTCTGACTATTCTGCTATTAGCTCTTTCCCAACCTTCTCTCTTAGAGAAGTAAGTGCTGTCAGTGACACTTTAAATACCTGAAGCCAAAGCAAAGCCCCAGAGTCCCTGGAAGACATCAAGCATTGATGCTAGACTCTACCACAGGGAGTCAGTAAGATTTGTTGATTTGAACTGAATTTGCAGTTTGATTGCTGGAACTGATCTACTCCCATCCCCTTGTGTGTCTTCATACAATGCCAGTATATCTGTCCTTTGATATTTAGCACATTACGTTGCCTTAGTAACCAGGTGTCTCAGAATCCATGCCTTTAGTCAAATTGTGTCAAATGATTTTCTCTCTTCCAAAATGATTATAAATTCTTGATTTCTGTTACACTCTGTACCGTATGTACCCTGGCCAGGTTGCTTTGGATTAAAGTGAAAGAGTCAAGTCCAGGAGACAAATCTAGTTTAAAGCACAGTCGGATCCTCTTGTACCAAAAGTTTTCATGGAGTTTGAGAATAATGGGGAATGGAATGGAGTCACTGATCAAATTCTGGATTGATGGGAATGATGACATTGAATGATGGGAATTGATGACATTCAAGGGAATGTCTGTCCTGTTGGGAAAGGTCAAAAAGCAAAGGTTCAAAGGCAGACCTTGTGTTGCATTTGTAAACTGTATTAAATTGACTAAGCAGTTCTCTGGATTCAGATTGTTTACCTAGGATGTAATGGTTTTTGATAGTTGATTTAGTCGTTTCAGTTTTATATATTTTGTTAGGATTTATGAGCAAATAAGGCAGTAATATCATTTAATTCAATTTGATGAGGATTTATTAAATGCCTGCTATGTTCTAGGTAATGTACTAGGTGCTAGGGATGGAAAGACAAGAATGAAAAAAGTTTCTATTCTTAAGGAACTTTCAATCTATTGACCAGTGAAAACTGATTTGATGAGTATGGCCTCAGCCCCCAAGGATGCATGTGTACAAAAAATAATAAGACTGAGTATTACCTTTGCGGCACTCCCCAACCCCCTACCCTCCAAGCTCTTGACAGATTGGCACAATTAAAAGTTAAGTTCACTACATCCCTGACCCTCATTTCTCACTCTTTATTGGTCAATGTAGAAAATGCCATCATTTTGCTGGTCCCAGATGAGTAGAATGAATGAAAGTCTCTCATTTAAGGAAAAGTGTACTTAATATTTTAGCTTCCATAACCCCTGAACTATATCTTTAAGTTTAAGAATTAACCCCCCCCCCTTACCCCGCTTAAACTTGCACATACGCCACATACGTCCACATCCTGCATGCACACAGGGTGAGCATGCCTGTAACGGCTGTCTGTTAGTTTGAGGTTAAGGTGTTAGATTAAGAATCTTTCCTTGTTTCAAGAACGTGAGGCTAACTCCCCCCGCCCCCCGTGGAAAATAGGTACTCATATAAGTAATTCATTCTCTCTCTCTTCCATGATCTTACCTATTTATTATCATCTATCAATTTAGCTGTGACAGTTCTTATACAGTTATCTTTTTTACTCAGTTTTAACAAATTATGTGACCACTAACAAGTCAATCACCTGGGTCTTACGAATGAGTTTAACTGAAAGCAGGTTTCCCAAATAAATGTGTAAGCAAGCCAAATAAAGATTTTCATAATTTTTTAATATTTCAGAGTGATATTTCCTTTCTTTTCCCCTAGGCTAAATTTTGAATCCAACTAGTACAGCCAAGTAAATGTTTCCCAGCTGTGCCTGTGGTAGGAGGGGCCAGAGTCTAAGGGTTTGCAGTTGAGCACTGGTAAATGAGTGGTGGAGATATCACAGGCACTGAGAGCCCCCAGAGATGCACTGGACGCTCTCTGACAAGAGAAAACCAAACAGTGGGTGACTTAGGTGTAGTACTACCTAGAAGACAAACTATATGTTATATTCCCTTGATGGATAATTAATTAACTTAATCTACTTATCTGTAGATTGCAGAAAGCAGAGCAATAAGTTAGGTGTAGGATGTCATTTTTACTGCAATACCACCAAATGTATACCTTGTTCTCACCAGTTATCACATATACAAAATAATTTTGGGTGGGTGTTGGGATTGCTAACAATTGGGGGGATCAGGAGAAGGCTCATGTAGGAGGTGATATATGAACAGTCTTGAATGAGTCTATTCTAGGGGGTTCCAAAAGGCAAAGGTGAGGAAGGAGAAACATGGAGCCAACCTATGCTAAGGCCCAGACTAAGGACTGCCCTATTTATTTACCAGCAAGCAGGCCATCTTGACTTCAATGTAAAGTAGATGAAGGAGACAAATGTAGCATAAACCAAGAAAAATATGTGGGAAACAGATTTTGAAGGGTTTTAAATGCCAAACAGAAGAGCTTGAATTATTTCAGAGGCAACAGGGAGTCGGGCAAGTTTATTGAGAAGGAGGGAAACTTGTGCTTTAGGAATAGTACTTTGGCAGCTCTGTGAAGGCTGGAACAGAGGAGAGAGACTAGGGGCAGGGAGACTAAGTAGGAGGCTACTTCAGGGACTCTGGGCAAGAGGAGGTGGAGGCCTGAACGAGGGAGGCAATGAGAGTGCAAAGAAGGGGGTTCAGGGGAGAGCTAGGATCAACAAAGCTTAGCAAATGTTTGGATATGAAAAGTGAGGTCAAGGGAAGAAGACAGCCTGATCCTAAGACTCTGTATGAACCTGGGTGACTGGATGGGTGGTAGAGTCCTTGACATGAAAAGCGAGTTAGGAAGAAATATGTATTTAGGGGCACAGATAATAAACTGTGTTTTGGACAAGTTCAGTTTGATTTGCTTATGGTTCATGCAGTTGGAGATGTCCAGCAGGCAGCTAATAATGTAGTCCTGGAGCTCATTAGAGAGGTGGGGGCTACATCATGAAGTAGACATGGGAGGCATCTGTATGGAGATGATTAAACTCATGGAAGACAGTAAGATCGCTGAAAGAGACAAAGGGATGAGGGAAGAGGGACCAGGCCAGAGCCCTAGAGTACATCTGCATATGGAACATAAGATTCACTTTGTTGTGGTTCAGCAGTTTCAATCGTGTCCGACTCTTTGTGACCCCATTTGGGGTTTTCTTGGCAAAAGATACTGGAATGGTTTGCCATTTCCTTCTCTGGCTCATTTTTACAGATAAAGAAACTGAGGCAAAAAGGGTTAAGTAACTAGCCCAGGATCACAAGCAAGTATCTGAAGCCAGATTTGAATTCAGGAAGATGAGTCTTCTTGACTCAGGTGGGCACTTTAGTCACCTGCTAACCAAGAGTCACTTACTGACTACCTAAAGACTATGTCACTCTGCTAGGTGGAGAGAAGGCTAGGGTTAGGATGTATATATATGGAGTATGGGAAAAACAAGGGTGCTGTCTCTTAGAAGCTTCCCAAGGCTGTGGTGTTATCACCTTTTGGGAATGCCTAGTTGTCCCTACCATTACTATCTTATAATCTCTCAAATTTTGATTTCTGTCTATCTTATTGTTTGCATGCTGATTATCTGTAGTTTCTATTTTCTCTTCTACTAGATGTTTCAATTTTGTTTCAATTTCCTTTCTCCTCCACAATGTTTTCTGATCACTTTCATTTTCATCTTTTCTTCCCTTTAAGATGTTTGTTTCCTTTCTCAGTCTCTTCACCTTTATCTTTGAGGCAGAGAAAGTAAATCCTGCTGATTGAGTTCTCCCTTTCAACTTTACCTATTCTTAGAGCCCAGAAGGAGAATTTCATTCTTAATATATTTCAAAGGCCACCACCACAAACGTTTTGTTCTCTTAAATACCAATAGATGGAGGTAGAAGGCACTCATAGGATACTGCTGTTAACTGACCTTTTATTCTCTAAAGAGATTTCCACATTTAAGAAACAGAATAGCGTACAGATATCATGACTTTGATGAGATATGACCACTAGGTAAAAACCACTCTTTAAAATTATACAGCCCGTTTAGGCAGTAACAATTTCTTCAAATGAAACTACAGCAATTTTAGATTAATACAAATAGCTTCCAGATTTTCTCTTTCAGTGGGTAACTAGAATTACTATTACACTTATTCCCATGACAAATGTCACAGTTAACACATCGGTTTGGAGCATGTTTTGTACCATATCTTCCAGAGAGCCTGTCCAGCATCAGAATGCTCCTAAACTAGAAACTGGCATATTAATCCTGTATTATAAATATAACTATTTTCCAGTTATTCTGCTACTAGTTACCCAATTTATGGATTTTCCACGCTCTTTTTTTTCTGTTATTGGTCAGGGATTGACAAGGGATAGAGAATTCTACAGTACAGTTTGCTATAGTACTTTTTGCCAGGATTGGATAAGGCTTTGAATAGAAGGAAAATTAAAGTTACTGTAAGAATAATAATCCTAGATAACTTTTATGTAGCATTACAGTTTCAAAATTTGGAGAAAGGGCCTACCTTCCTTGTCATCACTACCACTACCACCAACTGCCACTGATAGACAGGTAGGTCCAAGGGCTATGGGAGTAGCAGTGCTACCCCCTACCACCATCCAGTCCTGAATCAACCCTGCAACCATCATCCCAGTAAGAAAACCCTCATTTTGATGCAGCCTGGCAATGAGGAGTTGTTAGGTACTGTAGCCATAGCTACTGAAGACCCAGAAAGGAAGGAAAGTTCTTGCCACCAAAGTCCTTGGCACTGTTTAAGCTGGTATGACTTTAGTAGTGGAATTAATTGTGACATTATAATGTAAATCAAAAGTGAAACATTATCATGTTTTTCCATTGCACTTGAAGGATCATGAGACTTACCTATTTGACTTGAAGTTGAAACCTTTTATGAGCTATTTGGGGGCACTTTTCCATCTCACTTTTCTGTTCTACTTTGTTTATTTTTCTATGCATGTCCCAGTATTTAACATAGTGCTTGCGAATAGTAAATGCTTAGTAAATTCTTTTTTTATTCATTCAAAGTGCTGTAAGTCCACGATTCTTTTAAATGTGTCATCCTTCTTGATCACAGTTAATTAAGAGTCATTTGGATTTTGCCATTTTTCTCCACCCCCCCCCTTTTTTTCTTTTTCAATTTCTGATACTCTTTATTCTGGTACTTAAGACCCTCCACAGTCTGACCACAACTTAGATTTTTAATCCTATCTCTTATCTCTTGCTCCTTTCTTACTTGAACTGTCTGCTCTAGCCAGACCGGTTTGTTGATCAGACTTGGTATTATCTATTAAATACACATTTGTAGGAGGACCAACAAAAGCATAACAAGAGGGAAATAGCCTATAGTTATGGAAGACAAAAATAAAACTCTCTGGCCCTCATGGGTATTATATTCTATTGGGAGAGCAGTATAAAGTGCATACAAATAAGACAGAAGGAGAAAGTACTAATAAATGGGGTGAAGGGGGATCAGGGAAGACTTCCAAAGGAGTTCAGCTATATCTGACTCTGTTACCTCCATGTGGGATTTTCTTAGCAGAGATATAAGCAAACAGGGTTAAGTGACTTGCCCAAGGTCACAGAGCTAGTAAGTATTTGAGGCCAAATTTGAACTCAGGTCTTCCTGATTCAAGCTTAGTGCTCCATCCACTGCATTACTTAGCTGCCTCAAAGGAAGATGAGGTTTCTGAAGGACCCAGATGAGCTATTATATAAATAAATGGAGGTAACTTTGGAGAATAGCTAGTAATCCGGTTAATAAAGAGAAGAAATATGAAATGAGGCTAGAGAGGTAGGGAGTATACATCCTGAGACTGAACTGAGTAGGACGGAGTCTTCCAGCTCCCTCCACAATAATTAGGTCTGAATTGCATAGGGAAGTATTTGTGGCAAACCCATTAGGCCTGAGGCAGCAGATGTTTTTCTGAGACAGCCAGGCCTTAATTTACTGTCTATAGAAAAATCAACTGCTTCCTTGGATTTTCTGAGTTTTCTACATCAAAACGATCCTTTCCTTGCCAAATTTTCACGCTACCACATCTCAAAAAGCCCGAGTGAGCTTTGGAGACAGTAGACATTACTTTTCCCTTCTGTTCACTCTCGTATCTCCTCATACTCTGGCATGGTCTGCAATACAAAAGCCACCCCCATATTAATGAAGCCTTGCTCCTCTGTAGCCATGGACTATGCACATTTTTTAAAAAAAATGTATCAAACTAAATAAAGAATATCCTTGAAAGATGTTTGGTCTATTTGTAGAATATCGGGTCAAGATGGGGGCCTTGAGTATCTAACTAACAGACCCAGTAAATACTAACTGTTGCTGTAGACGGTTGTGGGCAAAGGTCTTTCAAAGCTCCAAATGAAAGGGTGACTCTTCACCCTAGAACTGACCATTCCAGAGGAAAGTGATCTTTTTGAAAAGTGACCTTCAAAGATATCCTATCAGTCATTTATAGTGTAAAATCTGCACTGAAAAAATTCTTCCTTGGTATAGGTCTAACCGCGGCAGGTTTAATTTCCTTCTAAACAGTTTTGACTTTAAAAATCCAGAGCACTTAGAGTGCATGGCACATAATAAATGTTACTGACTGAAATCATGTAGTTTTTCCTTTGCATTAATTTCCTATTCCTCTGTTCCTCAACATCCCTAAATTTTTCTTCCCAGTCTATTATCCTTGTACTTCCTCTACTTTGATTGCATTTTCTAATCCTACCAACTGCTTGCAGTTTTCTTTAGCAATTCAGGAAAAAACAAAAACAAAAACAAAAACAAAAACAAAACTCTCTTGCTCAAAGGTTGCTGTTGCTAAGTAACATTTTCCTTCCCTCCCTTTTTCCTCTGGGCAGTCTGGTTGCCATAGTGCCTCCATTTAGTGAAGACTCTAGTCATTACTCAGTAATCATGGTTGTTGAAGAAAAAAGTAGGTTTTCTTTTTATATGGCTGAGTCAGTCTACTGAAATGGCTTGACATGGTATTTAGATTTATTTCAGAAAAAGATTCTCCAGTTCATGTACTGTATTCTGCAGTCTTACTCAACATAGTTTGTTTAGATTATATAACAGAAGAGCAATGTGAATAGGGTCTAATTGACGAGAGGAGTTGTTAAATACTGAAGTGTATTACAAAGGAACGTTTTATGTTCTCCTTTTCTGGGAATTTAAAAAATTATAAAATGCGTTCTCATTTACTTTTGCAAGTTTTTGTATGGTCCTTTAAAATAAATAAATAGGTTATTATTTTCTATTAAATTGCTTTTTTGTGTTACTCTATATTAAGATTTTTTTTGAGTTAAAATCAATTAAACTTAAAAGATATAATCAGGGAATAAGGATTAAACGTTTAATTACATGTAGTACAGCTGGTCGGTCAGTCAGTCAGTTAGCATTTATTAAACACCAATTATGTGCCAAGCAATGTGCTAAAAACTGGGGATACAAAATAGGCAAGGTTTTCCCTGCAGATTACATTTGCCTTCTCATCCTGTGCATCCCTACCCCATCACACCCCAAATTATCCTCTACAAATTCTAATATTTATGAACTGAGTCTTCCTCTTGCTTATTTAAAAAAAAATTCAAGGCTGGCAGTGTAGCATTCAGACCATAAACCTGTCCTCTCTCACTGACTGGGGTGAGTGGGTTCATGAAGGAAGCTAGAGGTGAGCCTAAAACACTTCTCCAAGTCCTTTACCACTTTTAGCTAGACTATTATAACTAGAAATGACCTTCCGGGTTATCTTTTAATCTAGATTTCTTATTTATTTTTAGAGGCTAGAAAGGTGACTTGTCTAAGGTCACATAGCAAGTTAGTTACAAAGCCAGATCTAGAACAGTTGTCTGATACCAATTAGGAAAGCATTATACTGTATTGACACCTCTGGCAAAAATTTCAAAGTATTTAGAACAGATGATTTAGTGTGGAAGATTTTTTTAACCTTCAAATATACTTAAAATAGGATGAGAGGCATATTATATTGGGTAGGCATATTATATTGCTTAGAGACAGCTAGGTGGTTCAGTTGACATAACACTGGACCTGAAGTCCAGAAAACCTGGGCTCAAATCTGTCCTCAGACATTTACTAGCTCAGTGACCCTGGGCAAGTGACATGACCTCTGTCTGTCACAGTTTCCCCATCTGTGACATGGGGATAATAATAGCATCCACTCCCCCAGGGTTTTTGTGAGTCTCTGATGTGATAATATTTGTAAAATGCTTTGCAGACCTTAAAGCACTATATGTTGTTGCCGTTGGTCAGTCATTTCAATCGTGCCTGACTCTTCATGACCTCATTGGGGATTTTCTTGGCAAAGATGCTGAGGAAACTGAGGCAAACAGAATTAAGTGACTTGCCCAGTAAGTCTAGTAAGTGTCTGAGGCCAGATTTGAACTGAAGAAGATGAGTCTTCCTGACTCCAGATCAGGTACTCTATCCACTGTGCCACCTAGTTGCCCACAAAGCACTACATAAGTGCTAACTATTTTTTTCCTATTGTTTTTGATTGCCAAATGGGGCAAATTTATTTTAAAGACAGCGTACTAGAGAGAATCCTTGTTCTGGTGTCTGTAAACCTGGTTTCAGATTCTACCTCATTACTTACTGAATGTGTGATTAAAGGCCAGTAACCTAATCTCTCAGTTTTTTTTATTTTCTTCTGTAAAATGGGGATACTATTCTTCCTGAAGTAATATTTCACACAGGGATGTTGCAAAACAAAAGTTCTTTGCAAACCTAAAACTGCTGTGTAAATATTAGTTTTTTTGGATTTTATTGTTTTCCCAATGTTTGTTGTTGTTCATCCTTCCTTTTTGGAGAGGATCAGTGACATCACAAGGTGACATCTTGACATGTATGTGAATTGGATTTAATTGAAGTGAAGTTGCCCAAAGTCATCAGCTTTACTCTCTTTCCCAGAGTCATCCAAGTCCAGTGGCAAGACAAAAGTCAAGACAATTGTTGATGGCCCAGGATGCAGTGGATGACCTTGGCATCTTTGATGTCTGACCAAGCTCTAAGTACTCCACAGCTCCTGCTTCAGCCGCCTTTATGGCCATGAGAACAAATTGTTCTCATCCACCCATTTATGCCAGGGGAAAGTCTCCACATGCTTGTGGTAGACATCCCCCTAACTCACCAATGGGTTTGAGGTCTGTCAGTAACCTTCAACCTGCTTTAGCCATCGCTAAGTGATTTTATAGAAATGTGGCCACTGTGCATGCTACAGCTTCTTGGAGTCACAGGTGAGGGTTGGATGACAGGTAGATGAGCAGCCCTGAAAAGGGCTTGGCAAGCCCTCATACCAGAGGTGCTAATCCTGCTGAACACCCCATATATTCCAATAGAAGCAGCACAGCAGACAGAGGACTGGACTGGTGGTCAAGAAGATTTTGTAATCACATCCCACCTCTGATATTTAGCTATGTGCCTTTGGAAAAGTCATTTAACCTCTCTGAGCTCCCTTTTCCTTATCTCTAAAATGGTTATAATAAGACCTTGCTCACAAACTTGTGAGGCTAAAATGAGATCATGAATAGTAAGTTTTGCACACTTTAAATGTCAGAGTTTTTTTTTAATTGAAGCTGTACATTAACTTATTCTTTTAGAAAACAAGTGTAATGGTTTTAAGAGATTATAACAAAGTAGAATTGGCTACTAGGACTGTTGAAACATGATAGTTTAATTTGTATTTTAAAAAGGCCAATTTGCGTGTTCAACCCAGCTTATTAGGTGTTAATAACTGTGTTGATTGTATAAAAAATGAGTTTCATACCCCTCCCCCCCACACCAATTAGTATGATCACAGAAGACCCAGAGGTATAAGTTGAATCAATTATTCTATCCAAAGTGTAAACTAGGTGTGAATAAGTTCTGGATCAATTTGAGAAGATTATAGGATTTGGGGTAGATGAAAGGTACATAACCCCATACAGGAAAGATCTTGTCATTGGCTGAAAAGATCAAGTCACATCTCTTGGCCTCCCTGTAGAAATGGAAAGAAAGTTTGGAGTTGATTAGTTAAGTAGTGAAGCAGTCTAATGGTCAAAGAATAATATTTTGGAGGATCCCAGTCCAAGACTTGGAGCTAAGATCTGAGAAGGATTTGATCTTTGTTGTTCAGTCACGTCTACCTCTTCATGACTCTGTTTGGGGTTTTCTTGGCAAAAAATACTTCAGTGGTTTGCCATTTCTTTCTCCAGCTCATTTTACAGAGGAGGAAACTGAAGCAAATAGGGTTAAGTGACTTGCCCAGGGTCACACAGCTAGAAAGTATCTAAGGGCAGATTTAAACTCAGGAAGATGAGTCTTTCTGATGTCAGCCCTAGTACTCTATTTATTGTGCCACCTGGTAGCCCTAGGTTTGATCTCTAGGGCTGAGGGAAAATGTGGAAATTGGTTAGTTTTCTTCTCATTCCCTACTCTATTGATGTTATTAGAAAGCCTAGACAAGTAAAAGATAGTGCATTTAGCTGGAATCAGAGAGTGGACCAATAAAAAATAATAAATAGTAAACCTTTACTTAACACTCAAACTGTGACAGGCACTGTACTAAGATCTGAGGATATAAAAAGAGGCAAAAGACAGTTCCTGCCCTCAAGGAGCTCCGAATCTAACGGAGGAGGTGACAAGCAGACAAATACGTATAAACAAGCTACATACTGGACAAATAGGAAACAATTAAAAGAAAGGGGCACTAGAATTAAGAGTGGTTAGGGAAAGGCTTCCTGTAGAACAGGCCTGCATAACCTGTGGCCCGCAGGCCATAAGAGGAAAACATCCTCTACATTTTTCGAGGGCTGTCTGAAATCTTTTGGTATGCCTGTGGGTCACAGGTTGTGCAGGCCCACTGTAGAAGACAGGATTTTAGTTGGGACTTAGAGGACACCAGATTAGTAGGCAGAGATGAAGAGGGAGAGTATTCGGGGTAATGGTGAGGGCCAGAAAAAATGCCTGGAGCCAAGAGATGTAGTATCTTGTTTGTACAACAGTGGGGAGGCCAGTGTCATTGTATTGAAGAGTATCCTGCTGGGAAATAAGGTATAAGGTTATGGAGGGCTTTTGAATACCGAATATTTAATCCCAGAGGTGGTAGGGAAGCACAGAAGTTTATGAAGTAGGGGCATAATATGGAAAATTACTTTGGTGATTGAATGGATGGTGGATTGGAGATGGGAGAGACTTGAGGCAGGCAGACCCACCAGTGGGTTATTACAATAGTCCAGGTGATGAAGGCCTGTACCAGCTGTGGCAGTGTCAGAAGAAAGAAAGGGCCATATCTGAGAGATGCTGCAAAGTTGAAATCTACAGGCCTTGGCAACAGATTGGATATGGAGTTGAGAGATAGTGAGGAGTCCAGGATTACATCTATGGCTGGAAGCCTGAGGGACTGGGAGGATGGTGTTGACCTCTACAGTAATAGGGAAGGTAGGAGGTGGGGAGAGTTTAGGGGGAAAGATAATGAGTCCATATTAAATTTAAAATGTCTACTGGACAACCAGTTTCAGATGCTTGAAAGACACCTGGAGATATGATATTGGAGGTCAACAGAGGGATTGGTAGATTTGAGGATACATAGATTTGAGAACTATCAGCATGGAGATGGTAATTAAATCCATGGGAGTTAATCAAGGAAAGTAGAATAGAAAGAGAGGGTCCAGGACAGAACCCCATAGGACACTGACAGTGAGAGGGTGTCATCTAGATGAGGATCTAGCAAAAGAGACTGAGATGGAATAGTCTGATAGGTAGGTGAACTAGGAGAGAGTGGTATCTTGAAAAACTAGAGAATATTAAGAAGGAGAGGGTGATCAAATGCATCAAAGGCTGCAGAGGTCAAGCTGAATGAGGATTGAGAAAAGGCCAGTGGATTTGGCAACTAAGGAATTATTGGTGACTTAGGAGAGAGCAGTTTTGGTAAAATATGAGGTCAGATGTCAGGTGTAAGGGGGAGAGGAGAAAAGGTGGAAGCACCTATATTATAGACTAACCTAAAATATATCATATCTATGCCTGTATATTAATAGACTAATTGTCCTTATCAGGCAACTAATGCCTTGAAAAACTAATACTTGTTTTTGTATTTACATTTGCAAGGTGGTATAATGAATAAAGTGTTGGGCTTAGAGTCAGGAAGCCCTGAGTCCCAATCTGGCCCCTGGCTGTGTGACTTCACTTCTGTTCCCCCTGCAAGTCTTCTCATCTATAAAATAAGGGGAATAACAGTAGCTACCTCTCAGGTGGTTGTGAGGAGAAAATGAGATAATAATTTTAACTCATTTAGCAGAACGCCTGGCACATAATGAGCACTATATAGATATTAGCTATGATTATTATTTAAAACGTAAAAATCATTCTTATCTTTCACTGCCCAAATTTGGCCCTCCACCATGGTAGTTTGCCAGTCCCTAGACAAAGTTCTCTGAAGAACTTTGGAATTGATTGCATGACATGGGAGGCAGTGGCACAGGACCACTCAGTGTGGCATGTCCTCATTTAAAGAAAGTGCTATGCTCTATAAGCAAAGCAGAAATGAGGTAGCTCAAGAGAAACCTGAGATGTGCAAATTTAGAGAATCCACCCAAATGCTCACATGGGCTATTTGTGCCCGACCTGTGGTAGAGCATTCCAAGCTTGTATTGGTCCGATCAGCCACAGTAAGATACACTGTAACTTGACTCTCACCCTAGTGATGTCATTTTGGTGCTCTTTGGGAATGAAGGATAACCAATCAGATTATATAATAGACAATATTTGTTGTTCAGTTGTTTTTCAGTCGTGTCTAACTCTTTGTGACCCCATTTTGGGGTTTTCTTGGAAAAGATTCTGGAGTGGTTTGCCATTTCCTTCTCTTGCTTATTTTACAAATGAAGAACTGAGGCAGACAGGGTTAAGTGACTTGTTCAGGGTCACAGAGCTAGTAAGTGTCTGAGGCCACATTTGAACTCATGAAAGATGAGTCTTCCTGATTCCAAGCCCAGTGTTCTATCCACTGTTCCTCCCTCCTGCCCATAAACAATATATTAGAGCTCAGTTATCATGGAAGACGCCCTGGACCAAGAAACAAGAGATCTAAGTTCTAGTCCCAGCTCTGCCGCTGATTAGCTATGTGAACTTGGGCAAATTAACTAACATTCTGAAGCCGCCATTTCCTCATAGGCAAAATGTGGGAACTGGATTACGTGTTATCTAAGGTCCTGTCCAGCTCTTACAGCATGCATTTATGTACGTGCTGTTTCAACAATCCGGCTAGCAGCTGCTGTGGGGGATGTAAAATCAATAACAACCAGCTCACAGAATGCTGCAAAAGCCCAGGTTCTTTTGATCTGCTTTACTAAGGAAAGCAACGTTAAGGGGTTAACAAGCTTACTTTAATTCAGCATACAAATACCTTTCACTTAGTTCAGGGGAAAAAGCCAGCACCCTGAACTTCGGAGCAAATACAAACAAATTACAAACATTGACAGGTCAAATACAACTCATAGTTACCAACATCTAAGTTCATCCTGGGAGCTCATAACAAGGGCTGGCCCAGAGTCATGCGCACCACCAGGGCTGTGGGTCAGAGCTCCGAAAAAAAGAAAGCCAGCCCCTGGTTTTATATCTTTTTCAGAGTCAAGGGTGAGTTACACATGCGACTCACCCACGTGACCTAAAATCGTCACAAAGATGCGACTTACTGTGGTCTGAAAGCCTCTGATGTCACAAACATGTCACTCAAACCCAGGTATACTAGGCTTTCCCTTGAGGCAAGGAGGTCATCAGGGACTCCTAATTTAATCAAGGAAATAAAGGCCAAACTCTTCAAGGGCACTTGGTTGAACTAAGTGCTAAGAGCCCATTTTGCTTGCCAGCACACATGCCTACCCAGGAACACTCCCTGAGGCTACATTAGCTGTATTGATAATACAGTAGGTTTCTTTGAGGAGCTTTCAAAATTAAGTCCAAGAAAAACCTGGCTAGAAACCAAAGCTGTATTTGTGATTTCAACCAGGGACACACAACCTCCAGCCATCCAGTTCATTAGACTCTATGAACTTTATTGTACATGGAGTTTTCTCTGCTGCCACCTTGTGGGATTTAAATCATCATTCTTAAAAAGTAACCACATTGAAGTGATTTTTGTTGTTCAGTTCTGTCTGATTTAGCTAGTAACAATTAAGCAAAATGATATAATACATAGTTTTTCCATGCATTTCCTCCCCTCCTCACAGTCAGTAGAACAGATGATCCAGATTTTCAAATGAAAGGATAAATGCAGTCGCAATTTAAACAAAGTATATAAAAATAGGAATCTCTGTCTACCTCTCTAATCATACTAATTTCATGCTATAGTTGTGACGCTGACCCAGAATTTTAGAAGGAAGTACTTTGAGGAAACCAAATAGATTTCTAAGTATCCAATTTTAAAATACATTGGACTTGGCACTGCTAATGGATAAAAATTCCTTTAGTCCAAGGATAAGGTGAAGATAATTCTTTATATAACGACTTAGTCAACCAACAAATAAGTATTGCATTTCTATAACTGGCATAGCACTTTTCTAGCTGTAAGTGAACACAAGAGTCCTTTTCTTTAAGGAGTTTATAATAGTTTTTTTTAGGACTGTGTCATTCATAATTTGGTGCTTCATAAATACTTTTAGAATTTAATGACATTCCTTGAAAACTTAGTCTGTGCACATTTGAAAGAAATCAATATATTTTATAAAAAAATTACCATTTTGTATACAACTTTGTTACATGAGAACTGGTTACTAATAATGGTTAATTAATTTGAAGTAAAGTCTACTGGACTAGTTTGAGATGTTTGAAAGAGAGATGGAGATGGGATACTGGAGGTCAACTGAGAGACTGGTAGATTTGAGGATAGGTAGATTTGAGAATTATCAGCATGGAGATGGTAATTAAATCCATGGGAGTTAATGAGATCATCAAGGAAACTCTCCTCACCTCCTACCTTCCCTATTTCTGTAGCAGGTAACAGCCTGGGCCATCTCCAGTCCTATACCTTATCAATGGACACAGATTTCTCTGGAAGAGAAAGTAAGGCTGGTGACTTTGCACAGCCCTCCCTCACTTAAATCCAATTCACTTGCAAGTCATGGCATCACCTTCCTGATGTCATGGTCCTCTTTGAGAATGAAGGACAAACAACAACAACAGGGCAATATCACCTTCCCAGTTCCTCCGGCTTCCAACCTAGATGTTATCCTGGACTCCTCACTATCTCTCACCTCCCATATCCGATCTGCTGCCAAGGCCTGTAGATTTCAACTTTGCAACATCTCTCAGATATGGCCCTTGCTCTCCTCTGACACTGCCACAACTCTGGTACAGGCCTTCATCACCTGGAATATTGCAATAACTTACTGTTGGGTCTGCCTGCCTCAAGTCTCTCCCTCTCTCCAATTTACCACAGAACCAGAATTAATACTAATAGTGGTTAATAATGTGATTAAATTATGGAGAGTTTTCTATACATATAAGATTTTTATTCATCCAGATCTATAACTAGGAATATCTAAATGTCGACATTCAAATATTACTTTTTTTTCCACTGAAAAACTCAAGCACTTTTGACTTTTTATAGGATTTAGAGATGGAGGGACTTGAGAAACCATCTAGTCCTAGCATATAATTTTTCAGTGAGGAAACAGAGACGCAAAGATTTGCCTAATTTTACATAGTAAGAAGCAGAGCTAGGATTCAAACTAGTACAATGAAACTTATTTGGAGTCTAGATGCAGGCTAACTCATTATTTCTTCAGGTCATATTTAAAATTAAAACTTGGGTAACACAAGTAGGTTTACCCATCATCCTAGTGGTTCTAAGTGTTTGAATCTATAGTTGATCTATACTACAGATTCTGTAACTGTAAGGTATGTGCTACACATATGAGTTGTTTCTATCCAAATGAATAGACCGGTGGCTTAAGGAAAAGCACTGAGAGATATCTCTGGAATCTTGTTCATCTTTACCTAAGGGAGACTGATTCCCACTGTGAGGGTAGTGGGAAGGGAAAGGAAGAGACAAAGCATTTATTCAGTGCCTGCTATGTGCCAGGGATGTACTTTACAAGTATTATTCCATTTGATCTGCACAACAACCCTGGGAAGGAGGAGCTATTATTGTCCCCATTTTACAGTTGAGGAAATTGAGGTAGACAAAAGGTAAGTGACTTTCCCAGGGTCACACAACTAGGAAGTATCTGAGGCTGGATTGGAACTCAGGTGTTCCTGAGTCCAGATCCAGTGTTCTATTCACTGTGCCCCCAGCGGCCTCAACAGAAGAGGCAATGAGACTAGCCAACAGATTCTCATCTGGGAGAAGTGTACAGGACTAGAATTATATCTATTTGCTGTGTTTAAGGGCATAAATAGTTCAGAATGAAAAATATCTTTCCCAATCACTCTTAAGGGCAGGGCCAGGGTTACCCCAAGCTTATACTTGCAGGCTTAACCCTTTCTTTCTCGTCCAACAGTAAGTTATACAAAAACCATCATAAATAGTGAATGTAGAGTCAACCTATTTATCCAAGCAAATAGTAAAAATAAATTGAAGTTATATAAAGTAGAATATACCAGAAAATACACAAAAGTGAGTGAGCTCTTTAGATGGAAGCTAGATGAGATCATTCTCCCCTGTCTCTAGGGAGGCAAGTTAGAAATCAGGGACATGTTGGAAACCTAACTTTCCCCATATAACTGCAAGACAGTCTTTTTTTTTTCTCTTCTCTGTTGATGGCACCATAGCGGTGCTTTGAATGGCTCTATAAACAAGGATGAAACAAGTGAAAACAGGGACTTGCTTAAGCTTTCCCCCAAATCCCTCCAAACACCTGTTAAAAATGACTCTAAACAATTCTAGAGCTACAAAACCCACAAAATGACAGAATGAAACAAGTCTCCAGCCCAAGACAGCCTGGATGGTTGCTGGGAGGGGTCTGTCACACTGTGCTGGGAGCAGAGTGCAGCCCAGTGTAGGCTGCACCAGGACAAATGAGGCTGGAGCAGACCAGGCAGAGCAGGCCTCAGTACACTGAATCACTGAGTTGTGGCGGTCTCCAGACTTCTCAACCCACAAACGCCAAAGACAATTTAGCAGGTCAGTGGGAAAACTCTGTTGGACCTGGGTGAGAGAAGGGCCTGGTCTGGCCCCAGCCCCAGGGAGGTGGAGGAGGAGGCAGCTCTAGGACCACAGAAGGTGGGGGGAATCAAGTGGCTGATCAGAGTGGGAGTACAGGGAGTTCCTTGCTGGCACTGAGGCAGGATTCTCTTGCTTTACCCTGCTTGGATGGGGGTCACAGTCCTGGTTGGTGATCCTGCGGGGAGAAGAAATTCTGGTGTGGAAGAGCTTGTGGTGGCCATGGAGAGGGAGTCCTCCTGGTAGTTACATGACAGAAAAGAGTGCTTGAGATCACTCATAGACGAGAGCACAGGCCAGGGGAGGACTAAACACTGAAACTGAAAACTAAACACTAAACTGAAAATTTACAGGTGCCTAGAAGAGGCTCTGAAAACAGCAGCCCAAAACCCTGGAAGCTTGGGACAGTGCACTCTCCAATTTGGAAGCAGAGTTCTACCTTGACAAACAGCTAAAAAGTCAAGTAATTGGCTGGGTAAATGAGCAGACAGCATAAAAAACCCCAGATTACAGAACTGTGTACTTTGATGACAAAGAAGATCAAAACATACAGCCAGAAGAAGACAACTAAGTCAAAGATCCTACATCAAAAGCCTCCAAGAAAAATATGAATTGGTCTCAGGCCATGGAAGAGCTCAAAAAGGATTTGGAAAATCAAGTAAGAGAAGTAGAGGAAACTCTGGGAAGAGAAATGAGAGTATCACTGAAGAAAATAATGCCTTAGAAATTAGATTGGAGCAAATGGAAGCTAATGACTTTATGAGAAATTAAGAAATTGTATAACAGAACCAAAACAATGAAAAAAATAGAAGATAATATGAAATGTCTCATTGGAAAAACCACTGATCCAGGAGAGACAATTTAAAAATTATTGGACTACCTGAAAGCCATGATCAAAAAAAGAGCCTAGACATCATCTTTCAAGAAATCATGAAGGAAAACTGCCCTGATATTATAGAACCATAGGTAAAATAGAAATTGAAAGAATCCACTGATTGCCTTTTGAAACAGATCCCAAAAGGAAAACTCTTAGGAATATTATAGCCAAATTCCAGAGTTCCCAGGTCAAGAAGAAAATATTGCAAGCAGCCAGAAAGAAACAATGTGAGTATTGTAGAAACACAATCAGGATAATACAAGATCTAGCAGCTCCTACATTAAGGGATCAAAGGGCTTGGAATATGATATTCTGGAGGTCAAAGGAGCTAGGATTAAAACCAAAAATCACCTACCCAGCAAAACTGAGTATAATACTTCAGGGCAAAAAAATAGACTTTCAATGAAACAGAGGACTTTTGAGCATTCTTGATGAAAAGACCAGAGCTGAATAGAAAATTTGACTTTCAAATACAAGAATCAAGAGAAGCATGAAAAGGTAAACAGGAAAGAGAAAGCATAAGGGACTTACTAATGTCAAACTGTTTACATCCCTACATGGAAAGATGATATTTATAACTCATGAGACCTTTCTTAGTATTAGGGTAGTTGAAGGGAATATACATACATATACATATACATATACATATACATATACATATACATGTACATATACATATACATATACATGTACATATACATATACATATATGTACACACATCATATATATATATTATATACACACAGAGGGCACAGGGTGAGTTGAACATGAAGGGATGATATTTGAAAAAATAAAATTAAGGGGTGAGAGAGGAATATATTGGGAGGAGAGAGAGATAGAATGGGGTAAATTATCTCACAGAAAAGAGGCAAGAAAAAGCTGTTATATTGGAAGGGAAGAGGGGGCAGGTGAAAGGGAATGAGTGAACCTTAATCTCATGGGATTTAGCTTAAAGACAGAATAACATACACACTCAGTTGGGTATCTTACCCTATAGGAAAGTATAGGGGAAGGGGATGAGAGGAAGGGGAGGATGACAGAAGGGAGGGCAGATTGGGGGAAGGGGTAGTTAAAAGCAAACACTTTTGAAAAGGGACAGAGTCAAAGGAGAAAATTGAATAAACGGGAGAGAGGATAGGATGGAGAGAAATATAGTTAGTCTTTCCCAACATGACTATTGTGGAAGTGTTTTGCATAACGTTACATGTAAAACCTATATTGAATTGCTTGCCTTCTCAAGGAGGGTGAGTGGGGAGGGAAGAAGAGAGAGAATTTGGAACTCAAAGTTCGAAAGACAAATGTTAAAAATTGTTTTTATATGCATCTGGGAAATAAGATATATAGGCAATGAGTATAGAAATCTATCTGGTTATACAAGAAAGTAAGGGGGAAGGGGATTGGTCCGGGGCGGGGTAGGGGTGAGTGGGGTGATAGAAAGGAGGGCAGACTGGGGAAAGGGACAATCATAATACATGCCATTTTGGGGTGGGGGGAGGGGAAAGATGGGGAGAAAATTTCTAACTCAAAATATTGTGGAAATGTATGTTGAAAACTAAAAATAAATTAAAAATAAACAACAACAACAAAAAACCAAAATTAAAAATATAATTGGGAACTGTTTAAAAAAATGAATAAAAATACAATACCAAAAGAAAAAAAAAGAAAAGGATGACACATACTCCTTTCTAAAGCTCTTGCACCAGTTCTACCCCTGACATAGTCATGCTAGGTCTTATCAGCATTCCCTAAGAGTCTCATGCACAATACTTGTCTGGAAAACCTGGGTTAAACAACTTTGAAATTCAACATGGATAAGTATAAAGGCCTAAACTTGGGTTAAAGCAATCAACAACATGCACAAGTAAAGGATGAGAGAGACATAACTAGCAAACAATTCTCATGAAGAAAAACATGAGGCTTTTAGTGTACTATAATCTCAGAACGAGTTCACATTGTGATATGGCTATCAAAAAAGGTAACATGATCTTAGGCTGTATTAGCACAATTATAGGTTGAGAAGGTGACGTCCCTGTTGTGCTCTGCCTTGGTTAGAATACATTTTTGTGTACTGTGTGGGATTCACAGAATTAATGTACTATGCTGAACAAAGATGAGATGAAGTCAACTGGGGCCATTTAACCTGAAGGAGAGAGGATCCAGCAAAATTGTGACTGTGATCATTGTTCACAAAATACCTGAAAGTATGTCATGTGACTTGTTCTGCATGGGTCCAGAGGGAAGGACTAGGATATAAGTTCAAGGGATGCAGATTTTAGCTCATTATGAGGAAGAACTTAACAATTTGAACTGCACAAAAAAGCAGCAATTGTCTCTTGGGGCAGTGAGTTTCCCTTCAAGAGACATTATCAAGCAGACTGGATGGCCCTTTATCATGAGTGCTGTAGAAGAGATTCATGCTCCAGTTGTGAGCTGGAACACATCACCTCTAAAGCCCCTTCCAACTCCAATGTATTGTTGTTGTTGTTAGGTGGTGAACCCATTTGTTCTTTGGCAGAGATACTGGAACGGCTTGCCATTTCCGTCTCCGGCTCATTTTACAGATGAGGAAACTGAGGCAAATAGGGCTAAGTTGTTGAGGTCAGATTTGGGAGAGCAGTTCGGGTGTGAAAGAATTCACTTAGACCTTCTCTGTAGCTTTTGGTGATGAGTTCAGGGTGGATCCCAAGAATGTTGGAGTGCTACCTGAAATGATGAGGTATAGACTTGTGGGTCCTAGTATCCTGAAAGAATTCACTCAGACAGCTTCCAAGTTAAAGGAAGGCCTTTAGTGGGGTAATGCACCCAAGCCAGCCAGCTCCCCATGAGGCAGAGCCCCAAAGGGTCCTACTCCACGTGGGAGGCAGAGCACCGGCCACAGGCCCTGTTCCCCTAGGGGACAAAAAGGCAGTGAGCCAGGTTAGGTTTAAATACACTTTTATGGAATGGGGAAAAGGGACATGAGAATGGGAGGAGCAGGCTTGGCTCCAAAATGCCTGGGATGTCAGGTAATCCAGAGGTGCCTTTATCATACAGATAAGCAAAGAGAATAGGAAAGAGAAAAAGGACTTTAGGAAGCCCTCAGGCTCTGGAGGGACCTAACAAAGTACGGGAAAAGCAAGTTTTAATATTCTTCTTAAGCCTAAGGGCACCATTTTTTTTTATCCACATCAAAGTGACTTGCCCAGGGTCACACAGCCAGAGTGAGGCCAGATTTGATGAGTCTTCCTGACTCTGGGCTGGGTACTCTATCCACTATGCTACCTCGCTGCCCTCCATTACTTTATGATTTACATCTTCTTAGGTTTGTTCTTAGTCTATGGGAATTAAAATCTACCTTACCTACTTTATGACTTTGTTGTGAAGATTAAATGAAAGGAACTACATGAAAAAAACCCCATGAAATGCATAAAATCCTCTATATATTCAGATTATTACCAGAAATTCCCTGTATCCATAGGTTGACTTTCTGCACTTACATTTCCTGAATGCATCAAAAAGCATTAACGCTATTGTGATAGAGGCTCTAATGATGGGATGAGCTCAGCTGCTAGCTAGTCACTAATTTCTTTGAAATAATTTGTGTTCTTAAATGAAAATTTAAAATTATCTTGTTATAGAACTATTTTAAATGTTCAAATAAGTTGCCATCTAAAGGGATAATTACCAACAAAAATATTACATCTTGCTCCATCTGGGAAATGAATACACTTCTGGAATACTAATTTTCTGATTGAATTTTATCTGTTATTTATTTATATTGATATTTTTAACATGTATTGAAACTAAAGCCACCTGACTTGTGGTTACCAGACTCATTTCATTTAAATAATACATTACTTCTTTCATGCTATAGATCATGAAAGGTTTATTGCTATTATTCAGTATTTATTATGGATTGAAAGTGAACTCAGAGTTGAACAGAAAATAACAAACATAGAGTCCCTATCCTTAAAAAGTCTGTGTAGCCTCTATGTGCTTAGTAAATTTTCATAATAATAATAATAATAATAATAATGATAATAATGAATTGTTTCTTGTTTAGAAAGCATATAATTATGTATTATATAAAATATATAATAAAGTAATAACCTCTTTCTGTGTAGACTTTTTAAAGTTGTTCACTAAGTAACAAAATCTTAGAGTCAAGTTTCTAAAGTCCCTACTCAAATAACTCCAGTGGCTCCCTATTACCTCTTTGTTTGAATCAAAAGTCCTCTATTGGGCTTTAAAAGCCGTTCATGACCAACCCCTCTTCCCTCCCCCCAATCCTTTCCAGTCTTTTCCTGGAACAACACTCTCTATATTTGGGCTATAGACATTTTAATTGGCTGTCCCCAAGGCTTAGATTTCTCCCCTTCTCATCTCTCCCTCAAGTACCAGCTAAAATGGGTCTTCCCTGTGTTGATTATTTCCTATTTATTCCTTAAATAGCCTTTTTATACATAGTTGTTTACATGTTATCTCCCCCATCAGATTGTGAGCTCCTTCAAGACAGGGATTGTTTCTGTTTTTCTTTGTTTCTGAAAGAGTTTAGGACAACATCTGAGACATGGTAGGTGCTTAATATATACTTAGCTAACAGACTGAAGCCAATAAGCATTCACTATGTTCTAGGCATTGGGCTAAGTGTTGAGAATACAAATATTAAGTAGAAAGACAATCCTTGTTCTCCAGTAGTTTACATCCTAATGAGTGAAGACTACACAGAAAATGAAGTCTGAAGAGGGTAGTGAAGAGAAAGTTTTCTTGAGGGTCAGGCCTCATGGCAGAGAAAGTTCAGAGAATCAGGAGCAGGGCCTGAAGAGGAATGAAGATACAGTTGGCCAGGATGCTTTCCTGGATCATGTCCGGTCATGGGCCCCATCCTACCAAGTGTCAGTTGTGTATTAGGCTCGTTAGTGTGCCTTGCTTATTATCCATACTTTGTGCATAGACATTGTGGGCCATTGCCTAATGACCAACCATGTTCTCCTTTGGATTTTGTCCCCTATATTTTTCCTCTTTAGTTTCCTTTCCTAAACACTCCACCCCAAATGTATCCTGGGAATTGCTGCCAAAGTAATTTTCAAGCATAGACTTGAAACCTACTCAGGCAACTCCAGTGGTTTCCTTTTGCCTCCAAATAAAATATAAATTCTTCTATTTAGTTTTTAGGGGCAGCTAGCTGGCACAGTGGATACAGTGCTGGGCCTGAAGTCAGGAAGACTCCTTTTCCTGAGTTCACATCTGGCCTCAGACACTTACTAGCTGTGTGACCCTGGGCAAGTCACTAAACCCTGTTTGCCTCAGTTTCCTCAAATGTAAAATGAGCTGGAGAAGGAAATGGCAAACCACTCCAGTGTATTTGTCAAGAAAACCCCACATGGGATCACAGACACAACTGAACAACAACATTTAGCTTTTAAAATCTTATCAAACCCGGCCTCAATTTATTTTTCCAGTTTCACAGGACATTATTCCCCTCCACATACCCTTTGATCCGGCCAAATTTGCCTTTTTTTTTTTCTCTACATAATGCTCTTTCTCCCACTTTTTGTGTCTTATACCGGCTGTCCTATGTGTTTGGCATGCACATCCTTCTGACCATCCATGTCACTGTGAGAAATGGAGGGAGGAGTTTTGTTTCCCCAGAGTTGAAAGTATCATTCTCTGCCACTCCCCTCCCCCCCCCCCCCAGCTTTAGCAGAATGTAAGTTGGGTGACTGATTACAACCAGTTCTAATCAGAGCTGTGATCTAGCAGAGACCAGGCTTCTGGGGGGAGGGGCGGGCCTTGAACGCATGCTTAAATGAGCCCTTTGAGAAGGGTATGACGTAGGCAGTCAGGGGGTTACATCTGGCCAATGAAGAGCCTGTGGGAGATTCCAATTGGGAGTCAATAAAAGGACTGGCGTCTGTCTGAATCCTTGTACTGTGTTCAGGGGATGTACCCATTTATTCAGAATGAATAAATGTAAAACATAATTAAAACCTTCCTGGCTTCCTAACGAGTACTGTTTATTCCTAGACAACGTGAGTATATTAATAACATCATAGAGCCCCCTTTTTTCCTTTAAGATGCAGTTCAAACTTCTTCCTGAAGATTTTTCTGATCCCCACCCAACTATGGATATGTTTGTATTCATTCGCCTGGTATTTATATTGTATATGTACTTGTAGTAGTACTTGTCCCCTCTCACCCCAATAGAATGAAATCTTGCCAGTAGGGATTTTTTTTCATTCTTTTTACTGCTATCCTCACAACCTGGCAGGGGTACCTGGCCTAAAGTAGGTGCTTAAGATATACTTGTTGGCTGACTGTGAATTGTTGATCAGAGGACTCCTGAATGACTGAGTCCCATAATCCATGAGATCAAGGGACAGGTAACAGAGAGAAAAAGAAATAAAGTTGTGCCCCTTTCAGACTCTGGCCTGTGAGCATATGAAAGGATCAAGACCCTAAACCAGAGGCCTGGTAGAAACGATGGCTTTGCCCCAGGTGTGCCTTTTTTCTTCCAATTCATTAACCTGAGAAAGGTTCAGAAAGGAGAGAGATGGAATTCAAAAGGAGGAAGTGACCCTGCTAGCATCTGAGCTGCTGAGAAACAGAATGCCAGTTATGGAGGAAAAATATAGTTTGCTCTCCAACTTTTTCTTGTTTTTTTCTTAGAGATTTCTTTTCCTGCCAACTTCCTACTATTGAGATTTAGGTTTGGGGAGAGCAGTTCGGTGTGAAAGAATTGACTTGGACCTTCTCTGTAGCCACCGGGAATTTTATTTATCTTGTAAGCAAACACGGGCCTCCTTAGCAAGAAAGATAAGTAAGACCCTGATATTTGGGAAAGTTATGCTTATATAGAGGTTTCAGAATGATGATGTAGTTTTAGAGGTTTTTATGGAGGTTAAAGATTAGAGACAGGACAGGATGAGGGAAACAAAGGGAATTCTTTATGGTTTAAGGATTTAAGGACAGGGCAGGAGGACACAGGTTAAAAATGACAGCACAGGATAAGGTACACAAAAGCAATTCTTTTGGTACAGGTTCAAGATAAGGGGGAAAGTACTTTAGTACACCTTCACATTACAGAATAGGCTACAGGGCTTCACAAAGTATTAGAAAAGCAACCCTTAATATTATTTTTAACACTTAGGGCCCTGTTTTTATCCACGTCACTACCCCCACTTTTGCAATGGTATCTGACAGTAGAAACACATGACAGTATCTAAAGGAGAAGATATTGTTTCATCCTTTGTACTCGTATCCCTGGCATCTAGCACAGTACCTGGAACAGGGTCGGCCCTTACTGAATACTTGCCGATTGATTATTATGTTATATGCCAATTGACTGTTCTTTGGGATGAATGTTCACAAAATTTATCTGTGTATCAGGGATGATTTGGTTCTTATATTCTCCATTAGCACGAGATTATTTGCTTTTTTCCTTTCTCAAATACATGTAAACTAATTTTACTATGTTACTTTAAAATTTTATGTGTTGGCCAAAAGAATCCTTAACATTACCTGAACAGAGAGACAGAACAATTTATTGTTGGCTAAGGACAGCTAGGTGGTTCAGCGGATAGAGTGCTAGACCTAGAGTCGGGGACACCAGAGTTCAAATCTAACCTCTGTGGAAATGGAATGGTTAATGACTTCACTAACCACCTTGATTTGTTTTTACTGCCCAGAGGGGACCAGACTAACCTGCGAATCAGAGTCAGCCAATCTGGAGGCAGACTGAGCATCCCTTGAGTTTGACACACCAGAGATCCTTTGCAGTGTTTGCTTGCTGAACCCAGAATTCCCTCTGCTTTGCCCAGTGACCACAGAACTGACTTAAGCCAGTTCATACTGGCTCTAATCGACAGAACTAGCACAAGCATCCTAGTTCTGGGACCTTGGGGACTTTTCAGTCTGACCGTCTTCCTTGTTCCATGTACCCTGGGGAGTCTCGTGACTTCTGTGAAACAACCCCTTCTTGGGGAAAATCAAACCCTCAGTGGTAGTACCTGATTGGGCTACAACACGGCCATTCCCACCCAGCTTTGCAGGTTTTTTTTTTTTGTTTTTATAATTTGTGCATCCTAACCCCAAAGAGAGCTCAGTTCTGACTGCAGTTCTGCATGCAGTTCTGCATGCATGCCACCAGCTTAAGAGAAATAAAACACTTGTACAACCTAATTCTGTTGTCTTTCTCAGACCAAACTCAGGAGTTGATACCTCAGATACTCACTAGTCTGACCCTGGGCAAATAACCTCTGTTTGCCTTAATTCATTGAGGAAGGAAACAACAAATCACTCCATTCTTTGTCAAGCAAAAAAAAAAAAATACAGGGTCACAGAAGAGTCAGAGTGACTGAGCAACAACAAAGGTGAAGAAAGCTTTGCTGAGAAGACAGAGGTATTACTCATCACTCATCTTCCCCCCCACCCTTTAAATTATGGTAGTCATTGTTTATATTACTCACTACTTCCTAGACACATACTAGCTGTGTGACCCTGGGCAAGTCATTTAATCTCTGTTATGGTTTCCCAAAATGTAAAGTAAGAATAGTAATAGCACTTACCTTATAGTGTTATCATGAAGGTCAAAAACATGATATTTGAAAAGTGCTTAGCACTGTGTCTGGTACATAGCAGGCACTTCAAAATGCTCGTTTCCTTCCTTCTTTTATATTGTTTTCCTGAGTCTACTTCATTCTGCATTTGTTCATATAAGTCTTCTCATGTTTCTCTGAACTGTTCACCTTTTATTATATGAAATGTGTCCTGGTCAGGTTTCAATGCCATTTTAAAGGAATACTTAGATTTTTTTCCCCCTGATCTTTTGATCTATTTAATTGAATAATATTAATAATTTAATATACCTATATTTTACTTAAAACTGAGAAAGTTAATCATCGTTTAGTCCCAGTGTGGTGGAAAAACTATCACATGCACTAATTTGACTTTTCTATCACAATAGTATTCCATTTTATTAAGAGCATCATGGAATTGTAGAACTAGAGTTAGAGGGAACTCACCAGCAATCTTTTCCAGAGTCCTCATTTTATACCAGTTTGTTTAGACATTTCCTGATTGATGGGTGCCCACTAGTTCTTTGTTACCACACACAAAAAAAATACTGCTATGAACATTATGGTTGTTATTTTAATTGTTTTCAGTCCTGCCTGACTCTCTGTGACCTCATTTGGGGTTTTCTTGGCAACGATACTGGAGTGGAATGTGGCTCCAAAAAGCTGTAGCATGAGAGTAACCAATGGACCTCAAACCCATTGGTGAAATAGAGGGGTGTCTACCCCAAACATATGAAGACTCTACTGCCCCACCCCCCTGCTCCCAATGGGCAGATGAGAATAATTTGTTCCTGTGGTTATGAAGGCAGGGAAGCAGGTGCTGAGGAATAGTTGGTCAGACTAAGGTCATGGCAAGGTCATCCACTGCATCCTGAGCCAAGGCCACTTCTCTTGACTTTTGTCTTGTTATTCGACTTTGATGACTCTGGAAGAGAAAGCGAAGCTGATGGCTTTGTGAAACTCTGCCTCACTTAAATGCAATTCACATGCAAATCAAGGTATCACCCCATAATGTCAGTGGTTCTCTTCGAATAACAGTCATTATGAGTAGGTGCAGAGTGCCCATTATGCAATGCCCTACACAGAAGAGGCTGGGAAGCCTTTTGGGAGAAGATGATATGTAATGAAAATGTCTTGGAGAGATCTGAAGCACACATAAACTTTTGGTAGCTGTCTGGTCTGCCAACTATATGGTGGATATAAGCCTCTTTGGTTATAGTGGTAGAACCAGAACCGGAATTTGAGCTGGGGATGAGTTCAAAAGGCCTGCCTTTCCTTTCCTTTTAATTTTACTTCCTTGGCTGACTTCTTCCTGATAGATGACTTCCAGTAGGAGACAAAGCTATAAAAGGAAAGGCTTTTGGCTTTCCCCTGACCCAAGGCTGGAAATGTGGTCTCATGTACTGGTATCCTCTTTTATGGGAAGGAGGAGAGCTCTTCTCAGAACCTTAATATTAGGAGGCCTGGGTCAACCATCTCTTCATTTAACAATGGGCTTCACTCCTCCAGGTGATACCTCCTCTCCTCTTCCCCTTTTTTAGGTGTTGTTTTCTTTGTCTTCCTCCATGGATGCATCCCCCATGGATGTCCTTGAGGGCAGGAACTATCTTTTTACTTTATTTGTATCCCCAGCTTAGCACAGTGCCTGGCACATAGTAGACGCTTAATAAATGTTTATTTTGACTGAACAAATTTTGTAAAATAAAATTTTATGAAACAAAATTTCAGTTTATATGACTGAATGAACACTGGCTTTTGTTCTTTGCCTACCTTTTCATTTGTTCGTTTACTTTATGGAAATGAAGTTGGAGATTGGACATTTGAATTTTGAAAGGTCAGGAGAGCAAGCCATCTGGGAGTAGAGGAGTTCGGGAATCAAATTCTTGCAAAGGTTTTGCAGCTAACCCAGCATTAAGGCCTTGAAGCAACAGCAGAGATGAAGACTCATACTGTAGCTAAATTTGGAGCTGGTGGGACCAATGCTATAGAGACATTGTGCTAAGCCCACTTTCCCCAGAGATCAAGGTGGCATGGTAGAAAGTGTGGTATAGGTAACATAAAGCGTTAAGAGTGTGGCCCTATCTGTTGGGCCTGTACCTGCACCTGTATCTTTGAAATTATATATATAATATAATATAATATAATATAATATAATATAATATAATATAATATAATATAATATAATATAATATATATATATGTTTCTCTTGATGATGGAAGTTTTTCATGCCTGAATTTTTAACAATTTTTTTTGTTTTGTCTTATTTTACTTTATCATTTAAAGCTTTTTATGAGCAACATTTTCTTTCTACTTCTCCAGAACCATCTGTTAAACTGCCACCCCAATTTCTATTAATAATTTAGTTTCATCTAGAAGTATAAACCTTTAATTGTGTGTATTAATCAACCTAGGTTTTACCAGTTGTTTCTAGGGTTTTGTTTGGACCATTGCCATGGACCTTTCTGCTTCTTCCTGTTCAAAATAGAACTGTTCCATGTTTTATAGGGTCTATATATCTTTTATCCCTCTCCAGGAAGTCTGAAAAACTATGAGATGTCTTGCCCCATGTAGCTTTTCCTTTAGTTTCACTTATTTATCATCTTTCAAGCAGACTTACTTTTGTTTCTCTGATAAAAGCCTGATTTCATATTACATATGTGATATATGGAACTAATTCAAATATATAAGAATGAAAGCTATTTGTTCCTCAGTGGAGTAATGTACAAAGGATATATACAGGAAGTAAACAAAGGAAGAAACCTAGGCAACCCACAGGAAAAACAGATCCAAAACACAAATAATTAGTGAAATGAAAATTAAAACCACACCAAGGTTTCACTTTAAAACCCATCAGATTTACAAAAAAGGAAAATATCAGTTGTTGGAGTTGCTGCAGGAAGACAGCCACACTAATACACTTAAAGCTGTGAATTGGTTAAGCCATTATGGAGAGCAATTTGTAATTATACCCTAATAGTTACTAAACTGTGCACATTCTTTAACCCAGGTATACTAATATTAGACCTATACACCAAAAGATCAAAGAAAGAAAAGGAACTATATGTACAAAAAATATTTAGAGGCAGCTCTTTTTGTCTTAGCAAAGAATTGGAGACAATAGAGGTGCCTATTAATTTGTGGTTGGTTGAATAAATTGTTACATAAATTTGTTCTTGTTCAATCACTTTTTTAGCTGTGTCGACTCTTCGTGACCCCATTTGGGGTTTTCTTGGCAAAGATGTTGGAGTGATTTTCCATTTCCTCCTCCAACTCATTTTACAGGTGAGGATACTGAGGCAAACAGAATTAAGTGACTTGCTCATGGTCACACAGCTAATAAGTATCTGAAGCTGTATTTGAACTGAGGACTTTCTGACTTCAGTCCTGGCACTCTATCAGCTGCAATACTTAGCTGCCCATTAAATATTAATTATTGAACTTTAAGAAAAGGAACGGTTTCAGAGAAACCTGGGGAGATCCTATGAACTGATGCATAGTAAGCTGAGCAAAAGCAGAATAATATTTGATATAGTAAGAACACTGTAAAGAAAAACAACTTTGAAAGATTTAAAAACTGATCACTGCAATGACCAACCACAATTCCAAAGACCTGATGAGAAAGCATGATACTTTACCTCCTGACAGAGGAATTAAAGGGCAGAATAAGACATATATTTGTGGACATGGCAAATACGTAGATTTGTTTTACCTGTTCATGCTTATTTGTTGCAAGGATTGTGTTTAAATTTTTTTTTTTTTGGATTGGGAACCCTAGTGAAAATGTTGGCAATAAAATGAAGGAAAGAAAGGAGGGTCATTGACTTAGAAAGAAACACAGACTCTCTTAATTCTACTACTTTCCCTCTTTTAATTATTTCCTGTTTATCCTGTATATGGCTTGCTTGCCTCTACAAATTTGTTTGCTTATTGCCTCCTCCATTAGATTGTGAACTCCCTGAGAGAAGGGATTGTCTTTTACCTCCTTTTGTATACTCAGCTGTTAGCCTGTTAGCTTGACACACAGAGGGTGCTTAATAACAGCTCTGAAAGAAACAAATTGAATTTACTATATTTTTTAAAAAGCAATCTGCACATAACAGAAATGTGCATTTTATTACACCTCTTTTTCTGTTTTACCTTGTATATGGAAATATCTTCCTTTTTTTGGTGGTTGTTAAATTCAGAATAAAAAGTTTTTTTTTAAATCACCGGAATTTAAATGAGAAGGGAAAGTTAACTGAGAAACAAATCCTTCAGTTGTTTCCCCCGATTATATTTTAAACCAACACGGGTCTTTTCAGAATTCTTTCCCCCCTCCCCCCATTTAAACAAGTAATATTCATCACTTATTTTTACTTGAAAATTAGAAAGCCAGTCCTTTTTTTCCCTGGGGGGTGGCCGGGGGTTTACCAAAAGCCCCAGTTTCATAAAGATTATTGCTAGGCAGCTCTAAGCTCTAATGTCCCTTTCAGTTCTAATGTTCTAAGACTCTAATGTTGATTAGAGGAACCCACAGGAGAGGGCCATTTGAAAACCTAGGACCAGGGTTCCTATTACAGCGATGAAACTTTATGGGACCCGTGGCAAATCACTTAACCGAGTCTTAGTTTTCTCATCTGTAAAATAAAGTGGCTGAGTTGTGGTATCCTTAATATACTTTTCCTCTGTATCTGTTACCCCAGGGAAGATTTTTTTGAGTAATTCGGGATACTGGCCACAAGGAGAGGTGGATAACCAGTGCACTCCTTCCCAGTGTCAATGAGCAAATATTAAAGGCCTGCTCTAATCCAAGACTAGCTCACCTCCTTTACAAGGTAAGATTTCCTTCTTATCTAATCCACTTTGTGATTTGTAATCAAGTTCGGTGTCACCAGGGATCACTTCCCTGTACTCAGTAAACTCTAATGGTTCCCTGTTGGTTCCAGGATTAAATACAAAGTGCTGTTTTGGCATTTACAGCCCTTCGTAACTGGCTCCCTTCTATCTTTTCAGACTTCGTACATCTTACTTTCCAAAACACACTCTTTGATGCAGTCGCATTGGCCTCCTGGCTGGTCCATGACACTCCATCTCTTAGCTTCTGGCATTTTCTCTGGATGACCCCGCGCATACCTGGAAGGTCTCCTTCCTCCTCTTTGACCACTGATCTCTCCCACTTCCTTTAAGTCCCAACTAAAAGTCTATCTTTTACTGAAAACCCTCCATTCCCAAACCCCTCTAAATTCCAGTGCCTTCCTTGTTATTATTTATCCTGGTTTGGTTTGTTTGCATTTTGTCCACCCCTGGTAGACTGTATGCTTCTCAAGGGCAGGGCCTGTCTGTTGTCTCTTTTCATATTTCCAGCTCTTAGGACAGTACCTGCCGCCTAGAGGGCGCTTAAGAAATGTTTGCTGATTGATCACTGGTGCTGAGCACGTGGGAACTGACCAAGGCAAGGGGATCAAGGAGTACCCACAATTATACGGCTAACATTATTTAGAAAGCAATTTTTAAGGCTTGCAAAGCGCTTTACAAAGATGGCCCCGTTTGATGGCCAGGAAAGCTGGTATCCCAAATCACTATCTTGGGGCCAGAAGCCTCCCACTTCGGCAAAGCCCGGCTCAAGGAGGAAGCCTAAGGGAGGTTATGGCCCTGCCTCAGTGTCCACTAGGAAACTCAAGGGAACTGGCTAGAGTAGACAAAAGCTACCAAACGTCCCAGCGACCCCCTGCGACTGAGAAGAGGTAGGGCGCCCTCGAGCCTAAGGGGCAGGACACACGCGTGTCTTCGCGGCCGATGAAGGAAGTCTCGCGAGATCCTTAGCAGCCAATTAGGAGCTGAGGAACGGAAGGCGGGGCCGGACGAGGAGAGGGGGTCGCGGGGCTCAGAGCAGAAGGAAGAAACTCGTTCTTGTTCTTCTGTTTCCCCTTACCTTCACTTCGGATTGCGTCCCCTTCTCTCCTCTCGCCATGGCCTATCCTGGATACGGCGGTGGGGTAAGTAGCCAGGGGCATCGCCCAGCAGCCCAGGACCTCCGCCCCCCTCGGGGTGTGGCCGTCCCCAGCGGGCGGTGCCAGCGCGGCTAGGCCCCGCCTCCTGCACCTGCCAGCTGCGGGGCTCCCTGCGGGCTGGGGAGCGCGCGCCTCCTCACCTGGTCCCGGGTGCCGAGACCGTGCCTCCTCCCCCTCCCCTCATCCCGGCCCCGCCCCCTCCCCCCCCCCCCTCCTCCGAGGCCGGGGAGGACGGGGCGGCCCTGGGGAGAACGGGGAGTTCGTGTGTCCCTTTCCCCTTGGTGCGCTCTCCCGGGGAGAAAAAGAGAGGCGGTAATTGTATTGGTTCTTGCTTCACCTAAGTCGGAGATTTGTGAAATTTAGTTTCCTTAAGATGGAGACTTCCTCCGTTTGTACTAGGGCGGAGGAAGAAAACACTGTTCAGGTTCCCGTAAATCTTTACAAGACCCGCCCCACGCTTTTTCTTTTTTTTTTTTTTGGACAGACCTGGTCCCCCTTCCCCCATCAGACTACTTCCTCTTCTTACTGTTCTGTACTTTTGCCCAGACGTGATCCAAAATAAATAACATTGTATCTATGTGTGTATGTATACACACACATACATATATATGATCTATGTTAGCATTCCGTAAGGGAAGGAACTATCTCCCTAACAAAGTTTTTTGGCAAAATAATTTGTCCAGTATGCTTGACACAGCAATTTTGAGTTTGTGGTCGTGGAACTTGTGTCCTGATAAGTTGTTTTTCGTTTTGTTTTGTTTTTAAATAGAAAAGTCGCTAAAATTTGAGGAAGCTTCTGTACTTACCTGTAGCTTCTTAGGGCATCGATTATTCAGCACATTCTTAGATAAACACCGGCAACTAGTTGCCCCAAAAGAAAGGGAAGGCAGTGACTTTTACCTCTCTTTTGCAGGAATAAAAGACTTAATTTCAATGTTATCAGGCACTGTTGTCCTTGAATTGTGGGAAAAGGGCCTCCGTTTTAAATTTTTTGTTTCGAAATTGTTACCACTCTCTAGGGTGCTAGACAGTAACTTCCCTAAATGGTTTGTACTAAGATTTTCGCCGTCGTCTTCAAAACTCTTCATTTAACTGCTTGGAAGACTTTGCTTTTCAAGCAAATGATGCTTCATTCCGGCTATTAAATTTTTCTTGGACTTCTATTCAATATAGTCTTCTCTACTTTTCCATCTCCATAGTCCCAAAGCTAAATTCCTAAGTTGTTCACTATTCCACTGAACCCTATCCTGGATGACCTTCTTTTTATCCGTCAGTTTCTCAAGTCCCTACTTGCTTCAGGAAGCTTTCCTTGATGAATTAAAACACTAGAAATTTCTTATAAGCATGATGAAAGAGTATTTCCCTACCATTTTGGTCTGTCTTAAATATTGTGTTTAGAGCTTTGCTCAACATTTCACCAAATAACCTTGCACACAAAGCCAATTCTGTATATTTTAATTGCTTCTGTCCCATATATATTTTTAATATGTCCAAAATGTATTTGAATTATTTTTTCTTTTGACTGTTTCTTTGAGGGAAAGGTATTCATTTTTCTGTAGCACTATTTGTTTGCTTATTGCCTCCTCCATTAGATTGTGAACTCCCTGAGAGCAGGGATTATCTTTTACCACCTTTTGTATACTCAGCTGTTAACCTAGTGCTTGGCACGCAGTGGGTGCTTAGTAACAGCTTTGAAAGAAACCAATTGAATTTACTGTATTTTTAAAAAAAGCAATCTGCACGTAACAGAGATGTGCATTTTAATACATCTCTTTTTCTGTTTCACCTTGTATATGGAAATACTTTCTGACCCAATGCCTGTGGTTGCTTAATTGCATACTTTCCGAGAGTAATGTATCACAAGGTTCTGTGTTGTGTAAATATTTTAGTCTAATACTAGGATTGAAGCAAGTCATCAAATGAAAGTATTATAGGACTAGGCACAGTCTGATAATTGTAAATGTTTAAAAGGGTTTTTCAGAGCAGAAATGACTTATCAGTATAGATGTAAATACAATTGTATTTTTAATTTTATGAAATGAAACTTTTTGATGAGTTTTTAAAAAATGCATGCCATTTTCTTGCTATTTGTATCAGCTAATTGTGAATATGCCTCTGTATCGCAAAATATATGACTCTCTCCATATACAAGGTAGAAGTAAAACATTTATTTAGACACCAGAGAACCAAGTCCCAAAACCAATGAGTGCAACCCATCCAAGCAGCAACCAAATCCCCAAACCAGTAAGCCCAGTTCATCATAGCAGCAAGGAACTTAAGACACAGTATCACAGCATGGAGCTTCGCCAACCTATTAGCCTCTCCCCTTGCTGGGGCCTTCCCACAAATACTCACAAATCCTAGCTCACTCCTTTTTCCTGTGTTCTTCTCCTCCCCTGGTTCTAACTTGCCCTCAGCATTTCCAGTTCCACTCTTTCAGCAGGCTCCTCCCACCACATGTGACTTAGGCTTCCTGTGACATAAGCAGGTCACATGGGCCTGTTAATGGATTGGAAAAATCTTCAAATTTACATTACTATTATAGCATTGTATATGTTTAAATCTTGAGACACCTGGTTTAATGAGAAAGGGCAAGCACATTTTGACTTAATTTAAAAAAAAATGATACATCTGTTCATAAAAATGCCTTAAAGTGATCATAACTGTGTTAAGCCTTTTAACATGGTAGGTCCAAAAAAAAGCTTTAAATGTACAGGGAATTCTTGTAGTTATTAGGGAATGAACCTGCTATCTTTAATTCTGGAAAGTGGTATATAGTCATTGAACAATTAGAATTGTAATTTTACTTTATCTTATTTTTAATAGTATTTCATTTTTTCACAGTTGTATGTAAAGACAGTTTTTAGCATTCATTTTTATAGGATTTTGAGTTCCAGATTTTTCTCCCTTACTCCTAAAATGGTGTGAGAAACTTGCTCACTCTAAAAAGAACAATACTCGTCATGAACCCAGGAAAGGTCTTATTTATTTATTGCGAATCGGTAGCTCCCCAAAGAAGTATGCTTGCTCAGACAAATGCAATGCTTTTTATGCTGTTCCCAATTCAAATTTTCCCCCTTGTTCTCCATTGGCTACATGTAACCTCCTGAACTGCCCACTTGATGTTCTCTTACTTGATATGTTCCCCCTCAAACATCATCTTAAGCATGCATACAAGCTTTTGACCTTTGACCTGATCAGAAGCCTGGTTCTGCTAGCTCACAGCTCTGATTAGGACCAGTCACATCTGACTTACATCCTGTTATCACTTCTGTTATCACCCCAACAAAACTGGGAGTAGTTTTAATCCTGTGGACACAGAATTCCTTCTTTTGTTTCTCACCATGGTAAGCAGTTTGGTTATATATAGTCAACCTCAGTGTTTGGTCTAAGAAAGACAAACATGATTATGTTGTGTCCATTGTTTTATTTCTCTCATAGCTGGTGAAATGCATGCGTGGCAGCCATTCTGGAACTGGGCATTTTTGGAGTTGGGGTGTACTGTTTTTAAACCCTTCCCACAGGAGCTGATATCATTTCATCTCCTGACAGAGGAAATACCTATTCTTTCAGACTGCTCCAGAGATTTGGGCTATCTAGACAAAAGAATCTGTCCCCACTCAAGCCTAAGCAGAACACAATAGGGCTTCATACCTTAGATTAAATTATTTGCGAGCTCGAGTTGAGGACTGACCGGTATTAGGAGAGTCAATGTAATCTCATCAGCAATGTCCGTCTAAAGGAAAACTTAGGACTTTGGAAAAAGAAACTTATGGACTTATGAAAGAAGAAACTGATCAAGAGGGGAAAAAAACCATGAAAAAAATAAAGTGAAAAAAGTACGCTTTTATCTGCGTTCAGAGTCCATCGGTTCTGTATTTGGGTGTGGATAGCATTTTCCATCATTAGTACTTTCTAATTGTCTTGGATCATTGCGTTGCTGAGAAGAGCTAAGTCATTCATAGTTGATCATCACACAATGTTACTAATACTGTGTACGTTTTCCTGGTTCTGCTTATTTCATTTTGAATCAGTTTGTGCAAGTTTTTCCAGATTTTTCTGAAATCTGCCTCTCATCATTTCTTATTGCACAGTAGTATTCCATTATATTCATATTCCACAGCTTGTTCAGCTATTTCTAGACATCCTCTCAATTTCCAGTATTTTGCCACCACGAAAAGCACTGTTATAAACATTTTGGCACATGTAGGTCTTTTTTCCCTTTTTTGATCTCTTTGGGATGAAGACCTAATAGTGGTATTTATTGCTGAATCAAAGGGTATGCACAGTTTGGTTGCCCTTTGGACATAGTTCCAAATTGCTCTTCAGAACAGTTGGATCAGTTCACAACTCCACCAACAGTTCATTAGTGTCCCACTTTAGAATTGTCATTTTAAAAAGGATTTAATTAACCATTTGATTTGCTACATGCTTCACAAAAGTTAAATGGATGTACTAGAATTTGGTCTCCTGTCCTCATTTCTTTCTGCCACAAAACAAAACCACACAGGTTTTTGTTTGTTAAATGAGCATCAGTTAGCTGCACATACACTAACTCAAAATTATTTGCATCATATTTGCAAATACTAGTCTATATGATTTATGTGGCAAAAATTAACACCTAAGCAGGTATGTTTTGAAATAACTTATGAAGTAATACTGATTTAGTAGTGGAAAATCATTCAGTTTAGAAAAATTTAAATAATTATATATTATTTTTCCTCTAGGTAATTTTAAATATTAATATGTATGTTAAAAATATGGCTCATAGGGATTTTTAAAACAAGTAAACCTAGATACAGTATGGAGTAGTAGATAAAGGGCTGGCTTCAGGAAGACTAAGGTTCATGTCCTACCTCTGATGTTGGTTGTGTATAACCCTGGTAAAGACTTCAACTCTGATTTGCCTCAGGCAACATTCTAAAAGTTGAAGTCTGCACCATCTCTCACTTTAGTTCTCTTTTTATTTTTCACATAGCTGCCATCCTATTTCAGGCCCTCATCACTTTTCACATCCTAGACCATTCCCAATTGGCTTCCTAGCCTCAAACCTCTTCCCGCTTTCACACAGATGCCAAAGTGATTTTCCTTAAGTATAGATCTGAGATCACTTCCTCACTCAGCCTGGTGGCTTCCTATTTCCTATAGGCAGACTCCTCTCTTTGCCTTTTAAAGGCCTTTTAATACTTGTCCTCAACTTGGCTTTCCAGTCTCTTATGTTGATCCTCTTATTGTACTCTATAGTCTATCTAAACTGGTCTTTTTAAAGATCTGGACACATGAAATTCCATCTCTCTGTCTTTGCACTGTCTGTCACCATGACTGGAATGCATTTCATCTTTACCTCTTCTTCATAGAATTTTATTTCCTTCAAGGTTCAGTTCAAGCACATCCTTTTATTAATCAATCATTAAACAAACATAACTGAATGCAAGTCATTGTCCTACGTGCTGGGACACAAATACAAAGAGTAAAATAATTGCTACTCTCATGGAGTCTATATTCTAGTAGAAGAGTTGGCAAGTACATATATAACATATAGGTATATACATATATATATGTATATATATAATAAATATAAAGAGAATAAATGCAAGGCAGTTTAAGACAAAGTAGTTAGGGAGGAAGGACACTGGTAGTTTCAGGGGTCAGGAAAGGCTTTGTGTAGTAGGTGGTGCTTGAACTGTGCTTTGAAGGTTAGGGATTTTGTGAGAACAGGTGAAGAAGGAGCTTCATTCCAGGCATGGGGCATGACTAGTCCAAGGGTACAAGATGTAGCAAGTGGCATGAGGGAGAGTGAGGAGTTGAGCATAACACTGAGGTTATGAATAGGGGAGACAAGAAAAGTGGTGGTGTCTTCAGCAGAAGTAGAGAAGAAGGAGGGGTTTGAAGAGAAAGATAAAGTTCTGTGTTTGAAATGTCTCTGGGACATCCATTTCAGCCAATGAATAGTTGGTGATGAGGAACTGATGCTCGCTTGAGAGACTGGGACTGGATCTGTAGATCAGAATCATCTGCATAGAGATGGTATTTAAACTCATAGGAGCTGATGAAGTCACCAAGAGAGCATAAAGAGAAGTGAAGAGAGCCCAGAATAGAACTTCAGGAAAGTTTTAGTTTGGGGTATGATATGCACAACAGACCAGAAGATAAGGAGGGGTCTGATGGGTAGGATAACCAAGAAAGAGTCTGAGAACCCCAGACAGGAGAGAGTGTTCCAGGAGGAGAGAATAGTTTTAATGCAGCAGATAAAAGTATGAGACTTGAGAAGAAGCTATCGAATTAAGAGAATTTGGTTAACTTTAGAACAGTTTCTTTTGAATGATGAGCAGGTTTGGAGAAGTAGAAGAATGAGTAAGAAAAAATAGAAGCAATGAGTATAGATAGCATTTTCTAGGACTTGGAGAGAGAAGATAGAATTTGAGTCTTTTGCTGCAGAATCATCAGTGCAGGATGCAAGTAGTTTGTTTATCAGATAAAGCAGTGGTATATTATGTTCTGTTCAACAAATATGAAGTGTATACCTGTGTTGGACGCTCTGCTGTGACTGAGGAAGACATATAGGGTTTAGATAAGGAGCTTACAGTCAGGTCTCGTCCAGACAGTTTTAAAGAAACTTTTAAGGCAAGTGATTACCGTGTTCAACAAGTATTTGAATGTAACTGAGACTAGCCTAATTTGTGGGGAAAACCGTGAGCTAGATTTTAGGATATTACTTCCAAAATGATTAAACATAGGTTGTCAGCATTTTGGAAAACTGTTAAGAAAGCTTTGGGTACCTGAATGTTTTTCAGGAATGGTTTGTTGGGTATTTTTGACCTGCAGTGACTAAATACTGCTCTGACAGTAACCTTCTTAACAGTTTTGCTAGTTTTTGACAATGCCTTTGGGCATCCTAAAGATCTAGAAGCACTGAGGTTTAGTGGAAGTTCTTCCAAATACAGCATCATTATTGCAGTCTTAAAACATTATTGTCATAAGCATGCTTTTTGCCAAACTAGTTCTACTAAAGAAGTTGATGACAGAAATATCAAACAGTTTTGGGAAGAATTTAATATTCTCAACACAGATGTCATCAATGTGAAAACCTAGAATGAAGTTTCCTAAAATTGAACAAATAGTGTCAAGGCAAAAGTGGTGACCAGATTGTATTCAGGATTTCAGAGGGTTTTATAATTACCAGTTTCTAGAAGTTGTATCCTTAGGGCTTTATGAATTAGAGAACAATGATTTTAAGGTTATAATTAAAACTCACAATTAGGAATTAACAAACTAAGACCTAATTAAATTGAATAATCAAAATCATGAAGAGGAAGAAGATAAAACAGGAGGAGAAATTGGCTCTGATTATTAACTGTCTTGAAAAGGCTAATAAAAATTTCAAGAAGTGATCCAGTTGTGAAATAAAGATCTAAAATGAGCAAGGGCATTGCTATTGAATCAAAATGCTATAAATAATTTGTATGAGAATAAAAGGCTACTGTTCAGGTATCATTGGATCACTATTTTGCCCTTAACAACTAGGTGCCAAAACCCTGAAGTGACTAAGTAGCTAATTTCCAAAAAGGATTAAAGAAGAGGTTAAAGTTATGAAGTTGCTACTTTATTTCCTCTTGATTCAGTGTCCACTTTTGAATAAGCCAAAATTCAAGTAAGCTATTTAATGTTTTAATACATACTATTTTTCTATAAACTTTAGAATAACACAAGAATAACCATTGAAGTTATAGAAAGATAGTGCTCCTTGTGCTTAAGATCCCACAAAAGTCCTTTAAAATTTGATGTTATTTTATTGCTTGTATTTAATATTTACATATTACCATAATAAAGGTTATATAGTCTCAGTGCTCTCTAAAGACCTATTTTAAAACTTTAATAATTTTAATTTTTGCCACTGTGGAATTTATCTCCCATTTATAACATTGTTCTTAGGAAATTAATTGACCCTGTAACATTTTTACCAAATCAATTAATTATATTAGGCAAGGTGTGCCTATGTTTCCTTTGTAATCTTACTACAAGGGCAGCTAGGTGTCACAGTGGATAGAGGGCTGGCCCTGGAGTCAGGAGGACCTGAGTTCAAATATGGCCTCAGATACTTGACACTTACTAGCTGTGTGACCCTGGGCAAGTCATTTAACCCCTATTGCATCCCCAAGATTCACTTCTTAAAGAGGCCTATTCACTGAATGAGAGTTACCTCACTCAAAGTGAGAACCTGAAAAGACCTCAGGCTGAAAGGGCCAAGGTCTCCTAACGTATCCTGGGCCATCTCTAGTTGTCCTGGTGAATATCAGGCCACTGGACCCAGATGGCTCTGGAGGAGAAAGTGAGGCTGGTGGCCTTGCACAGCCCTCACTCACTCAAACCAAAGTCAAGTGCTAGTTATGTCATCATCTCCCTGATGTCATGGTCCTCTTTGAGAACAAAGGACAAACACACACACACACACACACACACACACACCCCTTAGTATATCTTATTTAATGTTACATATGGAGGGAAGAGTGGATAAAGTTCGCTCATAAATTCCAGGATTTGATGTATAGAGCTTCTGTAATTGATGAACTTAGAAGATAATGGAGAGTATTTTAAACTCAACTGCTATAGGGGTTTTCAGCGGTGCAAATAAACTTCTGCTTTTTCCCTCTTGACCCCCTCTTTTTCCTACACCATTTTACAATTCAGTTTAGTAGGTAATGCAGCTTTTTGAATTCTTTTTTTTCCTTCTTTTACAAGTATGGAGGTTACAGTGGTCAGATGCCTGGAATGCACATGCAAATGGGACAGCCAATGCCAGGAACAGTACCAAATATGCCTCATGGTGGATACTCTGGATACTCAGCATATTCTGGTGGTTATTCAGCAAGTGATCCTATGTGGACTTACTTCACTGCTATTGCTGGACAGGTAAAACACCAAATTCTGTGTGGTAATGTTAGAGTTGGAGAATTGGTATGGCAACATTTGTATTAAAAATAAAACTCTTTATCCTAATCTAAATGTAAATTAATCTTAATTTTATTGGAAATAGTTTCTTTTATGGTTTATAGGTGAGGACATCTGTATCAGTTTTAGGTTTGTGAAATACAATGCCTAAGTTTATTTAAGCTGAATAGAAATATTTTTTCCATTTAAGTGTATAATTTAAAGTAAAAAAGTGACAATGCAGAATATTTCTAGTTGTTGAAAAATCTATTTCTCTAGTGTTAGTATTTTTCTTCCCCTCAATTAAATTTTATTATTTTTTTTCTGATTAATAAGCATTTATTTCCTCTTCCTCTTATTATCCTCCCACTCCCAACTGAAGAATATAAAAAAGTAAAAGAAAATCCACATAACAAATCCATGTAGTCATACAAAACAAATTCCCATATTGGCCATGTCCAAAAAGGTATCTCTTATTCTGCATTTTAAATCCATCCATCACCTCTCTGGCAAGAGGTGAGTAGCATGTTTTAAATTTTTGGTCCCCTGCAGTCCTGGTTTGTCATTGCCTCGATCAGAATTCTAAAGTCTATCAAAGTGGTTTTTCTTTATGATGTTGTTGTCACTGTAGAAATTACTCTGTTGTGCTCACTTCACTGTGCATCATTTCATTATGATCTTCCTGATTTCCTTTGGAACTACCGATTTTATCATTTCTTATGGTGCAGTAATATTCCATTACATTTCATATTCCATAACTTGTTTAGCCATTTCCTAACAGTTGGGCATCCCCTGAGTTTTTTTTTTTTTGCTACTTCAGAAAGCTACTGTGAATATTTTTATATTTATGGATTCTTTTCCTCTTTCTTTGAGGCATATGACTAGGAGTGAGATTATTGGGCTGAAGGGTACAGTTTAGTGACCTTTTGGACGTGATTTCAAATTGCTTTCCAGGATAGCTGAATCAGTTTCCAGCTTCATCAGGCATTAATGTGCCTGTTTTCCCACAGCTTGTCCAACAATTGTCATTTTCTTCATTTGTCATTGTTCCCAATTTGATGGATGTGGTTATTACATAATAATTTTGCAAAATTGTTTTAATTTGCATTGCTTTTATTATTAGTGATTTGGAGCATTTTTTTCATGTGGTTGTTGATAGCTTGATTTCTTTCTTTGACAAGTTCATATCTTTTGACAATCAATTGGGGAATAGCTCGTTCTTATAAATTTGAATCAGTTATGTATGTATCATCTTGGATATTAGACATTTATCAGTGAAACTTGGTGCAGAAATTTACCCCCCCCATCACATATTTCCTTTAAAATTGTAACTACAATATAGAATCATAAGGAGGAAAAAATGTGTCCCTCATTTTTTTTCTCACCTTTTACCTTTGCACTCTAGGAAATCTTTGCACAGGACTCTTTGTAGATTTGTTGTTAATAGCTTCCAGTGATAGGCAGTATGGCTTGGTGAATGGAGGGCAAGCCTTATAATTAAGATGGCCTGGGTTCAAGTCCACTATAGTGTTTGTGTGATTCTGGGCAAGCCATTTAACCTTTCAATGCCTCTGGGAACTCTTTAAGACTATTAAGTTGCAGAACAGTTAGTGCTTTTCACTAACTGGAGATTTTCCTTCCTTTGAATTATCTATGCCAACAAAATCACAGGTCTGTACCTCCCCACCCCCCAAATATTATAAATACTAAGACTCATTTGGATTATAATGTTTTAGAACTTATTTTTGTGCTGCTTTTCTTTTCTATAATTTGAAAGTTAGGAAAATCTTTAAATTGGTGAATGATTTGGAGTTTGGAATTAAAGCACATTTAACCCATCTACTTTTCTTACGTGGGGAGAAAGTTGGTACAAGCAAGAGACTTTTAGGAAAGGGATGTGGGCTTTTGAATTCAGTAATTATTATTTTAAAATCTTGTATTTAAATACATAAATTGTGAATAAATACTCACTAAATTAGATTACAATGTAATTGGACAATGTAATATACAATGTAGTTCTTACAGGATGCTATGAGAGTTTTTCTTATAATACTTTATATATTTTTCTTTTTTCTTTTTTTTTTGGAGGGGGGAAGGCAGGGCAATTGGGGTAAAGTGACTTTCCCAAGGTCACACAGCTAGTAAAGTATCTGAGTCCACATTTGAACTCAGGTCCTGCTGACTCCAGGGCTGGTGCTCTACTCACTGAGCTGCCTAGCTGCCCCTATGTATTTGTATTATGAGGTAAATTGGTAATTTATAGTTTTTTCAGGAACCTACAGCAAGAGTTTAGAGTTGCATTTTTTTTTGTAACTTGACTTTTTGAATGTAGATCACAAATAAGGACTACTATCCTAGTTAGGTTTTATAATCAAAAGTCAACAAGCATTTATTAAATGCTTATAGTGTCTTATTTACTTTGAGACAGGGATTTAAGAGGCCTAGTTTATCAGTGGATAGAGTGTAGGACTGGGAATCAAGAAGACTTATCTTTCTGAGAAAAATTTGACTTCAGACACTTAGCAGCTGTGTGACTTTTGGCAAGTCCCTTAACCCTGTTTGCCTCAGTTCCTCATCTGTAAAATGAGCTGGAGAAAGAAGTGGCAAACCACTCCAATGGCCTTGCTAAGAAAACCCAAATGGTGTCAGGGAGAGTCAGACAGGACTGAAATGACTCAACAACAGCAAATAAAGAAGTAGGGTTTTATGACTCAGATTCAGTATTTTGTATATAAGCCCTCTTAGTAATTTACTGTGAGACTACTGTGAGTCAGTTTACCTCTGTGACTTTAAAAAATTCCCATTATTGCAATAGTAGTAATAATAGTAATACAGTAATATCTTAATGCTTTATATTATTAAAAGTACTTTCACATCCGTTGTTTCATTTCATCCTCCTTCAGTTCATCCTCCCTTTGGAGTAGTTGGTATATATAAACAGTAGCTTAACTATTAGTTTTCTGAATGTGAGATCCTTATCCAGTTACAATACTTGGGATGAACTGAATCATATCAGTATTCACATTTTGTTGTAAATGAAACCAGAAAACAAAAAAAAGTTGGAGTTACAGCAGAATACTTTGGAGTAAGGAAGAATACCTGGGATGAAGTTCCATTTATAGCTGTGAGATCCTGGGAATGTCTTTCATTTAACTTTGTCTGAGCCTCAGTTTCCTTCTTCAGAAGGTGAAGTTAATAAAACTTTAGTATTTACCTCACAGGGCTTCATGAGGCTTATGAGAGATTCCGTATGAACACAAAGCAAACACTAAAAGCACTGTGTAAATGTGCTGTTATTTAAATGGAAGGATGTTTTATAAGGTCTTCTCAAAGAAGAAAATAAAAGAGTAGATTTTATTATGTTTCCAAAAACAACTGGAAATATCATTCAATTCAACAGATATTTATTAAATGATTACTAAGTATGTTCAAGTTATTGTCCTAGGTGCTGTGTTTGCAAAGACAAAATAGTCCTTATTGTCAAAGAGGTACTTATGATAAGCATTTTTAGAAAGATTACTGTGGAGATAAGTGGCAATTATTCTTCAACATCTGTTGCAGAGAATGAAGAAGTAAAGAAAATTCTAGGAATTTCTATGCCAGGTTGTCTTCCATACCTAGAATGCTTTTTTTCTTCACCTCTGTCCCTTGGAAAACCACACTATTTTCTTAACCTTTTTTTTGTTTTTGGAATTTTTTTATTTTAAACTCAACTCATAAAAAAAATTACTATGTGCCCAGCAGATCATAAGAGGGATTCAATATTTTATAAAAGCTTTCATTTCAAGAAAACCTATGTAGTAAATACTACGTATTATTTTCAGAGCTGCTCAGCTTTTTGCTTCTTTGTTGGTTTTCTTTTGTTCTCTGCTGTGCACTTTTTACTTTAATTTTTTCCCCTCTTTTTCCCTACCACCTTAAAGAAGGCTACAATTAAGCATGGATATCTATCTATCTATCTATCTGTCTATCTACATATACATAAATGTCTATAAATATACCCATATATACACTTAGACACTTATATATGTAAGACGATTCTATACATATTTCGTGTCATCTGTTTCTCAGAAGGCAGATCCTTCCTAAGTCCAAGTCTGTGTTTTTCTAAATCAACCAGCTCGTCATTTCCTACACCAAAGCAATATTCCAACCCAGTGACCTCCTGTCTGAGAGATTGTTTATGAAAGTTTTTCCCCCCAGTTTTCTGCCTTCCTTCTATTCTTGGCTACATAGGTTTTATTTATACAAGAAAATTTTAATTTAAAATAATCAAAATTATCATTTTTACATTTCAGCTATGCTTTTACCTTATAGTTTAAGGTCTGATACTACTGAATCTACTTCCTTTACATCTTTTTTCTGATTTCTTTGAAGTTCTTGACCTTTTATTCTTCCAAATGAACTTTGTTATATAAGTAAAATAATTTTTTAGTAATTTAATTGGGATGACATTGAATAAATAGGTTAGGGAAAATTGTCATTTAAAAATTATACTGTCTTTACCCATGAACAATAAATATTTCTTCATTTATTTAGTTCTGAGTTTATTTGTATAAAAGGTGCTTTATATTTCTATTCTTGTTTCTGTGTCCATTTTGGCAGGTATTTTATACTGTCTAGGTATTTTAAATGGTCTAAAACAATATTGATAATATTGTTGACATATGGTATAGTTTCTTTATTTTTCATTTTTGATTAGATCTATTTTAACTTTAATTTTGTCTGAGATAATGATTACTATCCCTGCATTTTTTACATACTAAATTCTACTCCTGCCCTTTATTTTATCTTTTTATGTATCTCTCATTTTTATAATGTTCTCAGAAAGCAACATATTGTTGAATTCAAATTTTTTATCTGCTATCTCTTTTCGTTTTATGGGTAAATCCATCCTATTCAAACTCTAAGCTACAGTTTCTTGTGTATTTTTCTCCTTCCTGTTTTTCCTTACTATTCTTCTCACCCTATTTACCCTATCCTTCCTCACTCCTCTGCTTTACTTCTATCTGCTGCCTTGCCCTCCTATTCCTAAGCTACCCATCCCTCTAAAAGTCCTTCCCTTATACTATCCTCCTACCCTATCTCCTTGCCATCTTATTTCTTTCTGAATTTAGAATACATTTATACTCTTCTAGATATGTATGTTGTTCCCTCTTTAACCCATTCCCTATGAGAGTAAGGTTCCAGCATTACCCACCCTCCCTCCAACTAGCATTCTTCTTTATCACTTTTTCCTTTTATGCCTCATTTGTATGATATAATTACACCTTTTTTATCACTTTCTACATAGTTTTATTATTTTAGATTCACCCCATCAAACTCAGCTCAGTCCATGCCTTTCTTTAAAACCATGCAAATAATGACAGTCGAGTACTGCTAATGTTTTCGTATATATGACGTGAACAATTTGAACTTATTGAGTCCCTTATAATTGGTCTTTAATATTTACCTTATATTTCTCCTGGTTGTTATATGTTGAATTTTCCCTTAAGTTCTGGGGTTTTGTCACACAAACCTGCAAGTCACTGAGTTTGTTAAATGTCCATTTTTTTTTATTCAGAATTTTACTAAACTTTGGGTAAGTTGCCCTTGGTTGTGACTTTAGCTCTTCTGCTCTACAGAATATAATATTCCAAGACCTATGGTCCTTCAACGTAGTAGCTGCCAGGTCTTGTGTTATCCTTATTGTAGTTCCGTGTTATTTAAATTGTTTTTTTTCTTGTTGGCTTCCAATATTTTCTCCTTAACCTGGGAGCTTTGAAACTTGGGTATGATATTCCTGTAAGTTTTCTTCCTGGGATCTCTTTCAGTTGGTGATTTTGTGGATTTTTTTCCATATTTACTTTGCCTTCTTGTTCTAGAACTTGAGGGCAACTTTCCTTGATAATTTCTTGTAATATTGTTACCAAGATTCTTTTTTTATTTTAATTTTTGGGTAGTCTGACTATTTGTGTATTATTTCACCTTGATCTGTTCTCCGGATCACTTGTTTTTCTGATGAGATGTTTCACTTTCTCTTCTATTTTTTCCATTCTTTTGATTTTGTTTTATGATTTCTTGGTGTCTTAGAATGTCATTAGCTTCTCCTTGACCAATTCTAGTTTTCAAGGAATTATTTTCTTCCTTACGTTTTTTATTCTCTATTTTCAGTTGATTGACTTTGTTTTCATAATTTTCTTGGATTGCTCTTTTTTTTTTCTAATTTTTCCTCGATCTCTCTAATTTGATTTTTAAAGTGCTTTTAAAGTTTTTACAAGAACTCTTTTTGTATTTTGGACTATTTGACATTTCTCATTAAAAAAAGAGTGGCCCTTTTAGTTCCATTATCTTCCTCTGAGCATGAACCCAGATCTTCTCTAGCCCCATAGTAACCATCTGTGGTTGGGTTTGGTTCTTTCGCCTGTGCTTACTCATTTTATTTATTTATTTTTTGTTTTATTTTGTATTTAGCAGCTATTAGTGTAATCAAGTTGTAGTCCCAAAGTATGGGGGATGTTGCCTCAAGCCTCAGGTCCCTCTTTTTGTGGAGGAAATTTGGAGAGCTGAAAGTTTTCTGACCTACTCCTCCATCTTCCCAGAATCCTCTCCCTCCTCTATTTTCAAGGCTCAGCTCAAGTTCGCCTTCATTAAAGATACCTTTTTAAAAACTTTCTTATCAGCATGTCCAGAGTAAAGTTTAAGAGGAAAAAGGATTTCCAATAGACATTGAAATACTTCACATGCTTTTACTTGGAGTCAACTTTCCATGAAGCCATGGCATATTACCGAGCCTCTCAAGATACCTCATCATCATCTTCATCATTATCATCATCTATAAACATTTATTTAGCACCTACTATGTGCCTAGTACTGTTCTAAGTGCTGGGGATAAAAAGAGGCCAAAGACAGTGTTGCAACAATTAGGCTAGCAGCTGCTGTGGGGCTGAAAAATGAACCCAAGTGCAACAACATGAACGCTGCAAACCCAGGTTCTTTTGATCCGCTTTACTAAGGAAAGCAACATTAAGGGCTTAACAATCTTACTTTAATCCAGCATAAAAATACCGTTTACTTAGTTCTGGGGAAAAAGCCAGCACCCTCAACTTCAGAGCAAATACAAATAAATTACAAACATCAACAGACAGACCTTGTCTGATTCAAATCTCAATGCATAGTTACCAGAGTTTAACAAAGTTAAAATGTTCGGGTTTACAAGCTGGAGGGCTCTTAACTACAGTTGCCCCCAGTCTCCACATCAGCATACCTTCAAGAGTGAGAGCTTTAAGCAAATAGCTCTGTTTTCTCTTTTTATGCACTGTTTAACTGTCATCAAACATCTGAGTGACTAGAACTTAAGCTCCTTCCTACCGTTGGCTCTGGTCTTAGCAACTCCCCTTAGGACCCTGAGGGTTTCACGCCCATATAGGTTTAGCACCTAACAGATAGGGGTTTGGGCCTGGGACTTAGTACCTAATAAGACTCAATCAAGGACACCCAACTTAATTGATGTTACAGACAGCCCCTCTGCCCAAGGAGTTTACAGTCTAATTAGGGGGGAAATAATAACAGCTAGCATTAATGTAGTGCTTTGAAGTTTGCAAAGCCCTTCATACTTGTTATTTCATTTGGTTTTCATAACAACCCTGAAAAGCCAAGTGGACGAAATGTTTATTAGCTAGGCTATGATCATTGTTAAAATGGCTAGAACGTAAACCTGGTTAATTGCTACTAGAGCATGGAGAAACACTGAGGTTGCACAATTAACAGGGCTCAGAATTAAAGATGGACTTCAGAAGGAAGAGGGTGGGCTGGATTACCTTTGCAGTGCTTTTAATAGCTAATCATAATAATGATAGCTAGCTTTTTAATAGTGCTTTCAAGTTTGCAAAGTGCTTTACATATATCATTCTATACAACAACCTATGAAGTAGGTACTATTATCCTTGCTTCACAGGCAAGGAAACTGAAGCTGAGAAAGGTTGAATGACTTGCCCAGAGTCACACAGCCCGCAATGGCTGACTTCAAATCTGGCATTCAGTCTACTATACCTAGCTTTTAATCTTTTAATAATCCAAAGCTTCTTTTTTTAAAAATTTTATTTGTTTATTATTTAATATATTTAGTTTTCAGCATTGATTTTCACAAGAGTTTGAATTATGAGTTTTCTCCCCATTTCTACCCTCCCTCCCACACCAAGATGGCCTTTTATTCTGGTTGCCCCATTCCCCAGTCAGCCTTCACTTCTGTCGTCCCACTCCCCTCCTATCCCCTTTTCCCTTCCTTTCTTGTAGGGCAAGATAAATTTCTGTGCCCCATTGCCTGTGTATCTTATTTCCTAGTTGCATGCAAAAACTTTTTTTTCTGTTGTTTTTGAACATCTGTTATTAAAACTTTGAGTTCCAAATTCTCTCCCCTCTTCTCTCCCTACCCACCCTCCCTAAGAAGGCAAGCAATTCAGCATAGGCCACATGCGTATCATTATGTAAAACCCTTCCACAATACTCATGTTGTGAAAGACTAACTATAATTTGCTCCTTCCTAACCTATCCCTCTTTATTGAATTTTCTCCCTTGACCCTGTCCCTTTTCAAAAGTGTTTGTTTTTGATTAACACCTCCCCCTATCTGCCCTCCCTTCTATCGTCCCCCCTTTTTATCTTCTTCCTCCTTCTTTCCTGTGGGGTAAGATACCCAATTGAGTGTGTATGGTATTCCCTCCTCAGGTCAGATCTGATGAGAGCAAGATTCACTCATTCCCCCTCACTTGCCCCCTCTTCCCTTCCTACAGAACCGCTTTTTCTTGCCACTTTTATGCAAGATAATTTACCCCATTCTATCTCTCCCTTTCTCCCTCTCTCAATATATTCCTCTCTCATCCGTTAATTTGATTTTATTTTTTTAGATATCATCCCTTCATATTCAACTTACCCTGTGCCCTCTGTCTATACACACACATACACATGTATATACACATACACACACACACACACACATACATACATATTCCCTTCAGCTACCCTAATACTAAGGTCTCATGAATCACACACATCATCTTTCCATGTAGGAATGTAAACAAAACAGTTCAACTTTAGTAAGTCCCTTATGATTTCTCTTTCTTGTTTAGCTTCTCATGTTTCTCTTGATTCTTGTATTTGAAAGTCAAATTTTCTGTTCCGCTCTGGTCTTTTCACTGAGAAAGCTTGGAAGTCCTCTATGTTATTGAAAGTTCATATTTTGCCTTGGATCATGATACTCAGTTTTGCTGGGTAGGTGATTCTTGGTTTTAATCCTAGCTCCATTGACCTCCGGGATATCATATTCCAAGCCCTTCGATCCCTTAATGTAGAAGCTGCTAGGTCTTGTGTTATTCTGATTGTGTTTCCACAATACTCAAATTGTTTCTTTCTGGCTGCTTGCAGTATTTTCTCCTTGATCTGGGAGCTCTGGAATTTGGCAACAACATTCCTAGGAGTTTTCTTTTTGGGATCTTTTTGAGGCAGCGATTGGTGGATTCTTTCAATTTCTATTTTACCCTCTGGCTCTAGAATATCAGGGCAGTTCTCCTTGATAATTTCTTGAAAGATGCTATCTAGGCTCTTTTTGATCATGACTTTCAGGTAGTCCAATAATTTTAAAATTATCTCTCCTGGATCTATTTTCCAGGTCAGTGGTTTTTCCAAGGAGATATTTCACATTGTCTTCCACTTTTTCATTCCTTTGGTTCTGTTTTATAATATCTTGATTTCTCATCAAGTCACTAGCTTCCACTTGCTCCAATCTAATTTTTAAAGTAGTATTTTCTTCAGTGGTCTTTTGGACCTCCTTTTCCATTTGGCTAATTCTGCCTTTCAAGGCATTCTTCTCCTCATTGACTTTTTGGAGCTCTTATGCCATTTGAGTTAGTCTATTTTTTAAGGTGTTGTTTTCTTCAGTATTTTTTTTTCGTATTTTTTTGGGTCTCCTTTAGCAAGTCATTGACTTGTTTTTCATGGTTTTCTCACATCCTTCTCATTTCTCTTCCCAATTTTTCCTCTACTTCTCTAACTTGCTTTTCCAAATCCTTTTTGAGCTCTTCCATGGCCTGAGACCAGTTTATGTTTTTCTTGGAGACTTTTGATGTAGGCTCTTTGACTTTGTTGACTTCTTCTGGCTGTATGTTCTGGTATTCTTTGTCACCAAAGAAAGATTCCATATTCTGAGTCTGAATCAGAGAGCATTTTTGCCGCCTGGCCATGTTCCCAGCCGACTTACTTGTCCCTTGAGTTTTTCGTTGGGGTATGACTGCTTGTAGAGTAGAGAGTACTTTGTTCCAAGCTTGAGGGGATGAGCTTTTCAGAGCTATTTCTATAGAGCCAGCTCTGCCACACCAGCACTCTTCTTCCCCCAAGAACCAGCAACCTGGACCTGACTCAGATCTTAAGCAGGCTCTGCACTTTTGCTCTGATCCACCACTTAATTCCTCCCATCAGGTGGGCCTGGGGCTGGAAGTATCTGCAGCTGTAGTTCTGTAGCTGCACTACCCCCTGCTGCCCCCAGGGTGGTGGCCGAACTGCAAACTCCTTTCACTCTGTCCCCCGCAGCTTTTTTCACTAACCTCCTCTGTTGTCTTTGGTGTTTGTGGGTTGAGAAGTCTGGTAACTGCCACAGCTCACTGATTCAGGGTGCTAGGACCTGATTTGCCCAGCTCCTGGTCTGGTTGGTCCTGCCGCTGCCCATGCTGGGCTCCCCTCCCAGCTCCGTGCACGGTAGACCTCACCCAGCGACCATCCAGGCTGTCCTGGGCTTCAGCCCTGCTTCCATCTGCTATTTTGTGGGTTCTGTGGTTCTAGAATTTGTTCAGAGCCATTTTTTATAGGTTTTTGGAGGGACCTGGTGGGGAGCTTGTGCAAGTCGTTGCTTTCCAGCTGCCGTCTTGGCTCCACCCCCAATCCAAAGCTTCTTGCTGAAATAAAACCCTATATTTTTAATGCTACTTCCTTCTTGTGATGCTGCATGAGTGTGAATCATGAAATACCAAAAACCCTGAAGAATTAAATTGCAGGTTACCCAAGGGACAGTTGTTTGGTGAGCATAAATGGCACGCAGCCTGTTATTACCAGCATAAAATTTCTTTAAACAAATAATGTATACATATACACATACGCATACATACATATGTATATATATATGCATATATGTATGTGTATGTATATACATATGTTTCTGACTTGCACTTGCTGATTATGTGAAATAATTTTCCTTAATTTTCCATCCTCCCCTTCTCTTTCCATTCTTTTAAGATCATGAAGACCTAACAGAACCAGTCCCATGCCATCTGTCTAATTATAGTCCCTCTATGACCTTTGATGATCATAGGTTTTAGGGGACATATATATCATCTGTCAGTATTTGAATATAAGCTGTTTATCCTTGTTTAATCCTTTATGATTATTCATTGATGTTTACCTTTTTATGTTTCTCTTAACTTCTTTGTAATCAGTAATGCTGGGAGTCCTCTGTTTCATTAAAGGTCCATTTTCCTCTCTGCGTGTATAAGCTCTGTGCTCACTTTTGCTGGGTAAGTTATTTAAAAAATATATTTTCCTTGTTTTAATCAGCCAAAATCAACCTTCTCACACTCCCACTCTAACCTTTCTCCTTCTGTACCAGTTGAGAACATAAAAAAACCTCATCTATTATAAATGTATAGTCAATCAAAACAATTTTCCATGTTTGTTAAGTATAAAAAAGTATTTGTTTCGTTTTGAATTCTGAGGCTTTAATCTTTCTATCAGGAAGTGGGTAGCATGTTTCATCATTAGTCCTCTGGAATCATCTTTGGTCATTACATTGATAAAGAGTTCAGCACAGTAATTTTCAGTGGTATTTATATACCATAACTCGTTCATGTATTCTCCATTTTATGGGCACCCCCTCAGATTCTCATTCTTTACTACCTCAAAAAGAACTATAACTTTTTATACATTCCTAGAGTTTATTTTACTTAGGACTAACCTCTGCCTTATTCTACCCACCCTCTAATTCCCCCTCTACCTTCTCACCTTTCCCTCTCATTTCCTTGCTGAGTGAAATATGTTTTTGTACCAACTCTGTTTGTAATTGTGTATGTATCCTATTCCTTCTTTTGATGAGTTTCAGATAAGAGGGATACTCAAGTGTCAGCCACTGTCCCTCTCCCCTCGTCCATGTTTCTATAGATGTCTTCTTATGCACCGTGATTATGTAAGATAATTTTCCCTACATCTCCTCCATACCCCTCACCTGCCAGTGTATTACCTTTCCCTTCTTTCCATTCTTTTCTTAAGATCACCAAGGTAACAGGGCCACTGCCAGACACTATCTAATTGGATTCTCACTGTGACCCTGATGGTGGAGTATCATGGGGACACATGTATTATCCCCCCATATTTGAAAGTGAGCAGTTTATCCTTGTTTAGTGCTTTGTCTTTGTTCTCACGTTTATCTTTTTATGTTTCTTTTTGCTCTTGTATTTGAACTTCAGAGTTTTTTCACCGCTTGTATTTGAACTTCAGTTTCTTCACAGCTCTAGTCTTTTCTTCAACAATGCCTGGAAGTCCTTTGTTTCATTACAAGTCCATTTTTTTCCTCCTCTTGCACTCATTATTCAGTTTTGGTGGGTAAGTTTTTTATTGAATGTAAGCACAAATACTTTACATTATGGAATATCGTACTCCAAGTTCTCCTTTCCTTTATCGTCCAGATAGCTGCTAAATTATGTGTGATCCTAACTGGAACTCTTTAGTACTTGAGTTCTCTCTTTTGGACCACTTGTAATATTTTTTCTTTAACCTGGAAACTTTGATTTTTAGCTATGATGTTCTAGGAGTTTTCATTTTGGGGTTTCTTTCAGGAGGTGCCTACTGAATTGTTTCTGTTTATCACTGTGCCCTCCGGTTTTAAGAGATCTGAGTAGTTTTCTTTTGAGTTTTCTAAAATTATAATGTCTAGGATTTTGTTTTGGTCTTGGCATTCATAATTCTTAAATTTTTTCTCTTCTTTTCCAGGTCAGTTGTTTTTGCTCTGAGATATCTTATAACTTCTGTATTTTCAGTCTTTTGTCTTGTTTTAATATTTCTTGTTGCCTCATTGACTTCTGTTTGGTCCATTCTGATTTCAGGGAGTTTATTATTTGGGCAAGGTTTAACTCTTGTTTCATTTCTTCCAGGAATTCTGGTTGAATTTGTGCCCATGCTCCGTTTTGCTTTGAAGTTTTGCTTGTAGATGTTTTGAAGTCATTCTTTTCTTTTGGGTTTTTGTCATAACCACCCCTTTCACCATAAAAGCTTTTTATGGTGAGATTCTTTTTTATTTGGCATATTTTATGTTTATGCTATGGTGACTATGCACATTTTGGGAATAATGATATTAAATAAATATAGGAAGAATATGATAACTGAGTCTGAAACAGTCTTCCCTGCTGAACAAACACTTGCTTGAGGCATAAATACATGTAAATTTGATAAATTTAACCTTAAATAATTCATGCAAATCAACATATACCAAAGCTTGTTCAGCCATTCCCCAATTGATGGACATCCCCTCAATTTCCAATTCTTGGCCTCTACAAAAAGAGCTGATAAAAATATTTTTGTACAAATGGGACCTTTTCCCTTTTTTTAAATCTCTCTGGGATACAGACCTAGTAGGGTATTGTTGGATCAAAGGCTGTGCACAGTTTGTCTCTTTGGACATAGTACTAAATTCTCTAGAATAATTGAATCAGTTCACAACTCCACCAATAGCACATTAGTGTCCCAGTTTTCCCATATCCCCTCCAACACTTATGATTCTCCTTTTCTGTCATATTGGCTGGTTTGATAAGTGTGAGGTAGTACTTAGAATTGTTTTTTTTTTTTATTTTGGAGCGGGGAAGGCAAGGCGATTGGAGTTAAGTGACTTGCCCAAGGTCACAAGCTAGTAATTGTCACGTGTCTGAGGCCGGATTTGAACTCAGTTCCTCCTGACTCCAGGGCCGGTGCCCCTAGAGTTGTTTTAATTTGCAGTTCTCTAATCAATAGTGATTTAGAGCATTTTTAACATAACTGTAAATTGCTTTGATTTCTTTGTCTGAAAATTGCCTTTTCATATTCTTTGACGATTTCTCAATTGGGGAATGGCTTGTTTTCTTACACATTCGACTCAGTTCTTTATATATTTGAGAAATGAAGCCTTTATCAGAGAACCTTACTGTAAAATTTCTTCCTCAGTTTTCTGCTCCCCAATTTTGGTTGCATTGGTTTTGTTTGTGCAAAACCTTTTAGAGTTAATATAATCAAGATCAATCATTTTAACATTTCCTGCTGCTCTCCATATCTGTGGTCCTAAATTCTTATTTTGTCTATATATCTGACAGGCAGAATTTTTGATGCTCTCCTATTTTGCTTATGGTATCATCCTTTACATCTAAATCATGTACCCCTTTTGACCTTATCTTGTTTGTAAAGGACTTAAAAATACAACCACCATCAGTCCTTAGACTAATAACAGCAACAAAATAAAAATATAATATTGAAGGGTTAAGGGGAGAAAGAAAAGTCTTTTATAGTTTTCCTTAGGTTAATATATACATTGTCAGTTTGGGGTCCTTGTAATTGAACTGATTCTTATATAGGCACATATCATACATGAGTTTAATGGGTACCTTAACATTTACATTCTTGAGGGCAAAGATTTGAAGAAAATTTTGATAATAGAGCTGAGCCAGCATTATATTTATTCAGAGTTTTCTTGTTGATAGTTATCTACCTTAACACCTTCTAGAATTTAGTTATGGTAGCAAAGACTTGCCTGCAACTAATTTCTCTTAACCCTAAACTTAGCATTTATAACCTTTTTTATGACATGGTAGTGACTACCTCTTTGCTAGTATGGTGAAATATATGGAACCCTTCTCAGAATATTTTTAAATACATAAAATACATAGGACTACAAAAGAAACCAATTATATTGAAATACAGTTATTAAAATATTAAAACAGATTCATAGGTGTAGACCCCAGGTTAAGAACCTCTGCCCTATGAAGCATGCTATCCTTAAGTCATTAATCAACCAACAAGGGCAAACATCTTTGACTGTAATAGGCATTATAATGGGTATAAAATCTATAATTTTTCCACCTGGTCAAAATGCATTTTTTTTACTTACTGACGTTCTTATAAAAACCAGATAGGTTACTTAGAAACAGAGATAAGCTCAAGTTTTTTTTTTGTGGTAATATATTGCTTTAAAATTAATTAGATATTTTAATCTTCAACAGTTCTTTCAAAAAGAGATTTTTGGAAAATTCCTACTTAAGACCTATTCATATTATTTCTGGGTTACGAAGAGATAAAGTATGGCTAGGTATGCTACTAAGTAACTTTTTCTAGTTTGAACAAACTCTCCTTCCTCCTTTCTTCTATTTTGACTTTTCTACACTGTCTTAAAAGCAACTAACTCTTTAAATATGCCTTTCTTTTTCATACAAATATTCCCTAATTTATCACTTCTTTCTCCTATTTTGCTAAATAAAAAAAACAGAAACTCTAAAATGAATAACTTGAAAACGTCTCTTGGTTTTTCATCTGACTCATCTCACCTTAATGTAGTGAATATAACTTAATACCTGAATTTTTCCTACTGAGTTTTCCTCTATCCTTTACCCTCCCACTTTGGCAGATAGCTCACAAGAAGTCCAAGATATAAGACTAGCAGAAAGAGTCATCAAACCAGATAGGAATAGAGGAAAATCTTCATCACTAATATCGAACTCTTGCTTCTTGTTTCTTTTTTGTTGTCTTTTTTCACATACTTGTACTGAATTTCAGCTTCTATACTTTACTGGCAAGAGAAACCATCCATAAAAGAAAGTAACCACCACCATTATCATCATTGTAGCTAGCAATTATTTAGCTCTTTAAAGTTTGCAAAGCACTTTACAAATATTATCTTGTTTGATCCTCACAACAATCTGGTGCAATAGGTGCTATTATTATCCCCATTTTACAGATGAAGAAACAGAGACAGACAGAGGTTAAGTGACTTATCTGGGGTCACATAGTTAATATCTGATTCTCAGGTCTTATTGACTCCAGGTCCAGCTCTGTATCCACTTTGCCACCAAAATAAGTGACATAGAATAGCCTTTGTTGTATCAACATTTGTTTGCTTCTGTTTTGTTCTCACAATGAACACACTTAATAGTTAGAATTTATTTAAGATATTTCCTTGAACAGTAGTAAAAATAGAAAGCTAGCAACCTGAAAGCATTTCTTGGTTTTCAGCTAGCTCAACCAACATTAGTCTAGTGAATGTAACAGTTACTCTCTCTTTAAAAGGACTTTGCTCTTATGGAAGTGAATGTGGAAAACTAAAAATAAATAAATTAATAAAAAAATTTTTTAAAAAAGGACTTTGCCAAATAGAAAATATTTAGCTAATTTTAAAGCAATATATTTTCTCTACAAAAAATTTAGCTTTCCATTTCTCTTCTCTCTCCACATTCTCACTTGGGAGTATAGGGGATAGAGTGCTGGACCTGCAATCGGGAACATCTGAGTACAAATAAGGCTTTGCACATTTACTAGCTATGTGATCCTGTAAAGTAACTTAACTGCTGTCTGCCTCAATTTCCTCACATGTAAAATAAAAAGAACAGTACCTACCTTCCAGGGTTGTTGTGAGTCTCAAATGAGGTAATATTTGTAAAGTGCTTTATAAACCCTATAAATGTTGTTGTTATAATCCCGTCCTTTCCAAATTCTAAGGCAGTAGTTCTTCATTGGGGGGTTCCCTAGGAAGATTTCAAGGGAGTCTCTCAAATTGATGTTATTTTCACTAGCCTCTAATTGAAATGTAGAATGTAGAAAATTGAAATTTTCTTGCTTGTAGACTGCCCAATGGGTCTATGGCCAAAAAAAGATAAATACTCTTGCTCTATGGTCTAACCAAACTGGTCTTCTTGTCCGTTACACACTGCACTCATCTCCAGGCTCCAGAGTTTTGTCTTTTGCCTGGGGACCTGCTGTCCTTATACTAGAAATACTCTTACTCCTCACCTCTGCTTTATAGAATTCCTTACTTCTTTCAAGTGGTGCAGTGGATAGTTAGGAAGACTCCTCTTCATGAATTGAAATCCGGACTCAGATTCTTACTAGATGTGTGACCCTGGGCAAATCACTTAATGCTGTTTGTCTCAATTCCTCATCGGTAAAATGAGTTGGAAGAAATAAGTGGCACAGGTGTGCTCCAGTGTTTTTATCAAGAACACCCCAAATGGAGTCATGAAGAGTCAGACACAACTGAAAAATGACTGAACAATAAAAACTTCTTTTGAGACTTAGCTCAAAGACTTACACCTGAAGCCTTTTGTGCTCTTTCCATAACTCCTAGTGCCTCCCCTACCTTGAATTTATTTTGTGTTTATTCTTCATATGCTTATACATGTAAGTGCTGTCTCCTTTGTTAGGGACAGACTTTGGGAGAAGAGACTTTCATTTTTGTCTTTATATCAACCAGGCAGCTAGGTGACATGGTAGAGTGAGTCCTGGTCCTGAAATCAGGAGGGACCTGAGTTCAAATTCAGCCTCAGACACTTATTAACTATGTGACCCTGGGCAAATCACTTAACCTCTGTTTATCTCAGTTTCCTCATCTATAAAATGGGGATGATAATAGTGCCTACCTCCCAGGATTGTTTTGCGGATCAAATGAAATTGTAAAGCGCTTAGCAAGTGCTTGGCTATATAAATGTGAGCTGCTGTTGCTATTATCGTCATGTCATGCCTAACACAATGCCTAGCATATAGTCGACACTGGAACATAGGCTTTAACATAGAATACAAGGAAATATCTGGAAAAGTAGGCTGAAATAAAATTGTAAAGGGATTTTATGCCAAACTTGCATTTTATGCTAGAGGAACTAGGGAGCCGTTGAAGATTTTTTAGTTGTGGAGTAACGTGATCCAACCTGTGGCTTTGGGATATTATTTTGGCAATAATGTAGAATGGATGATAGAGGCAAAGGGACTGGAAATGAGGAGATACCAATTAGTAACTGTTGCAGTAAAGACGCTGGAGGAACTTCTTTCTGTAGAGGGTTTTTCTTGAGTTCACTTCTCCATGCAATGAAGAGAGCCTGAGTCCACTAGAGATGACAAGGACCTGAACTAGTGTGGTGGCTATGTGAGAGCAAAAAAGGGGACCAATACAATAAATGTATAGGTAGAAGAGATAAGACTTGGCAACTGATTAGATATTTGGTGGGAGTAGTTTGGAGAAAGAATGTAGGATGACTTATAGTTGTATACCTAGGGGAATTAGAAAGATAGTATCCTCCTTAGGAATAGGACATTTGTAACAGGGATGGGTTTTAGGTTTAATGAATTCTATTTGGGTGTAATTTAGTTGAAATTCATGTGGGTCTTATAAGTTGAGATATTTAGCAAGCAGTTGATGGGTAGGTAATGTACTCTGTATTTAGACCTATTCTGTATCTGCATTTAGGAGATTTTTTAATCAGGGTGGGGAGAAGTGGTCTTTTATTCCCCCTATGGCCACTCGCCTCCCCTCTAAAAGAAGAATCCCACCAACAGTCTTTTCTAAGATCCAGTAATCAATCACAGAAATCCAGAATGTTCTTAGGACATTGTACCAAGCCACTCTTCTTCATCAAAATGTAACTTTTTTTTTTTTTTTTTAGCAAAAACTACATAGGCATATAGCTATTTATAGAGGTGAGAAAAGGATTTGGATAATATACTACTAATGGTATATTGCAAGTACCAGTGGGTTAGACAGGTAGCAAGTTTTAATTGCTACTACCCCAGGAGAAACCTGTACAACCTTTCTTTACATATTGGTAGTAGCATTTTTCCTTTATGATTTAGTTAAGGTCATTGAGTCACTGCCCAGATGTGAATAGAATCTAGTACTTTTCTATTCCATTGTTTTATAACTTGGTAGTAGGTCTTTTTGTTAGATTGATAGTGTATTTGTTAAGCACTCGCTGTGCTATCACTGGACATACAAATAGAAAATCAGATATCTTGCTTTTGCAAGATAGTCTTTGCCTTCAAGAAGCTTATATTCTAATAGGAAGAAGAAAACACATAAAGGGGAATTGGAAGTAAGGGGTACTCAAGGCGCCAATAGCATGGTTTGTAATGGTGGCCAGGAAGTGATGTGGAAACCTGGTTCTGGGTAAGATGAAGAGATAGCTCACCTATCAGAGCTCAGAGCAATTCTAGGGCAGAGTCCAAATTTTACCAGAAATTAACACAGGTAAAATAAGGAGTCAATTGCTTCACTGTTTACGCAGTTTTCCATATAGTTCTGTCAAGTGTGTGACTCAGATCTCTCACTTGCTTTCCATGTCCAATAAATACCAAGACCTACTGGCTTTACCTTCATGTTCTCTGGCCTGCACACTTTTTCTTCTGTTCTAATTGCCACTATCCTTGTACAGGTTCCTCAACCATCTGGACCATTTTGCTGGTCTCCTAGTCTGTAGTGCCTTCTCATTCAGCTTATACTACAACCAAATACATCTTTTTTTTGTGGACTCATTTGACTGTATTATTCATCTCAAACCCTTTAATGGTTCCATACTACAGGCTTCACCAGTCTGTGGATCCCTTTCCCACTAATAGTCCTTTGTTCATATCAACTATTTCTTACTTTCTCTTTTTCTTCTTTATATTTTTCCCTTTTTCTTCTCTTTGTCACCAGTTAAAAGTCTGCTTATCTCCCAAGATCTACATGTAGTTCAGATTTCCTCAGAATCCTTTCCTAACTGAAAATGATCTCTTTCCTTTGAACATTTATAGTATTGACTATCAGTAGTAGCATTTTATTCAGATACAATTTCTTTTTTTGTGTGTCTGTGTTGTTTCCTTCAAGTAAATTTTAAGTTTTTTAAAGTTGAATTTCCCACAGTGACTAACACATTGTGTGTACAGAGTAACTTTTGCTATTGTTATAAATTGTAGCAATCAAAATGTAGAAAAATTGGCTTGTCAGGATCTTTAAAAAATGTTAAGGTAAATAGACCATAATTTGGAAAATAGGGCTTGTGAGGACAAAAGTAAGCATTCTTTTTGGAATAGAAAAGATTGGCAATTCTTTTCAACTGCTATTGTAACTAGAACTGTTCACTTTAACAAAACTGAATGGAATTAGAGGCAAAAGTAGTATTATGATCAACCTTCAGCTATGAGAGTGTTACAGCAGATAATCCAGAATCTTGTATATTGGCTTTGAAATGGTAGACCTTATTGCTTCCTCTCCCCCACTCCCCCGAAGGAGAGTCATTATCCTGTTTGTCTTTTGTCTAATGTAATTTTTAACATCAGGCTTAGTTTTTCAGCGCAAATAGCAAGTAGTCATAGGGGGAGGCAGGCCGAAAGAAGGTATTGTGACACATGAAAGCCAACCTGACAAAAAAAGGATTAAGAATTACCACAGATAATTTTGCCCAGTATGTATATCTCCCTCTCTGGATCACAGGGTGTCTGTAATTACAGTAAATTACTAATCCTGTTTTCTAAAAATAAAGTCTTGGGTAATATAAAGCTATAATATGCATGCATCTTGGCCATAGTTTTTAAAATGAGCTATTGAAAATAAATGGGAAGTTGTACTAATATTTTATACACTGCATGTACAATTTTGCACAGCATAGTGTCAGAAGTGTCTGTAGCACCACCTCCCCTGCCCCCCCCAAAAAAAACAAAACAAAAAACACAACTGGATTCTTTGTGCATGAGTCTCTCCACCCAGAAAGCTGAGGTTTAAGCAGCGCTTATTCTTTCAGTAAGAGGTACTACTATCCTTGTTACAAATATTATATTCATGTGCTATTCCATACGTGGTTCACGAATACTGTCATGTCTGTTTTTACCATCTAGGTATAACCTGATTATCATCTGTTTAAGAACTAGGCTTCTCATACCCAAGGGACAGAGGTTCATAGAAATCAAGGTTTCATCTTACTAAGAATGATAGCATTCTCCCTCCTCCTCCCCTTTTCTTTGGAGCTTTCTACTTCTCTACCAGGATAGACAATAACTCAGTTGTCCATCTTGACTTTAGATTTTCTTGGTAGGAAATAAGATATATTTGTAACAAGAGTTTCAAAGCCTTGTTCATTTTTGTCTTACCACACGTCCCAGATTTTGTTTTGGAAAACTATTATGCCTGTGCCTCTGATTAACTTTGTAATACTTCTGGACCTCTTTAAAGGAATGGTGAGGCTTTCTTTGGTGAAAGATCAATTATAATATTGAAAAACAAGCTTAATTTTTCTGGAATTGCCAGGTCAACTTCATTTGGTTTCCATATGACTTAGGAGGTAGTGGAGTTTTTTATATATGTTATATAAATTGAACCTACCTAAGAAACAAGGTCCATAGTTATAGAAGTATAACTATAAAACCAATAAAGTATACTTTACTTTTTTCTTTGGTAATAAATCTGAGAAGCATGAGATAATAAATTTGTGACAATCAGATATACTTAATGGATGAACATCTTTGAAAGAAAGGAATAGACTATATAATATACTTTCTTATTTTCATAGTATTAATTCAAACTGATGCTAGAGGAGCATATATTTTTCCATTTTGCTTCCTAGTTTTCGCTTGTAAGTTATATTTTCCAAAAGTTGTCTCTGTGTGTGTGTGTGTGTGTGTGTTTGTGTGTGTGTGTAGAATTAACATGTAGCAGAATTTTCTAACAAAATTATTCAGGTAAAGCATTGTGAACCTCTGTTGGTTGAATCTATAATCTGAAAGACAAGTGTGCTTTTTTGTTTTTAACTTTGGTCTTTTTAAAATTACTTTATTTTTTTCTTAATAAATGATAAATAAGATCTGACATAGTCTCTTCTGTAACTTTTATTGCCAACTTGTATTCTTTACATTCATCAAACTCATTCCAATTATATATGATGATCTTACATTTATAGGATAAAATAAATTAACTGGCACATTTAGCCTGTTTTAAGAGTTCACTTTTTGAAAAAACATTCCCATACTCAGGAAGAGTGTTTCTTGACTCAGCAAGGTTTTATTTTGAGTTACTTTGTATTTTACGTAAATCATGGAAGTTGTACAATAAAGATCTTCATTATGGATAAAATTGTTCAATAAAGATCTTTATTATCGGTGAGGTGATAACACTTAAATTGCTAAAGACCTGATGAAAAATATGATGAACAATTTCCTGATTTTTATAGCATTTAATTCTCAACTATGATAATATCATAGTAAATTTAGTTTTTTGTAGGGGGAATACATACTCACTCCTGATGTACGAGGCACATTACCACAGTCTGTCATCTACCATGTAGCAAAGCAGACCAGTGGGGTGATGGAAGCGCTGGCCTTGACTTGCAGAGAACTGAGCAGGTAGAAATTTGACACACAGAGTTTATTGAATTTTTCTTTTCTTGCTTTTTTATTTGGTGGGGGGAGGGCAAGTACTGAAATTGTGTTCTTGAGTTTTCATTCCACCCTCAATGGAACTGGTCAACAAAAGACTCAGAAATGCAATACTATTCTCCAACTCAAAATAAGTTTAATTTTGTTTCTTACTTTTGGGTATTTATTAAACTCATAACCTTTTAAGTTCTCTTCCTTTTAAAAAACAGTCTTACACTATATATACCTTTCTAGGTTTCTTCTGTATTCTTGTGAACATAAAAGTGCTTATAGATACTTCTTCTATGAGCTGAAGGTTTTTTCCTCCTCACTATTTTCCTTAGCTTTAGTTGAAGGTAATAGAATAAGTTTGAGCCCAACTTGTGATTCATACCTCTTGATCACTCCAGATTCATTTTCCTTCATTTTTGCCATTGTAATAATTCAGATTTTAGAAAGTTAAATTCTTCCTTTCTAAAAACTTAGAACTGAATCTATTTTGTTTGCTTGTACTGTTCATAGGCTAATATAGAAAGAAAACCAAAGGAAGGCTGGAAGGCTATGATGAAGCTTAAAAAGTTCTTGTTAGCTTAATCCTTTCACTAGAGAAATGTTCCCATTCTTTCCCAAAGAACATAGTCGTTGGTCTCTTATACCCGTCTTCCCTCTTTACTTTGCAGTTAACAGGAAAACTAAAAGAAAAAAAAGGGTAGAAATGGGATTTTTACCCTTCTTCCCCTCCCCACTCTTGGAGTAATTAAAAAAAAAAACAACCCAATGGCTTTACAATTTTTTCTCTCTTCAGAAAGGAAAAAAAAATACTACAGTAGTTAAAGTTTATTACTAAGGTATTAAGTGATTTTTACTATATTAGACTGCATTGGATTTGTTGTCATTGCTGTTGATGATGCCAGTTCAGGTTGCCTTAGAAGTGTGCCCAAGGTTTTTAAAAGGGGGCTTTCAGTATAATTATGTTATGAAACTATTGCCCTGTGGCCCATATTAGAGATATAACTGTTTCTTCTGTCTAAAATAGAGTATATTACAAATTCTTTCTTTAGCCAATTACTGTCATTTTGAGGGAAAACTTTGCATTCTAACAATGTTAGTGTGGTCAATCTAAAAGTTTGGTTTTTATATTTATGGTATTCAAAATTTTATAGTTAATAGCAGATTAAAAGTACTGTGGGAACTAAGATCTTTCATGGAATCTCTGAACAGGGAATACCTGTATATGTAGTCCTTTGGGACTTTTCACGACATTTTCCTTTTCCTGCTTGGTCCATTTGAATTTGTGTTTGGGGTTCATTTGCCAGAGACAAAATTATAATATATTTACATTTTAAGTATTTACAGTAGTTCTAAGTATCAGATTTCCTGAAGGCTATTTAGTGGTCTTATCTGATTTAGATACTTGGATCCCTTGGGATGTGTATCTTTCAGATTTTCTATCTTGTCCTGCTCTCATATCTTCTATTTCTGCTGTAGCATTTGATGTAATCGTGTGTAATACTCCTTTGCATAGTTTTTATTTGAATTAATTCCATGTTTTTATGTCCTAAAAATAGGATTGCAGGAGTAGAATGAAGCAGTACAAGATTAAAGCATGGCTGAGGTTTTTATCATATGTTGATATTAGCTCCTTTCCTGATTTTGGTTTCCTATTTTTATTGTTAGTTTCTTTGCCATACAAAACTGCTTAGTTTCTGGTTGAGCATGTGTTAGGTAATAACTTGAAGAACAGCAGCAAAACTACAGGGGAGCCCTGAAATTTTAACAAGGGAATGGCAAGTAAAAGTAAAATTTTTTCTTTGATTTCTTTTTTATATAGAAAAAAATCCCAAAAAACCAAGAACTTGAGTTATGAGGTACTTGAGATTTTTCAGGATAAATTATTTAATAATTTTTTTCCATCTGCTGTGTAAATGAATGTATTGTCAATGCCACAAAATATAACTATATTATAAGGCGGTCTGCCAGTGTTGTCCAGATCAATGTAGAAAATTTTATTTAAAAAATATTATTGTAACACTAGCATAGAATTATATTGTTATTAGAAAAAACAGTTTATGAAGGTTCCATAAAAATCTTTTATTTCCATAATCATTTTTCTATTGTATATGAAGAAAAGTGTTGAAAATTATATAAAAGCATGCTGATTTTATTGATTATAGTACCAAATTGATATTTTTTTGTATTCCTCTCTGAATATGAACCATAAACTTATTCTGCAGGATGGTGAAGTGGATGCTGAAGAGCTTCAGAGATGTTTAACACAGTCTGGGATTAGTGGAACCTATTCTCGTAAGAGCTACATTTTTGCCTTTGAAATAGAAAATTAATTCACTTTAAGACTTATTTGGCCCTTCATTCATGTTTTGCTTAATATGCTGTATATACTTCTAGGGTCCCATACTAAAAATCATAAATAAATTTATCACTTATGTTAATAGAAATTTTATTTTTTTGCCTTATATTTTTCAGATTACTAAACACTCTGTAATTTTGAGCTGCGTTAGCCTAGCAGAGCATTATTTAGTCTGCTGAAAGACAATCTTAATGTAGTTTCCAGAAATTTCTGACTTATACCCAGAAATGAGAATCTTACTTAAAGTAACAGGACCCTACAGACTCTTCCACTCAAGAGTTAACTGCCTTTGTGATTTGCATAAACCATCCAATCACCTATCCCAAAGTGGAATGCAGTGCCCAAGGAGGTAATGGTTTGCCCCTCGCTAGAGGTCTTCAAGCAAACCATGGGTTATCACTTGTCAATTAAATTGTAGTGGGGATTCTTTTTTTTTTCAGGTATTGGTTGGATGGCCCCAAGATCTTCATGGCATATTTGTTTTATTTTAAGAATCCTTATATTCATGGCTTATTTCTCTTACTTTCAGAATCCTTACATGCCTTTGAGTCTCAGTTTGAGTGCTCCATCTTTAGTGAAGATCTTGATTGCTTCCCCCTTGTCCAGCTCTTCCCCCCTTTCCCTACCAAGATTGTTAGTGTTCTCTGCCTCCTACAGCTGGCTTATATTTTCTTAGCTGTGTTATTCTTATATTCCTTAAGTAGAGTGCAAGGACTTGACATCAAGGACTGTTTCATTTAATCTTTATATTTTTAACAATCTAAAGTAGTGCCATGCTCCTAGTATGTGCCTAATGTTTGTTGAATAAACAAAGATCACTTTTAACTTGAAGTATATATTAAAATTTATATTCAGAGCATTTACAGTCTTTACTTCATCTCTCTTAAAACAAATTTCAGAAGATAATAATAGAGCACAAACACAATATTTTCACAGTAGTTCTGTTAAGGGAAATATTAAACTGTTAAAATTAGCAACCAGTACTCAAGTTAGTATTTGTGATATATAAATAATTGAAAAATTAAAATGGATCATATCCAACCAGCCTAAATGGATAATTTTAAAAGTGAGAGTTTTAGTATCTCATTAGGAATCTTTATAATTAAATAAAAGTTCTACTTTTATATTTTTGATTCTTGATTTTTAAAAATATATGCTTAGCATAAGAATTAGTTATCAAAAATGTCAACAGTGATCTCGAGCAGTCTCCATTTCAATTTTTCATTATGTTTTTCAGCATTCAGCTTGGAGACCTGCAGAATTATGATCTCTATGTTGGATGTATCCTTAAATAAGAAAATGTTTTGAATTGAAAATTGAATAACTTAGAGTAATTCCATTTTGAATATCACTTTAAGCCAATTAGTAGTTTAAAACTGTTATGGGAAACTAGTGTTTAAAAATATTTCGTAACACCTTTTTTGAGTGCCAACCTTTCTGAGTTTTGCATAGAAATTATGCAGAATTTGGCTATGACTACTGAACTCTTGTAGAGTTGAAATACTATGTGTTTTTCTCTTCATTGATTTAGAATTTTGCATTTAATGAATTCTTCCTGACAGTTATTTTTGTTAAGAAAATAATATCAGAGGGATTTCACAGGAAAAATGGGGTTTAATGAATTCAAGGAACTTTGGGCAGTTCTTAATGCCTGGAAGCATAACTTTATGATGATTGACCAGGACCGAAGTGGGACGGTTGAGCTTCATGAACTGAGTCAAGTCATTGCAGCTATGGGTAAGAAACCATGGAAACGTGAGCATTTTAACTAGATGGCTGCCCTTTTCTTAATAAATGGAATTCATTTCAGCATTAGGCTGTTGTACTTTAAAGTATAGGGGGTTTATTTTGCCTCAAAGGTTACTCATTTCTGCTTTTGATTCCCAAGTTGCAGATGTAGGTTGAACACTTTTGGCAAAATTATTTACCTGTGATTACTACATTCTGATAATACATATTCATGGTGGTTAAAAATGTTTACAAAAGAAATTTACAAAAGAGTTGTGCTTGCTGTTGCATCTATATTTTTGTCAGGTTGCATTTAAATACTGTTATATTCTTTAATCCATTAAAACCTCACTTAATTATACTAAATTTAAAGTAAGAAGTTTCAGTTTTAAGGACTTCAAGGTCAATGGCTGTCTGTTCTACTTAATTGTTTGCAGTGTATTCTGTGGTGTTCCTACACACAGTCATTTAAGTGCTTATAAAGTACAAAAGGACAAACTCCATAATATTTTCAAAGAGATTCAGCTCAATAAACATTTGAAAATTACAACTATAATAACTAAGGGTCTTTTTCTGTCTGCTTCAATGAAAAGGCACATGGATTACTATTTTTCATTAACTTGCTTTAATCTGACTTAAAAGTGCATTACATTTTAAATAAGGAAAACTCTTAAGTCTTTTTTACACTGATAATTTGTTTATGAAACCCCTTAGTAGATGGAGGTAGCTTTCAGAAGTAAACTTTAGTTGAGCTCAAGCTGACCTTTGACAAGTCCAATCCAGTGGTAATAAAATTTAACTGTAAGTATAGGAAAGCTGATTTTTTAAATGATTACCAACAATTTGAATTAGAAATTTTATCAGCAGATAAGTATTTCTCATTCATACATAAACATGTATTTTCTTTGGTACATGAAGCTTAAATCCTTTTTATGATGTATCTAGAGTTAAAAAAACCGAAAACAAATGAAGCCTGGTTCTTGTTAAACAATTAATGTACTTTCCAAATGAGGCAATCATCCAGTCTATTCAAATGGATTCTTATAGAACATAAGGTAATTTTATTTTTAAATTAAACAGATTTAGCTGTATTAATGGAGCACATTTACTTTGTTGAGAGTAGTATAGGAATTTTATTTTAAAGCAGTGGTCTTCGTCAGAATTTTCCTGAATAACCACATCTTAGCTACTACTTATAAAACTGGGAGAAGCCCAAAATATGTTACACATATTTTTTACATTCTCATTAGTTAATAGCTAACACTTCTTAGTTCAAGCTTTTTTCTTTATTTTGACAATTGTTTAACTTAGATTTTATTTCATTGTCATTTGTTAACTATTTTTTTACCTTTGTAGTTTTCTTACCCAGTTGTCCCAAGTCTTCTGTATCAGAAATGTATGATGGCAGTGAGAATATGACAAAATACTGGAACAAATGTGAAAATTCAGTAGCTAAGGGTGGAAGAGAGCAGTGAAGAGACTCAGTGAATGGGAGCTTAGGGTATGGGGAAATAAAAGTGCTTAGCTACCTTTCTTCCCGGGGAGCAGTGGTGATTCCCTGGCTTCCCAGAGCTGTACTAAGTGATGCCAAGTCACATATTTCCAAGGCAATTCTTTTAATATTTGAGGAGAATTAGAGAACAGGAAACTTTGCAGCGATATTAGCAAAAATGTAATTACAGTATTTTGAAATGAAGGTGAAGCTCTAGTAGGTGTTTATTTTTGACTAGAGGTGGGGGAGACAGAATCATTTATGTAAAAGTATAGACGTAGGAGAAGTCAAATAAAGTGATCTGATAAATTAAAGGAAAAAGTATCACTTCTAGTTAGTGGAGGTGGATCATCAAGTCATTACTGAGAAAATTACTATTAAGTTGAACCTCAAAGTACAACAAAGGATTTCAGTAAGCATAAATGGGAAGGATGTCTGTCCAAGGTATGAGAGGCCTGGCATGGAGGTAGAAGATGTCTGGGATGGGATTTGGGGAAGAGCCAAGTTCCCCAGTTTTGTTGGAAAGAAGATGGATATTACTTTAAGGGTAGAGTCAGATAAGGGAGGGTCTTAAAAACCAGGGTAAGGAGTTGTCTTAATGTTTACTCACGAAGAAATGAAGAACCAATACAAATATTGGTGAGCAGGGAAGTGATATTATTAAATCTTTATTAGGAAGATTACATGGGCAATGTGCTGTTAAAGGTGAATTGGAAGGGGGAGAGTTTGGAGCAGAGTTCTTAACCTTTTTTGTGTTGTAAACCTCTGAGGGTCTGGTAAAACCTAAGGACCTCTTTTCTGAATAATTTTTTTTTTTGCTCTTTGGCGGGGCAGTTGGGGTTAAGTGACTTGCTCAAGGTCACACAGCTAGTACATATGTCAAGTGTCTGAGGCCAGATTTGAACTCAGGTCCTCCTGACTCCAGGGCCGGTGCTTTACTCACTGCGCCACTTAGCTGCCCCCAGAATAATATTTTTAAAAGAATAAAATAAAAAGATTTGGTTCACAAAGGAAGACATTTCTGTTGTAATAAGTCAGCACAGCACAGCATTTTTTTTAAGTTAATGATCTCCTGGTTAAAAACATAGATGAGACTTAGCAACAGATTGCATATAGGAGATAAGGGGTGGGGGAAGGGAGAAGGTTGACTCCAAAGTTAGGTGCATGGGCACATGACTGGGAGAAAGGTCAGCTATCAATAGAAGTAGCTTTTATAGTACTGACTATGGTATAGCTTTCAGTAGAATTGATTTAGAAATATGCAAGGTGTATATACAAAATGTCCCCTTTGGAACACTCATTCTGGAAGATGTGATGCAAAGGCAGGAGGCATAGTAAATAGGGACCTTTATAACAGAGCAAATCTGCAGAGAGAAGAGCTGGACTCAAGTCCTACTTCTTACATGTATAGGTCATGACCCTGGATTAGTCACTTAGCTAGGCAGCTCCCCAAGACAAATTACAAATCAGTTACTGATCTGCATCCATAGTGGGAATTTCTTCCCTGGGAATTCTCTATGTGGATGAAATGACATTTGGATTTTTTAAACACCAGGAACGTTCTTAGGGTCCAGAAGTTTTTAGGTCATTATTTTATCTCTTTCTTGTTTAGGTTATAGATTAAGTCCTCAGACGTTAACTGCCATCGTAAAGCGTTATAGCAAGAATGGCAGAATCTTCTTTGATGATTATGTTGCTTGCTGTGTGAAGCTCAGAGCATTGACAGGTATTGATTTAAAAAATTATATTTCTTCTGTCTGCTTAAAAATGTTGTTCAGACTTTTCTTGTGCTTAAATACTTGCTAACAGAATAAATAATATCTTCAGTTTTTAAGCACTTCTTTCCTGTATAATTTTGATATTTTTTTCGTATTTTGCTAAAGTTTTAGGGCTATTTTTAAAATGCTAAAATGTTAAAACATTTTAGGACTTTTAAAAATGCTAAAATGTTCAAACTTTAATCATGAAAGGTTTATTGATGTCTCTAAAAATTCTAAAGGTCCTTTTTAATTCCATGTATAACTATTACCTTTTAAGAACTGTACCAGATATTTTAAAAATATAAATTTTACTAAAATAAATATAAAAATTTATAATTTCTGTTTGAAGATTTCTTTAGGAGAAGAGACAGCATGCAACAAGGTTTCGTGAACTTTGTATATGATGATGTGAGTACCATGTTTAACATTTAATATCATTCTGTATCATATTCTAGCTTTCTTGACAAATGTCCAAAATGATTAGGGGCCCTTGGTACCTTTAATATGGTGTGTGTGTGTGTGTGTGTGTGTATAAAATTGTCTTATCCTCTCATAAGTTGCACAAAACCTAAAACTTTAAAATAAAAATTAACTTTTAACATACTTCCTTGATTTCTGAACATTTTATTTTTGAGTAGCCTGTGTTTTCTAAGTGTTTGCAAGAGAATATGATATCATAATTTCTATGAGTGACATCATGGTTTGGTGGATAGATAAACTTGGCCTTGGAGTCAGGAAGATCTGGGTTAAAGTATGGCTTGTGACAGATATTAGTTATGTGTCCTGGGCAATGACTGTCTGTATGCTTTTAAAGTATGCTCTCTGACTTTAAGTTAGGGAGCAATATGCATTTGCATTTGTAGTTTCTTATTATCAATGAAATCACAGGTCTGGTCCAGATTCTGTTCTTTTCTTTTATTAAGTAAGAAATTGACTCAAAGTTGGTTTCCTTCTAGGAGAAAAAAAATCAGAAGACTTCAAATCTTGGTGTTAATAATCTTATTATTCCTATTATTAACCTCATTTTTGAAGCTGCATACACACACACATGCACACACACACACAAGTGGCATGTGCCTTTCTTGTGTTTTAATATTTAGGGTATTTTTGTTTGTACTGGTATGATTTATATTTATCAGTAGCTAAATACACCTCAGAAAAGCTTTAAAGAGTATATTTTCTAACATACAATTGTACTTTTATTATCTGAGGAGTAACTCACTGTCTGGTAGCTATTAACCTTGTTGAAATATAGAATTGATAGAGCTGTTTTTTTGTCGAGAACATAACATAATAATAATATATTAGTTATACGTACTTTTGTCAACCTGGGGTTTTATTGGAAACTGGTCTGAATGGCCAAGCCTTTGAGATTTGCAAAGGGGGAAATTATGAAAGTACTTTTGTGGGAATGTAGTCAGATAATTTAATAAAAATCAGAATACAAAACCCTCACAAAATAACACTAGGAATTTTGACATTTTGACAGGAATTGAGGGTTGCAGTTATTCTTGTACCTTTATTTTCTTTATGCTAAGACAGCTCATGGTAAAATAATTTTTTAAAATAATCATCTTTGAGTATTCTTTTCTTTTTGTCAACTGGTAACTTTGTTTTTTGCTTTAGTTTTTGCAGGGCACTATGGCCATATGAATCCCCAACTGATAAAGAATATTGGGGGAGAGAATCCTGTGAATTCTCCTGCTCAGAAAGAATTATAACTGAATTTGTTGTGAACTTAAGCTCTTCTGGACTTCTCTTTGTTCCTGCCTGTTATCTGTATAATTGTTTTAATCTTAATGTACAGTTCAGAGCAATAAACATGGTTTTGTTTACAGTGTCATAATTTGAAAAGCATTACTGCATATTTTTCATCTACATAATGTAAAATAATGTTACGATTAATAAAAAAGTAAATACCAAGCATGAGACTGATCTTTTTTACCTTTACAGTCTTGGGTGATTTTTATAATATATTTAACCAGAATGATAAATTGAAGAATGTTTAGGTAAAAAATCTAAAACTTGAAAATAAATTTTTTCCTATAGTTTATAAACATTATCTATAAACATCAGGAAATTAATGAGAAGGAATGGGGTTCTTGTACCCATGTTTGTTGTTCATGTAATTAGGAAGCAAAAACCTAATCATACCTAAAGGGGAGAAACAGAAGTAATAAGTCTGATGATCAGTTGCCTGAGAAAGATTTTCTTTGCTATTTCATTTGTTTATTTTAGTGACAAGCTAGAAGTCAGTTTTATTTGACCTCCTCACTTTTCATTAGTGAAAGTAAAACCCGAAAGCATGAAGTTAAGAGAATATAGCTTCCATCCCAGTATCCGTTATGAAGGTACTTTGAATGGAAATGTCAGTATTTATTATTTACTGTAAGTAAATAGTGCCAAAATAGTGGTTGAAAATTTAAAAGAAATCAGCCAACCAAGTTGTTTTGTTTAAATGGTGTTTTTAAAAAACAACTTTGACTTTTTTGATTGAACTGTTTTGATACCAGTCCAGCAACAAATATCAGTGTTCTAGGCACTATAAGAACTTAGAACTTCACTTAGAACTCCATATTATTATCATGTTGCAATAACTGAATAATTGACTCCTTTTGGCCTAACATTAGTAGATAAATTAATTGTGGGGAGATGTTTTATTTAGTCTGGTGTGGTGATGAAAACAAAGAGCTAGGAGTCAAGAGACCTGGATTCTAGGCCCATCACTACCATTAGCTAGTCACAACTTCAGTGAGAGCAGTTTCCTTATTTGTAAACTGAAGGGGTTGAACTGTAATACCTCTATGGTTCCATTTATCTCTAAGCTTCTAGTCCTTTTATTTCATAGACATTTCCAATTTTATTTTAAACATTTCAAAGAACTTGAAAATAGAAAAAGACTTAAGTTATATATTACTTGAAAACCTTCTGAAGGGTTAGTGGTGCTATATAACATGAGAACATAGTTAACATGTGGTATATGAGCTAAGTGATATGCAGTTTTTTCTTTAGTTTCCAAAAAGTAATTTAACATTTAAAGTTACAGTGGTTTAGGAGAAATAACAATTATCCATTTAAAGCATGAGGGCAGATGGCAGCATATTGATAAAAACTTTCACAGCATAAATAGAAATTTAAATCAACATTCACTTTTATAATTTTTGAAAAGTAAAGTATAGCCAATTCGACATTGCTAGTCTACAGTGACTGGTTGCCTTTAAATTTCAGTAAGTAATATGTATATTTTTAAACTTGAATGTTTAAAGAGGACTTATCTGGAAACCATGCACAGTCTTTAAATTCTCTCTACTCCCATAAATACCTTTCCCCTCTTAAATACTGTCTACTCCCATCAACTGTTCAGTCTGCTTTCATATGACAACAGTTTGTCAGTGTGGGAAGAAGTTGACTGAGCCATAGTAAAGTGTGTATTTTTGGTTTAGACTTTATAAAAAAGAATCATAAGCTGTAGCTAACAGTAAAGGTAAGGACTAGATCTTTTGTTGCACTGGTATAGGGAAATCCCAGGAGAGAAAACTCTGTCTACCAATGCAGGTCTGCCTCCTCCCAGCAACTGACAGTATTAGAAATTGGCAAGGCACAGAGAGGTAAGGTACTCGACCAGAGAGTATGTGTCAAAGGCAGGAATTGAGCCCAAGTGCCAGGTGTTGCTGGCTTCGAGGCCTATTGTCGACCCATTATGGTATACCAGAGTTGTCAAGCTTGCAGCCTGCAAACTCTGCGGTGCTGCCTGAACCAGCAAACGTAACTGGGATGTGTTTAATATAATAAATGAAAATACAGTACAACATGGATAATGCTAATTTGTGGTTTTCAAAGTCAATTTGCGTCCCTCAGGAATCATTTCTGTTTGAGTTTGACACCACTGCACTATATCATAATGCCTTTATAGCTAACTGTTATTGACAACTAATTTGCTCAATTCAAACATTCTTTTTATTGAGCGTGATAATTCTATACTTCTCTTTTTTAAGATGTATACTCAAAGCCCCAGTGCCTTTTGCACGTGGTAGTTAAAGGTTGAAGTGAAAACTAAGAACTGCATTAAAACCACATTTACATTTCTGCCAAACACTTTGTTTTGTAGTTTTCATGTGTTCTTAATTTTTCTTGTAAATTGCTAATCATACTGCTTTTTACAATTTAAATATTTTCATAAAATATTAAGCATAATTATGATTTTGCTCATTATTTTTGATATTAAAATGCAATCGGCTCTTGAAATTCTTACGCTTTTTGTGTTATAGTAATTACCATAATATCTATAAAATATCCAAATCAGTGACTTAAAAATTAAGTAGTTGTATATAGATGTTGGTGTGTGCTCATGACTGGATTGTAAGTATGGTTGGTTGGTTGATTTTGTGAAGTCAGTCCTATTCTAAGTCTTCTTGGTAGTGTTGTAAATTATTGAGTAATTTACACTGTCAATGTACAAGTACTTTTATTTGTACAGTAAACAATGATCCAAATCATCTTGAGAATTTTTTTAGAAATGAACATCCAAATAGCTTTCTGTAAAGTTTTGCATTATACAAAATCTATTAACATACATATTATGAGATGCTACAGTTTATAAAAACAGTGCAGTAGTTCACCTAGGTCTAAAAAACTGCCAGATTATAAATGTCAGGCATTGCAATTCTATGTTGTTAAGGTGGCAGCATAGATATTTTTAGTTCCAATGATAAGAAAGTGTGGAGCCATCTTAACGGGAAGCCTTGATTTTGTCCATCTTAAACTTAATGGCAAGTAATTGGATTGTGCTCTGTTAAACTTCATAAGCATGCATTCTAGCAGGCAAAGTAGCACAAAATAAATTCATTTATTAATTATGAGAATTTGCCACATGTATTTAGAAAAGACAATCTACCCACAAAGTAAATGTATGGGATTCTTTGTGATTTATGCTTTGTGGATCATTTAAAAAAATACTAAAATTCATTCTTGTGATTATTTTTCTTAACTGAAATAGGGAAATCAAATGAAATATAATCTTGCATGTTGTCACTTAGATTAATTACGCTTTAATAAATTATCTGTAAGAAACTAGATTTTTGTCTTTGAACGAAAGTTCTTAAAGTCACCATCTGTAATATTTTCTCCTATTCTAGGATAGCAGTGCTTAGGAAATTAACAGGAATATTAACATTTTTGCAAAAATCCAGGAAATTGTATATAGGGAGTAAAACTCACAAGGATGGTAAATTCTTTTCTCCCTCCAGTCATTTGAAGAAGCAGCACAAGTGTTTAATTGACTTCCCTTGAAAGAGACATCAAAAGTATGCTGGATTTCTTTTTATTTTTGATTAGAACTTCTGTCTCTTTCAAATAAAGGTTTCTTTAAGTGTGTGTACAGAATTAGACCAACGAAGGATAGCCCGTCCCTCTTCCAGTGTTGGAAGTGTTTCGGACCATTCTGCACTTTAGTTGGGGCTTTAGACTAATTATGGTTGGATTATGTTGAGATGCTTTTTCATGGTCCTAAAGCCGTAAGCTCATATTGGCATATGTTGAGGTACTGAGCTGTTCTTTACTACATTCAATAATGCTCTAGTGACCTGCAACAGCTTTTCGAAGCTTCCTTCAAAATCTCACATCCTTTTTTGTGTGTTTATGTATTATTACCTTATCCTTCTAAACTATCATTTATGCTAATTTTTGCCCATTTATTTGTTTTTCTTAGTGACCAAGGGAATGTCTTTCATTGATATATAATGAAAAGACTCAACTGAATGTGACTTCTATTCACATAGTCTGGTAAAGACAACTTGGCTTTTTATAGTATTTTGGGAATAATTAAATTCATTAGCATATCTATAGTAGGATTTGGTGACACTTTTATGTTGCTTACTGTTGGGAAGTGAGTTGGGCAGGGTGTGGTATCAAGTTTGCTATGTGATTTATTTCGGTAGCAATAGAATCATTTCTTTATGGTTCCCATATTACACCAGGACATACAATTAAACATGGGCAACTTGGGAACTTTTGGGTAATGAAGTTACCTTTCAGTGGCCATATTTTTGAGATTTTTGCCAGACAAAATGGCCTGATGCTACCCTCTGATACTTCCAGGATTGCTAATGTCTGCCCTATGATATGAGAATACAAACACAGCTAGCCATGTGCCTTTATAAGCAAATGAAGTTTAATTAGATAGTACTAATTAACTATAAAAAATACATTGCTACAGTTACTGTTATTTCAAAGGAGTAACTAAACAGTGCGAGTAAACATGCCCCAGAACAATATAGATTAGAAATCCATTTTTATTTGATACCATGGGCCAATTTTTGATTGACTCTAAGGTGGCATTCTCCTTTGAACGTTGGTCTAAAATTTTCCCATATCTGTCATTTGAAAATGTAACCCTATAACAAAAGACAGAAGTTTTAAAATTTGGCTCTCTGCTCCTATGCACTCTAGAACCTACAGATTGGTCAGAATGCTCATTGATGACATTTACTCAATGCATGCTACTTTAGTATATTTGCTTTTGTTTCAATGTTCATTTAAAGCAAGAGTGTTTTCCTTGTGCCAGTTTTTAGGTTTCTTGTTAATGAAAATTAGGAATATTAAGCCAAATAAATTACTAACATTCCTTAACTTTTTGTATTTGAAAGTTTCACATTGTCAATAGAAGGGCCAACTATTTCACTATTAGATTTTATGTTATATATTAGAAAATTATTCTTGCAAATACAACTTTTCTCCCTTAGGAAAGGGACTAAGAAATGCATAGAAATCGAGGTAAATGAAAAAAACGCATCTTTCATTTTCTAAATTAAGGAAAAGAGAAACAATATGTTCTGTAAAATTTTCTGTTTAAAATTAAATTGTATGTTTAAAGATTAGATATCTTGCACAATAGGGCAAATAATTTTACAAAAGAAATTGCTATTTCAGTGAGTCTCTTTTGGGTTATAACAAAGATGCTTTAAAAAAAAAGACAATTCCTTAATTTTAAATGTAATAGTATTTACCATGCATCCACACAGTCCCACTAATTAGTGTCCTGATAAACCCAGCAAAATGCAGCACTGTTCTTATAATTAAGTGATTTTTTAAAAAAATCAGCACCATCATGCCTCTATCTGGTGCTGTACCTAATAAAAAATGTTGGAAATACAGTTAGCCCCTCAAAAAGTTTCTATCTTAATCATCTAAAGACAGACAACCACCTTTGATGCCGCTAAACAATATTCATTTGTTTAGAATAGTTCAATTTTCTCATACAAATAGTCCAGAAATTATTAAGCTTGTTCTTGAATTCTATATGTACATTATAGTATCAGTACAACTTTTACACTTTAACTCCCGGTATACTTTTTTTAGCTACCAAAAATTTGCAGTTTTTACAATGCAATTTACATTTTTCCTATTTACAGTTATTTTCAGAGGGTTATTGCAAAACTATTTGTGCAAATGGTTTATGCTGTCAATATCACATAATCTTTGAAGAAAACATTTGCTAAAAAATAAATATTTCTGTACAGTTCAAAGTCACCTTTATGATTTCATGCTACATAGTATGAGTAGAGACAAAGGGAGCAGTATAGTATGTTTTGGTAAGCTGTTTCACTATGTTTGAAACATTCCAAGATATTTACTACTAAAACAAAGAAAGATACAATGAATGAGATTTTTTTCCTTAGCCATCTTATATGGTTGAAATCTTTTAAATGATTAAAAAAGCATTCCTTTCAAAATATACTTTTCATTGGTTTAGTATTTCAAAATGCATCAGCATTAGAAAACATTCTAACATTTTTTCCAATTACAATTCTAATATTTCATATTTTAGTCACAAATACACACTTGATACTATGCCTTCCATTAAAATCAAAGGGAATTACATGGTTGCAACTAGAGATTCTTGAAATATTTTTTTTAAGGACTTGAACTGTTTTATTAGAGAAAAAATATTTTCCTTAAATCCAAAGATATGATATAATTGTTTTATGACACAGAAGCTACTAGTTAAAAATTGGGAATATGTAAATTCTGAGATAGTAGTAATAGTATCTTTTGTTACAGCACACTCCAAGAGGAGTTAAGAAGTGTAACTGTAAAATAAAAATTTTGTTTTATAATGATTTTGATAAACCATGACAAAAGACTCATTAAAGGAGTTTAGAAGGAAAGATTGAACAGAAATGACAACCACACCAGAGAATGTATACAAATATACCTGGTTGCTAATATTATTACATAGAGCTGGAAGGAAACAGGTTTAAACATATGCAGACATGCCTTAAAACTTCAAGTTAACAAAATGTTATCATTTAACACAAGGTAAATAAAAGAATGGAATTCCCATGCTTACAACCTTGGGATTCATCTATAGAATGTTACAGATTTTCCTGGTTTTGGATTTGTTAGCATCCCAAACAGCCATACTAAGGTTATTTTCCCTTGACTGTGCAAACCAAAAGTATTTCAGAGGCTTTACTACTATAGTAACTTACTGTGCTCAATTAAAAGTTTGACTTTTTGAAGAAGCTATTGTGCTACTAATGTTTAAATTAACATGCTTTACTGTATGCAATCATGTATTCCTGAAGAATGGTCTGTAAAATCAGAGTGTATTGTTCCATGGATTTATCAATGCTTCTTGTTCTTCAGCTGGAATTCAGTAACATTTTTGATTTGCAATTCTGTTTCATCCTAACCAAATCTCTTATCTGATAATAAAAATGAACATACTTAATTGTATTAAGGCAGCTTCCTCTTTAAAAAGTATCCCTAAAATTAATTCTCTTGTAATGCAAATAGTTACCCAATTGTGTTTTTTGAAAATGTGTATTTTTCTATAACAGATTTGTACCATATAATGGATATTTGTATTGGGTAAGAGCAACATAGTCAACTCATTACTCATGTATTTAAGTATAAGTGGCATCTTTTAAATTAAGAACTAAAGGATTAGTATTACTATTCATTTAAATTCAGTGTAAAGGAAAAAGATACTGAGATATTTAGATGGGCGAAGTTTGTATTAAGTTTAAATATTAGTGTAGCACTTGGATTGCTGTTTTCCTAAGGTACTGTTTTATGTCAATGGGACAGATACTGAAATGACTGAGAGAAGAGAATGTCTACCTGAAAATGGTTGGGTTTTTTTAGCCCTGAGCATTTAAGTTTTTACATTTGTTGGAAGCCAAAAAGATAATGCAGATTGCTAGAAAGAGCACTCCCACGAATTGGGGAAACCTGGGTTTTAGGCTTCATTATCTGACTAGCTGTGGGGCCTTGGGCAAGACTGGGCCTCATTTCTTGCTTTATAAATAGAAGTTGAACTTCATAATTTTGAAGTTCCATTTTAAGTATGACATTCTATGCCAATAGATATGATTGTCAGACTGTTAGAAACGTCAAGAATCCATGTTATCATTGCTTTGCCATTTAGTTAGTTGGCCTTTACAAACAATGCATTCTGGCAATGGTGAGTTTTTGGAGACAATTTTCCCAAGGGTCATTAAAATCGGGTACAGAAAAGATGTTGAAATCATTGAAGTTATATGTAACAAGAAATTTTATCCCATAGTTGTTTTGTCTCATAGTATTAAAATTGCCTTCAAACTTATGAATCCAATCATTAGTTATTAGTAATATAATTTAAAAATCACATTCCTAATTGGTATAGGGTACCATGAAACAACAGCAATGGTGTTACATCATGAGAAACCACTACTTAAATTGTACCCACGCCAGTTTTCTTGATTTTTATTCAAGTAGAATAATATCTTGAGATAGGTTTAAAGTCCCTTTAGTTGTATCATATGACTGATAAAATTATGGACACTTACGCCATTTTCTTGTTACTTTTTTGCGAGAAATGTCAAGCATGCTACTCTGTAGGACATAAACATTTGCCATGCATATGATGCATGTTTTTTTTAAACTCTAAATGGAAGTTTAATGGCATTTTAATATATTTGTCATTGGGAAAGTGGTAAATGATACTTAAAAAGTAAATAAAATTCATTGATCATCCTTTTATTGCAATCATGCAAATTAAGAAACCCCCACCCTAGTCAAACCGATACAGTTAGTACTTAAGTACATTATAATTAGCCTAAATAGAATTCATGCTCAGTCACATCACTTTCAGCTTCCACAGAGCATAGTAGTCTGTGCATGCTCATAAATGTGATTAAAATAATTGCTTTTAATGCAAATTAGCTCAGTAGATGAGATTCCAATTAATTTTTTAAAATTTAAAAATGCCACTTGGGTCAATAAATTTTCCTCCGTAGTTACTCAGTAGTTACAATTAGAACCATCACCTGTGGTTGTACAGGTAAAAGTTAGCTTCTGGCAGGAGAACCCCCCAAAACAGACAAGTTTTGCACACAGAAAATCAAATATTTAGATGTATGAAGATCACATTGTGCTCTAAGATGGAAGGAAAAATTTCCTTTTTTTTTTTGGCTAGTATCCTTGATGAGTTTACACCAGTGTATCTTTGAAAATAGAAAGCATCCTCTAGTGTCTGTTGGGTGAGCATTTATTCATTTTAAAATCATGTGAGAACAATATTAACAGGTGTTTCTTCATTCTAGGTTCTCGATTTAATAACTTAAGTGTAGAACACACCAGAGGGGGTTAGATAAGGATAGGTAGGATGGCAATTCACTAACAAGATGAAATGTTAAGTCTAAGTATGTGTAGGCCATCTGCCTATCTGATGCTAACAGCAGAAAAACAGATCTAAATGAATTGGGGATATATTTAGAGAGAAATTTAGTTGGGTCAGGCACCAAGTAACATTTCTAATGTTATAAGAAAGTCTAAAGGATTCTTAAGGACCCAGGTGTAGACAAAAGATTCAGAAAGAAAACAGCATGAGGCTATTACTGACTAAATATGTTGAGTCCATAGCCTAGGACAGAACAATGTCAACATTTTTTTAAGCTGAAAGGAAATTGAAAATGTGTTTAAGAAAATCATACCTGAGTATTTTACCCATTCCACATTTCTTGGCCTGCTTCACATTCCCAATTAAGTGCTAGATAACTGATAAATAAATTGTTGGGAGATATTACCAATGCTCAGTTGCTTTCTGACTAATCAAATCATAATACGTTACTCCATCCCATTTTATAATATAATGTCAGAAGGGGTTTTAAGTCCCCCTTCCAATTCTAAGATGCTATAGTTTTTTTAAAACAATAAGCTGCTATTTTAATTCAGAGAAATTAAAGTAGAAAAGGTTTTATGCAAAAAAATTAAATGTTAAAATTCTTTCACTATCTTTACAATCATGCCATTTTTCAATTATATTGAAAAATGAGTATCTTTGTGGAAGGCCAGGTTTTGTGCTTGTCTTCACTATAAATGTAATAGAGCATTCCAGAGTCATATTACCATATTTTAAGTTGTGTTACCTGACAAGGCAATCTTTCTTGTATAGCATTGTTTTTTGGTGAACATAATCTAAGGCTCCTTAAACCAAGGCTTGGCATATTTTTTTTGCCAAGTCATTTTAGCTGAAGATGTAACAATATGCTTATTGTGAAGGCTGTGTACACAACAACAGAGAGCTGGTGTGACTTTTTAAAACAAATTTTGGCATTGTGTAAACCAGTCCTAATAATTTGTGCTTCTCTGCTTTTCATAAATTAAGCACAGTAACAAAATATAATCCCTATCTGTGCAAATTCATTTTTCACTGCCCAACTAAAATTTAGAAGATTATCCAATAATCCAGCCATGTTGTAAAATGTAGGTAGCAGAATAGAGTCATTTGATCTACAATGTGTGAATCAATCAAATATTTAAGAAATAAGCCACGCTAGTCACAAAGTGCTGGTCTTGTACAATATATGCAGAATTTGCAGCTTTAGAAATCACTTTTTGGATTTACAGGTAGTTAGATTCGTACACAATGATAAATAACATTACATGTATATCCTTGAAAGATGGTCAAATTTTGTAATACTCAGAATCCTAGCTCGCTTTTAATCTCTCTTGATGATTGACATGGATTTAAAAAACTTAAAGAAAATTGAAGAGACGCTCCACCTTCCCCCCGCCCCCCACCCCCTGCTGCCGGTTATGTGGGCAGCTATACTAGCATTTTAAAAATTGATGTAGGGTGTATTTTTAAATGGAGGAAAACCTCAGTTAAGTGGAACTCAGCTCAGAACCCTCCACTAAATTGAAATATTTTTCTGCCCTCTCTTTTGGGACAAACTCAAGAAAATAGGATCTCATCTTAATGATATTCTAAAAATATCTTCTGGAGTTGTTATTGTATCATGGAACCAATAAACATTTTGTCTAATCTCTGTTATCTTTTATAGTTCTCTACAATGACAAATGATATTCAGAATAATGACCTTGATGCTGTTTGAGATCCTGGAGTATCAAAGAAAGATAATTATTTTTGGTATATTTAACTTAAGGCAGGAAAATTACTAATACATTTTAGAAAGCATTCAACAGGTTAAAACCAAATCAGCAAAATGAGATTTGACTAGGTGATCTCTAACCTTTCTGCTCCAAAAATCCTAGATTGAAACTGGATTTGAATTTAATTCTTTTCTAACCAACATATTAGATCATTCAGAATACCCCATTCTGTAAACATTCTACTTAACTGAGATTTTACTATGATGTTTTAGTCAAATAAGGTACATATTCTTTAGCCTATATAGCACAAAAGATAAAATACAGAAATACTTCTGATGCAAGTGGAATATTTTGGAGGGATTAAGGGTGAGGGTTAAGTCTTTGAGAGGAGCAGTGATACAAAAATAGATGTGGTTCAACATGTTGAATAAAAGAAAGAATAGTGTGAATCAGTCTGTCAGCCAAGTTTTACAAGTTTTGAGGAGGGTCAAGAAAAAAATTTTAAAAATGTGACCTTTTGTAGTCAAAGAAATATACCAGTGGAAATTACTGACTTAATGTGTTTTATGAATGCAATTGGTGATAATCCTTTAAGTCAAGGAGCTCAATCTTTTGAAACACTACATTTAGTTGGAAGAGGTTATTTCCTCCTGTTAGTGATTTTATAATCCCTTAATGGAATAAGTACCATTCAGTAGAAAATGCTCCATACGGAAAGATGACTACAGCTTTTCAAAATGGACATTTTTTTTGTTATACTTTGAACTTCAGATGAGCTAATTTAATAAATTCTGAGTCATGTCCATGAACTAGATCATCCTCTGGCCTCTTATTTACTTGGAAGGCATTTTACAACAAAGTACTGTTTTAGTGAAAGCAGTAAATGATACTGTCCATGCAACATGAGTTGGAGTGTCCTAACATGCAGGTGTTAAAAAATAAAAATAAAATAAAAATATAAGGTGCCTTGAGATGCTGGCAGTTTTTAACATTTGAACATAGTTCTTAAGTATATTTACATCTAACTGCTCAACTTTACCTTACAAGCTTTAATTTAGGAAAATATACAGTACTTTTGCATATAATGGTAACTTGTTAGCCCCTGAGTCAAGTATAGAGGATTTAAATACAAAAAAAGGGAAAACAGCCATTAAAAGCACTTACATTTTATATGAAGTAAATAGTAAAAAAAAAATAATAACGATTATTTCCCAGGAAGACCAGGATCAGAAACATGCCTATGAAGACCCAAGATTCCTATATTGCTTAGGGAAGAATCTGGTAAAGAAGGATGATGCCTGATGGGATGAAGGTAAGTTTTACTGTGCTGTGAATGGAGCTCTAAAGAGCGATCAGGTTCTTGTTCTAAAAGTGAAGTCAAGTTGTCTTCTGAGGCTGTGTTCAGGTGCACCCCACTGGAGAGCGATTCTTTGGATTTAAGTTTAGATTTTTCAAGATCTAGGAATTCAGGACACTGATGGGAAGAAGAGAAAACAAGGCAGTTTTACAAATCCCTTTGATAGCTGTCTAAAATATATTACCACCCTTCTCAAATCATCCACAATATTTAAACATGTTAAAATGTTTTCTTTCCAAATCAATTTGCATTTCTTTAAGGATATGGTCTTGCATTTTCTTTTCCCTTAAAAAAGTTGATGCAAGAGAAGGATGTGGAGTGGAGATCCAAGACCTGCCCCTCAATAGGTTTCCATATAATTTACAGGATTTGAAGAATTCTAAGCATGGGAAATTAAACTAGAAATCAGTCTTTTAAAAAAATATTTCCCCTACATTTATTTGAATTTTAAATTCAAGGAAAAACTGAATGTTGGAGAGTTCAGTACTTTAGTAGCTATGAATGAGGGCAGAGGACAGGAGGCAGCAGAAGGGAAGAGAATGGAAATAAAACTACTTGTTATTAGGTAGAATTAAAAGGACTATAATTCTCTGGAAACAAAAAAAATTACTGAATCATTGTGTGCTTTTTAGCTTTTAAACCTAGCTACAAAGGCATTATTTTCTACTTCCATATTTTGGAAGGCTTATATTATTTTCTTCTAAGTACATCACCACATGCTGTAAACATAGTTTTTCTGACTAGAGTACATGGCACTAACTTTCCCATAATTTTTGCTGAAGGTTTTTCCAGGATAGCTCTTAATATTTACTAGCTGTCCTTCAAATATCAATTTTGTTTGTAGTATTTAAAAAACAAGTCCAGTACAATCCAACCAATATTCATTAAACACTTAAGTGCTATACACTTAGGCTGGTTCACAAAATGAAATAATCCTTGTCATCAGGGCACTTATATTCTCTTGGGAGGAGACAATATATAAATAAATATGTACATAATAACTTGAGGTGGGAAAGAACATTTACAACTAGGGAGTTTGGGAAAGGATTCCTATAGGAAATTACACATGACCTGAACCCTGAAGGAAGCTAAAATTTCTAAGCAATGGAGGCAAGGAGTGAATGTATTCTAGGCCCTGGAGAGAGGTTATACAAATTGTGGAAGCAGGAGTGAAAAGCTAAGTTTGGGGTAGAAAATAGAGTATCTTAGGGAAGTAATGTGAAGTAAGCCTGGAAAGGTAGGCAGAATTCTGCCTGACTTTGAACAGCTGAGCTGAGAAGTTAGTATTTTATCTGTTAGCTAGCGAGGAACTACTGAAAATTATTGACAAAGGTCAATAGCATGGTCACATTTATGCTTTAGGAAGATTATTTTGGCAGGTATGTTGAGGACAGAATGGAGAGTGGTAGACATCATGAATCCAGTTAGGAGGGGGTTGCGATATCCTAGTGGTCCAGCTAAGCAGGCAAGGGGCCTGAGGTGAGATATGCTGTAGAAGCAAAATATATGAAAGTTGTTAGCTAATTGGATATGGAGGGTGATCAGAGGGGAAGAGTTGAGGATTGTACCATGAATATGAACTTGGGTGACTGGAGAGATGGAGGCATCCTTATCTGAAATAGGAAAACTTGGAGGAAGGGCAGGTTTTGGGAGGAAGACGTTGGGTGTGTCGAATTTGAGATGCTCTGGGGACATAGAATTGGTAATGTTAAATTAGAGTGTAGGAGAAAGATCAGGGCTACATATATAGTTTTTTGGTCTTTGTTTTGCAAGGCAATTGGGGTTAAGTGACTTGCCCAGGGTCACACAGCAATTACGTGTCAAGCGTCTGAGGTTGGATTTGAACTCAAGTTCTCCTGACTCTAGGGCCTATCCACTGTGCCACTTAGTTGCCCCAACATACGTAGTTATACATATAACATTGTATAACTCATCTCCTTTCTTCTCCCATTTGTACATAGGTAAAATTAGTTAAAAATTTGTTAAGACATGGAGGGGAGAAGAAGGCAATACAATCTTATACGTTGGTGATAGTTATGGTGAAGCCACTTCAGCAGCTTTGCAGCCTCCCCTCTAACACAACTCAACTGAAGGCAAATCGTCTTGATTCCCTATATTTTAGGGACTAATCTTCCCAGAACCTCAGTAATTTAGTCTTCCAAAAGAGCTTTTAGGTAACACTCATTGTTTCCAAATAACTTAGAATTAAGTTGTATCTGTACTTACTTGTGAAGAAGGACTGAAGCTTCTGTCAGTTTTAATAGATGCTACAAGTTGATGAGTTTTCATCACTTTGAGAGCTGGTCTTTGATATTCTGCCCCTGTTGTCACCATACTATAAGCAGGTGGGACCACGGCAGTTTGCCTCTGCAATAACTGCAGAATGGTTTGAATATCAGCTGTCATTTGAGATTCAAGTCTGCAAAAAGGACAGAAATTGGGTTATGTTCTAGTCATGTATAATTATCCTAAAGTAACCTGAAATTCAAAAGTATTTGAGAAAAATTCAAATTCTACCCTTAAACCTGTCAATGAAATAGCTGTGCTTGAACCAGGAAGGACAGAAGGGGGAGCACTAAGCTGTGTGCCAAACCTATGCTTTCTTTTCTGCAACTTAAGGGAAATTTTTTAAAAAAGTATTTTCCAAGACTCAGACTTTTAAAAAAGATACAAATAAAGAATACATCTGGTGAAGGAGAATGGACGAGCACAACCACAATCTTGTTCTTAACTTCTTTTAGTTCAGAGGGGTAACGTATACCTTGAGATTCTTTCAACATTGATTTATCTATTTTCCTTTGTCAGTGTCAATATTCTTGGGAAAGCATTTGACCTGACAGTGTTTGGGAAAATTTGAAAAAGTTGAGTTCAATTTAATCCCACAAGCATTAAATACCTACTCTGCACAAGACAGTGTGCTGGGAATACAAATCAAACCAAACAAAAAAAAAATCCCAGGCCCTGTCATCTTCAAGAAGCTAAATTCTACTGGGGAAGTTGTAACATTCACAAAAGTAAATATATACTAAGTATAAACAAAGTTATATGTACCACCCTCTCAAAGACCCTTGGGAGCTATATTTCTTTGCAGTTTGGAAGGAGAGGGAATGAATGCCAGATCAGAACTAGAAGGCTAGGTGTCTTTCTGTATAGCAAGAGTTTTGAGAATCTAGAGAATGAGAGGAGAGAAAAGGGAGGTGGTAAAATAACCCGAGACATTTCAAAATTACACATCAATTACTATGATTTACTATGAAAATGAGCCATTTTAAGACCTGCCCCATCAAACAGGAGTATAATCTAATGACTGAGGGTTATGTATATCAAATAATTTCTAGAGGGAGAGACTGTTAACAACTGGGAAAGGGCAGGACCTGGAAAGGCCTTATACAGGAAATGGTACTTGAGCCAAGCTTTGCTTTGAAGGAAACTAAAGGATTCTCAGAGGCCCAAGTGAAGATGGAAAGCATTCCAGAAAGAAGGACCACTTTTGCAGAGGCAGGGAGGTGAGAGATCAATTTATCAACCAGTTGTGAAAATGGATACCTTGATTTGCTTGAGCCCCCCAATTATCCAGGTAACCGGAAGAACTTTATGAGGACTGGCTGTATTAGCTGACATACCAATAATCCTTTACAGTGACCAAGAGTAAACCTAGCTGGACATGCAGGAAATCAGCAACTCTGAAGCCAATGAAGCTCATACCAGCTTTGAAGCAGACCCTGAGCCATTTGGTGGTTTACAGACTTTCAAGACATGCCTATCTTCAAAGACTTTATGGGTTTTGGAGACAACACTATATCTGGAGACTCTTCTAACTTTGGTTGGGGGTTGGGTTGGTGGTGTGAGGTTAATGGAGAATAAGATCTTCCCCACCCATCAATAGGTCTCATGTGGAGCCCATTAAAGGAAGCTTGCTTGTAGGAAGGTTTACACACTTTCTGTTAATTTCTAACTAGGCACTGAGCCTAAAGAATATATATCCTGAGAGGTGAGCTTTTGCTTTGGGGGCTCGCTTATGAGAAAGATGTTGTGATTCCCTGGTCAAGACTCTGGATGGCCGTATGTTCAGAGCTCCCTGACTCCTCAGAGGTAAAGGCTCTCTCGATTCAGTGGTGGATGTAAAGCTTGGATTCAGGCAGTACGGCCCTGTCTGTTGGTCTTTATTTCTCTTTATATTTTTTTCCATGCAATTAAAGATCATTGACCCCTTTTAAGTTGCTTTCCTTAGTACATCAGATCTAAGAACCTGCACTAGCAGCCATCCTGGGTATGCCAGTGTGGTTGCCGTTACAGGGGGATCAAGGAATTATCCTGCTTTGGGAGACATTTCCTTATCAAGCCTTGAGCTATGAACTGCTTATCACCAAGGATGCCTTCTGATGTGTATATCAAAGGGTCACAGTTTTGATACCTGGAATTCTTCACTCCCACTCCCCTCAGGGATGGGGCTCATTGACTCCTTCCTTTCTAAGTCCCCCTTTCCCTCCACATTCTTCACCTTCCTTTATTCAAAAAATATATAAATTCTCCCCATCCGTTATGTGGTGGGCTGTTAGCACAGGCCAGCAGGGCTTCCCTGCTTAATAAGAACCTTTCTGTAGTTTCACAGGCATCATCTTCCTCTGGTTTTCTTCCCTTTTAGGGAGAAGGAGAATTTAAATCTCCAGAACTGGCCTTTGTGTTGTTCGGTTATTTCCCCTTTGGGGGAAAGAAATATCTAAATTCCTTCGAGAAAGCATTTGCCTTGGTTTTAGGCAATGAACCAGTAGTAAGAGCTTAATATGCGCTAGGCGCCATACTAGGTGCTGTGGATATACGTGCAAATAATGAAACAATCCTTACTTGAGATGAACTTAGTCTAATGGACAAATTGATGTATATGGAGAACAGCTAGAAAGCCAGTTTGAGTATTTGAAGGAAAGTAACACGAAATTAGTTTTGCAAGGTACGTGAGAGCCAGAACAGAAAGTTTTAAACGTTATCTTGCTTAAGAACTTTCATTTTATCTTAAAAGACAAGATTCTGTCTTCAGGATAAACTAAGCCACTTAGCTTTAGACTCCCTGGCAAAGTCTTCATCTCAGCCTTGCTGCTTTTCTTCTTATTCCAATTCTCACCTTTTTCTATACTACTTACACTTCTTGTTATCATATCTGACTCTCTGTGACCCCATAGTTTGCTATTTCCTTCTCCAGTTCATTTGACAGGAGAGGAAACGGAGGCAAATAGGGTTAAGTGACTTGCCCAGGGTCACACAGCTAGTACATATCTGAGGCTGGATTTGAACTCAATTCCTCCTAACTCCAGGCACAGCACCTTACCCACTGTACCATCTACATGCCCCTCCACTCACACGGAGCACTTTAATTAAATCAAGTTATTATTGTCTTTTGAATGGGGTGGGTAAATCAACTCCCCTGTGTTCTGCTTACTATTCCTGAGACTTCACAGACCAAAACACCTTTCCTTGCCCCTCACATCCTTATATGTGTAGTCTTTACCTTTTAGAGTGTAAACTTCTTGAGGGCAGGGACTTTCTTGGTTTGTATTCCTAGAACTAATTACAGTTCTTGGCACTTAAGTGTTTAATAAACGCTTTCTTTAGCCCTCTGAATTCTTTGAGGACCCAAACCATGAGTATTTAAAAAACAGACCTAAAGCCATATTGATGCTTATATTCATGACACCTCTGGTTTGCTATTACTACTCTGACAATTTTTTTGTTAGAGTTTACAAAAACTCATTTAGCCAAATGGATTGCTAATTTAATTTTCCCTTAAAATTAAGAGGTAAAATTACAAAAAAAATTATCAATCTGATTCCTCATTTCTGAGTTTATTAGCACTAAAACTCAAAGAATTTTATGGGCATCTGGATAGGAAAATTGGATCATGCAGAATTCTCCTAACTCTATTTCTTACCAGTTCTGTTTTGCCTATAACAGGAAAATAAAAATAACATTTAAAAGCATAGGACCAAATTCTATCTAATGTTAATGTAACAGTAAGGCAATAACAACAGTGTAGATGATAATTGTCAAAATGCCTATGTAGTTCTGTATCGCAGTGTACGTGAGACTCTCCACATAGAAGGGAGAAGAGGTAAACCATTTATTCAGACACCAGAGGACCGGATCCCACAAGCCATTTATCTGGTCTATCTGAACAGTAAAACATTCAATACATAATATCACAACAGGGAGCCTCGTCATCCCAAAACCTCTCTGACCCCCTGCTAGGGTCTTCCCAAAGACAAACTCACAGTACAGCTAAGTCAGCCTGTTCCATTCTAACAATCACAAGGGTGGCCATTAGCAGCCATAACGTCTCTCTCTCTCTCTCCTTCTCCCTCTCTCCCTCTCTCCCTTTTCTTGTGTCATAACTTCCTTTTCCTGTTAGGAAGCTCCTCCCACCACATGTGACCTAGGCTTCCTGTGATGTAAGCAGGTCACATGGCCTATTAATGGGTGGGAAAGATCTTCAAATCTAATTGCTACTACAGGTGATCATACTATTTTTTATAAAATCCTGGGAGAATGAAGAGAGAACACAGCCTTTGATTGGATAAAATAATAGATGCCCACTGGAGGAAGAAAAAAATGAATCTTCATTTTAAGAAGTTTCCATTCAAATAATAATTTTTAAAACGTTTTTGTTTTTTTGTTTTTTGCTATCCATGCTTCCTAATACTTTGTCCTCATAGGCTCCATATTTCATGGCAAATATGCCTATGGTTATCCTGAACTGCAGTCTAGGAAGTTGTGTGTGACTGATTGTGCCTGCACAATATGACAAGTACCCACAAAAAGAGAAAATTTCAGTTAACTAGCTGTTTGACTTGTCTGTAGCACGCCAGACAAATAGTGACTTTTTTTTTTTTTACTGAATCGTGTCTTATCTGACCAAATTGACCATTTCTGTTATTGCTCTATAGCTACAGTCCTAAACTGTCATCCTCTTTTTTTTCCCTAAAAGATATTTCTTTTACCATAAAATGTTTATCATTCACTAAGTGTATTGGAATTTTAACTGTTATTTTTAAAGGATTCTTCCCCTCCTACTCAGAATCCAATCAAGACTCAAAAATTGTCGGCTTTGTTGTGCTCTCCATAACTTTGATGGAGGTATCTTAAGCAGCCTCTGAGAGCAGATGTATTTTGTTTTCATAGATTGTGTTATGTAAGCAATATCTGTAGATTTTAAAAAAAAAATCCATTTGAAGAATAGGCTTCAACAAACACACCCAGGAAGTGTAGGCAGCAGTTTTATATTGTAGAATCAGATCACTGTGACACTGACATTTATCATTCTGCCAGGGGACAAACGATCACCTTGCTGATCAGGTACAAGCTCAGAGTATGAGGCTTCCCTACTGTTTCACATGATGTATTTAAATACCTGCAGCCATTACCCAGTTTAGCTTGAAACAATACCCAGCTGTGACTAACTAGTTATGTCTCTAATAGGAAGAAAAATGGTGAAAGGATCTGTAGGATTCTAGTTTCTTCCTTAAAAGACACAGTAGTCTTATATTGGTCGGATCTAATAATGTGGAATTTGGTATTTGGCATTTTCTTGGTTTTTGTGGCTTTGCTGTCTCCTGATTTTCCTGTCTATTCTTTCTCAGCATCCTTTGAGGGAATCTTTTTTTTTAAAGGTTTTTTGTTTTTAGTTTACCACACTCGGTTCTACATAATTTTGAGTTCCAGATTTTCTCCTCCCTTCCCCCCCCCCGCCTCCTCAAGATGGCATGGAATCTGATATATCTTCTCTATATAACTTCGCATTGAACTTATTTACACAATAGTCAAGTTGTAAAGAATTATGACCAATGGAATAAATCATGAGAAAGAAGAAACAGAATCAAAAAAATCCCAAATACAAAAACAAAAGAAGAAAAAAAAACAAAGGGGAAAAAAGGTGAGCATAAAGTGTGCCTCAATCTGCATTCAGACTCCATAGTTCTTTCTCTGGATGTAGATAGCATTCTCCATCGTGAGTCCTTTGGAGTTGTCTTTGCACCTTGTATTGCTGATGAGAGTGAAGTCTATCAGGGTCAGTCATCACAGAATCCATATATCTGTGGTTGTCTATAATGTTCTTCTGGTTTTGCTCTGCTTGCTCAGCATTATATCGTGTAGGTTTTTCCAGGTTATTATGAAGTCTGTATCATCCCCATTTTTTATAGCACAATAGTATTCCATTACCTTCATATACCACAACTTGTTCAGCCATTCCCCAATTGATGGACATCCCCTTGATTTCCAATTCTTTGCTACTACAAAAAGAGCCCCTATAAATATTTTTGTACATATGGGTCCTTTTCCCACTAGTGTGATCTCTTTGGGATACAATCCTAGAAGTGGTATTGCTGGGTCAAAAGGTATGAACATTTTTATAGCCCTTTGGGCATAGTTCCAAATTGCTCTCCAGAATGGTTGGATCAGTTCACAACTTCACCAGCAATGCATTAGTGTTCCAGTTTTCCCACATCCTCTCCAGCATTTATCATTTTCCTGTTTTGTCATTTTAGCCAATCTGACATGAGAGAAGTGGCACCTAAGAGTTGTTTTGATTTGCATTTCTCTAATCAGTAGTGATTTTGAGCATTTTTTTCATATGCCTATAGATATCTTTAATTTCTTCCTCTGAAAACTGCCTGTTCATATCCTTTGACCATTTCTCAATTGGGGAATGACTTGTATTCCTATATATTTGCCTCAGTTCCCTGTATATTTAAGATATGAGTCCTTTATCAGAGACAATGGTTGTAAAGATTTTCTCCCAATTTTCTGCTTCCCTCCTAATCTTTTTTTTATACAAAACATTTCAATTTAACATAATAAAAATTATCTATTTTGCATTTTGTAATGCTCTCTATCTCTTGTTGTGTCATGAATTCTTTTCTTTTCCATAAATCTGATAGGTAAACTATTCCTTGCTCTCCCAAATTGCTTATAGTATCAGCCTTTATTCCTAAATCATGAACCTATTTTGACTTTATTTTGGTATATGGTGTAAGATATTGGTCTATGCCCAGTTTCTGCCCTCCCATTTTCCAATTTTCCCAACAGTTTTAGTGAAATAGTGAATTCTTAGCCCAGAAGCTGGATTCTTTGGGTTTATCAAAGAGTAGATTGCTATAGTCGTTGACTTCTCCATCTTGTGTACCTATCCTATTCCACTGATCCACGGCTCTGTTTCTTAGCCAGTACCAGGTAGTTTTGATGACTGCCGCTTTATAGTACAGTTTAATATCTGGTATGGCTAGGCCACCTTCCCTAGCATTTGTTTTCATTAATTCCCTAGATATTCTAGACCTTTTGTTCTTCCAAATGAATTTTGTCATTATTTTATCCAGCTCTGTAAAATAATTTTTTGGTAGTTTGATTGTTATGGCACTGAACACATAGATTAATTTAGGTAAAATTGTCATTTTTATTGTATTAGCTCGGCCTAACCATGAGCAACTGATATTTTTCCGTTTATTTAAATCTGACTTCACTCGTGTGAAAAAATGTTTCATAATTATGTTCATATAGGCCCTGGGTTTGTCTTGGCAGATAGACTCCCAAATATTTTATAGTGTCTACAGTAACTTTAAATGGAGTTTCTATTTCTATCTCTTGCTGTTGGGCTTTGTTAGTAATGTGTAGGAATGCTGAGGATTTATGTGGGTTTATTTTATATCCTGCAACTTTGCTAAAATTGTTTATTATTTCAAATAGTTTTTTACTTGATTCTCTAGGATTCTTTAAGTAAATCATCATATCATCTGCAAAACGTGATAATTTAGCTTCTTCTTTGCCTATTCTAATTCCTTCAATTTCTTTGTCTTCTCTTATTGCTACAGCTAACATTTCTAATACCAAATTGAATAGTAGGGGTGATAATGGACATCCTTGTTTCACCCCTGATCTTATTGGGAATGCATCTAGCTTATCCCCATTACAAATAATACTTGTTGATGGTTTTAGGTAGATGCTATTTATAATTTTAAGGAAGGCTCCACTTATTCCTATGCTTTCTAGTGTTTTTAATAGGAATGGGTGTTGTATTTTGTCAAAGGCTTTTTCTGCATCTATTGAGATGATGATATGGTTTCTGCTAGTTTTGTTGTTGATATGATCAATTATGCTGATAGTTTTCCTAATATTGAACCAGATTTGCATTCCTGGAATAAATCCTACCTGGTCATAGTGTATTATTCTCATGCTAAGTTGCTGCAATCTTTTTGCTAAAATTTTATTTAAAATTTTTGCATCAATATTTATTAGGAAATTGGTCTATAATTTTCTTTCCTTTGAGGGAATCTCTATCCAGTTTTTGCACTGCCAACAGTGGGTGTCTCTCAAGGCTCTGTCTTCTCTTTTCCTGCTATACTATTTCACTTGGTGCTCTCAGCATCTCCCAATTATTGTCTTTAGAAAGATGGTTCTCAGCTCTATTTGTTCAGCCCTAATTTCTGTCCTGACCTTCTGTTAGGGGTACTGAGGTGGTCATAAGTCACTGAAATGAATAAAATGACATGCAGTTTTCCCTTGGCATGATTCAAGGATGCCATGGAGAGCTTCCTGAGATTTACTAAATGTAATTACTGCTACCCACTTCTCACAGGAACAAATGTTCCTACCAGAAGGAAAGTACTTTTATGGATGAGGAACCCTTGAAAAAGAAACTAGAGACCTTAGGAGCATAAGGTGGCATCTTTGTCACTGTTGCCTATTAAAAGTAAGGAAGAAGTGAAAAGCAGAATTCTGAAACATGAAGATAGGGGCTGGGGTGCTCATCAATTGGAAAACAGCTGAACAAATTATAGTATATGAATATAACAATATGATTGGGTCATAAGAAGTGATGAAAGACTTGGCTTCAGAGAATCCTAGGAAAACTTGTAAGAATTTGTACAGTAAAAGGATCAGAAGCAGGAGAACAATTTATGCAGTTAACAACATTGTAAAGAAAAACAAATTGGAAAGATTCAATGTTATAACTAATTATGGCTCCAGAGGACTAGTCACCTCCCAACAGAGGGGGTGTTGATTCAAGGTACAGAATTAGATATACATTTTTGGATATGATAAATGTGTGGATTTTATTTACTTGACTATACTTTGTCGCCAGGGTTGTGTTTTTCAATTGGGAAAGAAGAGAGGGAGGTAGAGTAAAAGAAGGTAGTGATAGGGTTGCCAAAAAAGAGAGAGGGAGGGAGGGAGAAGGGGGGCGGGTACAGAGAGAAAGGGGGAGAGAGATAGGGAGAGAGAGAGTCATTGAATCATTTTTTTCACTGCACAGAAGAGATGGAAATTCAGAAGGAAACACAAAAATAAAAGATAGCCTTGAAAGTAACATGTTGAATTTATTGTGTGCTTTGAAAAATCAAACTGTATATAATAGAGATTTGTGCTTTCATGAATCATGAAACACTCTTTTTTCTGTTCTACTTTGTATGTGGAAATGTTCTTTTTTGGGGTGTTCTTTAGATAATTAAAATAAAATTTAAAAAATATGATGGCTGACAATGGCATTTGGATTCTGGGCTTTGAGTTAAGATACACAATATAGCTCTTGGTCAGAGATGGAATAATCTAATGAGAGTTATTTATAATTAGGCAAAATATATTTGCCTGAACTCTTATAAAACTGACCAAGAAGACTTTAGATTGAAAAAGAGGGGAAGGTAAAACATTGCTCACATATATCCCCCAAGCCAGAAACTACAGAGAGTCTCACATATGAAAAATAGTATTATTTAGGATCAAAAATTTATAGGAGATAATATTTGTGAAGAAGAAACCTATAGTCTCTGATGTTTATACACAAAAATATATGTGTAATAAAGAAGAAAAAAATAAAAACTGTTACATAAGAAGGTAGATTAACCTCATAGTGCTAACACGGAGGCTTGGCATAGTAAGGCATACTCTATTCAATAGTTAAAGGGGTGAGGCAGGGGGAGGGAGAAGGTAATGGATTGATTAAAAGGTGAAGTCAAATAGTATTGTATATCTAGAAAATACAAATACGGAAATCCATGGACCAGAGAAAGAAAGTATGATAGGAAGCATTTGTTAAAAAAAAAATGTAGGGTCAAAATGGATAAATGATTTGGATATAAAGAGTGATATAAGTAAATTAAGGGAGCATTGAAAAATTTACCTGTTAGATCTATGGATAAGGGAAGAGTTTGTCTCCAAACAAGAGACAGAGAAGATCTTGGGAAGTAAAATGGATAATTTTGATTGCATGAAATTTAAAAAGTATTTGTACAAACAAAGCTAATGCAGCCAAAATGAGAAAGGAAACTAGGGAAAAATTCTTTTATGGGAAGCTTCTCTGAAAAAGACTTCATTTCTCAAATACAAAGGGAACTGAGCCAAATTTATAAAAATAAAGACCTATGCCTCATTGACAAGTGGTCAAAGGATATGAACAGTTTTTCAGAAAAAGAAAGTAAATCTATCAATAGTCACTTAAAAATACTCTAAATCACTATTGATTAGAGAAATGCAAATGCAAACAACTTTGAGATACCATCTCATACCTATTAGATTGGTTAGCATGACATAAAAGGAAAATGACAAATGCTGGAGGGGATATGGAAAAGTAGGGACACAAATGTACTATTGGTGGGGCAGGAAAGTGGTCCCACTGTTCTGAGGAACAATTTGGAACTATGTCCAAAGGGCTATAAAACTATGCTTCCTCCTTGACCCAATGACACAACTAGGTCTGTATCCCAAAGAGATTGAAGAAAAGGAAAAAGGACTTATATGTACAAAAATATTCACTGCAGCTCTTTTTGTAGTGGCCAAGAATTGGAAACTGGGGGATTCCCATCAATTGGGGAATGGCTAAACAAGTTCTGGTATATGATTGTAATGGAATACTATTGTTCTATAAGAAATGATGAACAAAATGGTTTCGGAAAAATCTGGGAAGTCTTACATGAAGTAATAAAAAGTGAAGAGAGCAGAACCAGGAGATCAATGCACACAGCAACAGCAATATTGTAACAGTGATCAACTGTGAAAGATTTAGCTACTCTAATCAAGACAATGATCTAAGAAAATTCCAAAGGACCTATGATGAAAAATGCTATCCACCTTAAAAGAGAGGGAGCCAATGAACTCTGTGTGTAGATTGAAGCACATGTTTTTCATTTTCTTTATTTCCTGTTTTTCTGTGTGTGCTTTTTCATTTGTAATATAGTTAATATGGAAATATGTTTTTCATGACTTCACATGTATAATTGATATATTTCTTGCCTTCTTAAAGGCTAGGGGAAGATTAGAGAGAGGGAGAGAATTTGAACCTTAAAATTTTTTAAAAGTGAGTGTTAAATTTTTTAAAATCTAATTGGGACATATTTAATGGAATATAATATATTTTAAGAGCAGAAAAAAGAATAAAATGGACAGAGAGATAGAAGCAATGCTGTGGTAGGAATGTACTTTAGACCCCTGAGTTAGAAGGAGGAAATAGATACTGTAACTGACCACAAATCAGGCATAGAGGCATGACATGGTAGCAGTAGGAGATTAAAGTACTATGGATGCTGCAGGCTGAATAGCTGATGTATCTTTGACTTACCTAAATTATAAGTTCATTCTTCAAAAATGGAGGAAGTAATGAGAGAAAAACTGCTGACTTGATTAGATTTTAGTAAAAATTCTATCAATCAGTAAGCACTTATTAATCAACTCCTATGTGGCTATCACATAGTAGGAAGAATTTATTGAAATAAAAATGATGGGAACATTGGGAGGAAGTGATCATTAGACTGTACTGTTCATGATATATGAAGAAGTGAAAGCTGGGCAGAAGGTAACATAGACCTTAGAACAGAATTCAAATCAGTCAATCAAACAGTATTTATTAAGTTGTTTAGAAGAAAGACAGGTAAACTTGTGGTCAAAAATTTGATAGAAATCAGGGGGGAAAAGGATTATATGAATTTCTGATGCCACACACAAAACCAACTCTCATAAGTTAGAAAAGGGGGAACTACTAAAAAAGTTTGATGTGGCTACACAGAGACCTCATTAACTTAAATTTTCAAAAAATATATTCAAAGATGTAAACAAGGGAAAATTGTTAAGGATAAACACAAGAATGGCATAGGCCAGTTAAAAAGTGTCAAGAACTCTAAAGCTCAGAACAAGAAGAGGCTAATAATGCTAGCTAGCATAATGAAAACAAAATGACTTAGAATTGGTTATATAAGAGAAAAATCAAAGAAGGCATATGAAGATGGAGAATGGGAAGGAGAGAATAAACATTTATATATACCCTATTATGTGCCAGGCAGTAAGTGCTAAGTGCTTTATTTTGTTTTTTTTAACAAACATCCCATTTGATAAAGGAAGTAAAGACAAAACTTTTTTTTCTTTTCTTTAATAAGGAGAACAATCTTTGAAATAGTAAAAAAATAAATCTGAGATAGTTAATGGAGAAATGGTAAAAGAGAGCACCTAGCTACATTCTGAGTTTGATTAAGCTTGTATGAACTATGTCCTATGCTACTGCAAGAATTGGTAGATGTGCTTGCTGAGCATTTTAGCGACCTTTGAAAAATTGTGAAGATTGGGACTTGTGTAGTAGGATTGGAGAACAACAAAGATTGTACCAATTTTAAGGAAAAAAGTAAGAGGTTGGAGTTTTCAGACTACAGACGACTTCAATTCCTCCACAATAAATTATAGAATATAATTAAAGTGATGGTTTCTGAAGAAAAGGAATGGGACATTATAGCACCACTATTAGATACTATTAACAGCTATGTGGTTTCATTAAGAAAAGTGTTCATGGCAGACTAAACACTTTTTTTGATGAGATAAAATCTCCTATGTTTTCCTTGTGGACTGAAGGGGGAGATATGGGCCATATGATAATACGTGTAAGAGGATGTAGAACTGAATGACCTGCCTTAGAAGATGGAAGGATCTCCTTCCTTTCATGCTCCAAGTAATTCTGGATAATTACTTCTTAAGTATGTTATGGAAAGAATTCTTATTTAGTTATGAGTTGAACTAGATGACCTCTGAGGTCCTTTCCAACTTTGGGATTCTGTGTTGTTGTTGTTTTAAATATAGATACCATTATATATTTATTTTATCAGGGGTATGAGGGAGGTAGTGGGGACCTGAAGTTTGATCACTGTAGGAAATTCCCCAGTCGGCTGAAGTAGATTTTAGTAACATTTTAATTTATAATTTGAGAGTATTGGCTGAAGGAACTGAGAAGTTAAGTGACTTGTCCATGGTCACACAGTATGTATCAAAGGCAGAATTCTTGATTCTAGGTCTTCCTGACTCCATGGCTGGACCTCTATGCACTGTGTCACACTGCAATCATTATGCTTCAATAGTAGGCCCAAACAATTCAGCCTTCCTATTTCTCTATAGAACCAAAATGTAGTAGAAACTCAAACATTAACATCATGTATGTTTGGCTTTGAAATGTATTTTTGTACCTATATATAGGTGTACCTGATCTAGGGAGGTATCTGATGAACAAAAAATTAACTAGAAAGCTAGACAGCTTTGATTATCCTGCAAAGCTCCAGTCTGATATAAGCTGTCCCTTTTCTTGCTGTCTGTGTGTATGGAGTTGACTAAGAATTTTGGAATTAACATCAAACATTGAATTAAAACTGAACATTGATGTTTAAAGAGCACTGACTGAATAATGAGAGGACCTGGGTTAATTCCTGCCTCTGATAATTGATACCCATGTGACCTTAGGCTAGTGCTTAACCTCCTTGGGGCTCAATTTTCTCATCCATAAATGAAGAAGTTGATCTAGATGGGCTCTGAGGACCTTTGCAATTCTTGAACTATGATTCTGGACTTTGGTGCTTTGTTAGGTGATGGGTTGAGCTTAACAGAAAGGAACTTTGTTAATATAGATAAGTGCTAAACAAAATGAGTTGAAGAAGTGTAACTTACCTTAAGTAAAGATCTGACCATGTGACTCAACCAACTCCAATGACTTTCTATTGTTTCTAGAATAAAATATAAACTCCTCTGTTTAGCTTTTAAAGCCCCTACACAGCCTGGCCCCATTCTATCTTTCCAGTTTCATTGGCAATTGCTTCCTCTTTTGCACTCTTGTGATCTACCCAAACTGTCTTTTTCTCTGTTCTCCACTCATAACATTCCCTCTCCTATATGTGCTGCCCCGTGCCTGGAGTGCTCTTCTTTCTTACTTCTACCACATGGAGTCCTTCTCTTCCTTGATGATGCAGTTCAGATACCACTTGATCCTCCCAAGTGATGGTACCCTCCCTCACAAGCCACCTTGTATTTTACTACTTTCTGTATGTGCTTATCAAGATATGTATTTATCAACTTTATACTTATGCTGTATGTATTTTTCTATGTATTTCTTGTCTGCCCCATTAGAATGTAAACTTGTGGGGAGAGATAGTTAATGATTACTTGTTGATTTTACTGATCAATTGAAATGTTTGATAACAGAAAATGAGTGTTTCTACTTTTCTGCTTTAGAAGGAGACATATATATTTACTGGTTTTGGGTCAAAGTGAGTTCAATCTAAAACCAGCTTATGAAGAAGGTTCCTCCGGCTCCTCATGTAAGCACCATACTATTGACTTCTGCTCTACTGTGAGTATTGAATGGAGGCAAGATAAAAAATGCAGCCTGACATGCAAGAGAAGAAAGACGAAACAGAAGTAGGCTGTGCTGACTACAGACTGCCTGCTCTCTCACCTGATCTAGAACTCTTTACTGTCTAATATTAGACTCTTCAAACCATTTGAATCTGGTCTGACAAGAGTAATTACTTCTTTTAATGTAAAGTCTACCTACCTTCCTGAAATTAATTCACTAAGTTATCTGCCATGGAATCTCTTGACATTCTGGACTGATTGCTTTTTTTGTGGCTGAGTGCAGCACTTGTTCGGTCAAGTTGAGCAGTATTTATTAAGCACCTACTATGTCACGGGCCCTGGGAAAGGCAACACCCTTCCGGCCCCAAAAAAACCCAAAACAACCAACCCAGCCCTAAAGGAAACAACTCCCCCCAGCCTCCGCAAAACCAGTCTTTGTTCGCAAGGAGCTCACCATCTAATGGGGGACACAAAATGTACACAGCCATGGACAAAAAAGGATATATACAAGATAAATTGGAGGTAATGTCAGAAAGCTAGAGAAGGAAATGGTGAACCACTCCAGCATCTTTGCCAAGAAAACCCCAAATGGGATCACAAAGGGTCAGACACGACTGAAACAACTGAACAACAATAACAAACCACAACATCAGAGGAAGAGCACTGAGATTAAGGAGAATTGAAAAAGCCTTCTTACAAAAAGCTTAACTGAGACTCCTGATAGATAACCACAAACCCTAGTATCAAAGGATTCAGAGCTGGTAGACACTCAGTGATCACCGAATTCTGCCTCTCATTTTACAGATGAGGAAACTGAGGCAAATAGGATGAAGTTTCTTGTCCAGAATCACACAGCTAGGAAGTGTCTGAGGCCAGATTTTAACTCAGGAAGATAAGTGTTCCTGACTCCAGGCGTGTGCCACCTCAGACTTGTACTAGCTGTTGTGTAACTCCGTCCTGTTTCAGTTTTCTCACCTGCATAGTAGAGATGGTAATAGCATTGACCTTCCAGGGTGTGTGAGGACCAAATGAGAGATTTGTAAAGCGATTAACACAGTGCCTGGTGTATAGTAAGCACAATATAAATAATAGTTATTGTTGTTGGAATTTGCAGAACAAAAAATGTTGGGAATCATTGTACTAAGTTATTAATGGTATGTTATCTTTATTGGTGGAGGGATTTGCCATGCCAGGAGTTCCCTATGTTATATTTAAGTACTGCAGGAAGCGCTGTTAGCTCTAGAAGCAGAGGACCTGTGTTCAAATCCTACCTCTTGTACTTATTGCCTGTATTAGTAGGGCAAATCATTTTATTTCCCTGGGCCTCAGTTTCCTCATCTAAAAAGTGAGTGCATTGGACTAAATCTCTCCTTGCTCTAATTCTTTGACCCATGGCTTAATAATTAGATATTGCTTTGTATACATTTATGTGAGCTTAATTATCTATTTAATGATAATAATATAATAATATTATCTAACATGTTCCTCACAAGAACACTTTAAGGCAGGTTTGTTCATTCATTTCAGTCATTTCTGACTCTTCATGACCCCATTTGGGGTTTTATTGGCAAAGACGCTGGAGTGGTTTGCCATTTCCTTCTCCAGCTCATTTTACAGATGGGGAAACTGAGGCAGAGAGGGTTAAGGGACTTGCCCTGGGTCACATACCTGGTAAGTGACTGAGGCCAGATTTGAATTCAGGAAGATAAGTCTTCCTGACTCTGGCCCTGGCTCTCAATCTACTGTACTACCTAGCTGCCCTTTAAAACAGGTAATAGAATATTATTTCTCTTATTTTGCAAGTGAGAAAACTGAAGCTTAGTGGAGGTGTGAATTACCCAAGGTCACAAAATGAGTGAGTATAAGAGCCAAGGTTCAGGATCTCGGTGGTCATGAATGAAATGACACAACAAGATAGACTATATGATGGAAGATGATGTTCACTTTATGAACAATTTTATGGTAGCAATAAAGTGTACAGCTGCATCACCCAAAGGCTACAAAAAGACAAGTAAGAGAGGTTTTTTTAAACATCACTCAGTTATTCATTCTAAGCTACTTCAATGTTCCATTCTCTGAGAAAAGACAATGTGTGTGTGCATTGAGAGGGTGGGAGAGGGGCAGGATGGATTTAGTTTCTGACAGGAATCCTAGAAACAGAAAAAGGATCTATTTTATCATTGCTTCATGTCTCACACTTGCTTTTTGATACCTGTTAAGTTGTTCTTGGAGCAAATCTAACCGATGTTCCACTTCTCCATATGTGAGATCACTTTCAGTTTCACAGATCCCCCAGGTAACTCGGTGGTATGCCGAGGGACTAGGCATCTCTTGGTGTCCCCGGGAATTTTCTTGTTCCCAATTTCTTGCATCAGTGATATCTATGGAAAACAGCAAGGTTTATATTACACTTATATTTACACTTGATGTAGCATTTCTTTGCATGAATATCCTTCCTATGTCTAAGGAGAGGAGATTGGTTTTACTTTGTAGAATTCTCAAATGTCGTAGCTGAAAGGAACTTTACTGATCAAACATTTAGCCTAACTTCCTTATTTTACAAACAAGGGAACTGAAACAAAGAAAGGTTAAAGTTAAGTGATTTGTCCAAGGCTGCACAGTGAATTTGTGCCATGACCAGAACAATCCACTCCATCCCAAGTTCTAGTCCAGCACCTGTTACACTAGGCTCTGCAGAAATTTTTACATTCCACATGTTTATCTGTATCTAAGTAAAAATGTGCTGTGTATTCGGCTTAGGTAAAATGAGTCAAGAAATGGCATCCTTTGTGCTCACTGAAGCAGAACATTTACTAAAACTAGAACAATACAGAGAAGATTAGTATGACCCCTGTGCAAAGAAGACATGCACATTGGAGAGGCATTCGTTATTGTTTTTATTTAGGATTGGATTCAATTTGTAATTATAAAAGCCATGCCCCAGTTGCTAAATGGTCAGTGGGTATGAACAAGCAGTTTTTAAAAGAAGAAATCCATGTTGTCAATAACCTTATAAGAAAGGCTCCAAATCATTAATAGAGACATGCAAATTAAAAGCAACTCAGTTGATAAAAAGTTGACCAAAAGGAAAATGACTAATGTTGAAGACACTATGGAAAACAGGAATATTAATGCTAAATTGGTGGAGCTTTGAATTGCTCTAGCCATTTTGGAAAGAGGTTTGGAACTATGCCCGCAGCTACCCCAGCAATATGACAATTAAAGTCATTCCCTCAAAGAAGAAAAGGACCTATATATGCAAAATATTTATAGTAGCTCTTTTTGTAGTGGCAAAGTACTGGAAATAAGGGGAGGATACTCATCAATAGGGGAGTGACAACAAATTACGGTGTATGGATGCAACCTGGGATGACTTCTAAGAACTGATACAGAGTGAAGAAACAACCCAGAGACCAATTTATACAATAACATCTTTATAAAAACTGACAACTCTGAAAAACTTAAGAACTCTGGCTAATGCATCAGTCATGATTTCAAGAGACCAATGATAATGATGCATGCAAGCCACCTCATGACAGAGAGATGATGGACCCTTTGGTCCAAGCCAAATAAGACAGATGTTTAGACATGGTCAAAGTAGGGATTTGTTTTGCTTGGCCATGCCTACTTGATAAAAGGGTTTTGTTTTTCTCTTTTTTGCCAATGGGGGAGGAGGTGGGAGGGATAGAAAATAAATGCTTGCTAACTGAAAAATTAAAAATTAAAAAAGTTGTACCATTCTAAAAATATAGGCTTCCTGCCAGTATTAAACAAAACAAACATGCATGGTGAAAATATCATTAAGGATTAGATTCATAGACTCATAGATTTAGAGCTAGAAGGGACCTTAGAGTCTATCTAGTCTAATCTTATTTTACAGATGAGGAAACTGAATCCCATAGGGGTTAAGTGACTTTCCTGAGATCACTCACTTAGGGACAGAGATGGAATTTGAACTCTTGTCCTCTGATCCCAAATGCGCTGCTGAATTCACAGTAGTTTTTATATTTGTGAATTAAATTGTCTTCCTTAGAGGAGTAAGAAATTTTAGTGACTTTCTTCAAAGGACTTAAATATGATAATGCTAAGAAGACACAGAAAAAGTTGCTTCTTTAAAAGTTATAGAAACAAAGTGCCAAAGATGAGAAGAGAAAGAAATAGTTAATGTTAAATGGGCTACCAAATGACACATTCACTATTTATGGAGCTATTGGTTGGTCCTACCACTGTGGAACATAATTTAGAACTATAGGAGAAAAGTTATTAAATGTTCATACACTGGGAAAATATAATAAAGATGTAAAAGACAGACAAGACCTGTATGTACCATCTTTTTTAGTATCAAAGACCTAGAAACAAAGTAGGTATTCATTAACTGGGAAATGATATAACACAAACAAAAAAATTGTGGCATATGAATTTAATGGAACATTATTGCACTATAAGAAATGATTAATATGAGGATTCATAGAAATATGGGAGTTTTTATATGAACTGATGGAGAACTAAGTATGTAGAATTAGGAGAGCAATATACACAAATGCAATATCATAAGCAAAAAGCCCCCAAAGAAATTGTAATAATCAACTGTGGTACCAAAGAACATACGAAAAGACATAATTACCTCTTTTTGGTAGAGAGGTAGGAAGTACATGTGGACAATGTTGCATAAATTGTCAAACATAGTCTCTTTGTCAGTTGATTTTGTTTAACTGTTTTTCTTTGTTAAAAGTGGGGAATTCAATAGGGAGAGCATATTGGGAAATGTAGTCATTTTTTCTTATAAAAAGAAAAAGACATCAATAAATATTTTTAATTCATTTAATTCATTCAATAATTCTAATAATTTTCTTCAAAGATCTCTTTGGGTCAAACCATCTGACTAATTTAACCTTTCCTTAGAGATATTATTTCATACTCCTTTCATACTTTACTCTTTAAAAAACTAAGACCCAAACAAGCAAAAAACAAAACAAAAAAGCCTTTCCTGTGCATTTGTTTTTTCATGCTTTCATACTAATATATTGTGTCCTATGCATTATTTAATCATATTACTTATTCATCTCATCTCTTCCATCATTTTTAGAGCTCAAATTATTTCATGTATGTTTATTTACAAAAGAGAAGCATTGTAAAAAATATATCATCAAAGAAATGTGTTAGGGAAAAAGGTTGGCTACATGGTTAGAGAGAAAGATGGAGACATATTCTGCATGATGCATTTGACATCTGTGTAATGGCAGAGAAAATTAGGAAGGCTAGTAGCATGATGAGTAGACCTTCAGTGGTGAAATTATAAGAGGATATATGTGAGAGTCATACAGATTGATCAGACATGGATGGGTTGAGATGTATATTACGGTTGGGTTTACTCCTGCCAACAAGCTCACAGAACCATTTGAATATTTTTCATTATTTTTCTGTAAAGTTTCACTCTTTCACAAAAGTCCTATTCCAGTGCATTATCATGGTATGGAAGTAACTCTGTTTTCTCAAGTTTCCTATACAATATTTATTTTGCAGTTGTCTTCTTAAGACAATTCCTAATTTTCTTTTATTCAAGGTGTGAACTGATGTGTTGTAATTCATACAAAAATCTCCTCTTCTCCCCCTCACTCCAATTCATAGGAGAATTTCAAAAATGATCAACTGGTAAATGATTAGAGCCACCCACAAAACATAGGAGATGGGAATTTGAATCCAGAGAAAGAAAACAATGAGCATTTTTTTCTTCTCTTTGGGAAAATTATCATTAAGGGGAATACTCCCAGTTGTTCCTCATGTTTGTATGCAACCATTTGCATTGCAAAAAGATTCCAATTAGCCAAAAGGAAGAATTTATGATATTCAATTCAATTCTATAAAAATTCATTGAGACTTCTACTTGCAGAGAATTGAAGGAGACACAAAAATGAATAAGGCTTAGCCTCTACTCTTAAAGGAACTTACAATATGGTAGGGTTGGTTACTTAGAGCTTTTATTTCAAAACTTCTTTTGGAATTCTGTGCCATTGGATGAAACTATGACTGATAAAAAACCTAAATGGCACAGTCCCCCTTCCTCTCAAGTTGCATGTACAGATTGTTCGTTCAAGGCTTTTTATCCAACTAGATCCAAAGCCTGACAATCCAGAGGCTGTTCAGTTGTCTTGTTGAATGTTCCATAGTCTAACTTTAGATCATCTTGGGTAAATAAAATGTACTTCCATTTTTTCAAACTTTAATTCATTTTTTTTCAGTGAACAAAAGTGTGTTTTCTGTTCCTCTCACCTCATCCCCATTGGAAATAAAAAGATAAACAAAATCCTTGTAACAAATATGCAGTCAAGCAAATGAATTCCTGCACTGGCCATGTCACAAGGTATACTTTTGAGACAAGGTGTACTTTCTCAATTTTATGACAAGACAGTACAGTTCTTAGATTTGGGGGGACACTTTGTATTTTAAGGCATACTATTAGATGTGTTGCTACAGTTCAGCAGTCATAGCAGACTCATGTTTTACTTATCTTAGATTGTAGAATTGATAGGGCACTCAGAAATAATATTCATCAAGCTAAACTCTATACTTTCCTAGGCCAGAAGGGAGCAGTAGTTAGATATTATTAGGTGGAATTAGTTGAATAAATGATTTCTATGTTCTTTTCTAGTCCCATAGACTAATTCTATGTTTGCCACAAGTGACTTTACCAAGACGACTGAGAGAAAACCTATGTCAGAGAGTGATTGTGAGATGCTTCAGTACTACCAGCAAAACAGTGAGAAAAAGGTGAAGTGAGGCCGTAGAAGGGCTTTATTCACAATAGATAAATGCAAGATAATGCAAGATAAATGGTGTAAATATTATCATCCCCATTTTATAGCTAAGAAATTGAGACTCTGAAATGTTAAAAAACTTGTCCATGATCATGAAGCTAGTAAGTATTTAAGGTAGGATTTAAATGTCGATCTCACAGTACTGACACTATCTCCATTATGTTGTTTATGCTGCCTACCAAATAATCCTGGAGATGGGGCTGGGTTAGATGACTATTTGAAGTCTTTTCCACCTCTGTAATTCTGTGAATACTTATTTCTCCAAAAATACAGGCAGGCAACTAAAAAACTTCTATTTTTCCACTACCATATTAAAAATTTTATAACCTTTTGGGGGGCACTTTTTCTCTTGTTATCCTTTTATCATTGGATTTACACAAATTTCTTTAATGAGGGAGCTGCGATTTTGACATTGCCTCACATGAAATAATGAGTATATTCATAGCCAGCCTAAAGAAAAAAGATCTAGAGAAAAATAAAGCTTTGTGCTATGTAAGTAAGAATAGATCCCAATGTAAAGGTCCCTAGATTTCAAATAGGTGTTAATTTCTTTGGTTGAATCTTCTTTCTTTTATGGATTGAAACTCTGATATTTCTTCTAACAGAATACTAATACTTTTAAGAAGAAATTTTACCAGAGGAAACAAAATGGAAATGAATGTTAAAAAATAAGAAAATGGTTTGTGTTTGAGTGTTAAGTAATTTAGTAACAGATTTCTACTAGTAATTATAATTCTTTATTCACATGTCCTCTTTAAATGAACTTATTTAAAATTGAAGACAACTATTTTACTGAGTTTGTCAACTAGCTTTTCAGCTTCCTGGAGAAGTCAAATTTAAATTCAGAACACAGAAATTATTTGGGTGATATAGCTATGTGAACCATATCAGTAATTACCCTTATTTTAGCATGCCTTATGGTTATGGTGGGGTTGTATTTAAAGATCTGCATAATTGGGCTCGAACAGATCATTCCAGGATTATTTCTTATTACTCCCCTTTACACACTGTATTTCAGTCAATCTGGTCTTCTTACCATTCTCTGAATTTGGCATTTTATTTCCTTCCTCCATATCTTTGTACTGGCTATATCCCATACCTGGAATACATTCTCTTCTCACTTATGCCTCCTTAGAATTCCCAGCTTCCTTCTAAGCTCAGCTCATGTGCCATAGGATATTTCTAGTTAATGGAGATATGACTTCCTCAAATTACCATATGTTACACTTGTTTGTTGCATTTTATTGTATACTTATTGCACATAACATATTTATTTGTTGAACTTTACTGTATATATTTTGTTTCCAGAGGTGTGCTGGAACCAGACCTTACCATCTTGAGCTGACTGCTAAATTTTCAGTGGGAGCACTTATACCTCAAGAATGGACTATTTACCAATAGATGGGTACCCACAAATTAGGACCTGATTCATTGTTTTATTGATTGTGTAGACTTAAGAAAGAGATGGAGAGAACGTTAATAATATGAATTGAACTCAAAAGTGTGGTCTGCCTTTTCGCAGGCTTTTTGTTAAACATTACCAGCACATACCTGGTTATATTCCATGGTAGAATATAAGTACTTTGAGGGCAGAGACTGTTTAATAAGTGCCTGTTGGATTGGATTGTCTTTTTTTGAATAGAATACCAAGATGACAAAAACAGAGAATGGAGATTAGAGGTTGTACTAGAGAATATTGATCAAGATAGACCTCATGACATCAGCCTCTATTTAAACAGCTCTTGGTACTATTATTTCCTGCATTCAATCCATTTTTTTAAAGAAGAGGAAACTATTTGAATCACAGAACAATAAAGTATAGGTGATTATATTTTTCAATACCTCAAGAGAAAATTTTGATCTCTAAATGATATTAGAAAAGCAAGATACCTCTGAGGAAGCTATCTTGACTTAATTTTATAATTTTATCAAAATAGGAAGAAAGAAAATTAACTTTCAATAACTGCAATTAAAAAAAAAACCAGGAGTTCAAAGGGGAAGTGATGGTTTGTGGTCTTAATCAAAATGAACATCCGTGGAGACACTTTTTAAATATAGCTCAAAATAGAATCAGAACTTGGTTGCCTTGGAAAATGTTGCTATAGTTGCAAGGACACATTTCTGGAAATGAGTGAACAGAAAGTAAACTTTCAAATGGCTATGGGGACACAATTTTGGTAGACTTTTGACCTTTCTCTAAAACGATGCTGATTCTACTTAACTTTTCTTTTAGGAGGGAGAAGGAGATCAAATGTGCAATTCTGTAATATTTGGCACGGGAAACCTTTGACCCAATGTCAGAAATTCGATCCAGTGAAATGCTTTATTGTTGGTGAAACAGCATTGTATAAGAAATGGAACAATAACTAATCATCCTACGAACAGTTCTAGCTGCAAATGCTTTAAATGAATCTTCCAAAAACTAAAACTTTCATAATATCTACTTTCTTGGCATTCCATTATATTCTCCCTTAAAAATTACTGGGAAATTAAGTTTGTTGCTCTACATTTGGTTAATAGTTATTCCTTAATTAGGTTTAACTATCTGTACCGATTGATGCCAGGAGGCATCAATTAATTTAGCCAATTGGTATGACATATACTTTGATATGCATCTCTTAAGGTAGTTATTTTTTCAACAGTGATTGATTTGTGAAACATTTGAAAACCAAAGAATTGTGGATATTAAATCTGTTAGCAGAATAATTATTTAGAATTGTGTGGGTGGGATGGGGAAGCTAGATAAAATAATTAGAAGAAAAGAACAAAAGAAAATCTAGGCTGAAGGACAAGAAAATGTTCTTCTTTGGTGAACACTTTTAGATATTAAAATTGCTTTCTAAAGAAGTTTGACACTTAAGACATTGAAAATTGAAGTGGAAAAAAGCCCTAGAACATATCCTATCAGGACCAAGCCAAACTGACCTTTATAAGAAGGCAGAGGTGATGGAGAGGTTTGCAGAATTGCTGACTTAGGTTATACAACCTGCTTCTATTTCTATTCTTGGAGCTCCCAAAATATCCACTTTTCATGAATAACTGAAATAAAACATTTAGTAGCCACAGATAATATTCCACATTTCCATTGTGACAAATGAGGAACTATTTCATTAATTTCCTCAAGATTTTAGATTGACTGAAGAACATTTGCCTACATTCTTAGCATATTTCAGAGGTATCAGAGCAAAAGCTAGTTTTCTTTCATTTGTCATTAAACAGAGTTTCATTGAGTCTTTGCTACCAATTCTCTGCATGAACTCAGGCAAGTCACTGCATGCCGCTGTTGTTTCCATGTCTGTAAAATAAGGTATTTGGAGTACATGGACTTAAAGATGACTTGCTGTTCTAAAGCTGTGATCCCATTATGTCCAAGATACTGGGAGAGATATAAAGATGAAGATGTCGTCTCTTTTCTTAAGCAGTGTGTGTGCGTGTGTGTGTGTGTGTGTGTGTGAAGAGGGATAAACTGTGTACAAAAATAGTACAAGGCACAATATGATCAGTACTCTGGTCATAAAAGAAATAAAAGCAAAGTACTATGGGAGTAGAGAGGGAGTAGAGATGTCCTGTTTGGAGAGCTTCATTCATGAAGTAGTGACACCCTGGCTATCTCCTTGCCATTTTTTTCTTGCCACTGCACTTTCTGGACAGATGGACCCTGCTATCTGTCCTACTGTAGAACCTCCTGGACCAGATCATATTCTATAGGACTTAACCATCTTAGTTATAGGACTCCTTCCCTGGGGCCTGAATTTTCCCATCCTGTTGTACTCCCAGACTTCATTTAAGTCTCATCAACCTAAAAAGTCCCACCAACCTTGAAATTCACCTCTAGTACTGCCTGCCCACTGGGTCCCTCTCTCCCTCTGATTTGAGAGAGTGGAGGGTGGACATTGGGCAGTTAGGTGGCACAGTGAATAGAGCACTCACCTTGGAATCAGGAAGAGACTCATCTTTATGCGTTCAAATCTAGCCTCAGATCTTTACTAGCCGTATGACCCTGGGCAAGTCACTTAACCCTGTTTGCCTCAGTTTTCAGATCTGTAAAATGAGCTGGAGAAGGAAATGGCAAACCACTCCAATTTCTCTGCCAAGAAAACCCCAAAATGGTGTCACAAAGAGCCAGACATGGCTGAAATGACTGTACAACAAAAAAGAAAAGGTGGATATTGGAGAGCTCTTCCCAGATCCTCCATTTAAGGAGGACATCCAGGGCTGTCCTCTCATTGTTTTCTTCCAGCTTCACTCCTGATTTCATCATACCCCTCTGCACTGGCCCTATCTACCTCAGCTTGTTTTCATGCATTGTCTTACTGTATTAGATTGTGATCTCCTTGAGGGCAAGGGACTGCCTTTTACCCTTCTTTATATCCCTACTACAAGATACAATGCCTAGCACATTGGAAGTGCTTAATACGTGTTTACTGACTGAGTGAATTGGTTACTGTCATACAGCCCTCTATACTAGTCAGTCCTATATATGTTTCATATTCTACTCTAGTTTTTGCCACCTGGTGCATGCCCTCTCCTTCCATCCTACTTTCTAGCTGACTTAGGTTCAAATAAAAACTATCTTTGCTTTTGGAAAAGCCATGACAATCAACTCCCCTATGACTTTTTAAGTCAACATGTACCCCTCACTGGCCCATATGCCCTTATGTTGTTGTTGAGTTGTTTTGAGTCACGTTGAATCTCCGTGACCTCATTTGGGGTTTTCTTGGCAAAGATACTGTAGTAGCTTGCCATCTCCTTCTCCAGTGTATTTTATAGGTGAAGAAACTGAGGCAAACAGGGTTGGGTCACAGAGGTAGTAGGTATCTGAGGCCATATTTGAACTCATGAAGATGAATCTTCCTGATTTCCAGCCCAGTGCTCTATCCACTGTGCCACTTAGCTGCTTCTACACTTCTATATATATATATATATATATATATATATATATATATATATATATATATATATATATATATATATATATATGTTGTATATCAGTGCTTAGCACAGTGCCTGGCATAATGTAGGCATTTAATAAATGCTAGTTGACTAGTTAACTGACTGTATTCCCCACTAGAATATCATCTCTGTGAGGGCAGGAACTGTCTCCTTTGTGTGTGTGAGTGTGTGTGTGTGTGTCCCTAGTGCTTTGCATAGTGATTGGAATATTGAAATTGATTCATAAGTACTTTTTCACTTATTTATTCATTGGGGATGGGGGTTTGAAGGATATGTAGTATTATAGCAGGCCAAGATCAGTGCATTGGTGGAGGGAGGGGGGAAGGTTCTATAGTAGGACAGATGGCAGGGTCCACCTGTCCAATGAATTCCTCTTCTGCTCAGCTTTCGATCACTTAAATTCAAGTGTTCCTTAGTTTCAATTCACATACTTGCTCCTGTCACACATACTTTATACATCTACATATCTATATTTTTTTGCTATCACTCTGTTGGGCACAATAGTATGTCAATTTCAAATTATTTGTCTTGCTGTTGCATTCATACCATCTTTCTCTTTTCCTCATAATTTCCATTAAATAACTGTTCTTCACGTTTTGGAGCTCTCACTGATCCTAATCTTGATCTTTGTGACTAAGTAGGCACTAATGCTAAATCTTCTCTAGTGCTGCATTTCTAACTACTATCCTTTCCACGCCCACCACAGTGTCTTGAACTTGCTATAGAAGGCATTTAGAATTTGTTGAATGACAGCGCAGAAGGAATAAAGTATCTTCACAGACTTCAAGGTGTCGTGCGGCATAATAATAATAGCTAACATTTATATAGCACCTACTATGTGCCAGGTACTATACCAAGTGCTTTACAATTATCGTCTCATTTGATCTTCACAGCAACCCTGGGAGGTAGGTGCAGTTATTATCCTCATTTTACAGATGAGGAAACTGAGGCAAACAGAGGTTAAGTGACTTCCTCAGGGTCACATAGCTAGTAAACTGTCTGGGGATTGATTTCAACTCAGGTCTTCTTGACTCTGGGCCAGCACTCTGTACACTGTGCCACCTAGCTGGAAACGATTGTTAGGGATGGTCTCAATGCAGAGGTGCCTAGGTGGTGCAGTGGAGAGACCACCGGGCCTGGAGTCAGGAAGACCTAAATTCAAATGTGACCTCAGACACTTGCTAGCTGTGTGACTCTGGGCCAATCACTTGACCTCTATTTGCTTCAGGTTCCTCAACTGTAAAGTGGGGATAATAGAAGCACCAATCTCGCAGGAGTATAGTGACAACCAAATGAGGCAGTAATTGTAAAGTGCCTGGCATAGTGCCTGGTACATAGTAAGTACTATATAAATGCTTCTCTACTTCCTCCAATGCAATGTAATTAGATAGAAGCCTTTGTAGGACGATACCAAAGTCCTGACATCATCAAAAAATTGAAGTAACATGTTTAGTTATGCTAATTGGCAAAAACAACCTTCTCCTTACCTGAAAACTAGTACTGAAGAGAGACTGGCAGGGAAAAAGTCAATTACCTTTGTAAGAATGACTTCTTTTATCAAGATGGAGTCTTTCTGAAGTGGTCATAGTTTGTTCTTCAAAATTCAAGCTAGTTCTTTTCTCTGTTCCTGGAGCATAATCCATTATTCTGGAGAAAAGAGGTTTTTGTTCATCATCGATGGATGAAATAAATGATGAGGATCCACTTTTCTTCTCTTCAAAATGTTTCTTGGAAAACTGATAACGTCTTGTGGTATCTACGGAGTCTCCAGGATCATGTGTACTAGTTCCTTTGCGATAATCTATCGACAAGAAATCATTTTATATAAGATAACCAAATGCGTACAATTTTGTTAGCAGTCTTTGCTTCCACCATGTACTGTGCTTTTGTTCAGCTAAATCCTTCTATGCATTTTTAAAATGAACTTTATCAGTGACTCTTTTGAGAAATCACCACTATAAGCTATCTTTATTTTTCTATAGAAAATGGAGATTCTATTATTCATGTCTAGGCTATGGTCTTCTCAGAAAAAAACAAAACAAAACAACAGACGTCAGGGACTGTGAGATCCTCAATCAACCACACTATTCATTTCAAAATCAAAATGTACCTTTGCTAGTGTTTTTTGAGATACTCTTTATTTTTAATAGCAAAATTGTAGGAAATTCAAAAACTTATTTACATAACCCAAGAAATATTTAAGTCCTAAAAATCTGGTTTGGTAGCTAATTGTTTCAGAAAAAAAGAAGAGGAAAAATTGCCCCCATTCTCAAAATCTTAATTGCATAAGCTTTCTTCATGCCTGTAGTCTATCACTTGTGGGATTTCACCCTTTTAAAAGTCACTCTGTCAGGCAGTGGTCTCTCTGAAGTGTAGGCAGGTTGAATTTCAACCTCAATTACATGTACAAAAAATCTTGAAGTCCTGATCTGATGGACAATTTGGCTGTGTTTCATGATGTGAAGAATGTAAAACTTAAATACCATAATTAAAGTACTGTTTTTTAACCTAATTACATTAAAGCCACTAGTGCACGTTGCCTGTTTTAAAATGAAATGTCAAGATGATACCAACCCTGAAGGTTGAGTTAAAACATATTTCAGCAGGAAAAGCTCCAAGAGACAAATTCTGTGACTTGTTTCCATTAGTGTCCTGGGGAGACAGCATGATTTCCCATCTGGTTTCTGCTAATTACTAATCAACATAATTCCAGAATGCATAGCATTTTCTACAGAAATGGTTAAAAGTATCCCCATATACTCTATGCCTTGTTGTTCCCTAACATTATGCTTAATTGCTTATTCATAGAAGACCCAACTAATTGATTTAGGACCATACCACAGAAACTGTCAACAGAATCTTTAGTTCCCATATGGCAAAAGAAACTGTTAACAGAGCTATTTTTCTCTGTTATTTTAAATATCATAATTCCACCAAGAAAACAGCCCAGAGCAAAAATGGATTTGAGTTAAAATTCTCTACATGGGAAAATTGTTGTTATTAAGGAGTTAGTTCATGTTGTGCCACCTCAAGTTAATCACAATGAAAACTGATCTTATTACCCCACTTAGGGCCTCCCACTTGCCTAGCTATCTGATTGTTGGTAGCAACCCCCAGACATTTTCTTCAGTCAAGTTTTGAAAGTCTCTCTGCTTATGGATATTTACTTACCACTAATCTAGTTAATCACTATTTTTGGTTATCTTTTCTTCTGGTTATCTTTTTCAGTTCTATCCCTTACTTTCTGGGCCTACATCACATGCCCCACCTCTTATAGACTCTATGGAACTTTCTTCTCGAATGCTTGCTTAACTCTAGGTCTAACCTATCTCATGTATCACCAATGAGCTTGTCTTAATGAGTGATTACTTTGCATTCAGCATTTCCCACCTCCAAACCTTACAATGGCTCCTAATTTCATTCCAATATATGTTGAACATTCCCCATCATGAGCTTCACTGCAATCTACTGGTTTGCTTTAACTTTCTTATTTTCCTCACCCCTCGTTACAGTACCTGGCACAAAGTAAGTGTTTAATAAATGCTTATTGACTGACTGACTTTGACTCATGAACTCTCTGCTCTAAGTGAATGAATGAAAATGCATTTATTTAGCACTTATTAAATGCTAAGCACCGTGCTAAATTCTAAGAAGAAAAACATAAAAGCAAAGATAGTCTTTGGTCTTGAGATACCTAGGAACGTAAGCAAAATTTAGAGGCAAGTGGTGGCCAGGGAGGGAAATTTTGGTTTTGATACTGCGGGAATCATGAGGGGATCTTCAGGGGAATAGACTGACATACTTTTTCCAGTATCTATGGCAGTATTAATTGGGTTATAGTTCCATAACTAGAAGGGGAAAGGGATGGGAAAGGGGGAGGGTATGCATTCAGTGATTAGGCAGCAGGTGGAAAGATGTTCCATGAGTTAAGTGAAACATTCCTAGAGCCTGCTTAGACTCCACGTGGGTCACATAAGTCATTCACTAAACAGGATAAGGTGAGCCTTCTTCATATTCCCTATTTCTAAAGTTGGGTACCCATATGACTAGAGCAACCCTTTTCTTCTCATCCAGTAAACCATATCCAAATACCCCTTAAACACATTCATGAAGCTTTTAATTCCAAAAAAGTAGAAACTGTTCTGAACATACCATCAATCCCAATCAGTGTGGACACATGCTTAATAGCTGCATGTGTTTTCATTTGCAAGATGTTACACCGTCTCATATATTTAGAGTTTTAGATCTTTGCATAGAGAGTTGCTAGAGCAAAGGATAACAGATGGGCATCTTGAGTGCTGCATGAGCACCCATAGATTGTTAAAGACCTGGAGAAAGGCCTACAGCACATTAAGTGGCTTCTATGGGAAGGATTTACGTGAGAACACAGACAAGAATTATACAGCTTGAGAAAGCATAGGTATCTTGCAATCTTAATTATTCTTACAGAAATCAAAGTATTACAGAGATTTTCCATGTAATTTTAACTCGTAGCATGTAATAGAGTGCTGCATAACACCCAATGATTATTCAATAAATAGGCTGGGAGAGGGAGGAGAGGAACTATACTTTCAAGACATGTTATTTACCTGAATATACCCAGTGTTAGCTGATTTAATCCAAGTATCTACTAATTTACAAGAGTAATTCCCATCATTTAACCTAATAGTCAAATAGGATTGGTACTAGATCTGTGATGTCATTGGGGCAGGGAACTCCCAGAAGAGAAAATTCCCTCTATCAATGCAGATTGCCACCTTTTCTGCTACTTATAAAGAGCTACCTGGAGCCCTGGGCAGTGACCTGCCCTGCATCATTCCATCAGACAGGAGCAGGACTAGAATTCAGCTCTTATTGGCTTTGAGGCTGATCTCACACCACTGTACCATGCTGCCTTTCAGTCAAATAGAGCCAGATAGATAATCTGACTGGGAAGTGTATTCAAGGCAAACACAGAGAACCTAGAATCTTCAGTTAAATGCTTTAAAACAGTACAGAGAATGACTAAAACACATGTAATTCTATATTCCATACTCATGATATAATAATAAGGGTTTTTTGTGCATCCTACGTTAATTTCCCTACTACTCTGATGGCAAAACAATTTTTCCCCCCTATTACTATATTTGGTAAAATAAAACATTATTTGAAGATTCTCATTCTACTAAAAAAAGGAAATTAAAATAATAATCCATTTGTGAGTTTAAAAAGATGAAGATTTCTATTTGATTCATATTGTACTCCTAGTGGAAGATATGGAATTGGGCCTTTAAGTAGCTCTTCAGTTGAGATACGCTAACTTCTACCTCTTTCTAATTAAACTCTGCTTGAATTGAAATGGAAGAGTTTTAGGTGAGAAGCTAGCTCTTTCCCCTCCTCTGGCTCACTGCCTTCTAGGTGAAAATGGTACTGTGAATTCTCTGACTATGAAGCTGTGAAGTTGCCTTGTCTCCCCACATTCTATTTTTCCTCTTCTTCTTTGTTTGAAATTGAGTTTGAATAATAACTTCAGATGGCAATGCTCCTACAAAGATATCTTTTTACCCTTGTTATACTGATATAGAAGTCACTTTAGGACTCAGATAACTAGAAATCCTCTCTCTCTCTCTCTCTCTCTCACACACACACACACACACACACACACACACACACAGCAAGTTGATTCTCTGATCACCTCCTGTTTTCTCAAAGGGCCCAATTTAAAAGCATTTGATTTGTTTCCCAGCTGCTTGCCTAGGATCCAAATGCATAAAAGAGCACATGCATGTCCTGATTTAACTACCAATTGCTTTTGACCCTCCGGTCCTAAAAATGATAAAATAGAAATCCCTCCACCTCAAGCAAACAGGAGGCAAGTGCTTTTGTGCTAACTTCTTATCCCAATTTTCTTTAACTCTTCTCAGAGTAATTACCAGAAACCAAGTGTCATTTATATTTAGTAAATCCAGTAGGTAGTCAAAATGTTTGGTTGATGAATATTCTGTGATCTCTGAGCATTTTACTTTTAGATTTCATTCTAGTAACAGAGTGTTTTCCAGGCAGGAATAGTTTAAAATAAAATGACTTCAAGAGAAAATTGTAACAAAAAGGTTTGTCACATTGTATCACATTTCCTTAGTTCCCTTCGCTTTCTGTTATTATTCTATGTACCTAAGAAATACAACGTGAAGATTCAGGGCCTGTGGCCTCAGCCTGTCTTCTGCTTGTTTCCTTTATGACTGGGACCCTGAAGTAACTGAACCAGTGGTAGAACTGACTTTATGGGGATATGGAACAGGTCAGTTATTCATGTTTTATGATTTGTACCTTCCCAGATGCCACATTAAAGATTTCATCCTTTCAATTAAGTAGCTTCAAAAGTTACCCTTAAGATCTAAATGATCACTCAAGGATTAATATATTGTGGGTAATACCTATATATTAATGAATTTTCAAGATCAGAAGGAATATGGTGTCATCAAGTGGGGAGAACCAGAGAGGGACTTAGGGGAAAGGAAAGAAGATGGGGGAAGGAATCAATGACAGGGAAAAAAAGCAAAAACAAACCATAGGAACATGAAAACGAGGAGCTGGAAGAAATATCAAAGTCAAACTTCATCTCCTTCACAATTTTCTACAGATGAATCTGATTCAGGGATTCCAGCTCTGGGCTTTCAAGATGCTATTCAATTAGTCTGTCAATCAGTCAACAAGCATTTATTAAGTGCTTACAATGTGCTAAGCATTGTTGATGAAAAGAAACAAAAAAACCAGCTTCTGCCCTCAGAGTTCATATCCTAATGGGGGTCACAAGGAATGAATAACTAGAACATATAACATATAGAGAGAGTAGCTGGAAGGTAATCTTGGTGGTGGTGGTGGTGGTGGAGGCATTAGCAGCTAAAGGGCTGTAGAAGGTGGATCTTGAGCTGAACCTTCAAAGAAGTCAGACATTCCAAGAGTCAGTGGTTTGAAGGAAAATCATTTTAGGCATGGGCAGTAGTCACTGCAAAGCAGTGTAGATGAGAGATAGTAAGTGGGGATAGTAAGGGATAGTAAGTAGGCCAGTGTGGCTGATTGTAGTGTGCAGAAAGGAAAAGAGTGCAGGAGGATTGTAAAGGCAGGAAGAGTTTGGGTTGTAAGGAAACTTAACTGCCAGAACAGAGTTTTATATTTTATTCTGGAGGTAATAGAGAGCAACCAGAATTTATTGAGTGAATGGGTGGGTGGGTGGGCAGGTGTTACATGGTCAAAATGATTTAGGGAAATCGTTTGGGCAGCTGTGTGGAAGATAGATTGGAGTGGAAAGAGACTTGAAACATGCAGAGCAGTTAGAAGGCTATTGTAATACTGTAGGTGAGAAGTATTGCCCAAATAGAAATCTTCATCTTTTAAAATTGACAAATGAATTATCACTTCAATATCTACTTGTATCCTATTTCCATGTTCAAGAACTCTAAAAGGTTTTGATCAGATAAAGCAAATTTAGAGTTCTTGAACATGGAAGTAGAAGTCCTGTGGGTGATAGTAGTGTCAAGAGTATGACTTTGTGTGATGAGGGTTTTTGAAGGAATATAAACGTAGATGTTGAAATCCACTAGAATGAGAGAAAGACTTGTTATGGAAAGGAAGACTGTGAGCCAGGCACTTAACTCATTGAGAAAGGGGGGACAATGTCCCCAGGGTTTGTAGATAATGGCTAAGAAATTCTGTACTGGGTGATAAATTTGGATTGAATGAACCTCATAGAAGCTTCTGAGTGATGGTGGTAGAGGTAGAGTATGGAAATGGCTGTGTGAGTAGTGAGAAAGGGATAGATTTGAGAAATGCGGAGATAGAAAAGGCAAAATTTGACAAGTGATAGGATATCTGGGTTGAGGGAAGTGTGAGAAGATAAGGATAACACTGAAGTAGCAATCTTGGAAGACTGCAAGGACTGTGCTTCCACTGACAGACATAAAGAAGTTCAGAAGAGAGGTGGCTTTTACAGGAAAAATGAAATTTCTTTTGTACCTGTTGAGTTTGAGGTGTCAGCGAAGTATCCAGGTTAAAATGGCCAATAAGCTATTGGTATTGTGGGTCTAGAGTTTAGTACAGTGACTGAAGCTCCATGTGCCAGATCACATGATATGTGTGTGTGTATACACATATGCACACATACAAATGTGCACACATATTTATAAATATGTATGTGTTTACACATAAGTATATGTGTATATACATAATATTTATACATGTCTATGTGTGTGTATGTCTATCTAATCTATCTACCTATCTAGAGAGTACTCAAAGGGCTCCTGGAGGTTATTTATTTCAATCCCCTCATTTTAATGATTAGGAAACTAAGTGGTTAAGGGACTTGCCAAAGTCACACAGGTAGCAAATGGCAAAGGTGAGATTTGAACTCAGGGACCATGACTTTGAATGTGTTGCTTTTTTTTTTTCACTGTTCCATGCAGTGTCTCTGAGAGATCTAGAATTCATCTATCTCTAGCTGATAATTAGGCCCACAAGAAATGATGACATCACCAAATGAAGAGAATAGAGAGAAGACAAGAGCACTCATGACAAAGCTTTGCTGTAATTCCCATAGTGATGGGCTATGATATTATGACCAAGTAAGAGATATTTAGAGTGGTCAGAGAGGCAGGAGAACAAGACGAATGTAGCGTCCTCTTAAAAATACAGTTACATGCTAAAACAACAAGTTAGAAACCAAAATCCCAATAAGAAAAATTTGTACCTCATCTGAGTGGATAACTTAGAAAATTACCTAATATAAGGAAGTAATGAGCAACAGATAGCTCTCTTTGCTAATCATAACACAGGATAATATAATTTAAGAGATTTTGAGTTGTATTCAGTAATTAAGCAATTTATTCCTGTGTTGTTATGAATGGAATTATTATGAGTTTAACGAATGTAGTTTTCTCTCCAAATCACATGTCCTTTGATATAAATAATTTTATTTTTAGAAAAAAAAATAGTTTTCAACTTGGCTATTTGTCATGGCATAGAAATGGGTAAGCTTTTATGGCTAAACAAATAAAAATAGGATAATTAACATTATATAGCACTTTAATGTTTCCAGTTATAATAGCATGATACATCAAATTGGCACTTCGAAATATGTAGTGTAAAAGGCATGAGATGCTCCTATTGTATCTAAATCTGGATTAAAAAATATTTCCAATGAAACAAACCTATGATTTTTGTGGAAATGTTATTGGTGGGGAAAGCTAGAAAATTTGATGCTTTATAAATCACTACTGCCAACTATGCCCAATAAAGAAAGAAAGAAGGATTCTTTCATGTCTAGTTCCCTCCTCCTCCTTCTCCTCCTTTGCCCCTTAGCAAAAGTTACATCCTTAATACTATTAATGTTATAGTTGTGACAGGCCATTAAGCACAGAGAAAGTCAGCATGCTGAACTAAAAAGACCCAGGTTTTGGAGTGAGCCTTTTGAACTGAAGAGATTAAAAATATTTCTGGGTTATTATTATTATTTTTAAAGAAATCACTATTATATTACATACTAAGAAGGACAAGGTTGGCATCCTCTCTGGTAATCTTCTAAAATGTGAACATCTTGCTGACCTGATCATCCCCCCAATATAGTTTCCAGGAGGCACAAACCATTCCTGGGATCAACCTCATCCCTCATCTATCTGACCCTGGCCATTTTCAGCAGCTAGAGGAGGGAAAGAAGCATGGATATAGAGTCAGAGGAGGGAAAGTGGCACAGCCTCATGGGGGAGGGGACAAGAGTGTCAAGATCATATGGGATCTCATTTTGAAGTTCTTCCACTTGTGTCCCACTACCCTGTGCTTATTGGCAGCCTCCCGTTCTTTAGTCCAAAGGAGACAGATGATGGGCTTCAACACTGTCATTTTTTATTCAAACTTGGACTTGAAATGGTGACTGTTTCCTATTGTCACACTGTTGTTCTTGAGTTTCTGAGCGGTGTGGTAACCCTAAGTAAACCCTTTCTTACCCACCCATTAGCACAAGTCCAAAGTGTTCTGTTGTCTCCCTACTGACCGAGACACCAGCATATTTTTCCCTTATATTTGAGTAGCCACCCTGAAGGACACTCACAAGCTGCCCATTAGAAAATCCTGGATCGTGCTTGGAGAACCATCATTCTAGGAACCTTGGAATTCCTTATTCTTCCAGAACTGCAAAATCTTATATATTGTATGCTTTTCTGATTTTTATTTTTTGGAGTAGACTTATGACTTCATTGACACGGGGAACTCCTGATGAATAAACTTCCTACATCATTGCATATCAGTCCTTTTTCCTCATAGCATGAGCAGATTGCCCTGGAACATTGAGAGGCTGACTTGCACAGGGAGATTTTACGTATCTACATCTATACACACATACATATATGTATATACTATCATATAAAATATTTCTATATATCATAGAAAGAGATTATAGGTAATCTTGTATGTGTGTGTGTGTGTGTATGTGTGAATTAAGTCAGTCTCAAAGGCGGGAAAACCTAGGTTTAAGTCCTACTTTTGACACATACTAGCTATATGTCTAGCACTAAATGACATTAGCAAATGAAATTAACAATCAATATCCTAATAGCAAATAACCAGTTACAGACTTTGTCAGCTGTCTGTATGTATGTAGGCAGATTATTGGCTAGTCATAGCCAATGAAAGCAAATAATGAACTATAAAGATAAAGAGAAGATGTTGCATTTTATTACAACAGCTTCTATGTGACCTGCTTAAACAAGGCTCTTGGTTCCCACAGGTAGAAAATAGATAAAAATCAAGTCTTTGACTCACCGTTTTTCAGAGAAGTTCAACTGATACAAAACAGTTGGCACAATAAGGAACCTGGAGGAGTCCAGAAAGTACCCAAACTGGCACAATTCTAACCCTTGACAAACTAAGAACATTGCTTTGTGGTTCAGTAGTTTTTTTCCAGTTGTGTCTGACTTTTTGTGATCTCATTTGGGGTTTTCTTGGCAAAGATACTGAAGTGGTTTGTCATTTCCTTCTCCAGCTCATTTTATAGACAGAGAAACTGGAGCAAAGAGATTTAAGTGACTTGTCCAGGGTCACATAGCTAGTTAGTGTCTGAGGCTGGATTTGAACTCAGGTCTTCCTGATTGCAGGCTCAGTACTCTATCCACTCAACTACCTCGCTGCCCCATAAGGATACTGCAGCCAAGAGCAAAATTTGTTCAGCTCTTATTTGAAAAACATGTAGGAGAATGAGGGTAACATCACCAAGGCAAAAAGCAATGACAGGCTACTGAGAAGAAAATGAGCTTGTAGATGGCTTAATTTGGGATCCAGCCAATTCTGACTAGCCCATTATCACTACAAATGAGACTGGAAAGAAGGAGTGTCTCCAATGGCCAATAAGTGGACATATTACTGGAGGAACTGAACCACATCCACATTAAAATTCCCTCTTAATTAAACCATAAGACTAACAACCGTAGCTCACTGAAAGGCAACTTGAAAACATCCCTTGGTAGTTAAGAATAGCAATTGTTTCATTTGTATTTGTAGCCCTAACTGCTAGTAAAGTGTCTGGCAACATAGTAGGTGCTTCATAAATGCTCATTGAGAGAAAAATAAAATTGTCAGGACTGGCTTCATTGTGCTCATAAAGACAAGAAGAAACATAATTTAATAGATTATCTTGCCTTGGGATGCTAAGAAAGTGACAACAACCCAACATGGCAATATCCGTTGTTGAAGATGATGAAGTAGGAAAAAAATATAAAGAACTGCAAAAACTTATACGAACAGATGCAAAGTGAAATGAGCAGATCCAGAGTAGCATCTCTGAAGTAGTTTCATGTCATTATCATTGATCATTTGTACATATTCTCCTTCCCTTCTTAGAGTAGACCTACTGATTCATTAAATAGTTTTTGCAAGCACAGTTAATCTCTCCATTTTCCAGAAGCAAATGTGTATCTTAATATTTCAAACACTTGAAGGACCAAATTAGCTTTTAACCTGATTTCTTTAAGAGAAGTTCTTAAAACAAATAGTCCCAATAAAGGCAGCAAATACAAATCTCTCCTCAGACCTATAGACAACCTGGTAACATGCAAATATTTGCTATATATAATAGCTATTATTTATATTGTGTTTACTCTGTGCCAGGCACTGTGCTCAGTGCTTTGTAATTATTATATCATTTGATTCTCACAGCCACCTCACAACAAGGTAGATGCTATTATTATCCCTGTTTTATAGTTGAGATATCTGAGGTAAATTGAAGTTAAATGATTTGCCCGGGGTCACACAGCTACTACTACTACTACTACTACTACTACTACTACTACTACTATTACTGCTACTACTGCTACTACTACTACTAAACTAAGATTTTTATAGAGTTTAATATGTGCCAGGCACTATACAAACCACATTACAGTTATTATCTCATTTGATCCTCATAAAAACTCTGGGAGGTAGGTACTATTAGTATCCCCATTTCACAGATGAGGTAAATTGAAGTTAAGTGACTTACCCAGGGTCACACACCTAGTATGTGCCTGAGTCCAGATTTGAACTCAGGTCTTCTAAACTCCAAGCCCGGCACCCTATCTACTGTAAACAATCTCTCTATGGTGAGTTGGGAAGGCTGGGAACTCTTAAGTATACATAAAAGCACAGGATGGTGAGCAATCCAGATGGGATATGTCATGGAGTATGTGAAGACAAATTGGTATGAATAGGACCAGAAGGATAGGGTGATGCCGAACTTGAATATATCTAGCCAAGAAGTTTGAACTGTATAGACAAAAAGGAACCATTGAAGGGTTTTGAGCAGAACAGTGACATGGATAGCCACTCACGTTGAAGATTATGGGAAGAGTGGGAAAGATAGATGAGAAGAACAAGGGAATGGAAGTGGGAAGATCAATTAGGACCCAATTGTAATAGTCCAGGTGAGTGGATGGGGTACTGAACTATTCTGGTGACAGTGAAAGTAAAGAGGAAACATGCAAGAAATAGTGTGGGAATAGAGTTGGTAGAACTTGCACCTAATGGAATGTGGGAGAGGAATAGAAGGAGGAGTCACAAGGTTTCTAACATGGGAGACTTAGTAAAAAGTGAGGTCAGAAGGAGAAACAAGTATTGTGGGAAAGATGAAGACAGTTTCAGATATTCTAAATGTCAATATTTTAAACTTTATAGCACAGTAACAACAGACATCTGTATAGCTTTTCAATATTTGCAAAGTGCTCTATATATACTAGCTAATAATGATCTTTACAAAAACTCTGTGATATAGGTACCATAGGTATGATCATATTCATTTTACAGGTGAGGAAACTGGGCCTTGGAGAAATTTAGGGACTCTTCCATGCTTAGTAAGTTGTTGTCAGAAGGTAGATTTGAATTTAGGCTTTCCTGACTCCAACGCATACATCTAGAGACTAATTAAAAATAAAAGACTGAAACAGAACACAAAAAGGTGGCTTAGAAACCTTTTTCCTTAAACATAGATTTGTTTGTAGTAGGAATTGACCCACAGGGTCATCTACCTATGGGTAGATAGAAGAAATATCTATTAAAATGGCACTATGTGGAGGAGGCAGCTAGGTGGCTCAGTGGAAAGAGCACTGGGCCTGGAGTCAGGAAGACCTGAGTTCAAATATGGCCTTAGACACTCACTAGCTATGTGAACCTGGGCAAGTGACTTAACCTCTGTTTGCCTAACCCACTGGAGAAGGAAATGGCAAACCACTCCAGTATCTTTGCCAAGAAAACCCCATCCAGGGTCACAAAGGGTTGGACATGACTGGACAACAACAACAACAACAACAACATGGAAGCGGGGGAAAAGAAGAACCCACTGGATCCCATATATGCCCACCTATCAGACTGTGAGGATGCCTAAAATTTATAGTGTCACAGATTTCAAGGCAGAAGGGTCAATACATATTATCTAGTTTGACTCTTTCATTTTATAGATGAAGACATTGGGTCCCCAACAAGTAAAAGGATTTGCTCAGGGTCATGAAAGACTGGGATTGGAACATGGGTCTTCTGACTTCAAATCTAGTGCTTTCCCCTCATTGTTCCACTGGTTCCTTGGATATAATGATATTAATGATTCGTCATTAAACCCCTTTTTGTTTATCAAGTTTATTAATTCTTTTAGCAAAGGGCAGGGGCCTGAGTCAATGGGGATAAGTAAGTTTTGGTTTGGAAAAGAGTTCTGGAAAGAATCAGAAAATGAGGTTTGGTAGGATGATGAACCAGGGAGGCTTAGATCAACAAGGGGAACACCTGAGAGCTCTATATGGAAGGAAAATATGGTGCTAACTTGGCATTTCTCCCCAGGGCCAGCCTTGTTTACCTGTATATGTTTCAGGACTTCACTATTACAGACCAATAAAAGCAAATCTACAGAACCAAAATATTGTTTCACTTTGTCTTTTATATTGGAAAGGTGCTAAAAAGATACGTAGGTGGACAATTAGTTGTTCACTGTCAGTCAAATGGTTTTTCCTCTTTGACACATTGCTAGCTGATTTTTTTTTGGAGAATTCTTTGGAGGATTTTGTTTGGAGAATCCTCATCTAAATGGCCAAGATGAACTTTCAGAAACCCAACTACAAACAAGGTAGAAAAAAAGTGGACTTTAGGAGACGGCTGCTCACATCGGTTTATATCTCTGCCAAAATACTCATTTGCCATCATAACTTTGCTGTCAGTAAGATCTTTATTATGTCTTATTTTGTCCTCAGTGAAGGTAAGGAACAATTTATCACCATCTTTCAGATCATAACCCTTCATGTACTTTAATTGCAGCCCAGACATCTGGATATTACCCATAACCCTTTGACAGGCTATTTACAAGATATCTCACTCTAATTTTTATCTTTAATCTGCTAAATGATAGAATTTGATTTCTACCATAGGGAGAATGGCATTTCGCTAGGCAGAACTCTAACCGAAGAGGGGCAGCCTCTGTGCAACTTGGAGCTGATCTTTGAGAAGGAAAGGGAAGGTAAGCTTCATGAAGATACTTGTAAACCACATTTAGATCCTTCTAAATTTATAATGCAAATGATTACTTAAATTCTGCATATAGCATCAACTGGGGAATGGCTAAACAAATTGTGATACATGAATGTAATGGAAAGATATTGCATCACAAGAAACAATTAAATAGAGGTGCCTGGGAAGAATTCTATGACCTGCTGCAGAGTGAAGTGAATAAAGCCAAAAAGACTATATATATATACATATACGTATATATGTATATATATATATATGTGTGTGTGTGTGTGTGTATATGTATATGTATATATGTGTGTATATGTATATATATATATATATATATGTGTGTGTGTAATGGTTACAACAATACAACACTATAAATGGAAAGAGCAAAAACAAAACCAAACCCCTCCCCAAACTCAATAATTATAATAAACAAGCTAGGCCCCAGAAAAGAGTTGAGAAAATGTGCATCTCTCCCTTTAAAAAGAGACAATTCCTGTGGAATTCTGCATTATTGTCAGATGTGAATTAATGTTTTAGTTTTGTTGAATTGCATTTTTTGGCTTTGTTTTTTATTCTTTGTTATAGGAATACCATACTGGGTTCAAGAGGACAAAGCATATATTTGGGAATGAAGTTTATCCCTTGGCTGCTAGTGCCTTCCCTAATCTTTCCCCCATCATCTTTTATGTATTTCCCTTGCATATATTTTGTATGTGCTTTTATGTATATGGACATATTTCTCTTTGTAGAATATAAACTCCTTGAGGACAGAGACTATGTCTTTTTTCCACTTTATATCCCCTGTGCCTGGCACATACACAGTAGGACCTTTATAAATGTTTGCTTGATGCAAAACCAGTATACACCAATAAAAAGGATATATTTTAAAATTCTGCATGCCGAGAAAACTAGAAGATCTTATGAAGCTGGGTGTGTTTTCTTATGGGAAGGTCATGCAGGCAAGCCACCTCTGAGAAAAGATTAATTTTGAACTCAGAGACTGAATATTTCACAGGGCATGCCTTGACAGATTTGTAGTTGCTATTGAAATTTTCCCTTCAAAATGTAGCTTTGGTGGATCAGTAAAATGATTCTTACATAATCAATACATTTTATGGGAATCTTCCTTTCCCTCTATTTAGGCACACTCTATCACTTAATATTAATAAATCCTTAAATGTGTCCTCTTTTTCCCCCCTCAGGCTATCTGTGAATACTGATATTGGATGCTGATACTCTAGCAAATAGTAGCATTTGAAAGTCAAATACAGCATCATGAATCGAGTGTCACAAGGCTCACTACCCACACATGGAGCATTAGTTAGGGGCAATGATGTTAGAATTCTTTCTCAGTTGTTCTTGGGAGCCACTTGGAGTTTTCTATGGTAGAGATCCTTGTCATGGGAACTTCTATAAAATTCTGAAGTCTGTCTCTAGATATCCGAAGAGCCGGTGTTACTTGACTCTCAGATGAGCCATCTTGACCCTCTGAAAAACCAGGGAATCTCAAAAGGGTCTGTGAAGCAGCCTGCTCGATAGTTAGATTTTGTGCCTATACACTGGATTAAACAGATGTGGGCAGAAAAGCTTCTCAGAATTTGACGATGCGGACAAATAAGTAATTCTGCATATTGTGACAGATATCTTTGACATTAACAATATTTAGAAATGTTAGATGATTGAGAATTAGGGCAATATAGTAGAAAGAGTAATGCACTTGCAGCCAGGAGACACAGATTGGAACCCCTCTGAGTAGGGGCTTTGTGACCATGAACAGGTGACTTAACCTCTCTGAGCTCTCAGTTTCCACACTGTACTTTTTTGTTTTATTGATGACCCTGGGAAAAAATATCACTGTCACTTTTTAATGACAACACCCCCTCTTCCTCTAAATCTTTCTCTTATAACAAAGGAGTACAGTTAAGCAAAACAAACCAATACATTGGACACGTCTGTCTAGGTATGCCTCATTCTACATTTACAACTTACCGCCTTTGTGCCAGTAGGTATTTACTTCATCATCTTGTTAAAAAAAAACCAGTTCAGCTTTACATACCCTCTTCTCTTGAGTCCCTTGCCCCCTTATTCTATTGCTGATCTTGCCCTTCCAAGCATGATCTCTGGATTACCCCAGCCATCTGTTGCCCTCACTCCTACTCATATGCTGCTGAATGAAGCTGGAGGAAATCACAAAACCATGATGATTAGATCTACTACAAATTTATGCTACTCAACAAGGCCTTCACTGAAGCAAGACAGTCCTTTTACGCTTTCCTAATTGATTTACTATTCTACTCACCGCAGTGAGTTTTCCTGACCTTTTTATCCCTTCTCAAATTAACACAGCTTTCCATGGCCCCATCCTCTCAGCTGAAAACTCATATTTCCTTGAATAAAAAGAAGCCATTTGCTGAGGGTTCCCTCTTGTCCTTTTCTCATCTCACATTACTCAGACAAGTTTTGTTACTATCTCTTCCTTCCCCCCAAGCTTCATTTCTCCTTGCCAAAGCTAACCTCTCTCTGAGCACAAGTGATCCTATTGCATCTCATCTTCTCCAGCACATTGCCCCTTCTGCTATCCCCACTCCCTCCCTAATCTTCAAGATCTGTGGCTTCTTTCCTAACTGCCTACAAATATGCCCATGTCTCTCCCATCCTCAAAAATCCCCCAGTTGATTTGTCCATCCATAGTACCTATTTGATGAGTACCTGGATTCAGTCCTGACTCTTCCCAGTTATGTGATGCTGAACAATGCGCATCACTTCCTATCTAAGGCTTCTTCTGGCCCTAAAGTTGTTATCCTATGGTCCTATGACCTAAAGGAAGGCCAGATATTTTATAAATGATTTGTGGGAGATCATGGAAAAGAGTTGCAAATGACAGGAAGACACAGATAGATTTTTTTGGCACCAGAAAGAGTATTTACGTTAAAAAAATCACAGATTCACCAAAATATTGACTTGAATTCTGTGGTAGGCTATGGCCAGGCCTATATATACTACAAGGGAGGAAGCAGGTCTAGAGGGGCAGCTAAGAATTCAAGGGGGTGAAGTTGCTAAGCCATGGAGTCCAGAGAGTTTTGAAGGGGAAATCACTAGCCTACATAGCACGTAGGATTACAATCCACTAGAGGTTGGAGGATACCAATGGACAATTCCCGTGTTTGTCTTCAGGTCTAGTGTGATGACTTACAAGGCCCGTGCTGTGTGGACAGCCAAAGTATAAAGGTTTTTGTTTTTGGTTTTTTTTTTTGTTTTGTTTCATGAATAATAGAAGGCTTTGTACTGGTGACATGGTTCCTAGGCTCCCCATGACATCAAGGCAGATCCTTGCCTTCTCAGATCCAGAGGACTTTCCATTCTGTACTAGCCACATTTATTTCCATGGAAAAAGAAAGACAAAGGAAAGTCTTGACACTTGACTGGACCAGAACTAGAACTACTAATACATGTCCTCGTCCTATGTTTGTAACCTCAACTACTACTACTATCTACAAGAACATTTAGATCAGAGTCAATATGATTGAAATTAATTGCTAGTGAAACTATTGTGATAAAAAATTTATTGAAATTGCTTCAGTATTCAACTATGGAAATATAAAAGAAACAAAAATTTAAAGAACTCAAAATGAGTAAAAAACCAAAAACTAACACTGAACTTTAGTACCCCTTGCCATAATATATAAGAAAAAATACTTAATGAAATTGTTGAGTATTTCGCTTTGAATGTTTCTAAGAAAAAATAAACTGTCTTTAGACTGATATAATATAAATTTAGTCCTGGAAAAGGCAGGAGAACAAACTGAATGATCTATTAATTAATGTTTCTTACATACTCAAAAGGTTCTGTGGTTAGAAGGAAACTCAAGAGAAAAGATTTGAAACCACACAAATGAGAATATCCTCTGTAGCATCTGTTCTTTGATTATATATATGTTAAAAATCAGAAAAGTGCCACAAAAATATGAAAATTAGTGAGAATTATTTGTCTTTCTGAAAGTATGTCTATACATACATACACATATGTATTAGATTTGGTAGCAATGCTTTTCCTCTCATTTTTCTCTGGTTCACTGAAAGATAATTTCACCTTTCTAAATTAGCATTTTCTCTCCTGAGACACAAAACATCTTATGAGGAATACTGCCGTATTCTTGAATAATGACAAATGTCTCTACATGTACATATCACTCATTGATCTTTTAGGGCAGTCAGTCACTTGCAAAGAGAAATGTGAACCTGAAAAAATGAAATTCACGTTGCAAATGAAATAACTTTAAAAAAGTTATTCACAGCAAGTGAGAAACCCAATTTTTAGTCCATATGGTCTGATCTTAATTTTTGATGAAAGAATAATAAAATACAGTTTAAATAATAATAATTGTCAGTAATAGCTTATTTAAATAAAACCAACTTTCCCCTAAATTTTCTGCAAAGGTTTCTGGAGAAAGGAAACAAGCTCAGAATGATATGGAATATACCATTACAATTGGGATCCATTTTTTAAAAAATAGCACTGAACATCTAGATATATTTGTAATTTTTAGGTTAAATGTTAGATTGATGTCAACGAGCTGAAAACACATTACATTGCCTATCAGAATCAACAACTGAATGAGAATTTCATATATGTGTGTGTGTATATATATATACACACACACATATATATTCACATATAGGGCAGCTAGGTGGTGCAGTAGATAGAGTATAGGGCCTGGAGTCAAAAAGACCTGGGTTCACAGCTGGCCTTAGACATTTACTAGCTATGTGACCCTGGGTAAGTCACTTAATCCTATTTGCCTCAGTTTCCTCATCTGAAAAATGAGCTGGAAAAGGAAATGGCAAACCACTTTAGTATCTTTGCCAAGAAAACCCCAAATGAGGTCATGAAGTCAGACATGACTGAAACAACTGAACAACAACTATATATGTGTACAGCCCCCACATGTATGTGTGTGTTAGACCACATAAATGAATGCTAGCCATTATTGATGTTCCTACTCTAATATGAGATCATGTAACATTATACTTTGCCAAGGTGGTCCTGCTTTCTCAAGAGCTGTGTCAATGGAACATAACTTTGTCAGATCCAGCATTTGCAAAAGCTTTAAATATGGCCTGTATGTTTACTTTCTGAGGACCAGCCTAACTAGGGTTGGAGAGGCTCCTCGCCAGAGGGATTCTTTCACCACAACAATTCATATTGCTTTGTCAACTAAAACAATTTGCTTGGGATTGCGATTTGCATCAATGAAGGGGATATCCACATCCATGAAATCACAGATTCTTGAAGTATTCTTATTGTTCACATGTATCCTAAACTATGCACTAGAACTTGTTCATCATCAGAACTGTAGTGTGTGTGTGTGTGTGTGTGTGTGTGGGCACGCGCCTGGGCACGTGCAGACGTGTGAGCAACTAACAAGCATAAAATCTACAGTGGACTATTAGAAGCAATAGATTACCTTTCTCTATTTCACTTTCAAAAGACAATTTTCTTCTTCTAAGTTTACAGTTCTCTCCATCAGAATCATTTGCAGATTGTGATCTTATGAGATCAGCCTTTATAAATAGAACAGAAAGATGGAATAGAAGATTAGATCCATTGAATATGAATATCTTGCTGTCACATTATGTTAACTTACAAGAATTTAAAAATTATTTTGGCTCAAACACAAATAACTACCAAATATTGTTTAATGTTCCTCTTTAAATTATGTTATTGTTTTCATCTACGTCTGTGATTTCATCAGTGTAGGGAACTTCAAGTGTAAAAACCTTTGTGCATGTCAGCAAATAGAATATAACTTTTAGTATGAGAGAGCTGCCTCGGACACTGAGAGGTTAAGTGGCTTGCCTGTGATAGATTATATGTCAGAGTCTGGACTGGAATCAGACCATTCTTACTCTGAGGCTGGACTCTTAGCCCCTATGTCAGTCTGCCTCTCCTTTAGAAGATAGAATAGCATAATTCAAGTCACTTCATGCTAACATTTGGCAGTGATATTGTCAGCTTTGGAAACAATTCTTTGGTGCAAATGGGCTTTATGATGCAGTGCTTTGTTAAATTAAAAAACAAACTAAAATGTTTTTTGCAGAATTTGCATTACAGATAGCAGAAATGTACTAACTAATCATAATTAACTATGTTGTTTAGTTACATGGTAATGATCACAAAGTTAAATTTCACAGTAACAAATATGTTTGCTAAATGTGATGGTTTTTTGTACCCTTTATTATTCTCATTTCTAGCTATACCCTATCTCATCCATTGATTCATTTTAGCAAGACATTAACCGGAATTTTGAGGGAAATAGTAGTTATTGATGGACACATCTATGTGACTGCAAAACTTTTGTTTGAAAAAAGATTTAGATTTATCTTTGTTTTCTAGGCAAAATTCAGAATGCATTTAGTAGCATCAAGCAGTAACTTTTAATTCACTAAAGTTCTTATAAAGTACATACAATTCATGATTTCATCTTTTTGCTCCTAAAAATTTCTTGAATGTTCAATTTCTTAAACAACAACACAAAAAGCAGCTTGGTGAATTACTGCCCATGGGTATACTAAAAATCATTGTGGCAGCTTCCACAATATCATCCACATATCTCTTTAAGCACATAGCATGGCCAGAGAATGACAGTAGTGTTAGAGAGAAAAAATAGTCCAATACCTTTAAACTACACTCATGGCTTTTTTAGTAGAGTTTCCTTTTTGACAAATATTGGAAGCCCATAATTTTCTAAGTGGGGGCAGCTATTTTCAAAGCTTTCCATGAATTAAAGGGCATTGAGCAAAAATCGATTTCCTACTAATCCCAGAAGGCATCTCATAAGAGAAGATATTTCTTTTTGGCTTTATCCAGTTTAAAATGAGAAATAAGCCTATAAGGAGTAATCTTTTACAATTAGGAAGCAGTGTAGCACTAAGTTGGCAACAAATGAAGAGCACGGTATAATGAATACCACCTTTCCCTCACTGCCTCCCACAAAAAGATATTAGGTCAAAGATTGATATTAATATAGAATGAGGATATATAACAGCCTTATATGATATGGAATGTACAATATGCAGTATAAACAGAGCCTATAGTTAAATAGAAAATATAATTAACGTTTTATTTCTACTAAGCTGTTTTACTTCACAACACTCATTAATTTAATCTCATTAATGTGTTTGCTTCCCATTTGGAACTTTTGATCATTTGGTTAAGGGTTTAACTGAAGTTTTTCATAGCATTATTTATGGGGAAAGAATCAACGTAGCACACAAGAACAAGATTCCGGGGAGAACTAAACTTGCACCTAAGATAAAATGTTCTCAGACATCCTGCAGTACTAGGGAAACATAACTGGCCCACCTCAAGTTACCTCAAACCCATGAAGCTGAATTTCTTGAACACTTATTTTTATAATTTAAACATCTCCCCAATTCAAATAGTCTTTTCCAATAAAAATAATTTTGACCAGAAAAATAAATAAAAAGCCAGTGCATTTACCTTTGCATTTTCATGCCTTAGATTAAAAGTCAGCTCTAGATTAGTCAGAAAGTGATCAGAAAATTCAGGATACATATCCAAAACCTCTAACAAGTCTTCTCGCTGGATCTTATGTAAGTCACAGTATGTTAAAGCTCTTACATCTGCATTTGATTTTCCAGGTTTTGCATAAAGATGAACCATTTCTCCAAATATGTCATTTTTCCCTGTTGAAAAACAAAAGTTAGTGTTTCCTTTAGGAGAACTTTTCTAAAATTCTAAAAGTTAGAGTTGTTCTAAATAACTCCGCACCAAAATGGGATTCTCTGCCCAACCGCCCACTAGAGTAGCAAAGTGAAGGGACTTGTTGGATATCATTACTCCAAGAGGTACAAGAAAGATTGAGATAATTTCATTCCAAAATTCCTTCTTTCCTTCAGCTTACACACTGTATATTTTAACCATACTGGCCTGCTCACTGTTCCGTATACCTGAGATGCCTGTAGGTGTCGATTGTTGTTATTGAGTCATTTTAGCTGTTTTCAACGTTTTGTGACCCCATTTTTTTGGCGAAGATACTGGAGTTGTTTGCCATTTCCTTCTCTAGCTCATTTTATAGATGAGGAAATAGAGGCAAACATGGTTAAGTGACTTGCATAGGGTCATATAGCTAGCGTCTGAAGCCAGGTTTGAACTCAGGTGTCAATGGCCTCCCTCAATGTTTACCTTCTCTGCTGCAACGCAGTCCTACTTTCTCTTTTTCCTTTCACTACAAGGCCTGTTACCCCTTTGCCTCTGATTCTTTCTAGGCCAGCTCTTTAAGTCATTTTCCTTCCTCTCAGTCTCTAGCTCTTGTTTGCATGTCTTTGTATAGGTTATAAGGTTCTTTGTTAGTATGTCCTGAAATCCTTTGCTTCCATCAAGGCTCCGCTCAGGTGACACTTCATAGATGAAGCCTTCCCTGACACTCCTCTTTAGTAATTAACATGCTCCCCTCCCCTTGAAATTGCTTCATATTTAATCTTAGATATTTGTATTCACTCATCTATTCATCTGCTTATACATTCTATGCCCTCAGTAGAAATAAACTCCATAAGGGCAGTATAGTTTTTTTTTTACTTTGAATGCCCAGCATCTAGCTCAGTGCCTTGCACACAAAGAGCCCTTGTTAAATACTCTCGAATGGATGAATAAATGAATTGGCATGGCATGAACATCAAAAAGAAAAAGGGGACAACTGGTTAACTATATTATTATATCTCTAACAAGAACAAAAAGAAGCCAGAGTAGCAGTGAAGGACTGGGAGAAAAAGATGGAATATGTAAGAAAAATTGCTCCTTTGAACTTGATGCTGACCAACAAAGAGGATGTGGTCGCTAAAATTTCAATGTCTAGAATCTTGGGGAAAAGTTGTGATTCTATCATAGAATGGAGGGGAAAGCTAGTATGACATGTAGCCTATGTTTTGTGAGAGGATATTTCCAAGGGATCAGAGAACAGAGCAGTGTCTTGTCCTAAATTCCTACAGAAATTGGAGCTAGAATGGTGGAATATTCTTAAGAAAGAGAATGATAATCTGAAGACACAGGCAGAAATTATTCTGATGTGGAAGAAAAGGGGACACTGTCTAAAGAGTTATTTGGGCACACGGTAAATTCAGAAAATTAAAAAATATTCATGTATGGAAAATGAAAACGAGGATAAATTCAAAGGTGTTGCATAGTCCTTTAAGAATAGTACCAGAAGCACTAAAGCTCAGAATGAGGTGAGGCTGGTGATGAATGCTGAAGGTAACTTAAAGGCCTTTTTATTTAACTGTGTTGGAGGCAAAAGGAAGATCAAAATGGGAGGACCACTGCTCAGAGCAGAGGGAATTAGGAAAATTATTCTAAGAGATGGCAAGGAGAAGGCAGATGTTTGGATTAGAAAGGACAGAATAGGAATGGTTAGCATGGAGCTGAAATTCAAGATGAATGAGAAGAGGATAATAGAGCACCTAGCTGTTCTCAGCGAGCATGAAGCAGTAGGCTCAGGCAAAGGACCTCTTAGGATAACGAAAGAATGGAGGAATGTGAATGTTAGGTATTGTCAGTGATCTTTCGAAAGACTGTCAAAAATAGGAAATGTGCTGTGAGACTTAAAAAGGGCAAATTTCTTCTTGATTTTCAAAAAAGTGAAGAAGCTAGAGACTGAAAATTATAAACTTGTGGATTTGACTTTAATTCTTCATATAATTCTATACATTTTTTTGAGATGGAGTATCACTATTTCACCCAGGATGGAAGTAAGGTAGCCATTCATATGCCCAGTTTCACTGAAGATTGGCATGGGAGCTTTGATCTGCTCTATTTTACACCTGGGCTGATTGATTCTTTTTTAGACAACCTGCCAGTTCCACAGTCTTGGAGTTCACTATATTGGTTTCGGATTTAGTGCAGACACCCAATTGACTTAGATCACTGCAGCTCAGAACTCTCTAGTTCAAGAGATCCCATTGGCCTCATCTTTTCGAGTAGATAATTCTATCATTTATTATCAAAGGTATGGTTTGAGAATATTTAGAGAGGGAATCACAGAATCTTAGAGTTAAAAGGGAACTCAGAAACCATCAGGTTCAACACAGATCTGAACATGAATTTTTTTCTACAAATAGCTGAAGTACTCATTTATTCTTCATTTGAAGACCACCAGTGGAGAAGAATCCACCAAGACTCTCAATAGCTCTATTAGAATTTTTTCCCTTATAGCAAGCCTCTTTGCAACTACCTTTTCTATTAGATCCATGCCTCCCCACCAATGAGGGCCAAGTAGAACCAGTCTACTCCATCTTCCTCAGGACAACCCTTCAAATGACATCTCCATAAGTGCTAAAGCACAGTGATCATGTTCTTCCAAGTATTCTCTTCTCTAGGCTAAATATCTATCATATTGTCAGCCCTCTATGACATGATCTCAAGGCCCTTCACTATAGTATTCATTCTCTGGATGCTCTCCATTTTATCAATATCTTTCCTCAAATATGGCACTCAGAATTGAACAGACCTTGAGATATGTTTTGATTAGGGCAAAGTACAATAGGATTACCATCTTCCTGGGCCTGGACACTATGCCTTCACTAACGACTGCCCAAGATCACATTTGGTTAATTGTCTTTCCCTTCCCACTTGTTGAACTTATAGTCCATTAGAACCTTTCAGATCGATTGCTGTCTAGCTATATCTAGCTCCATTTTGTAATTGTGAAGAAGTTATATTTGAACTAAAATTCTAAGCAAGTTTTCATTTTTATTCTTATTGAATATCACCCCATTTGACTCGGCTTAGTGTTCTAGTTCTTTTGGGATTCTGACTTTATCATCTGATGTATTATTCCTTTTAGCTTTGTGACATCTGCAAATTTAATGGATATATCTTTATCCAAATCATTGATGGAAATTTTAAACAGCATGGACAGATACCCTGGGGATACTTCATTAAAGATCTCCTTCCTCATGAACACTGAAAAATTAATAACTGTTTTTTGGATCCTGCCATTCAATCCATTTTGAATATATCTATCTGGATTATTGTTAGTCCACATCTTTTCATTCTGTCCACAGGACTAGCATGAGAGATTTTGTCATATGCTTGGGATAAAACTAGGTGAACTGTATTTATAGCATCCCCTAGATCTACTAGTTTAGTAATTCTGTGAAAAAATAGAGAAATTGTTATCCTGTCACAGTTTGCTATTTATGAAATCATATGCATCATTGCAATCATCAATTTCTTTTCTAGATGATGACTAATTCTTCCTTTAACAATATGTTCTAGAATTTTCCCGGGGATCCAAGTTAAACTCACTTAGTCTGCAGAATCTACTCTTTCCCCATTTTTGAAAATCGAGACAATATTTGTCCTTCCTTGATCCCTACGCATCTCATCAACTCTCTGTGACTTTGACAACTATCACTGATACTATAGGTGTAAATGTACTATAGGAACTAGAATATGTTCTCGCCAAAGATCAGCAAGAACATATTCTAGTTCCTACAGTACATGAATATGTGGCTCATTTGGGGCTGGTGACTCCAACTCAGTGAGGGCAGTTTTGTCTTCTCATTATCTCTCTGCTTATTTTTTGTATCAACCCCATATTAGCATTTTTTTTTTGTCTTTTCCAGACCAAAGGCTATTCTGCTTGGCAGAGAAAAAAAATAAAAATTGAGTAGTGCTGCCTTTTTTCTGTCATTTGAATAGTCTTCCCATCCTATTTTCCCCAGTAGAGCAAAACCCAAAAACAAACAAGCAAACAAAAACCTGAAACAAAAGACCCCTTTTTGTTGTTGTGCTTAATTTCCTTGCTATTCTCAGTTAATTATGAATTATTAGCTCTTCTGATTTTGTTCTTAAAAGACCAGCTTTCACTTTTGTATTTATCCTCTTACCTGTCTTTGCTATGTAAAAGAGGATTGAGAGCTGACAGACATTTTGGGATTTGTTGTTAAGAGGAACAAGCATTCTCTTTCAACCATGAGAGTCATTTGTATCTACCTCCATCTCTGAGTCAAAAAGCAAAATTAAATCAAATACCAGAATTCTTAAAGAGATAAACCTATTTCTGAGAGAAACTAAGAAGAAGGGAAGCCTAAAGAGCTGAGCCAGAAAGACTCCATGGTTCAGAGGCGACAGTCCCTTTAAGGAAAGGAGAAAGAAAAAGGAAAACTGAGTTGAAATAGAGAAGTGAGAGATTGAGGAGGGTCCATAGACCCCTATAGTATCTCAGAGTGCCACCCTCCCAGTGTCCCCTCTCGGTCTACTGCCACCCTCCCAGTGTCCCCTCTCGGTCTACTGCCACCCTCCCAGTGTCCCCTCTCGGTCTACTGCCACCCTCCTAGTGTCCCCTCCCTGTACACTGCCACCCTCCTAGTGTCCCCTCCCTGTACACTGCCACCCTCCTAGTGTCCCCTCTCGGTCTACTGCCACCCTCCCAGTGTCCCCTCTCGGTCTACTGCCACCCTCCCAGTGTCCCCTCTCGGTCTACTGCCACACTCAGGCTGAAATGAAAGGTTTAAGGAATGAGAGAAGTTTCAAGAAAAGCTTTGCTCTTCCCCCATGTCTTCCTCCAATGTCTATTAACAGTCAATATGGCATAGTTTACTGTTTTCTTTACCCCAATATTTCTGATAACCTGGATTTTTTTTCAGCCATAAAGAGGCCAGGGTTTAGCTAGAGTTAAAAACATTTAGATTAGGGTGAAGAGGCAAATCTCTGCCTAGATGTTAGGAATTTTCCTTATTGGGGGCTCTGAGTTATTGTGATTGCATTCTTAACTTTTCATTTAATATAAACTACATAAAGTAGCAGAGGAAAGGACTAAGTAGACCCAATGGGCCATTCTATGGCACTTATCTAGGTTAAAGGAAAATAAAAACAAAAACAAACCAGTTTATTATTCTAATAGGGCATGGATGATTAAATCCCCAGAAACAAAGAGGGTAGGGAATATTTGGTGGTGGTCCAATACTGGTAGGACTAATACAGGCTGGTCCTACACAGCAACAGCCATAACCATAACCACTAGTGTTAAATTTGCATTGTCCTATATATTTTGATACTTCAAAGTATCTGTTGTTATACTAATGTGGGTACTCCCTCCAATGATGTGAATAACAACCCCTTCATACCTTTGCATACCATGAGACCCTTGTCTAACTCTTCTTCAGGGGTTTGCTCAACATACTGGGGACCTCCCTCTAGGTTTCTTGACATGTAGGTATCAGTGGAAAATGTAGACTGTGCATTGGTAATCTCTTGCTCTTGCCTAATATTCTTATTGCCCACCTCCTTTTCTGATAATATATCTCTTTGATATGTCTTTTTCTCAGTTCCCCTAGGCAATTCTGTACTGGTGATATATCGCAGTTGGCTCATACCCTCAATGAGCCTCTCAATTGTCTTTTGCATGAGCCACAACTTTAATTCTTCAGAGATTGTATTATTTGATGATTAAGCCTGACCACATCACAAGAATAACGTTGGTTTTAAAGATATTTGTTTCGGGAAGAATCTTTGGGTCATTAAAGCACTGCACAATTTTCCAATGGCACTCCAACCTAATATGTTCCTATTAACTTCTTGGTCCAGGTCACTATCGATTTGCATTGTCTGTTCAAGATATCCATAATGATGGACCAACTCTCTGGGTTGTCCAGCCAGCTGCATATCATAATCTGGACAAGAGTCATTCTTTGTGCATGTGTTTTTTTTTCATGTGTGGATAATTGGATTACATCCCTTTTAATGATTATGGATCCCATTAAGTTCTACAGTGTTCTATGACTAGATGAGATCAGCGCAATGTCATCTGCAAACTGGAACACTGGAGATCTTAACATCTATAGAAGGGATTATTAACCTTGGATAGATTTTAGAGGATCCAAAATCTTGCATGGAGAAGATCATGTCTTTTGGTCAATAAAAGCAATTTCCTTTGTAATACTGTGTATTTTATTTTACACATTTTAAAATATTATTTTGAAAAAAATGTCTATAGGCTTTAGCAGACTGCCAAAGGAATCCATGACACCAAAAGGTTAAGAACTCCTGATCTACAGGGAGTCTCTCTTTTATTTGGACCTTGCACTGGACAACCTTTATGGTAGTAGCAAACATGTTTAATGAGTACATGTCTCTTTTATTTATGCTTTTCATAAAAAAGTGCATATATTTTAAGACTTTAAGTTGTTTGATAAATTCCCTCTGTGTCTTCTTCATTTTCTTCAGGGGAGACTGTCACTAGTTCTCATACCACTGCCAGAGAAGTGGTAACCATTCAGACTCAGCATATTTCCATCAAGAAGGGGTTGTGCCAGTTTAACTACTTTTATGTTTTTGATAAATTTATTAGACTGTCATGTAATTTTCTTTGATTACAGCAAAACATTTGATCAAGTTTCTTGTAATAACTTTATTGACAAGACAGAGAAATATAGACTAGGTCACTGATTACAACCTGTGAGTAATGGATCCCTGAAGTGTCTCAGAGTTATTGCTAGGAGTCTTTGAAAAGACATGTTCCCTTCACCCCCCAGGCACTGCTATTTTGATTTTTAGTTTCAAGAAAAAAAATGCAATAGGATTTAGTAGGTAATTAACAAATTAAACAATCATATATTTTTAAGTAATAAATGTTTTGTACATATATTATAGTGTTATTTCTCAAATATGTACTGTTGTGGTTAATAAAATAAAAAAAATCATTTGAAAAATTATTAAATGAATCATGTCTCTAGCACACTTTACTAACATTTAGGAGTTTGAGAAATGTTTTTAAGAGTAAAATCATCCTCATATTCAAAAAGTTTCAGAAACAAGTGGCTATATGATAGTATAGTTGGGTATATTCAGAATGGGTTGAGTGGCTGGACCCAAAAAGAAGTCATTAGAAGCCTGATGTAAAAAAGAGTGGTAGCTAAGAAAAGTGTCCCAGGAACCTCTTCTAGGTATTATTTAATATTTAAAAATAAATTACTTGGATAAACATAGATGGTGTATTTATCACATGTGTAGAAGGCACAAAGTTGAGAGGGATGGCTAACATACTAGATGCCAGGGGTAGCATTAAAAAATTTGATAAGACAAATTTGGTAAGATAAAATTCAATAAATTTCCCATACTTGGATTTAAAAAATCATCTGTACCAGGGGAAAGATAAAGGTAAAGAGAAGGGAATAACAATTTTAAATGCCTACTATGTGCCAGGTGCTATGCTAAGAGCTTTAAAGATATTATTTCATTTGATCCTTACAACAATCTTGTGAGGTAGGTTATTATCATTCCCATTTTACAGTTGAGGAAACTGAGGCAGATAGGGGTTAAGTGACTTGCTCACAGTCGCAGAGGAAGACATAGGAAGTATCTGAAGCCAGACTTGATCTTAGGTCTTTCTAATTCCACACCAGCTAACAGTACAGGACGAGGGAGGCACAGCTAAATAAGAGTTCATGTGAAAAAAATCTGGGAGTCTTAGTAGACTGCAGATTCAATGAATTAATTGTGTGACATGGCAACTAAATTCTAGACTACATTAAATGAGGCTTATTGTGCAGAATAAGAGAAGAGACAGTTTTGCTCTACTCTGCCCTGATCAACCACATGGGGAATACATACTGCCTTCAGTTTGGGTGCTAGTATTTAAGGAGAGCATTGTGAATGTTGAATTTAGAGTAAGGATGACTTAGGGATTATGTTATCATCCAATGTGGTGATTGTTCTAAACTCTACCCCTGATACTTACTATATGTGTGATCATGTATAAGATAGTTAACCTTTCTGGGGGCTTTAGGCAACTCTCCAGGATTTAGCTACTAAGTCATTAATAGATCATATGATCGACATTGATGAAAGCTATTTCTACATCTTGGCCATCAAAAATATTTCAGTATTCATACTTGTATTATTGATATGAAAGGGTCACAGAGTCAGAAAACATTAGAACTGGAAGGGACCTTCGAGATCATGAAAGCATCTAATATAACGCTGTTATTTACAGATAATGAAACTGAGGCTTAGAATGCTGACCTGGCCTAAAGTCACATGGCCAGTAACAAGCAGAGGGAGAGCTTATACCCAGGTCTTCTGATTATAATTGAAATATTTTTCAACTTCACGATATTTCTTCATTGTAAATCTGTGAATTGTACACTAATACTTAAGGGAAATAGAATTGTCAACGTAATAAATAATAGAAAGAAATTGTAAGCTTTGATAGCTAAAAGAAGGAGGATGTTTTAAATATATTGTTAAAATTAATTATTATGATTTCCTTTGAGAAAAGTGCCAGTGGAAGGAGAACTTCCAGGTACCCTGGATACTTTCCTCCATCAAGAACTGAGAGGAAAGGAGATAGGCAAATTTGCTGTTTTCTAGGATCCCCACCCCTGTAGCTGGGAGGCAGGGAGAGGAAGACCAGCTTCACCTATTTCTCCATTGCCTTGAATACAATAATTTGTATCGTTAGATACAACACAGGCCCTGATCTTAAGGAACTTACAATCTAAGGGGAGGTTTGTTTGGGGTAGAGAAGGACAAAGTCACAGTTTTTGTAAGGAGCAGTTCAGATGAAGTGCTAAGATAAGAGCTATGTTGCTAGTGAGACTTTTCACATAAAAATGTGTTAAAGTTGCTACTAGCTAAAATTAAATTAACTTTTAAGGGTAACATTAGATATTTCCTCTCATTCATACTCTCAATCAGCTGATATTTTAGAATTTTTTTAAAAAAATTATCTCAATACCTCATCATCTCTGTGCCCCAAGTGTGATGTGCATAACTTTATGGAGACACAATCATCTTATAAAGCTTACAAAGACACAGCCCTGCCCAGGTTATGAAGCTCTTTTCTCCTTATTGGGGAATGGGGAGATGTGGGACAACACAAGACACCAAGCCCATTGAAATCCAACTCTGTCAAGCCATGAAATGGCCATGATAGTGCCATGCATATATGCCTTTCATCTTAATGGCTTACAGGAACAACTGGGAATACAAAAACTGCAAATAACAAGATAAAATACTAAAGAAAGACCATTCCTATACTTTGGCCTCACACACATAAGTAGCTGTCAAGAACAAGATAATGCCATATAGCTTTTACATCAGTTAAACACACACAGGAAGAAAGCCTAACATGAGAACTTGAAAGAGTCCAAAATGAATTCAAAGAAGTGTTCAAATTACTCAGAATTAAAATAGTAATCATAAATGTGGACTAGTCTTTAAAAATCATGGCCAAGAAGTTTTATATATAAGTTGTGAAATAATTTGGCAAAAGATTGACTTTCTCACCCTCCTGTTCTAAGGCACTTACCCAGAATAGCCACGACAATGTCATCTTTGAGGATTTCAATGGAGCCTCTGGATAGGAAGTAAAGTGCAGTGAGGACATCCCCACAGTGAACTAGGGTGTCTCCTGGAGGTGCATGTGTTGTCTTAAACTTCATAGCCAAAGCTCGGAGGCAACCTTTACTGGCCCCCCGAAAAGCTTTGCAGTTCTGAAGTAAAGTCTGGTTGAGATGCAGGCAAATGTCAGCTTGTAGACACTCTGGAAACCCCTTTAGGACCTGAGGGGGGAAAATGTAAAAAGTTTCATACTACCAGTATATAGACTGTCTTGATCTGCACAAAATATAATCCTTGCCCAACTGGACATAAAGTTGTAACAATAGTGTCAATGGGGAGGTTGTTGGGAATCTTTTTGTTTAATATTTAGTTTTCTGAATATGTAATAATTCTCCTTCAAATATCTGTTCACTGAATTAATTTCAGGCATTAAGACTGAACACAAATATCTTATTAAGCTGTGGTGCCTACAAAGCTTTACTGTCCTTTGTTTCTTGTGTTGTCATGTAGTATCACACTCTACACAAATATAATAGAATGTAACAATTAATCAGATGTAACTAATGAAAGGCAATACAACCAGAAAGGTAGTCACCTTTCAGAAGGCATCTTAAGTGTCAGTTTGGACTGCCATTGCTGATCCATATATTAATTATAATTAACAGAAGTTTTGCTCTGGAAATAGCCTTGGTATTTGTAAATGTCATATACTGCAGAGAGTTCAGAACAGTACCTAGAATATTTATGAGTTGGTTTGCACATTGTTAATATTAAGTATTTTGAATTGGCATTAAAAACAGAGAAAGGGAAGGAGAAAAGGAAGCATGCTTTGAAATTCTGAGTGTGGGTTAGTCTTCAAAAATGGATACTATGCCATCATTAATAATGTACGTATAATGTAGGTTGGGTGCTACAGCTTTGCCATTCACTTTGTAGTTAATTGTAACTAGGAGGGAAAGACCAATCATTACATTTGGACAAATATGATTTGATTCATACTAAGTCAAATTTCATAGTTTGCAAAAACAGAAGTTGTCAAATTCCTACAAAACAGAACTAACTTCTAGCCAACTCCTGATTATCTGTTCATGTGTTATCTACCTTGAAACTGAGGAATACAATTTGTGTCAGTTTCCCTGACGGTGAGTATAAGTTGCTGCCTCCTGCTATCAGCATTTATTTGTGTGTGCATACATAGATATGTAAATACATATATATGTAATTGGTGATTACAAACTAATATTAAAACTAGCTTATATAGAACCAGGTTATGAAGTGAAAAATGCAGGAAAAAATATAAGATGAGTAATCTAATGCAGGAGGAGAAGACTGATTTTTGGAGTTTGGGGGCAAATTACCTGGTTGTTGGTTTTTCTTTTGTTGTTGTTGTTTTTGTTTGTGTTGACACTGCCCCTTGTATCACTGCAGATAATCATGAGTTGACTGTATAATCAATTCATATGAGATGTATGTTTGTCAATCTGTCAGTGACAGTATCTATATAAATTTTGTATGAGGCACTGTTTTAATTAAATTTTAAAGAAATCGTTGAGAAGAGAGGCCATTTTTACAGGAGACCACTGAAATTGAACAGGATTGGGCTGGTTGCTTTTTGGAGGGTAGAGCATCTGACTGGCTGAGCTGAGACTCAGATTGGCCACTCAGAGAGCTAAAATAATAGATCGACTCTTTTTTGATCTGGTAGATTTTTCTTTTCATAGAGACCTGTTCACAGGCTATCAAAATAGGAAGCATTGGCAAAAAGTAGCCCAGATAGTTGTCGAATATAAAATTTCTGATTGATATTGCTAATATATTCTATTTTCTTTATCATTTATTTTCCTAGAAAGTAGTTTAAGTTCATCGTTTACTCAGGGCTCTGTGCTTCAGTTTCTCTATCAGTAAAATGAAAATAAGTCCTAATTTAGTTAACCAAAGCTTTCTATGCACATGACTCTGTATTATTTGCTAAATGCAGTGGACCCATTATAGGAGGAAATGGTGGCTATAAAACTACAAAATGATATGTTGGATGTTAGGGCTCCAGATATGGGTCATTTGACTACATAGGCTCAAGAGGAGAGAGTAAGAATTATTAGCAATTTGACAGCATGACTACCCCATCATAAGATAGGGATAAATATAAGATATTCTACAGAGGGGAACAATAATTCTTCCTTCTTTTTATAGCCCGTGGCAACCCTACTCAAGCTTGTGAAGCAGGTGAAATATATCTTTGGTACCCTTTCTAAGTCCCTTTTCCATCTTGGTAGTACCCCTCCAGCATTCAGTCAAGTTGACTTGTGTGTGTGTGTATGTGTGTGTATGTTTGTCTGATAAACTCATTCATACAAAAGTATGAAGGATGAATAGGGCTTAAACCTTTGTCTTTCTAAGTATTTGCATGTCAACAGGGAAGAAAAGGAGAAAGCCTTAAACCAAGTATTAGATAGAAATGGTAGAATTTTAGGTACCTACATGTAGATGGAAAAGAATTGTCAAATACATAATCCAATGTCATTCTCATAGCAGTTTGAGTTAGGCAGGACAGGTCTTATCATTCTTATTTTACAGACAAGGAAACTGAGTTTTAGGGACTTGTTAAAGTAAGGAAGTAGTGGAGCTGAGCTTAGAACCTGTCTTAAAACACCTATTCTAGTTCTTTTCCCACTACACCATATTGTGGAAGAAGCAGGGGTGCAGAGAGGAGGTGGGATTTTGTGAAGGAAGCAGGTGTAAGGAGGTGATTCCTAATTCTTTAAACTAGCTCTTTATTTTATAGGAAGGGTTCACCATATAGGAAAGTGGTCAAATGAAATACCTTTAAACGCTTATCTTTATTTGGGCATTAGATATGTTCCTGAAAAGCTACAGTATGTATAAATCACTTTAGTAGCTTAAATCGTATTTCACGAATACTAGAGGAAGTATTCATGAGATTTTATGGTATACTTTTTTGTAATGCAAATGACAACCCCTAAATTTGTTTTGGATTTTCTTTTTTATTCTTTGCCCTGAACCTAGGACACATTGGAAATAAAGCAGTTTTAAAATTACTATCAATAATAATAATGATGACTAAAACCCCAGATTGTCAAGAAGAAAGTGTTTTACTTAAGATAAATTACAAGAGAGGAATTAATTCCTTTCTTTTCTTTTTTTTTGGATTTCCCTAGAAATAAGTTCTTGACTTCAAAGGTACTAAATGTTGCACTCACAATGCCTTTAAACAACTTAAAAAACTGCAAGTAACTCATCTTATATGCCATTTAGGGGGATCAGGACATCTTGGGACCACCATCTTTTTGAATTCTATGATGATACTTTTTCAAACTAATGAGGAAAATAGACTTGCTCTTCCTAGCTGAACTTGCTAACTCTTATACCAAATCTTCTAGAGGGCCTAGGCCAATTCCATTTTGTTAGATCCCTTTAAAGAAGATTTTTATTTCACATCTAATGAGAGGCTAGATATTTTATTGCTTAATAGAGACAGAAGGATTCTCAGCATGTTGACATAAAGGCCATATTTACACATGGGAGGTATGTTGTGGCGTTTGTTTCAAACAATCTTTTCCTAGCCTTTATACTTATTAACATAGCTCAAAGGAAATTTTTGAAATAAAAAAAATACAAGTTATATAAACTGAACTAGTTTGATTGGGCACAACAGCCTACATGTCTCAATCAAGTAAGTTTTAAAATTCTCAACCCGGAGTTCTTCATCTTTTTTGTTTTTTATGGACCCCTTTGGCAGTCTGATGAAGCCTATAGAACTCTTCTCAGAATAGAGGTTAGCAAAAACAAAAATATAATTGTTTTCCCATTCAAGTTAATGGAATCCATGAAATCTATTCGGGGGCGGGGGGGCAGTCTATGGATCCTAGGTTAATAACTTTTCTTCTATCTAGACTATTAAAACATAGAACTTTTCTAAGAAAGAAGTGGGACAAACAATGAGGGAAAAGTTGGAGATAAATAGAAAGGAATGAGGAGATAGGAAGTACATTTAACATTAGAACTTAACCTAAAAAAATCAAAGAAAGAGAACCCTGGAATATTTAATTCATTTCAGTGACATTTTCTCAGGTGTGTAAGTCCTTTTTTGCTGCTGTCCTTCCTATTTTCAGGTTCAATTTCTTTGCTGGAATCCCCTGATTAGCTTTAGTTATATAGTAAATTTTCTCCAAAGATGAGTTGTAGAAATTGGGCATTCCTATCAAAGGCAGACTTTTTTTTTGGCAGAAGAACATGTACCAAGTACCTTAATACTGACACTGCACTTCAACTATAAATCAGAGGTGTAAAACAAAAGTCCTGTGGGCCACATGTGGCCAGCAACACTCCCATGTGAGGACTGAGCCAGATTACAGTATAATCGGGAAATATTTAGAAAAATAAATAAAAATACAGTAAAACATAAATAATATTTAAAACTAAGTCAATATGTGGCCTGCAGGGATGTTTATGTATGGATTAATACCTTCAGTTTCTATTTGAATTTGCAACCAAGGCTCCAAATATCCCTCCTTTTTTTTTTTAAAACACCAGTCCATTCTGCCTAAATGCCTCATTGGACCAAGGAAAAGGGAAGTCGTAGCTACATTTACTTGTCTGCTACACAGGAAAACAGCCTTACTCTCAAGTTTTCTTCTATCATCTTCCCTAATCAAAGTAATGAAAATCTTTATATGGGAGAAATAATGTTCTATTTTCTAAAAGGGAAAATTTAAACAAAGGCTTCTACTAGCTGCTTTACAGATAGATAATAAATACATAATTACCCTTAAAATTTTGTTTGTTTTGTATGGACCTGTCATTTCATTGATATGAGAAACTCCCACTGTAGAAATTCCCTCTACTTATACAGATGAGCCACTGCTTGGTAACTTAGAGTTTAAGAAAGCTGTTTAGGCTAAGGGCATGGAGAGAATAAATGCCTTGCCCACAGTCACAAAGTGAGGACTTCCCGATTCTACTGCTGTCCCTCTTTACTGTGTTATGCTGCCTTTCAATCTTAGAAGAATAACGATGAAAACATTTTTAGAACTATTAATATTTGCAGAGCACATCATATCATTTTATAAGATATTCATGAACTCCCAATAGGGTGAAACTCCCATAGACTTGACTTACAAATAAAGTTCTTTCAGTACATTTATTTTGTGTTCAACTAGTCGGTTGGGGCAGGTGGCTAAATATTGCTTAAAGTCCAGTGAATTTTTGGTATATATTTATAAGCCTGGCATAAACTTCTATATATCTCCATATGTTAAACACACAGACAGACATATGGTGGATTTTGTACTAATATTTATACTGAGTGTTAAAGCTATTTTAGCACTCAATATATTTATAAAGTCTTCCAAAGAGGCTACATTAAATGGTAGTCTAGAATAACTGAATGTAGCTTAAGCTTTTCTAATGTAGTTTCATATACTCAAATAAATCTACTTACTATATGCAAAGCTTCTCTGAGCCACAGGCTCCTCCTTTGTTAAATAAAGGAGTTGAGTTTTGTGACTTCAAAGGTCTGTCTATTTCTAATTCTGGGATACTCTTGTCCTATGGACTGTGATCATATAGAAATAGGTATGCTGGTGAATGATGAAGGTCACCACCCATATAGGTCCGGCCATCCCATGAGACAGACCCTCATCCAGTTACTGCTATAAATTTTTCCATAGAGAATGAAGAGGATGGAGAGAAATGCAACGTTCTTATTTCTTTTGCTATTTCAGTGGAGCATACAGACACCATTTCATATAAAATAATTTAAAATTTTGTAACTGTGAGATTCATTCTCCTTCCCTTGACTTGAAGCATATCAAGCTATTTTAGCTTGTCAAAGTCAAGCTTTGAGTTATAAATAAAATATGACTACTTTTAATTTGAAATATTTTCTATGCTCATAAATAAGAAATCCATCACAGTTTGGGAAATTACCATGGACATAATATTAAGACAAACTCAAGAAAGAAGTCAAATATTACTTCCTAAGATAAATTTGTTGTTCAGTCATTTTTCAATCATGTCTGACTCTTTGTGACCCCATTTGAAGTTTTCTTGGCAAAGACACTGGAATGGTTTACCATTTCCTTCTCCAGCTCATTTTACAGATGAGGAAATTGAGGCAAACAGGATGAAGTGATTTACTCCGGGTCACACAGCTAGTAAGTGTCTGAGGCTAGATTTGAATTCCGGAACATGAGTCTTTTTGAGTCTAGGCCTAGCACTCTATCCACTGTGCCACCTAGCTGTCCCTCTTATGGTGAATATGCTCTCATAAATCTTCAAAGAAGCCATATAAAGCAAATTAAAGTACAAAAAATGGATACTATCTATTAACTTTTAAAAATAAGCATTAACCAAATGTGATGAGGTATCAATTGTTAGCTTTATTTAATTGACTGCCTTTAGCTTCATGATGACTAAACTTTATTAAAATTTATATACTTATTATGCATTGAATTATACTAGAATTTAAAAAGTGGTAATTAATATTAATTACTATTTAAAAAGTTATAACTAGAAATGTTTAAAAGAATCTTTTTCTATCTTTCAATAATTTTAAAAAAGATCTGTGCTTATTTTTATTTTTCTATGATGTAGCTGAAACACTTCAGTTATGGTGTATTTGTTATCCATTAAAATTCCAGTGATAATGATGTCATATATTAAATGTTACTGTATATATTCTTAGAATAGAATGTAATATGTATTATATAACCTTAACATACTGCTTTAAAAATTTCTGTACTGCAGATTTCTAACTGGCCTATTTTAAAGTCCAGTGAAATTTTAGAATTGAATTTATAAAGCAATCTGTTTGAGTTGTTATAGTAGTGACCATGTGTGATAGGTGCATTAAATAGTTTTTTTTTTAGCTTGTTAGTATTATGGTAACTTTTATATTCCTGTTCATGCTACCCTTTATACCTAACACACCTCATAAATGTATCAATGCTTATTTTAATTTTATTATTCAATTACATATGATATTAAAAATTTCATTTCTTATTTACTGAAACCTGATGACCATGTTTTTTGGAGCATGGCAGTTTTTAGAGGAATTTTTAGAGCATAGAACTAATTGTGATTCTGATTCTTTTTGTATCATTTCCTTTTTATTAAATATACTATATAGATAGAATATATCGGGCATCCCAAAAGCTTTAGTACAATTTTAAGCTATTAAAGATAACCTCGAAGTAGAATATAAAGAATGTCTTGTAACTCAGTGCAGTTTTAAATTTTAAGCTATTAAAGCTTTATAAGAGAAAATGAAGGCTTAGATTAGAATATACAGGGTGGCCCCAAAGTCTCAATGACTTTGGGACACTTCCTATATTAAGAATTCTGTTTATTTAATCCTTATTATAACTTTATCTTAGGGGCCTATAGCACTGGACCTTCTGATAGGTAAAATTTCTTTACAATGAAGTTTCTTTGATATTTCTGGGCCTAAACCACTTTAAAAGACACCTAAGATAGACCAGAGTTTGAATAAATCCTATTTTAGAGCAAATGCTATTATAATAAGGCTTTTTATTGATTGCCTCTATTCTTTCCACACTAGCTATGGTTAAATGATAGTTTTCACTCCCAGTATCTCCTCTTTGCTTAAAGATAATAACTTTACATGGTTATTTATGAGGAAAGTGTTTTATAAACTGGAAAGCACTGTATAAATGTGAGTTATTAAAATCATCACCATCATCTTTATGGTCAGCATGGCATAGAGAAGAGGATGGGAAGAGTAAGAAGACCTGGGTCTGAATCCTGGCTACTCACCAAATCCCTTTATTTCCCTCATTCTCAATTTATAAAACTTTATTTTATCTATTAAAATTTATTTAATTTAATAACATTTTTATTTTATTTCTTCATTTATAAAATGGCAGGGGGGGCTAGACCCGATTATCTCTAAGGTCCCTATGAGTTCTAGCTTTCTGTGATTCTCAGGGAAAGATCTATCATTAAGGGGAATTGAAAAAGCCTTCTTGTAGAGGGTGGAATTTTAGCTGGGATCTCAGGGAATCCAGGGAAGTGAGGAGACAGAGATGCCAGAGGGAGAGAATTCCAGGCATGAGGGAGAGCTAGTGAAAATGCACAGAATCAGGGGGAGTGTCATGTGCAAGGAACAGTATGAAGGTTAAGAAGGCCACTGGATAGCAGAGTATGACAAGTCCTGACAAACAACTGATAATCAAAAACAGGGACAGGACAACAAAAATAACATCACTACTAGTTATGATAACTTCTCTACCTGTTGCATCCCAACATACATAGAAAAGAAGGGGGTGACAGAAGAGGAGGAAAAATTTTAAAAAGAAGTGAGACATTAGAAGGTATATATAAAATGCAATTATTTGTGATGCGTGGACAAAATTTCACAAGTATAAGCTAAGTAACTCTCATATCTATTTGGTAGTTCTTTTCTATGATATACATTGCAACCTACCTATGCTTACCCATCCTGTGTCTAATGTCTTGACTTATGTCTTCGATTTCTAGATTTTGTTTAACTGAGCTACACATTAAAAAGCCTTTAAGAATGGACTATCTATGTATTACCCATACTACATTTTGTTCCCATAATATTTCTGACCATTGGATTTAATGGAGAGCTGACTGTTCATATACACCTTCTATCCAGAAACTATCTGGAAGGTTTTCTACATCACATAAAATGACTTCTTACCTATCAAACCTTGCATAACATATAAAGGATAAAAGGCATCATTCATGGAAAAGAAAGGATACTCAAAAGTAAATTATTTGCAACAAGAAACCAAGAAAAAAAACCTGATAGGGTTAATAGTCTAGAAAATAGTATATTAATTCCATAAATACTTTCTGATGACTGTGTTAACTGGCATTAGAAGATTTTCTAGGGAAATATAGTGGTTCACTAAGTGCAGTTAATCCTTGATGAATTAGGATTAATAAAAATATAAATTAACATTCTGCAAGAAATATTGACCCTGCTTATAAGCATGTTTTTCAAAAGGCACACTCACTGATTAGATCTCAATCTATGTCTAGAGTACAAGTCAGTGTTGTAGAGTATTCTCTGACTGATTTCAAGATAAATTTTCATATGGAATTTTGGTACTAGAGTATACTAATAACATTCAGTTCTCAATAAACTTGGCCCTGCTATGGAATCTTACTAAATTTTAGCATCCTCTCTTAACTTAGGTCAGGCAGATTATATACTCCCTATAGTTGAGTAATCAAATGCTGCCTTGTATCTTGGTATACAGACATTTAACATGTAATGGTTATCTCCTATGTCTTCAAGATAGATGAGCTGTTATACTCTTAAATATACTCTTAAAATTCAATTATGCAGCTAAACTCAGGGCATATTAACAGTGTGTTGTCACTTCTCTATTCCATTTTATTTATGTTATAACTTTTGAGGAATTGTGAATGATTTTAATATATGAATTGGAAACACCTTGTTGAAAAGACCATTTTTCTCTAAATCAAATGTATTTTCATAATCAACAACTGTAGGATCTTATAGTCTCCACATATCAATAAAATTAAAGTGGTAAAAATGTGGTCCATTTTTGAATATTACAAATGAAATTCTGCTTTTTCCTTATTAACTAATATAGTCATCCAGGATGACCTCAGCACACATACAGACAACCCTCAGAAAGATTTATATAAATAGGAGTATCACAAGATGGATTAGTAGACTAGTAGTTCTTTTCTTTCTCACTTTAAAAAACATACTGTCCAAGATTTCTCACCATACTTTTGGTATTTTTCCTCTCCTCAGATGTCTTACGTATCAATCCCTTCCTGCCCTCACCATTATCTGACCTCTAACTCAGATCTCTATTCCTTTTTTTTAACCTATATTTTTTCTGTTTTGTTCCATTTATATTCCGCTTATAAGGCATATCTGGAAATGTGATAGTTATTCCAAGCATGGTGATTTGTTTTACTGCCCTCAAGGGAGAAAAAATTTTTTAATAGCAATTTTTGCAAATCAATTTTATTTTTTCTCTTACTTGTCCATTTTTTGGCCTTAAATGCCGTTGGGATGACTTTGCTTAGTTGAATGTCTTACCAAGTGCTCTTTATTTTTTTTTGCTTTTTGGCAGGGCAATTGGGGTTAAGTGACTTGCCCAAGGTCACACAGCTAGTACATGTGTCAAGTGTCTGAGGCCGAACTTGAACTCAGGTACTCCTGACTCCAGGGCCAGTGCTCTACTCACTATGCCACCTAGCTGCCCCCCAACAAATGTTCTTTAAACTTATTTTTCTCTCCAATGCTTCTCTCTGCCTCATAAGACAGTATTCTTAATTATTATCCATTACCTTTCTTCATAAGATTTTACAAATTTTTTTATATTTTAACCAGCTTTTGCATCAACAGCCATTTCTCTCTAGTTGGTAAGTTATGAATTTTTCTGACTTAGTCACTTTATGAACTCCTTTGGTCTTCTTGCAGCAAATAGTATCACTGATTAACTTTCTGTGTAAAATCATCACAGCCGATATTGATGTCATTTTTGTTGTCCCTTTCCTATTTTTGATTGTCAGTTACTTATCGGTATTTTCATGTATTGTACTTTCCAGTGACACAAGCCTCAATAGCATTCTTTGTGCTATTCCTTGCACAAGACACTCCACCTCCTATCACTAGCTGTTCCTGATGCCTAGAATTCTTACACTCTGGCATCTCTGTCTCCTTGCTTCCCTGGATTCCTTGAAATGTCAGCTAAAATTCCACCTTCTGCAAGAAGGCTTTCTCAATTCCTCTTAAAGCTAGAGCTTTCCCAGTGGAGCTTTTCGCATGCTGTTTTCTCCATTAAATTGTGACTTCCTTAAATTGGTGGGTTTTTTTTCCTTTTTTATCCCCATATTTAGCATAGTACCTGACACATAATAGGTGTTTAATAAATACTTCTTGACATGACTTGTTTAAAGAGTTTCAGGGTTAAAATATTTCTATTGCATAAAATACCTTTTGTGTTGCTATAATAATGCCTTCTTGTTTTTTTTAAATAATTTTGATCTTAGCTGTGATGAGTGTATGGTCTGATTATACACAGAAAGCTTACCCAGGGGAAACTCCCACATAAAAAAGTCTTTTCTTGTCTGTTAAAATATAATCAATTTCATTTTTTATTTTTTTAGTGTTCAGCATGTCTAGTGCTCGCCAATTTTTTTCAAAGAAACAGTTCATGCTATAAAGGTCTGAGACCCGTCTTTTGCCTCTCTCATTGCTTTTTCCTGAACTATACTTTCCTATATATTTCTCCCCATCTTGACCTTTTCATTAAAATCATCAGCTATCACAATACATGTTGATTTATGGAGAGCCTTATCAAGTTCTTAGTAGAATTTCTCTATCTCTCATTCTTATCAAAGCAAACAATGATAATTCATAAGCTACAGTTATTTTATGACAGATTTTTTAAAAAGTTATCATTGATATCACAATAAATGATGACTAAATGTTTTATGAAATGTTTCTTGTTGTCTTTAGGAGTATGATTAAACTCTACCAACTTCTTTTGATTCTCCAAGGGGTAGCTATGAGCTATCTTTCCCTTTATCTGCAAATTTCACCTTTTTAAAATGTAACTACTCTAATTTTTCAATTAACAAGCATTTATTTTCTCTTTCTGTCACCCCCTCCTTCCAGATGAAAAAAAAAAAGAAAAACAAAAACCTTGCAACAAATATGGATTGTCAAGCAAAACATTCCCTACATTGTCAGGGATGCACCTGGAGTCTATCACCTGTTTGCCAGGAGGTTGGCAACACGGTTCATTATTGATTCTCATTTTACTGATTAGAGTTTTTAAGTCATTCAAATTTGTCTTTACAACATTGCTAGTGTATAAATCGCTCTCCTGGTTCTGCAGCTTTCTCTTTTTTCCAGTTTCCTTTATAGCAAAAATTGGAGATTAATGATTCAGGTCCTCTAGCAATTTTTCTACTTATGATCATTAGTCATTAGGGTCAGTTAACCACTAATCCCCTCAATTGCTTGCACTTGTCAGAGGAGGGGGAAGGTCTAGACAATTGAAATGCATTTTGGGAATAATGTCTGCTGCTGGATAATTTTCAACTATCCTTCCAGAAATAGGTTATAGGAATTAATCCAGGATTATAGAGGGAGAGGGAAGAAGAAAGATGTAATAAACAGCAGGATATTTGCACCTATATAGTGGGACAATACAGCAGCAATAATAACAAATTACAATGCTAGTACCCTTTATTTCAGTAGAGCTTTTCAAAATATTTTCACCTATATAATCTTTGAAAACACTGTGTTAAATGAATAGGGTCAAATTGATTACATTTTGGTGGGGCAGGGAGATGGGGGAGGGTAGGGTGGGTGGGAGGAGTCCAAAATCACAAAATAAGTCAAGGGCAAAGTTAAGAAAGAAATGTAGGTCACTTGATTCTTTTCTATGGCACTGTTCAAAATGCTTCTCAGAATGGCTTTTTGAAATCTTATAACATTATAGTGGAGACAAAATGCTCCCCAAATATTTTGTGATTTTTCACGTAGACACACAAAGGTCAGGGAGTATGAAAGAAGTTACCATGGTACCAGTTTGTATTCATCGTGTTGGGAATACTGAGGGATATACATGCGGGGACATTTCTGAGGAGAGTCAATGAGACAGTTGTCTTACAAAGGTGACTGCTGCATAAGCAAGTTATCCAATCCTCAAGAAAAAAATTAGAATTTTTATTTCCTTTCTTTAAGTATAACACATGGAATAAATCCATTACCCTATTTGATCCAGAATTTGGTTTATCCTAACATGGTAGTCATCATCATTATCAACTACATACTTATTGAGTTATCTTGTATTTAGTTGTCTGTTAATATGTCATACTTGCCAGTAAAAGGTAAGCTTTCTGAAGGTAAGAACTGTTCATTTTTTGTGGGTTTTTTGGCTTTGTCTTTGTGTCTCCCAGTAACCAGCTCAATAGTGAGTCTAAGTAGGTACTTAAACAATCATACAATTGCACAGAAATAAATACTTCCACTTACTCAGGGATGTAGTTGTGTCATTTCTGCTGACCACATACCTGAACTTCAATGGATGTGTGATTTCATCCCTCTAAAGATGCAGATCACAAGCCTGCCATGCCTAACCATCCCATGTCAACTTACCCTAGTCCAGGGGTGGGGAACCTGTGGCCTTGAGGCCACATGTGGCCCTCTAGGTCCTCAAGTCCAGTGGCCCTTTGACTTCAGTCAATGTAGCCGTGAGGCTGCAGGTTGCCCATCCCTGTCCTCGTCCTTCCATAAGTTCCCCACATGTGGCCACTCAATGAACATGAGCTCTCACTAAAGAATGCTTCTCAGAGGTAGCTACATGGTGCAGTGGATAGAGTTCTGGGTCTTGAGTCAGGAAGACGTGAGTTCAAAAACAGCCTCAGACACTTACTAGGTGTGTGACCTTTGGCAAGTCGCTTAACCTCTGTTTGCCTCAGTTTCTTCCGGTGTAAAATGGGGATAATAATAGTATCTACCTCCAAGAGTTGTTGTGAGGATTAAGTGAATAAATATTTTCGAAGCACTTAGGATAGCAATTGGCACAGGGTGAATACTAATCAATGCTTGTTTCCTTCCTTCTTGACGTTTCGAGGATACCAATGGAACATACAATCTGAAACTACATAATATGTCCCTTGCTATATGTTAAATAAATGGAATTCCACAGTGAGAGAATGGACAAGAAGTTCACAGACTATTTCATTCATTTAATTCAGATTATTTCCCCATACTGGTCTATATTATCAAGCGTTGAATCTATAATAATGCTTTTAAAATGGTTGGCAGAGTCAGGAGCATGAACTGAATTCTAGAGTGGTAGGTTATTCATTTCTATACTCATCCTTGTGTTTCTATAAGCTCTTTGAGAGTAAGGATCATTTCTTTCTTTGTGTTTGTATCCCAGAAATTAGCACAATGCCTGGCACAGAGTAGGTACTCATTAAATGTTTGTTGATTTGTTCATTATAAAGTCTTTTGAGACTTTATATGTATATGATCAAATGTGTGGGACCATTGATCTTTTCCTCACGAGTACATATAGAAGATTTTTTGAATTGTCCCTTTCTATTATCCTCATAGTGTCTTAGAGTTGAAAGGGATTTAAATAGTCATTGACCTCCTACCCAGTGTAAGAATTTATTCCCCCTACAACATCCTGGACACTGTCTTAACTCAGAAGAGTAGTCTTATTTCTGATTGTTTCATACTGGGCTTGTTTAATAGTCTGTGAAAATGCCCAGGGTCCGGAGGTAGCTGCCTTGTGTGATACGTAGCAAGAAGGCCAGTGGCACTGGGTTGGAAAGTATGTGGCGTGAAAAGTAGAGAGTGTAAAGCATAAGAAGACTAGATAGAGAATTTTTGGCTTCTCCAATAGTGGCATGCTGGTAGCCATGGAGATTCCTGAATCCTATTGTAAATTTGTATTGAATTGAGAAGTGTATAGGTAAGGGGAGGGGAGCAGGGGGAGGAACGGACAAAATAAACTATCCAAGGACATGATACAGGTTGATTTCATAGAATTAAGTAATTTGACATGACTTGGGAAGTGGTAGGAAATAATGAGAGCTCATTGGTGAGTCTGGCCTAGGGCCATCAGAAAAAGCTGTGTTTTATTCAGGGCAAGATGTTGGGCCATTTATGGGGTAGTAAGAAAGTCATGCCAACAGTGAGAGATTTGGCCAACAAAACTCTAGGTAGAAACCAAATCAAAGGATATTCTTTAATTGTATACAATATGGAAAGAACTGATGATTACACTTTGTTCTTTCTGGCCACATTCCTACACATGTGCAGCACCCTCGAGCAACAGATATAATAGTAGCATCTTTAAACAAGGACAGATACAGTGTGTTTTGCATTTTGAGAGAAACTGGTGATTTTCTCAATGTGGGCACTCCCACAGTTGAACTGACATGATTCACTTCAACAAGCATTTATTAAGCAGCTCTTGTGGGCAAGGCAACACTCAAAGTGCTGGGCATACAGAGGAAAAATGAGTCTCTCAAGTCATTGGGGATTACATTTTACTGAGGTTATTAGCAGTGGGGGGATAGGATATATCATATACATAGAAGAATTCAAGATAATTTTATGAGAAGAGAGGAGAGTAAATGTGTGTCTGTGTTTGAGGGGAGGCCATTAGAAAAGTTTCAAGTAGGAGGTGGACCCTGATATACCTTGAAGGAAGCTAGGGATTCCAAGAGCTAGAGGGGAAAAGATTGGCAACTTGTGCAAAGACATAAAATGTGAGCTAGACCGTTCACTTTGGGCAACAGCTCCTTGGTTAATTTGGCTAGATCACAAGAGGAAGGAAAATAATATAAACTAAGTATGACACACATTACAACCCTTCTACCCCTTCTTACTTAGTGTAATTTTTTCATATATTTTCTCCATAGAAGAGTTACACTATAATATGCACACAAATTTGAATGCTACAAATTATTGAGAGGCACCATGAACCTGGAGATAGAAAGATCTGGCTTCAAATCCCACCTCTAACATCTTGCTAGCTATGTGATCCTGGGAAAATAATTTTCTCTCTCTCAGCCTAAATATGAGTCTCTCATCTTATCTTACCTATAAAATGGAAATACCAAAACCTATGGTAAGTACATGATCCACAGGGTGGTTGTGAGGCTCTGGTGAGATAATGTACATAAAGTGCTTTGGACAGAGTGCTGGACCTGGAATCAGGAAAACTTATCTTCCTGAGTTCAAATCTGGTCTTAGACACTTACTAGATGTGTGACCTTGGGCAAGTGACTCAGCTTCCTCATTTGTAAAGTGAATTGGAGAAGGAAAGGGCAACTACTTTGCTAAGTATCTTTGCTAAGAAAAAAACAGCTGACCAAAAACTATATATACATATATATGTATATATATATGTATATATATACATACATACACTATATATGTATATATACACCTATATATACACACATACACATATACGTGTGTATATATACATATATATGTGTGTAGTTACGTCTGTACAATGACTAATGAGATTCTATGTAAATTCTATTCCAACATTTCTTTGTGCTTTGGAGATGATGTCTTTTAGAAAGCTTTCATTCCCAGGTCATTAACACTAATAAAGCCTATGAAACTGAACAGGTTTTGAAGAAAGGCCAAGCAGAGGGACTATCTCTGTCAGAGGGCCAACTTAACTAAATTCTGGATGTTAATCAATAGAAAGTTGGTCATTAGATGATGATTTATTTTGGCCACAGCAACCCATGAAACTAGCTCCTAAATATGGAGGGGTTGCAATCTTCATTATAGGAGGAAGTGCCCACGCTAATCATTTGCAGTATTGAAGTAAAGTTGTTCAGTCATTTTTCAGTCACGCCTGATTCTTCATGACTCCATTTGGGGTTTACTTGATAAAGATTCTGGAGTGGTTTGCCATTTCCTTCTCCAGCTCATTTTACAGATGAGGAAACTGAGGCAAAAAGGGTTAAGTGACTTGCCCAGGGTCACACAGCTAGTAAGTATCTGAGGCCACATTTGAACTCAGGAGGTTGAATATCTGATGTGCTACCCATCTGCCCATTGAAGTAAAGAGATGGTACACATTACAACTTATCCATGCTTGCTCATCCTATAGGATTCTTTTCTTTTATTCATTTCTGTTATGTGCTCCTTTTAAAAGTATTTTTAAAAGTTTTTCATATGTCTTATTTTTGCATTGCACACAGTTACAGATTACTCCCATTTCCTGAGGTGTCTATTGTAACAAAATAAAGCAATTAAGTAAAATTAATAATACAATGGCCTTATCTGAAAGTATCTGCAAGACTCCACATTTGTAGCATGCCCCCGCTCATTGCTCAATTAAAAAAATATTAACAGAAAACTATTTCTCTTTCTTCTATTTACTTCATCGGGAAAAAAGAAAAACAATTTTTTTTCATAACAAATGTGTATGGTCAAGTAAAATAAATTACTTCAGTGGTTGTACACAAACAATGGATGTTTTTTCCTATGGTATCTCACAAATCCTTCCTAAGGGGCCCAAGCAATATGCTGAGGACTTTCCTCTAGGCCTCTTGACCTTACATGGTCCTCTTGCTCTTGCTACATAAATGGCACATCTTTTTTCCCCCAGTACCATCTCTTTGATAGTATCCTTTATGTCATTTATTCTACATAATTCTTTATTAGCTACATCTTGCAGCCTGTTCACATCCACCATGTACCCATCTTCATTGACTTTTGGGGGGCCTTGACTTTAATTTTCAGGAGACTGAGGTATAGCACAATTCTCAATCATATAGCAGTCCTATAGCAGCACCAGAAGAATATTATTAAAAACGCTGGGCTTGGAGAAAAACTCAATTAATTTTTTAAGAAACCTCCATTTACTCTTGGCATTTTCTTCAGGGATTAGCTCCTGGCTTTGCACGCAATAGGCATTTAATAACTGTTGAACTGAACTAAGGAACAAAGAATTTTCTTGGCAGATTGGATGGATTTTTGGTTACCGATTTCATTGAGCTTTTTGTTCTGCAGGAAATTGTTCAATTTTTATCTCTACTAAATTATTCCAACATTAACCACAGGCCTTTGAGTATTTTGGATTAAATCATGTGAAAAAATATTTTGCCAAAAAATAAAAAGTGATGCAAGGTAGTTTCTCCACTCTGTATGCCTCCATCTAGTCATTTAGTTATGCTTGTTCACAGCCTACCTTGATTAGAGTGTGATCCTAAACTAAGCTGGTTAGTAATTGGTCCCAGGTCCCACGACTATAAAGTGTTTAAAAGACTGCACTTCTTACAGGGCAATATGATGTAGTGGAAAGGGCACTGGATTTGGAGTCAGAGGACTTGGGTTCAAACCCTAGGTCTTCCACTTATTGTGTCATTTTGGACAAGCCACCAAATCTATCTGAACCTCAGTTTCCTCATTTGTAAAAGGAGAGGGTTGGAGTAGATGACCTCTGAGGCCCCTTCAAGGATCGTTAAAATTAAATTAAAACTTAGTTAATCCTGTGAATAAATAGCTTTGTAGAACTCTGCCTGAGTATTTTCTTCATTTTAAGGAACTAAGCAAAACGTCTTGACATTTTAAATTTTAATAGTAATGCAGGGAGATAATTCTTAATTGCAATTTACAAATAGAGAAACAAAGCATAGAAACCTACAGCTATAATGTGAAAACTATATTTTTAAGTTATCATTTACTCTTTTATGGTGGAAACATTTAAGTTTCATTTGTTTGTTGTCACTAGAATTTGTTCTTAGCTTGGAAACTGCTGAAGAGCATTTGTCGTCGTTTTATACAGCATGCAGCATAGAGCCAGTTGCAGATGGGCACTGAATAAATATTTTTGACAATGACAATGATGATGATGATGGTGAGAATGACTTGTTGAAGGTGACTTAGTGAGTACATCTTTGACCTAAAATTGCTCTAGGTCTATAATGTTTTAAATTTTCTTACTTAGTGTCAGAATAGTCCAGATCATATTAATTGTTCTCTTTAAGATAGTTAGAATGTTTTCAAAAGGTTCAGTGGAAATCTGTCAGTTTAGAGGACCCAGGCCAAGAAAATAGCTTCTTTTCTTATGCAACAGGTGTCCTACTACTGTATCCTAGTAGTCAATGGGTGCATGAGACTCTGAGTAAACAAAAGATCTTTGATAAGGGTAGAACTCATGGTAATAATTTTGCTGTGTGCTTTCCATAAAGCCAAACAATTCCTGTGAATTGGTATAGTGGAAAACTGTAGACATCTCCGGGAGTGGTGGATAATTAGGATAACAGGCTTGTAATCAGGTAGACGTGGCTTCGAATGCTGCCTCCGGCACTTATTGGTTGTGTGATGTCACTTAATTTCCTTGTGGTTCTATGTGCACTCCCCACAAAGTATCTAAGTTAGAGACAGGCTGTGATCTGCTTTGGTGCAAAGAGTTGGCCCACTGTGAGCTCTTCATGCCAACAAAATCACAGATCCTTTATGGTAAAACTATATTTTTTAAAACAATTATCCAGTGTGTACTGAGGAGGTAGCTCTTCCCTATAGGAAAAGAAGAATTGCTAGCTCGTATTGACCAGTGTATACGAATTTTGCCCTTTGTTCTTCTTTCCATTTAGTGTGTTACTGATATGAGGTGAAATGCTTTCAAGTACTTATCTATCTGCTTCAGCAAATGAAAAACATTCTGTGTACTTCACAGGACAAAGTGCTATAATATGTAACCATTACTTTAAATAAATTTCGGAGAGCATTGGAGTAAAGTGAGCCTCTTTCTTCTCACTCCAATATATCAAGGATCTGTGATCTCATGAGTATGGGAACTCTCCCCGTAGAAATAGATCTTGACCCCTCCATGCCTTAGCAGATAGTCTCCATGAATTATTATGGCATACACATTTTCTATTAATCAGCCTCTCTGCACTTAGCTAGGTGGGTTCTCATATGGCATATATACCTGTTGCCAGTCTAACACTCAGCTTTTCCAGCATGGTGGGACTAACCAGGGCTTGAGTTCCATTAGCATAGCTTTTGTGAATCCTAGGTCACTTCCAAACCATTGTAAGAAATCAGAGCATAGTTATAGGAGACAGGATCTTTTTTATGTGATAGCTAACTGGCCATGACTGAAAGATTTTGCCATTCTCTGTCAGCCCACTTACACAGCCCCAGGACCAGTGTAGATCTGGGAATACTGGTCCAGCACACATGAAGTCCTTTTAATGAGTTGTGTGCAGAGAACTGGAAAAAACACATCTTTGATTGGATAAGGTTAGATCAAGTATGAATGATAGGGTCAAAGGTATCACTGGATGCCATCCTGATTCAGGAGAAAACAGAAACAGTCATTGAAGTAAAATCAAGTTAGAGGACTAGTAGACTCTCACAAATCTCAAGAAATTATGAGAAATTTTGAAAAATGAATACCCACCACTTATAAATTCTTTTCTTTAATTCAACCAGTTTTGCTGGTAAACAAAAAGCAAATTCAGATATAGCTTTTAGGGAAGTTGGCTGTGGCTTTACAACAACTGAACTAATTAAGAGCTTGTTTTATCTATTTTAAGAAAATTATTTTATGAGATGGAATCTACTGTATGGAGCCTACAAAACTATTAGGGAAGGATTTGCTTTTTCTCTAATCAAAATGTAGGGTTGGCCAGGGCTATTATGTGATCTAGTAAGTCTCCCTAATCAGTTGAGGGTGGTTATTAATGATGTTAGGAAAGACCCTGAGTAACTAAGGGTTTGACATAACTAATGGTTTCAATCCTAGCATTTTTTTTGGTGGGGGAGTTAGCATTAATATCAGTCATGAAAGGTTGTTCTCAGAGTTTTTTAGACCAAACCTCTGGGAAGCCATTCTTTGACTCGACTCAGGACAGTCCCTTGAACTAGTCTCAGAGTTCCAAAAATGTCTTCTAATTTGAGAAACTCTCAATTATTCAGATTGCTGGTGGGGAAAGAACATCCCAGAACAGATCTGGAGATATGGGTGACTGATCATAAATCCTGGGTAACCTTGAGCGAAACACAAAAACCGTCATGATCTGTGCCAAATGCCTGATGCAATTTTGGAAATGAGCTCTAGGCTTCAATCATCTGGCTGTGCTGGCTCTGATGCCTTGATCACAAAAAGGAGCTTACTGAATTACTAATATCTCCTGGTTATGGAGTTGAATACTAACAATTGTTTCCAGGGTAACTTTACTTTGTAGACATTATAAGAGTAGTCCCTTAAATAGGTAAAGGATCTTATAGGAGGGAAAAGGAGACCCTATTATATTAGTCAATATTTCCTCGATCTTTTTTTTTGTTGTTAATTGCTATACAATGAAAAATTTTAGCATGAAAGACTGTTTTAGACCAATTAAGTATGTACATAGTGTGGTTAAAAAGCCACAATATATTAGAGTTAGAAATCTTGTGCTTCTTGTAGATACGGACTAGTAGTGAAACCAGCTTTTCTGAAAGGTTTTATGAGAAATTATGATTAAAGTTATACTTAAATGAAGCAATATGGAATGTCCTTCTAGAAATAAGAATATTACTCATGGAATATAAAAGTATTAAACCATTTAAATTTAAATTATGTTACTGTCTCACTCAATTTAAATTAAGTAATTCTCACACATCACTGAGGGGTTATTTTTAACAGCCTACATACTATTTCAGAAGAAATTCACTCCTTTTATTTCTCTCTAATAAATATAATAATAATGTAGGTTTCTAAACAAGTATTTTTGCTTATTATGTTTAATACCCAAATATATGACATCAGATGTTTCAGAATTTGTTAATTGATTTCATATTATTATTTTTACTCACTTGGCAGTCACGAGATGAAAAAGGCAGACACTGTGTACAAATAGGAAGTTCGTGCAAGGTCAAGCTCTCAAAACCACATGCAAATCTCCTAAGCACATGGTTTAGAGCTCACACAGCCCACCAGCAAGTTATATAGGCATGCAGATGATAGAAAAGAAAAGTGCCTACATAAGGAAAATACAGGATGACCAGAGAGAGTGACATTTCTTCATGACAGCTATCTAATGCAAACCGTATACACATGACTTTTTGTTGAAAGTGTGTGTGTGTGTGTGTGTGTGTGTGTGTGTGTGTGTGTGTTGAGGTGGGGCAGAGTACAGAAATGTGATTTGTATTGGGGAGTAACAAACTGTTTAATTTTTTTTTGAGCTTAAGCAGTTCTTCACTTTAATAATGCCTATTTTTCCACCTTGTCCCCGTGCTTATCTCCCAGAGATTTCTATCTTGTGTTGCCTACCACTCCATCATGCAAAAAAAGGTTAAAACTGAAATTTGAAAGCATTATACAAGCTCTAAACCTGACAGATAACATGGATATTCTCCACATTTTACACGAGAATTAAATTATATATAAATACCTCCTGCTCTTACCGGTGGGTGTTGTGATTCCATGTATTAAGGTGTGAAGCAGACAGGAAAGAGATAAATCTTTCATAAGTACATCATCAATTAGGCAAGTGGTATATAAACCATAGTCATAGGTAATAGATTCAAACAATGAAAAGTAAATAGTCACAAAGGTAGATTTGTGCTCACAAAATGGTCACAGTATTAGAATTATATAGGGAGAAGAAATGATACCGTAAGTAAGTGGGTTTTTTCACTATTGTGCAATAAACAAGCAGTATGGAAAGAAATTTTGTGATACAGATTTTAGTTAAAACATATTATCATACTGCTTTATCCTACAAAGCAGAAAGCCCGCAGTACTTTCTGAATGATGAAAACTTGGTTAAACAATAAACTCTTACTGAAATAGAAAACATCAATCAATTTAGGGGCATTCTTTCAAGTGATATTAAGGTGTTCCCTTAGCAGTGGATTCATTCATCAAAAAACAAATGAATTCTTCATAGAGAGCTTGGGATATTGGAAATAACTCAGAGTTCAATGAATGTTTTAGATGAAATATATTAATTAATATCCATAAGGACAGACTCGATTAGCTCTAAAAATTAAAGTGTTTTATGAACAACGGTAGCCATATTTCTGATTAATATAGATTGCATCAAGCTGTGAGGAATTTATTCGCACATAAGTGGAAGATTCTTGCAAATTAGGCAATATTTCCAACTGTTTTGTGCATCCTGACTGATAATTATGAATTTTTGCTTTTTCCCTTAGTACATTTATTTCGATCAAGCTTCCGGATTTCTGAGCAACTGGTCATCCAGGAAGCATATACTTGTTGATTTAAGTAGGTATGACTGCCATTGTAAATATGAGAGATTTCCTTTTCGGAAGGATATTTAGAAACAGTGACTACCTTTGGAATAGTGGCCACATTAGATGGTAACTTAATTCTGATAATTTTATTATAGTTGGATAAGATGCCATAGATAATAGCTCACTAAGTGACTTAGTGATCAATCGGTCCAAATAGCAAAGTCAAATGAATATCAGTATCATATCTTGCAATGTTCTTCTAACAAAAGCAAAAGCTTATTGGGATAGCATATATTTAATTGTGTTTCCCTTTGAGTAGTGGTGCAATAAGATGTGGGCTATGGCAAGTTATTATTTTGTGTGCTTTGGTTAAAAGGAACGAAAGAATCCATACTTCTGCTTGAAAGAAAAGATTCATTAAACCAGTAGGTACAATAATAAGGGCACATAAGTTAATTGCTTACCAGCACTGAAAAAAAAGAAAGCTGTACTTCAAGGAAATATTAAACTTCCCATCACAGAATGCATATGAAATGCCTATGGATCCTAATGTTTGGCATGCGTTCCCCAAACATTCTACCTTTTAAAGTTTGGTAACCTTAGTTATCATCTTAATGAGGACTCATTTATTCTAGCCTTACCCAAACCTGATAATGTCCACTTGCCAAATCTTAATTTACATTGGCCCAGCTCTTTCTTGGGTTGCTGGATCCTATCTAGAACATTGAAAGTCTGAAGAGGGAATTTCTAGTACATAAAGTTATATCAGTTTGCATCACGTTATAATGCCTTTGCCACACAATATAACTAGATATAGCACCATGCAATGCCATGAATTGAGAATGAGAGACTATCTCCAGGGTAGAAAATAAATATTTGAGAGAGGAAAAAAACAAAAAGCAGGGGGGTTTCAAGCTGGTGAGACTTTAAAAAAAACTTTAGCTATAGACTGAAATGATGGATGTTTCACTTTTGAAAACAGAGCTACATACCATATTCATGTCAATGCCATTGGTGTAAGTCCAAGCATGTTGGAAATATTCTTCAAGCCGCTGCCGCAGAGGGTTAGGAATTTGGTGAAAGCGAATGAATTCTTTTACTCGCAGCATCTGCATGTGGTACCTGGCAGTTCCTGAGTACAGTCTTTGGATAATTGCAGATACATTCCCAAAAATACTTGCATACATTAGTGCTAGATTAGATAAAAAACAAAGTTAGAATCACTGAACTTGTGAACATGTCAGATATTACCAGCACTTTGAATGATATAGGCTGGCTTTGGCCTTCTCAGAAAGACTGAATATTTACTACAGACTCTTTGAAGAAAACAATCAAAATATCACCCAATTTTCCTTTAAATTCTACAATTTGAATAGTAATCTCTAGAAGAAATGTAGTCGGTCCTCATCAAACTTTTAAATGGAAGATTTTTCCTTGAGCTATGTGTCTGTTGAAAACCCACTTATGCCATTTACAATGTAAAACCTGCCAGCAACAAATAATATGACAATAACAACAACAAAACATGGTTCTAGTGGGCTAGAATCCAAATATACTACCATGTTCAAAATAAGAAAATTGTCATAATTGGATGTTTTAGATATGCCATCAGGAAAATATCACTGGATAAAAATGGTGCTTTGGGACTTTAAAATACTCTGGACTTTTAATTGTGCTGCAAACACCACCTCACCACCCTCTCCAATACACCCATATTAAACAAAACAAAAACTAAAATGTATTTCCCACCTTCCTGTCCTTTTTTCTATGCACCCTTTCAAAAAAAATTCTTATAATCTAAAAAAATCTCACAGAAATATTTTGAACTACTTAGGACTTGCTATACAAATGACTAGTAATGATATGTAATTTTTGCTCAATAATTTTGAGACAGTAATAGCCTCCTTTAAATATGAATTCACTATTAACTGACTTTGAATGTGGATTCTTGGTCTATTAAAATGTGTTTTAAGACATTTCTCCCTGAGAAACAGAGTTATCTTTGGCTTAGGACATTAATCTTATTTTATTCCCATGAAGAACAAGAACAATGATGATTTTTCTTTCATCGGAAAAAACTATGAAGATGTTTCTTACTCTGATATGCCATTTAAGCTGCAGTTTCCATCTTGAGCAATCATTACTAGTAACTTAACCATATTTCTTATGTAAAAACAAACCTTATCGTGTGTTTTGCTAACTTAGTTATTGTTTGTAGGTGATGCTAAAATAAAGTTTAGTACTTCAAATTAAAGTCCTCTTTCGATGGGCTGTCAAATTCTTGACCATTAGTCTTTAAGAGCAGGTTAGGTATACACAAGGTAAGTTAACTTTTTTCAGGTCAGTAGAGTTCTTGAACACAATGGAGCAACAGTATGCATGTAGAGACATTGGTAGATATGTAAGTATGTTTGTAGAGATAGTGGTGGTGGTAGGAAACCAGCACAGGAATAATTAAATAGTATAGAATGTTTCAAGCATTTATCCGATTAACCAATTTCTCCCCTTCAACTCATGTTTTAAAAACCGTGCTTTTTATAATTTTGATGGCAGGTTTTAAACAACATAAATATTTATCTAGGTCAAACAGGATAATGTATACAAGATATTGTGTGTATGTGCGTGTGTATGTGTGTGTGTGTGTGTGTGTGTGTGTATTACTACTGTTACTACTACTACCACCACTACTACTGCCTCTACTACATCAAAATGTTCTTTCTTCTTGGGCTTTCACCTTCCTCTCTCCAAAGTTAGGTATGACATCTGAATGGCAGGAGTGTTGCCTGTCTGCCATAAATTGCAACTAACTGTAACATCTCAAAAGAGGACTTTTGTTTGGTTCTATTTGAAGGTGTAATGGCTGAAATAACATTCAGATGCTAGAGATGGTAGGTATGGTGGACAAAGCTCATTTTGGTGTTGTTATCAGCCAGGGAAATATGCTAACAGTGATGGCTTGGACACATCTTTCTCCTTAAGCAGAGGAGATTAAGAAGAGCATGTGTGAATAAACAAAGCATTGGGCTGTAAGGACAAAGCAGTCCAAGAAAATAGCTTGCTTTATGCCTTACGTGCCTCCTGTGAACAAAGTATATTTGTAGGAAGTGTATGTTTCCTGAACCCAAAGAAGATAAACTTATGTATGTGGCTCATCCTAGGTAATACCTAGAATAGAGGAATATTCTGGAAGGTACTAGCCAAGAATTTACTTAATCAAGATTAAGTCATACTCCAGAAGTTTCTATCCAAGAACCTACTTAATGAAGATTAGGTTAGGTTGATTCAATTATGTTTTCAATTAAAATGACATCATTACACATTAAAGGAAAATTTGAAAAAAATTACTTTATTTCATTTCAAACAACACTGTATTTGTGACTATTGCCATCAGATAGAAGCAAACCGTTAAAAGTTTGGGTCATAAACAAATGTTTCACACCTATCAACACCATGGCAAAAATCTAAATTAAGGGGAATAGGTAGGTCAATCTCCAAGACAGCTACAAAGGAACCTCTGAAAGGAGAGTCAATCTTGTGACTTAAAAATACAATAAGAATTCTTACCTAAATAATATCTATTTCTCTCTCTTTAGATAGAGCAAAATGAAAAGGAGCTGCTTAATATTTTAAAGGCTGCAAACTGGAATAAGTACAAAAGATGTTGAATTAAATTGCTTTAATTAATTAATTAAATCTGTTTTAGCCAGCTTATAGCAATGCAGAGAGTGTGGCACTGTGAAAAGAACAGAGTTGAGTTCAAATCCTTACCCTGCCACTCATTAGCTGTGGGACTTTGGATGATTCACTTAACCTTGAGATTTTTTTTCCTCTTCAAATGGGGAGAGTAATTGATGTGCTACTTATTCATAGGGTTGTTGTAATGATAGCATTTTGTAACTTCTAAGGTACTAGATATGTGTATTATCATTATTATTATGTATTAAGAATAAGCAAATTAGTATATTATGTCCACGTTTTCAATTAAAATAAATATTTAAAGGTATTTGAAGAGGAATCCCTTCCATAGTCATCCAGACTTGCTGATGTATCTAAGACCAAAGAGTTGCTTTCTTATGGATGGTATATGACTTTGTGAACAACCTACATGCATATACATCCAGAAAACATCTTACTCTAATAACTCATCATGGTATGGTAGTGATCCTGGTTTTTGAAGGCTGTGTCAGTGGGGCACAAGTTACATGAGGCAAGTTCTGCCCGGATTGAGAGGAATTAAACACGATCCCGATTTTTCAAGGATTAGCTAAATCTGAGGACAGTTCTTACCTATAGGGTGTCTACTAGGTGATGAATTCTTAGACCATGGTAATGCATGAAAGAAAATAAAATACAAAATGGCACTTGGTCCTTGTAGACTTTCTATATCTTCAGTGATCATTGCATAATGGAGGAAAAGGGGGCAGAGAGTGCTAAGAAACGCAGTTTTTAGACCATTTCTAAATATTAACTTGTTGTTCTAATCATCATCTCCTTAGCCAATGACCAGCAATTTGACATATTACTGCAGGAGCTGAATCATATCAATAGTTATATTCTTGCTTTTAGTGAAGTCAGAAGATATAAGGAAATAGCAGCTAAATGGAATGATAGTTTACAGGTTGTTTTTAGAAAAGTAAATACAGAAGTTGATGGAGCTGGTTTTATGGTCCAAAACCAAGAAAGATCACTTCATGGGCCGATCTCACCTACAGTGTCCAGAGTTGGCATAAAGAAGATAATTTTAGCTTCTGTGCTTAACTCTGTTACAGTGGATGAGATGATGGAGACAACCTATGAAGAATTCCTAATTAAACCCATATATACTTTAAAATATGGTGACTTTAATGTAAGAGTGGACATGGGGAAGGTGGAAAATGTGTAGAAAGCTATATCAAAAATCTTTCAATGCCTTCAAGATTATATTGCTTCCAGCATTGGTATGGGATGGTAGGATTGTTGTGGCAATTCATGTGTTACAAGCTGGTGAAAGTTTAATGAACCCATAGTTTTTTTGAATTCATCTTTAAAATCTTAGCTTACTTTCAGAGAAATGTAGGAATGTTTGTAAAATAAACAAGTTTTTAAAGAATTCTGACCAATGGAATCAATGATCGGCCATGATTTCATAGGTCTGATAATGAAGAATGCTATCCACTACTTGATAGAAAGTTGATGGAGTAAATATGCAGAATGAGACACATTTTTTGAAAGTGACCAATATGGAGATTTTGTTTTCGCTTAACTATTCAAATTTATTCTAATGGTTTAATTTTTTCCCATAAGGTGGGAGAGAGAAGGAGGGAGGGAAAAAACATCTGAAATGAAAAAAAATAAAATTGAATTAAAAACTTTATTTTAAAGTAGTACTCTCTTGTTATGGATTAAAAAAAACAAATATACCTTAAGCTAATAAGGCATATTTTAAGACCAACATGGTGTCCTGAAAGTCTTACTATAATTTTAAGCCACTAAAGTTTTAAACTGCATTGACTCGAGATACACTGTATGTTCTTTTTCTAAATGTAAACATCCATACATTAAAAAAGCACATGAAAAATAATTACGAAATCACAGACTGTTCGAATTGAAAGGGACCTCAATGGCCATCTAATCCAAACTATCCCTCCTTAAAAAGGAATCCCCATTATAGTATAATTGACAAATAGTTATACAAACTTTTTAAAAAGACTGAGGTTAGGAAGTTCCATTGATTTTTTTTCCTGACCAAGTCTAAATTTGTCTCTGCTTTCAAGTTTTGTCCTTGGTGGACAAAAAGAGCAAATCTATTCCCTCTTCTCTACGGTAATCCTTCAAATAATTGAACGATGGTTTTTTGTGGGGGAGAGGTGTGCAATTCTCCCTGAGTTCTTCTCTTCAGCCTGAACACACTCATTTCTTTCAGGCCCTTTCAAGGCCCTTCACTATCATGGCTGCTCTCCTTTGAATGGTCTTTAGTTTGTCAACATTTCACCCAAACCTTGGTGCCTGGAACTGAACATAATATTCAAGAGGTGTTCTAACTAGGGAGAAGTGTATTGGAACTATTACTATCTTATTCCTGGAAGTCATATTTTTAAAAATTTGACTCCAGATTAAATTAGTTTTATTAAATGAGCCATATCATGATGCTGAGTCCTATTGAGTTTTCTGTCCTTTAAATCCCCAGATGTTTTTCAGTTAAACAGCTGTTTTACTTTGCTTCCCACATTTTGCATTTGTGAAGCTGATTTTTTGAACCCAAGCTTATGGCTTTACATTTATCCCTATTTTACTCTTATTAGATTTAGCTCAATACTCTTGCCAGTCAAAATTAGCAGGCAGAGATGGGATTCTGCCTGTTATTGTGTTTTAGCTGTACCTCCAAGATTTGTGTTATCTGCAGATTTGATAAACATCCCATTTATGACTTTTTCCACAAGGCTAAGCAGAGATCCCCAGAGCACTCCACTGGAGACCTACTGCTAAGCTGATATATTACCATTAATAACTATTCTTTGGGTTCTGCCATCCAACCAGTTTTCACTTCATACTTTAACTACTATTGACAATTTTTCCCCCAAATATTTGACAAAATTTTTCATGCTAGTTCTCTGATATATCATTTAACAAACCTTCAAAAAAGGATATAAAGTTAGCATTACCTGTTCTTTATGAAAGCATACTGACTCTTTGCAACTACCACTTCTAATCACTATCTTTTTAATGATTCATTTTAGGATTTGTCCGTTATCATTGTTTCATCTACTCTAAGTTTTGGTCTTTTCCCTTCATTGATTCTCTTCCTTTGCCCAGTATGTATTAAATGACCCAGTTTTGTTCTTGGCTTTTTAAAACCAGCCTTAGTTTATTCTAATGTTTGACACTCAATGGTTTTCATATATTATCGATAATCTCTCTTTTTTTATTCCTCTTCATTATGTACACTTCTTTCCACTTTCTATAAATATCTTTAAAAAAAACTAAGTTGGTCAGTGGATTCCCTATGGAATACTTCGGGAATAACTTTCCATGTAAAATTTTAGCCCATGGGATCCCACCTTCACCTAAATCCTTTGATATAAAAAACTAGAATAAAGTCCAAAGCCAAGTCCAGTTTTCATCTCCTTAATCACAAACTCTAGGAAGGAGTGCTAATTCTCTTCTCTCCTCAATCCCCACCAAAGTTCCTGTAATTTCTATTCCAGAAATGGCTTTGTCCTGTTAGTAGGAATCAGATCCAAAACAGAATTTTCCTCCGTTGGGAAAGGATGAAATTATCAGTAAGGGAAGTTATTAGTTCCTATTCTTTTGGCAGAGGGAATTCCAGGATACCAGGAAAATTGAAGACCCCTCTCTACCCTTATCACTATTACATCATGACTTTGTACTAGGCCTGTCATCTATTTTCCATACTCTTTGTCTGCTTCCTCTTCCTGTCTAAGACATTTATAGTGCACATCAATAATAAAATAACTTTTTTTTCTTCCATTAAGTTTCACCCAAATACTTCTGACCATGATTCCTCACTCTGGTTCTTGGATTTCCTCCTGAGTATTTCAGTACTATTCCTCACCCCACTCCCACCAATTATCACTTTTTACCTATCCTGTTTCTTTTGAATAAAGCATATCTATTCAGAGTCATATTCCAGTAATCCACTGAATTTCTTCAAGCCTCAGTGGCACCTACATAGTCAAATTTACCTCCTCATGTTAGGATCTGTATTTTACATTTCTTGTTACCTAAACTGTGGGAACCTGTATATAGATATTACTTTATCACTGGTTCCCATCTTGGTCTTTTGTAAAATTATGGGTGCCTCAAGTACTATTTTTCCTCTGGTCTGTAGTATCTATCTTAGTGAATATGCCTAACCTGTTTCTTTCTTTCAAACTTTTTAGTTTAAGCAGTTAGTTCCTAATTAACTTTGCAAGATATTAAGTAAATACATACTTGCCACTCTTTGTTAAGTAAATTCCATCTTGACAGGGAATCTATCGTTACCTTACAGGTTAAAGCCAAGGTCTGGAAATTCAGATCCTGTTTTCAGACACCATCTTAGTTGCTAGCTATTCTTTCCCAATTTTAATTTTTTCTTTCCCCTCCCTTACCTCCAATAGGGAACAAGGAGAAAAATATTATATGAGCCATTATGATCTTCAGTTTTTTAGCCAAGACTTTATAATCTATGGTAATACTTTCTAGGTTCCTTTCTGGCAGTATTGTTTGTGTCCATATGCATTGTGAGAACTGTTTTGACAAGTTGTTGGGGAATCTGTGTTGCATTTTGGGTGTGTGACCAAGAAAGATAATATGTGTTCTCTAGTATTGTTCCCAAGTCTTCAAATAACTACAGTATCTCTGAAGAGGGATGAGGGATTTACCAACTACTCTTACTGTTTGTTTCTTTTCTTCCTCTGACCCTTATTAGATGATCTCTTACTTGATGGTTTCTGTGTTTCTACTTCATCAATCTTTAGAAGGTCAAGTAGCTGCTGCTTGTTCAGAGGAGCCAGCTCCTTCCTCTTCAGAAAGAATCTCAAATTAGAGGGTTTTTTTAAGCTCCAAATATATAATTGTCTTTGTCTTCCTTTTGTCCTCTGGTTGACATTCTTGTAAGCTTTTCTTTAACCTCATGAGAGAAGTCAATTTTGTCCTCAGCCACTTAATATCTTTTTTCTCCCATTGAAGCCTCACTTTAGATTTCTTTTTAGGAATATTTCATTGTCCCTGATTACTGAGGGTGTGAAAAGGATTCCTTGAGTCCCTTCACTTTCTCTTCTAGGACGGAAACCAATCTATACTTTGAACATAACAGTTACTTGAGACAGTGGCAGAAATTTAAATATTACACTGAAAATACAAGAAACTACACAATTCTACCTGCTTTCCATACTTATTTAAATTCTGAACCTTGTTTTTTAAATTGCTTAAATTCTTCCTAAGTACCTCCTTAATACCTCTATAGACTTTTGTCACCACAACGACTTGACAGACAAAATAACTTCCTTTCCTTCCTCTCAACAATACCTAGACAACTATATCTGTAACTTTTTTCTCCTTCTCTCATTAGCTTAGTATTCGACAATTTGTTTTGCTTACCAATTCATCTATTTTTTTTATTTACCTTTTCTGACTTTTGCGGGTCAGGGTATTAGTGGAATTGGGGAGGCGTGAATTAACACTTTCCCTCCCCCATCCCACAACAGCACTTAGAGATATTGTGAGCAAAGCAGCCATGGTGTAGCCTTGGGGAAACTTGAATCAACTTTGCCTCTAGATGGACTGATCTGAGATCCAACTGTGGGCCCTTTAGGCAAGAAGAATATAAATGCAGTTTCTCATTGGCAACTGCTATTAATTTCTTTGCTGAAGGCTTTTACTTGCTTTCACTTTCATGAACTGCTTACATCTGAGGATACATTCCTTTCAGGGAGCTATTACCTTAACTTCTCTTTAACTGCCTTGGGAACTGCTTTTACCTGAGAGTATATTAATTGTTTTTATTAGATGGATTGTTGGTTTGAACCTTTAGATTCTGAGTGATCAACTGTAGCACACGGAACCACTACACTTATTTACCTTACCTTGCTTTGCCAATGACCTGCTCTTCCTTCTTGAATTCTTCTCTTCAGCTCTTTACTACTCAGCCTTTTTTAATTTCTTTCAAAATGAGGCTTGCTTTATATTAAGTTCTTCTCTACCTTCAGTCCAAGTTGTTCTCATGTAGCTTACCCCTAAATTGAGCCAGACTTCTGCTCAGATTCAATCTCTGACCTTTTTCACAAGGGTCTAAATCTCTCAAAATCACTTTCATAATTTTTTCTACTCATTTGGTTCTAGTTCTTACCTCTTCTCCTACAACCCTCTCCCGTAGGAGCTGGAAGAAAGTTTTTTTTAAATCATAGCAGTGAGCCTTAGATTTAGAAATAGGAATTAAATTCGAATCCTTGTTCTATAACTAGTTTTATGACTTCAGGAAGTCACATCATCTGTGGGCCTCTGTTTCCTCATCTGAAAATGAAGGGTTAGCTTAGATGACCTCAAAGTCTCTTCCAGCTCTACATCCTATGAGCCTATGATTCACTATATTTAGACTCTGTTATGGTCCCCAAAGTGGTACATGAAGAAGCAAAATTTAATTTCATTAAATAGCAAAGAAACAAAAATGAGAAGGGTAGTTAGATCAAATTAAGTATGTAGAAAAGAATGAACACAATGCTGAGGGGATTGAAGGAATGACTTTCCTGATTATCTGAGGGAGGGAAAGAAACTAGTTAATTATTTGGGAAAATTATGGATGTTATTATTATTGAAAAGATTTGATTAAGGAGTTAGCAGTAAATGCTGAATCATATGCCTATTTTCTCATCTCTCCAAAATATAAGAATAATTTACATGTGTTTCATGGGCACCCTTGAATAGAATGTGAGAAGGGAATGCATGGTTTGTTACAAACCATATTTTATAGCAGACTAGCTTTACAGTCATATAACTGACAGAAGTATAGGATTCCACTGTGCTTCTTATTTGTCGAAAAAAATTGACTTGGTAGAAGAAATTCAGGATTAAAGGCTCTCCTTTAACAAGCTATCTCTTTTGCTTATGTTAGAAAAGACTACAAAAGATTCCTTGATATATGCAACAATATAAATAACTGGTGATATTTTGATTGTTAGTATCAATTGAGGCATAAAACAAGGAAATGTATACCAAACAATGATGCTTTTTGTTGTGGACTATGTCCAGAGGAGTATCTAATTGGGAGATTCATCTGGTCAAATTTTCCAGATGCTGCTGTTAATGGATAATATCGTGCTAATGCAATCAAGTCCTAGAACATTGCAGAATCTCCTAACTGAGGATCATAATCACTCAAAAGAGACTGGACTAGCTAGTCAAATAGGAAAAACTAAGTGGATTAAAATGTAATTCAGTTGGATTTACAGCTTGTAGAGTTGGTTTAGCAGCATATATAGGTTGGATAATATAAAAGGATAATGAACAAGGCCTAGAATTGAATAAGATATAGACGGGGCTGGATTGTGTTTGGAAAATTCCATAGAGTTTTTAATGACTGCAAGTTTCTTCCTGAAACAAATGCTCATCTTTTTTAATATCAATATTCTGCTGGTGAAGGCAACCAATAATAGAATATCAGAGTATTTGTGGAATCAAAACTAGTCATAGGCATTGGTAGGTACAAGTATACTACAGGTTATTATCAACAGGGAATTGCAAGCAAAAAGCAGAGTAATATATATATCACCAAAGGGATGTATGACTGGAAAAGGAGGTGGACTACCTGTATAACATGGTAAGAGTCAAGGTAAATAAATGGACTGCCCATGTGCTGCACTGGTACCTATGTAATGTCAAGAGAGCTAGAGGGAATTTTGGTGGATTGATCATGGAGTATATATAATAGGAGGACTAATATATGAGTCACACAGGGTGAGATGACATGGATGACTTGTTTCTTCATTGTTGGAAGAAATGTCCACATTGATAAGATTACAGATCCACTGGAATATTTAGCTGGAGAAAAGCAAAGCACTTTGCAAAATGTTTATTAAATGCATGCTAAGCAGCAAAGCGGATATAAAAATAAACCAGACACAGTCATTGGCCTTGAAAGCAGTTTACAAGCCAGCGGGGGAGAGAAAATACCAATAACTATAAAACAAAATAGAATATTGTAGGTCTATAAGAATTACAAAGTGCCATGAAAGTTCAAAGAGATTAGATTTCCCAGTTGGAATAAAGAGGTGAAATAGGGAAGGATTCATTGAAGACATCATTTGAACTGGACTTTTAAGGAGGGTTTAGATTTTGACAGGAGGAAGTGGGGGAATCTAGGTGTCAGAAACAATTTGACCAAGAGTGTTAGCCAGAAAGCAAAGAGTTTCAGTGAGCAATCCAGTTTGGCTTAAGAATAGAACATATGAAAGGAAATAGTTTAAAATAATATTGGAAAAGTAGTCTGATGCTATATTACAGAAGGCATTGAATGATAGCATAAAAAGCTTTGACTAATTCAGTAGACAGTGGGGAATCACTAAAGGTTTTTGGACAGAGGAGTAACATGATTAGAACGTATAGAATGGATTAGATTTGGGAGAGATTAAAGGCAGGGAGATTTGTGAGGGGAGAAGTAATATCAAGTATCTACTTATTCTAATATTTTGTTTACTTATCATTAATAAGGATCGAGGAGAGAGGCAGCATGCCTTAGTATATAGAGAATAGATAGAGTAGATAGAGAATGGAGCCAGGAAGACCTGAGGTCAAGTTTCACCTCTGGCTCATACTGGCTACGGGAAACTGGATAAATCACTTCACTTAGTCCTCTAGGGAATTCTCTAAAGCAGTAAATTGCAGAGAAGGTGCTGGTCTGCATTGATAGAAGAAATATTCTCTCCTGGGATTTCCCTATTTCAAACGAAATCATAGGTCCAATCTTTAAATGTAGAGTAGGGAGCTTAGTTCATCAAAAGTGATTATAAAGCCCCAACAATCTACCTTATTTTTTTTAAAGAATCCCAAATATAACTTATTATTGAGGCAATTATTCATTAAGGCAGCTAAGTGGCACAATGGACAGAATGCTGGGCCTAGAGTCAAGAAGATTTTAGATAAAATTTGGCCTTAGACTTTTACTAATTGTGTGATTTTGGGCAGGTAACTTAACCTCTGTTTGCCTCAGTATTCTGAACTGTAAAATAGAGATAGTAATAGTACCTACGGGCTAGGGTTGTTGTGAGGATCAAAGGAGACAATTTTTGTGAAGTGCTTAGCACAGTGCCTGTTACATAAATATTGTTATTCCTATTATCACTATCACCATCACCATCATCACCCCCCATCCTTAATATTTCTTTTCAATCTAAGTGATAGTTCCTAATAAGGACAACGACTATTTCTTGGTTGGTCTGCCCCAAACATAGCTCACTGACTTTATCTTTTTTGCTTTTCTATTTATACTAAAGCCTTTAAAATGTTAAGCCACTCCTATTGCTCTTTGATGGTCTGAAGCAAGAGCAAATATTTAGAGGAAAGACAGGGATACATACTTCAAGCAAATCAGAATGTAAATAAACAATGTTTAACAATTGCTTTTTTATAGTACTTTGAATAAACACATCCTGTTCTTTGTTAATACTGATTTGATTAATGCTTATGTTCCCTTGATAACTCCACTTTATATGACCATGGAGAGGACAAATTCCAGTACCTTATTTTTTTTTTACATCTTTATTTTAGAATAATTTGGTTTCTAATTCAAGGTAGTTTGTTCCTTTGGAATTTCTTTATGAGGCAGGTAATTGGTTAAAAACAAACTCCTTGTCTACAACCATCTGTGGGTATTATGCATGTATTTTACAAGTGCCAATTCAACTAGTAGCTGGCATAAACTTCTGTTTATTGATATACTCCATAGGATTGGGGGAAAGAAAGTTTTTGTGAGAGAAATCACTTCTTTAGGAATGACATTTGTACTTCATCCAGCAGGGCCCATGCACTTTAGAGTGCAATGCAAAATCTATGTTTAAAGTCAAGCCTTTGCTTGGCTTTGGGAGTTGGATCAATAGTTATTTAAAGGCAATTTTATTTAGTTATGCAAATGTCCAGATGTTCATGGCTGGAAGGGCTTATATACATATATATGTTCATAAATGCAATGTATGTTAAATAATTTGGCCAACAAACTGGGGAAAACACACTTAGAATAAATTGGACTAATAGAAGCATTTTTCAAAATTCAATATTTTAAAAACTGAAAGTCAAGTATTTGAATTTAGTTGGTAATCTAAAGTTGATATTTTTTAATTAGGGTCTTATAGTAACACTACCCCCCTTTTAGGGGTTCTGAAATGTGAACTCATAGGATTTTTCATCTCAAAGGATGCTAAAGTGGTTCAAACTGATTAGCCCACTGCAACTATGGTTGTCTCCACTTTCCTCTACCCCCGACTTTCTAGTGCAGTGGCACAAGTAGATGACCCTCATTCAATGCCTAAGGAAAAATTTTTAACACCTCTGCAAAAATGGAATCATGAGATTGTCTTTTGCATTCAAACAAGCCTCTACCTGAGAAGGAAAAACTTCCTGAAAAAAGTCTCTACAGTAATAAAGAACACCATATAAAACTATTCCATCCCAGAATCCTAAGAATAATGTAATTCCAACTTCATTCTGGTGATATGCTTAGGTCTTAATAACCTTTGATCGTTTTTATAGTGTCTGCTCTGGAATAAGCCAGATCCCAAAGAACAAAACATTTGATAATGTTCCATTATGCCCATAATTTTCCTCACTTATCTTTTTCCCCTCCCTTTATCCACAACAGACTTATCCTAGAATTATCAATATATTCCTTCTATTCGGTAATCAGACAGAAGTTTTACTTACAGCCAATCAACATGACACAAATGGAAAAGATTTTCTCCGAATTGGTGTTAGGAGACACATTCCCGAATCCTACACTTGTTAAACTGCTGAAGGTAAAGTAAAGTGCTGTAACGTATTTGTCTTTAATGGATGGTCCAGAGCTTGCATCACTTTGATTGTAACGTTTTCCAATTTGTTGTCCTAAGGTATCCAACCATCCAATTTTGTCAATCAGGTAAGGCCTTTCTACATTGCCAATAGCATACCAAATGCAAGCCAGCCAATGTGCAATTAGCGCAAATATGCACATGAGAAGCATGAGAACAGCAGCACCATATTCAGAATATCGGTCCAATTTCCGTGCCACTCTCACCAATCGCAGAAGCCTAGCTGTCTTCAAAAGGCCAATTAGTGTTGTGGTCTGCAGAAACAAATACGCAACATCAGAAAGTGTTACTACTCAGGAGGAGGCATGTTCCCAAATGGTAAATCCAAGCTTTAAAAAAAATTGCTTTCAAGTGAAAGATCAAGTTATAACAGTGAGTTTTAATTAAATATTCATTTCATTTCTTTAATTAGATCCTGAACCACCACATTGTGAGATAGGTTGCAAGGAGACAATTTGCTGCACAGCAAGGAAAGAACATTCTAAGAACTGGTTATATTGGACACTATGCTTAATTGATAAACTTTAGTTCTAGACTAGGAATCTGTTGGGTGGGAGAACTTCTACCTTCATGTAGGAGTTCAACAATATTATGGTGGCAGTTTAACACTTCAGCTTCTAGGTGTCACAGATAACCATGTGTATCTCTAATAATATGATTATTATGGACCAAAGACTGGGCCATGTAATAAAAGGACACTAGGTCGGCATTTGGCCTTGAAATCTGATAACTATAAATTGTATATTTGTTTCTTAGATTTCTTAAACAATGTCAATTATAAGGACTATATAATCCATAGAGTATGTAATCATTCTATAGTTACATGGTAGTTACCAATCAATTATTGAGTCATTTTATCTTTATTTTACTGTGAATACTTATTTCACACAACACCTCCAACTGAATTAAGAATAATAATCACCACATTAAAAAAGATTTTAAAGTTGAATGTAAACATTGAAAGTTATCTTTTTATAACCGTTAAAAAAGCAACAAAACCCTCCTACTTCAAAGAAAAACCTTTCTATTAAAAGAAATACTAAAATACATTTCATTGTATATTTTCTTTGGATACTCTAGCACCATACTGGGCAAAGAGAGTAGAGAGTATCCTCTCTAGGATTCTCTCTGATAGTCTATGGCAATAGAGGCATACTCATTTTAGCTGTCACATAACGATTTTCTTCTTTAAGGAAATGCAGAAAGTTTGGAGATGCGTACTTCTAAGAATTCTGATTTCTATTACTCTGTTATTTTCATTGTGTCAGGTACTATGAAGAGAAGGGTAGAGAGAAGGAGAGAGAAGAGTTGGGAAGGAGAAGTTTTTAATAAGGACAACCCTTCTCAGAGTATGGAGGGAGGCACTGAGGTAGAATTGGCCTACTTCCTCTTGTTGGAAGGTACATTTTCACTTTCATCCCCTGGGCATTTCACTTAGTAAGGTATGGATTCTGAAATTAAATAGGACCTTTGAGTTCTGAAAAGAAGTAATATATCTTCCAATTTATCTAACTTTCCCACCTAAGGCTATACTCTTGTAAGAAGAGGTAACACCTGCCTTCTAGCTCCGTGCACAAACCACCAGGGACTTTGAAAGGCAGAGATTTGAACTGGCTACACATACTGTTTATCATGTTGACAGCAGGAATTTCCCTGGCTCACTCACCAGTTTTCTTCTGCTTTTATTTTGAGTATTTCCCCCCTACTTGTACTGTGACCCATTTATTTGTTTTATAACTGGAGAAATATTTGAGATTTGTTATTTGAAACTGCTGTATCCATATAGTAGCTTGGGGGCAAACTGTTATATTGACTTAAAAATAAATAAAATATAATTTTGAAAAACACTAGGCAAGCAGTTATTTAAAGGAAATGCTTCAAAACAAGTATGAAGGTGACTGGGTAAAAACAACTGTCATGGCTACAAAGATGGCAATACTAAAAAGATACTTCATTTACAAATGGAAAAAATCTGTTGAGTGCACACTAATAATAAAGAAAATAAACCAGTGTCATTGGATTGTTCTGAGGTTATTCATAAATTAAAAACAATAATCATTAAACACCAGATGTCATCAAGTGCACCAAGCATACAAATTGACATGGTAAACATAGCAAAGAAAATTAGGTGAATATGGAACTGGGAAGGACATGGTGGAAGGTCATATATTTCCACATAATTTATATTATTCATAGGAAATGATCCTGTAGAATCAACCAGAGTTGCAGAATTTACTCTGAAACTATTACTAAGCAATTGGTCTAGGTCCCTGTTGAATTATAAGGATGAATAAATATTGACTTCAACAATCAAAGAAGTTCTCCTGTGGTTCAGTAATATGTTCCCGAATGCAATTACTTATGCTCCTTTGACAAGGTAAAAAATGGCTCTGACTCATGTCTATTGTTATCCTGTTGATACCAACACACTTGAGCACTCTTTGTTAATCACTGTAGTGTACCATGGTATCACCAAAAGATAATTATTTTTATATTATAGATGACACTTTGTATTAAAATAGCACTTTTTATCTTCAGTGGCTTTAAATACTTAATTCTCATAACACTCTAGCAAAGACTGGAGGTTTATTGCCCCAGTTTACAGATGAGGGTTAAGTGATTGTCTCAGAACCTCAGAGGGATAACAAGGGAAGAACTTGAATTCTCAGATCTCTGCCTCATCACTCTAGCCACTTAACTATGTCTCTTCCAGTAGACATATTTGGAAAATGAATATCCAGGGAAAACCAACTAACAGCTTTCAAAGTCTGCCTTGAACAGTTTTTGAAGCTTCAGCCAATTTTACCGGTGAACACTATCTTGCTCAGAATTGATATTTGCTTGATTTTAAGGGATGTAATTAACACCTACCTCTTATATTAATCATATTCTATCAGACTTTTGCTGAAGACAGTTTTGTTTTAGGGACATAGTTTATCCCACAGCATATTCAAATTTATGTAGTAACCAGTTGTGTTATACCATGGGTCTTCTGTATTTGTAGGTTTCATTCAGGAAAATACTCTTTTTAAATGAAACTATATACTGACCCATATCTAAATAATAGAAAAGTTACTTAATGGAAATGAAGAATTATCTTTTAAGTATTCTTTCCCTCCTTTCAAGACTCAATTTAGGTGCCAACTCCTTCATGAAGTCTTCTCTAGTATCCCCAGGTGTGAATGATATTCCACTGACAGATTTCTAATAAAACTTTGAATGTCTCCTTTGCAGTTATTGCATTTCTGCCTTGTATCCTGATTTATATTTTCCCACTATTAGGCTGTGAGCTTCTTGATTGAAAGAACTGTTTCCTATTGTTAGATCCTCAGCATTTGGTCTTGTACACAGTAGGCACTTAATAAAATTTTATCCAACTGTTGACTTTTTATTTTGAATTAGAATTCAGTACATATTCATCCAAGATATAAGTCATGGTTCCTGGCTATAGTTACTATAACTGATCCTTGTCAATAGAGATCCTCCTGTAAGGATTATATGGTATGGTAGAATGTAATAGTTTAAGTACTGGGGGAAATCAAGGAAATGGATTATTAAAATGGCAGAATATATGAAGAAGTGAATGGTTGGGTAGTGGAACAACACCAAACAAAAGATATCTTTTTAATCTTTTGAGTTGTGTAAAAAAGATATAATGGATATGGACAATTCCCAAAGTCCACATAGAGTCAGAATGACCATCTAATACATGTTGGAACTAGCAATTTCTCTTAAATGATTGAACGAGATTTTAAGCTTTTCATGCCAGAATGCCAAAGACTTAAAGGCCACTTAGTTAAGAGTTTTATCTTAATGCATATTGTCACAACTGGCTTCTTCTGTGAAATGTCTATTCTTCTAAGTATTCAATTATGTCAATTTTCTCAATAGTGTGTGAATTCTGTCTAATTCCAACAGCTTTAAATATAAGTTGTCCATGTCCATATTTTCTCAAATCACAGACAGCTCTTTATCTTTGAGATAGAATTTTTGTGACGGAATAATCTCAGAATTGGAAGCTGTTTTGGGGTTCACTTAGTCCAACCTCCCTTAGCTCCCTTCTTGAGTATCTCCATAAGTGGTGATCTAGCTTTTGTTTTATGACCTTTGCATTTAATCTTTTTAGTGTCATGGACCCCTCTAGAAGTCCTGTGAAGTATACCATTTTTCGGAATAGTGTTTCTAAATGATTAAAACCAAATACATTTAATTCCAAAGGAAACCAATTATATTGAAATATAGTTATAAAAATATTTTTAAAGTTGACGAACCCCAGGTTAAGAACTCCTGAATTAATGGGAACACACTACCTTAAGAGGATGCCTATTCCTTTTGTAGGCATTCTCTCCATTCATACAGATCCCTATAATTTGTAATCTTAGAAAATTTCCTGGGGGGATTGAGAGGTTAAATGATTTGCCCATGGTCACACATGTAACATGTGCTAAGAGGAGGACTTGAACCCAGGTCTAATTTTAGACCAACTCCCTCTTTCTATTATACTGCATCACCTTTCTATCTAGAGACTGTAGGAAAGAAAAAAGGTTCCTAAATGAAAACTAAGTATGTTCTAAAGCAACCTGAATAAACCTCATTTATGAGACAGAAATTATGCTCAAGAATTTGCCAGTACTCTTTACTCAATGAACTATAATGCACAAAAATCTGTGAGTATGACAAATTCTGTAACTACATTAAAAAATTTTCCTAAAGCTTTGTATTTCAAATTTGGGTGTTTTGGTCTTTGATCTGTATTGCCCTACAGGTAGATGAAAAGTAGAATCAAACTCTCTTTTTTGGGGGGATTTTATTGTTAATTTATAAATAAGAAAATAGAAACAATAAGCTATTGGTTGTCATGAAAAAGGCTGGAAGATAGAAAGAGAACTAAAAACTCCAATGCAATCTGCTCTGTCCTTTCATGATGCTATAAATTCAAATTTTTAGTGGGTAGCAAATGGCATAAGTCAATGGTTCTTGTTTAATTTGGATCTCATTCCAAATTACTCTTCAAATCTGTTTGCTCATTGTAGTTTCCCAGTTGAGGAGCAATAGCCAATATAACAAAATCAGTCAGTGCCAATATTAGAAACTGAATTCATACCTTATTAGTTCTTATCCACTGCTTAACCTTATAAGCCACACTAACTTTTCCATTGCCATCACAGAAAAGAATCAAGAGGTTGTAAGGGACTTTAGAAAATCACCAGTATGAAATAGTATAAGGTGCACTGGATTCTAGGTCTAGCTCTTCTACTTCATACCCATGAACATATGTGATCTAGGGCAAATAACTTCATATAGCCATGCTTCAGTTTCCTCATTTGTGAAATTTGAGGACTTTGGTTAGGTGATCCATGACATGATCTACAATCCTTGCATTAGGCTTACTTACAGGAAAGTCCTTAAAGACATATGAAAACTACTATACAACCCAAGACTCCCAGAACAGGAAATTCTATAACTTTCAGAAACTTATTTAAATGTTTAACAGCCGTCACTATTAGGAAATTCTTTCACATAGCTGACCTAAATTCATTAGGCTAAAGTTCAGCCACAGTTGTTTTAGTTTGCTCTGTTCATAATGGAGATGAAAAACTGTTTGCCTTCAATACATTATAGTATAGCAATACATTTACACAACAGTATATATTTAATATATATATATATATATACATATATATATACCCCATAGCAAACAAGATTATGGGAAGAAATTAAATGGTGCGTTTGATATAAGATGTTTATTATGTGAACTAGACTTGCTGTGTGCAAATAAGTATATTCTGACATAAAAATAAAACACCATGTGCTTGATTACCAATGGATAATACATAAATGATGGATATATGTGTGTATACACATATACATTTTCATACACACATACACAAGGTTTGTACCTTGAAGGCATTTCACTCTGGAACTCACGGATTGGACTACAGTAGCTATGGCTATATTTTGTGCCCTCCTGACTCAGAGTGAATGTCAATAGTAACTGTTTCTCTTTTGACCAGTATCCCAGAGGGTCTTCCCCTCCAAGTTGGATTATTACTATTTTTTTAAATAAAGGGGCTATCCCTTGACTCACTTCTTAAAGAGGTCTATTCATTGAATGGGTGTTACCTCACTCAGAGTGAGAACCTGAAAAGGCCTTAGCCTAAAAGGGCCAGGGTCTCCCATTGCATCCTGGGCCATCTCCAGTCATCCTGATGAATACCTGGCCACTAGACCCAGATGACTCTGGAGGAGAAAGTGTGGCTGGTGACCTTGCACAGCACTCCCTCACTCAAATCAAAGTCAACTGCAAGTCATGTCATCATTTCCCATGATGTCATGGTCCTCTTTGAAAATGAAAGACAAACACAACAACACACATACGTAGATCTATCCATTTAAAGGCAAAGATCACTGTAATAGTGCTCCACCCATACTCCTGTTCAGGAAGTAAGCAAATGAGATTAGTCTGTAATTCAACCATATTTGTAAGACTTTTACTGCTAACCTCAACATGAACCAAAAGAAAACAGTTTCTGTAATAATGATAATGATAGATAAAATTTATATAGCACTTTAAGGTTTACAGATCACTTTACTCATAACAATTTCAAGAAGTAGCTAGCATACATATTATTACACCCATTTTACAGTTGAAGTAACTTAGAATATGAGTGACTTGTCCATGGTCACAAATATATATGAGTCAAACTTGGGTCAGGGTCATCTGACTTCAAAGTCATAGCTCTTTTCACTATACCACACTGCTTTCTATAAATCCAGACTATAAAAACTTGGTAGTTAATGCATAGTGGATCTATCTATCTATCTTCTATCTATCTATCTATCTATCTATCTATCTATGCATTAAAATATTCAAAGATTCACTAGAAAAATGGACAAATTCTATTATTATTCTTGTTAAACTATGGTGTGTCTAAGAAGTTTTCCCTTTCTCCTTGCTGTTTTATGTAATTAAGCATTTTAGCATTAGCTCAAATCTCATTGATCTAGACTAATGGCAAAGAGCTAAAACATGCATAATTATTTGTTTCTATATTTGTATACATTCATTTGGCTTTGGAATATGTTTTGGTACTTTGAATTGGATATAGGTTTGTTGGGTGTGTGAGGAATTTCCTTTCAACAATTAAGTAAAACCACGTGGTAGAGATGCTTCTGCAAAAACACTGGGAATATGGATGGTTTTCTTGAACTAATGACTGCTAAACTACTCTTCGTGGCCACACTCAGTGACGTGACTATATGAGTGTAATGCAAAGGATCAGCATAAATGGAATCTATTTTTCTTAAGTCTTCTCTGGATCAGGTTGATTAAGTATTTGAATTTTCAAAATCTTATTGGTGGGATGCATCGAGACTACTATAAATGGAAAGAACAGAGATAGCAATCATTTCATAATAAATAAATTAATAAGTCTGCCATTTATTGATCATGCAAACTGTCCATAAGGCAAGTATTTGAGCAGAGTTCTTCAGTAGGCACTAATAATAATTAGGAAAGACTTACCACTGGTGAGCCAAAATGGAAAAGATAACCCCAAATACGAAAAATTCACTTCTGTCATCATTGACAAGTCAGTCGGTCAATAAGCATTTGCTAATGATAATAGCTAATAATATTTTATTAATTTGTTGATGTTAATAATAATAAAAGCACATTTATATAGTGCTTTAAGGTTTGTAAAGTGCTTTACAAATAGTTGCTGATTTGATTCTCACTAGAACTTTGGGAGGTGGATGCTAATATTATCCCCAGGAAACTGAGACTGAGAAATGTTAAGTGAATTGCCCAAGGTCACAAAGCTAGTAAGTCTCTGACTTAAATTCAGAATTTTCTGACTCTGTGTCTAGTGCTCTATCTATGGTGCCACTTAGCTGCATTTAATATGTAAGTACTTATTATGTGCTAGGCACTATGTTATGTATTGGAGATGCAAAGAAAGGTAAGAACAGTTTCTGACCTCAAGGAACTCACATTCTAATGGGGAAGAAAATATGCAAAAATTTGTACATACATATTGTATCCATATATACATACATATATGTGTATTTACATACAACCCTATACAGAAAGAGGTAATTTCAGAGGGAAGGCAGTAGATTTAAGGGAAAATGAGATAAGCTTCATGCAGAAGGTGGGATTTTTAACTGAGTCTTGAAGGAAGCAGGGAAGTCAGGAGGCAGAGATGAAGAGGGAGAGCATTACAGGCATGGGAGACAGTCAGTGAAAATGCATGGAGTTGGGAGATCAAGTATCTTATATGAGGAATAGCATGGAGGCCAGTGTTTTACATGGGAAGGAGTGAAGTGTAATAAGACTGGAAAGGTATGAAGGCGCTGGGTTAAAAAGGCCTTTAAAAACTAGAGAATTTTATATTTGATCTTGGAGATAATAGGGAGTCAGGGGAATTTATTCAGTGGGGAAAAGGAGGTGACATGGCCAGACCTGCACTTTAGGGAGATCACTTTGATAGCTGAGTGGAAGGTAATCTGTAATTGAAGATACAGGGAGACTAACCAAAAGACTATTGCTCTTACAGGTTCAATGTGATAATGGCAGTATTGTGGCAGTTGTCATAGAAGAGAAGGGGGAATATATGAGAGATTTTTAAAGTTAGAATAATAGGACTTGGAAACAGACTGTAAGGAGGTGGTGAAAAAGAGTAGAGTCCAGGAAGACACTTTGGGTATGAATTTGGGTGACTAGAGAGATGGTGGTACCCTTGACAAGAATAGAGAAGGCAAGAAAAGGGGAGCATTTTTGGGAAAAGATAATGAGTTCAGTTTTGGACATATAGAGTTTAAGATGTCTATTTGAAATATCCAATAGGCAGTTGAAGATATGAGACTAGAGAGATGTTAAGGCTGGGATAAATAGTTAGAGAATTATTCACCTAAGGATGAGAGATGAAGTGTTGGAGAAGACTGGATGGAATGGGATTACATACTTAGAATAATGGAGTCTCCTTTGGCAAAGAGAAGGCCCACCTCTTCATGTGAGACTGGTAAGGGAGGAGATAGCGGGAGATAGCATCTGAGTCATATGAGAATAGGAAGAGGGCATAAGAGGGAGCTCTTGACAAATGTTCTCAATTTTTTTTCAGTGAAATACGAGCCAAGATTTTTAGCTGAGAGGTTGAGGGAGGGAGAGCCTTGGAAGGTTTGAGGAGAGCTGAAAATTTTACAAAAGCCACTGTGGTGAGCATAGTAGAGAATTCATTAGGGAGGTGTGAAAGGATTGCCTTGTTGCATGCAGTGAGGGTTTAGTTGAAATTATGTAACATAAATTTGTAGTGGATGCAGTCAGCATGGTTTGTGATTTTCTCTAGCTCTGTTCAGCAGCTCAAGAACAGGAGTAAAGGTGAGAGGGTGGGAATAATATAACGTTGAAGCTTGGTGGGGCAAGATAGGTGAAAGAAGAAAAAGTGTGAGGGACTCAAGAGTAGAAGATGATGTAGAATTAAACTGGTCCACCAAAAGGTTAAGATGGGAAAGGGATGAGAGTTTGTTGTTGTTTAGTCGTGTCTGACACTTTGTGACCCTCTTTGGAGTTTTCTTGGAAGAGATATTGGAGTGCTTTGCTATTTCTTCTCCAGCTCATTTTACAGATGAGGAAACTGAGGCAAAAAGAGTGAGGTGACCTGCCAAGGGTCACACAGCTGGTAAGTGTCTGAGGCCAGATTTGAACTCAGAAAGGTGAGTTTTTCTGACTCCAGGTCTGGCACCATCTACTGTGCCACCTAGCCACCCCAGATGATAGTATAGCCAGTGCCATGGGTGATGACTTGGGAAAGAACAGAGTGGTGGAGAGATTGTAGTTCATGGTGAGGACGGAGAACTGGGTTAGGGATTTTAAGACAGAGTGAAAGATGGATTAAGAAAAGATTATGATCAGACAAAGGAATTTCACAGTTCATGAACATGGAATTGGAACGTTTGTGAGTGGTGGCAAGATTTAAAGTATAGCCATCTCATTTTGTTGCTGACATAAGGTAAAGGAGTAGGACATAGGAAATGAGTAAATTGAAACTCAGAAATGAGGATGTTTAAGTATCACTATGTATGTTAATATGATATAATATGAGGGCAGGATTTGAAAAGGAGAGACCATTAGCCTGACATTGACCTTTTTCAGGAAGGAAGGGGAATATCCTGGGCTTCAGTAGATAGCAGCTACTAAGAATTATGATTAGGTAATCTAATATGAATTTAATGAACCTCAAAGAAGGAGAGGTTACTGAGTGATGATGGTAGAGGGAGAGTCTGAAAGTGGTAATGGGGACCGGAGCTGGTGGTGGTGGTGGGAATAATGAATGAAAGTGCAACAATATTATTCTGGAAGATGTCTTATCAGGATGGAGCTGGGCCTTAGTGAGTGCAAAAAGTAAGGAGTAAGAAAGGGAAAAGTTTAAGATGAAAGCAAATTTCTTAACTATAGAACAGACATTGAAGGAATCAGATTGGAAGGGATGGGAGTAAGGACACAGATAGAGGAGGCAGGAGAATGGAGTTTGTACAGTGATGTGTAGGGGTTTAGAATCACTGGGATGGGGAGAGTAAAATAATATATAGTATGAAAGAATACTATCCTTTGAAAAATGAGTTCCAGCAGATTATTAATGACAAGTAAACTGACACCTTGGAATCTCAATTTCCTCGTCTGTAAAATGGTGACAAGCATATCTGTAACACCAACCTTATAGAGTTGTTGTGAGTTTCAAAGGAGGTAATGCATATAGAGTACTTTACCAACTTTAATGTGCTCTATAGATGAAAGCATTGATACCATGTGCCAATGATGGTGAAACAAGTTGCGTAGTGTGGTAGCTGAGGATGCAATAATTAGAAAAATGAAAGATTTGTTCATGCGTTTGTCTGACTAGTTATTCACCATTAGGAAAATATTAATGCCTAGTCAAATCCACTTAATGTCAGTATTCATTTTCCCCAGCATTTCTTAAGAGTGGTATGAAGTTCTTCAAGCTGAAAATGAAATGACGAATTTTAAAGAAATTGAGCAGCTTTGTTCACATTTCCAAATGCCAGCTTTGTTAAAAATGCTACTTCCAATCTATTCATTGTTAATATAGCAATTATGCATGTAAAATAATGTGATTAAAAATTCAAATATTTTTTCATTTCAAGACCTGAATTCAAATTATAAAACTTGCTTGAAATAGCCTACAATTGAGGGCAATGTGGACAAGGAAAACATTAATTTTCATCTGGAATTAAACAAAAATATCATTTCAGGCTGATTGCCATAAATAGATGTATTTCCTATGAGCTAATCCAGAATTCTATGGTGCATGGAAGGACCATTTTATTAACTGAGTTGAAATTAAGTGAGTGTAGATATTCTCATTTTCCATTGAATGACTTGATGGGGCCTTTTGAGTTGGAAGTCAGTCTTTGCAATGTGTATAGTCTTAAAGGAATTTGTACATATGTGTACAGAAAAAAGCATTTATAATATTGATGCTTAAATAAAAACCTGTAACTTAGAGGGGATAGTGAGGATGTAAAATGAACTACAAAGGATATCAAACTTGGATTGCCTTTCTCAAAATTCCTTGGGCTGCAAAAATGACCCTATATCATCATTCATCCATCTGTCTATCTGTCTGTCTATCTATCTGTCTGTCTGTCTATCTATGGCAGTTAGGTGGCACAGTGGATAGAGTGCCAGCCCTGGAGGCAGGGGGACCTGAGTTCAAATTTGGCCTCAGATAACTTATTAGCTATGTGACCCTGGGCAAATTAGTTAACTCTGTTTGCCTCTGTTTCCTCATCCGTAAAATGAGCTGGAGAAGGAAATGGCAAACCATTCCAGCAGCTTTACCAAGAAAACCCCAAATGGAGTCACAGAGAGGCTGAAATGACTCAACATCAACATATCTACCTATTTTCTGTCTATTTCTATGCCTTTGCATATGCTATCCCCTAGGCCTGGGATGTTCTTTACCTTCACCTTTACTTCTTGTACTCTCTTGTTTTCCCTAAAGCTCAGTTCCATCTCCTACATGAAGTCTTTCCTGATTCCCCAACCTACTAATATTTCATCTCTCAAAAGTATCTTGAATTTACTGTGTGTGTGTGTGTGTGTGTGTGTGTGTGTGTGTGTGTGCGCGTGCGTGCACATGTTGTTATTCCTCTGATCCAATGTAAGGCCCTTTCCTGCAGGAATGCTTTCATCTTTCTTTTTATATTCCCAACATCTAGTATAGTGCCTGAGACATAGTAGGTATTTAATAAATTTTTGTCGACTTGTAATTTCATGAATGCTCGTTTCACTTTCTTCTGTTTCATATATTACAGACCTCTTATTGCATTTGTGTGTCAGAAAAATACTGGGGAGCAATAATACACCATAGACTAAATATCAATCAGTGCCATGCTATCTTTCTTTTACAAAGTCAAGCTTGATATGAGGATGTTTAGGTGTTAGTAGAAGCAGTAGTGATAGTAGTAGCTGTCATCATTGTAGCAGTGGTAGTAGAAGTAATAGCTATCAGAATAGTTGTAGCCTGGTATTTTGATGGATCTGTAATCTCATTGACATGGGCTCTCCCTCCTCCTCTGATGTATGTAGATAGATCTTTAATAACTTCTCATCTTTTGTGATTTTTTCCCCCAGTCTTTCTACATAGATAGCTGCTCCACAGAGGAGGTCTTTCTCTGGCTTTTTAAAAATTATGTTGAAGTCAATGCAACACTCAGGTTACTTCTTTGTTGTCTCTTGCAGGTATAATGTGACCACTTTACCTCCTTTTCTGGTCTTGTTCTGATGATGTATTTTATACTACTTGTATATAAGTTCCCTAGTAATCTATTGTAGTTTACTTATACCCATTGTGCATCTTTCCACTGACCTTTAGGGAATTTGCAACTTTGGTTCTTTTGTTGTTCAGTCATTTTCAATTGTGTTTCAATTGCTCTTCATGACCCCATTTGGGGTTTTATTGGCAAAAATACTGGAGTGGTTTTGCCATTTCCTTCTCCAGTTCATTTTACAGATGGGGAAACTGAGGCAAACAGGGTTAAGTGACTTGGCCAAGGTCACACAGTCAGGAAGGGCCTGAGGCCAGATTTGAACTAAGGAAGATGAGTCTTCTTGATTCCAGGTCTGGCACTCTATCCATTGTGCCACCTAGCTGCCCACTCTTTTGCAGTAGGATTTGCTAATAATAAATCCATTTAAAATCTATTCCAATGCTTCACCTTTGTGTAGAGGTGACTGGCTTCTCAAAGACTAGGCTATGGAACTTGAACTCAAGCTATGGTAAAGTAAAAAGTTCTAAGCATGGGTTGGGTGACAGACTTCCATGAAAGCACCAGCATGACTAATTGCTAAGAGGATTGCCACAAGATGTTTGGTTACAAATAGTGAAATATGTTTTGACTATTGTGACTCATGAAACAAAGTAATAGAATGGTTATATGCCTAATGGAAAGAGGACATATATTACTAAGAAGACTATAGATTAAAGAAAAAAGAATTTAGTATTGAAATATCTCATGGTCAATGGAAAAATGGACAGCGAGGTGGTATAGCAGTTAGAGCACTGGGCCTGGAGTAAAGAAGACCTGAATTTAAATCTGACCTCAGGCTCTTACTAACTTTGTGACCATAGGCAAGTCACTTAACCCTTTTTGCCTCAGTTTCCTCATCTGTAAAATGAGCTAGAGAAGGAAATGGTAAACCACTCCAGTATCTTTGCCAAGAAAACCCCAAATAGGATCATGAAGAGCCAGACAGGACTGAACTAGATCAACAGCAGTAACAACAAAATAGAAAAATAGCATTCAGGGACTAAAAAGTACTAAAGGATCGTGAAGAAATTCATGTTACGAACCTTACATCAAGATATAAAAGTGACCTTTAAGTAATATAACCTCTCTAATCTTCAGTTCCCTCATAGGCAACATAGGAATGATAATAATAGTTGACTTGCCTGAATTCAGGAGACTGCATTAGATGATCTCTTGAAGGCTCTCCTAGTTCTAGGCTTACTTATTAAAATTCCAACAAAAAGGTAACATCCGCATTATGATTACCTAGTTCTGTGGACTATTACTTAAGAAGGAATTTTAAAGATTGGAGCTGTTCCAGAGAAGTGCTATTAAAATGGATTTATATCATATAATTTCAGACTTGGAAGGAATGTCAGCAGCCACTCAGTCCATCCCTGAAAAAAGAATGCCCTCTACAACTTTCCTGACAAGTGGTCGGCTAGCCTTTGCTCCAGTATTTCCTGGGAGGGGAAAATTCACCACTAGCTCAGGCAGCCCATTGTACTGCTGGGAGAGCTCTAGTTGTCAGTAAGTTTTTCTTGACATTAAGCTTACATTTGCCCCTTTGCAGCCTTTACCTATGGATTTGCCCTCTGGAACCTAAAAGAACATGTCTAACCCCTCTTTCATAGGGTAATCCTTCAAAATACTTGAAGATAGCAATTCTGTTCCAACTATTTCCACTATGTCTACTCCTCTTTTGTCTAACCACCCCCACTTGCTTTGTAAATTAAAAAAAACAGAATGAAGTCTATGAAGAAAGATTAAACCAATTGGGATCCTCCACTGAAAATATAAAATGAATAAATCAAATGTAAGTGCAGCATGAAGGATTTAGATTTTAAGGAAGACTTTGGTGAATGTGAATATTGTTGCAAATGGCCATGGGGTATGCAGTGAAACTGACAGAAACATATTTTAAAATAGTATGTATTATCATCTGTCAGGGATGGCTCTTCCTGAAGTCAGAGGAACAACCTTCAGGATCTCTCAAGGTCCCCTTTCAGTCTCCATATGGCTTTCCTTAGCCCATATGGTTCTTAATGCCTAGAAGAAGACTAAAAGATGACATAATTACTACTTCATGTATATTAGTAACTATTAACAATAGAGATTAGGAAATATTATGCATCTGGGTGGTTGTCTGGCACAGCTTTTGACTTCATTAAGTTTATAGCATTATAAATTATAAAAGAAGAGAATTAAGTTCTGTAGAATGAAAAACCAGGCAGGTTATAGAAACTTTTCTGAAATCTTTAGAAACGGAAAAGTAAAATACTTGGAATAGGTTAAGTCAAACCCTGCTGAGAATCACAGAAGTAGATGAGCTAATCTCTTCAAGTCCTTTCTAACTTGATGATTCTGTGATTTGGTAATTTTATTCTAAACTCAAATACCAAAGAGCTATTTCTTCATGTGATCAAGCTTCCCTGATGAGCCCATTTGGGCACATAATATCTTTCCACTGGAAGCATTTATTTTTCACTTGTTTAGGACCATAATGTATTGCAACTACATTAATAGTCTTTAGGACCAGTCTAAGGCCTTGTAAAGCCTGGTGGGATACTGAGGGCTAGAGGGCCACCATGATTGGTAGATCTTAATGAAATAGTTGTGACAAATGTAAAGCCTAAGAGACAGAGCTCGGTGGTAATTAATAATCAATTTGTTAATCAGGCTAGGACATAATCAGTCAATTGATGGTCAGTGGTCCCTCTTGGTAACCAAAGGGAGCCTCCTGAATGCTTAAATGCCTTTAGAAAAGGGGGTGCCCCTGACAGGTAAAAATCAACCTTTATTAGTGAACAAGGAATGAGGGATGGACTTTCAAATGAGGAAGTGGGCTAAAGTCTTCAGCTTTACCTGCAGAAAACATGATTTGATCATGAGACAGCCACCTCCATCCATCTGGACAAAGGAACCCATCTCTATCCAGACCACTTGGTTGGTTTTCTCCTTCATAAGCTGGGTCCCCTTGGACTCTAATAGAGGGGTATAATGACATAGGCCCAATGCTTTGGTGCTGGAATGCACCTAAATTAGCATCTGTTTATACTATGAATAAAAGTAAGGTCCCCTAGTTGGGTAAGGTCCTGTCCAAGATTGAGTAGAATGTTCCTGGAGGATTAGGCCAATCTCATCTGTCAGCCATGTCCTTCAGAGACCCACTGAATGACCTAAATGAGGAAATAAAGGGGAAAACGCATCTTTATCCTAATTTAATAACTGTGATTAATATAATAGAGAAATAATTGTTTTCCCTCAGTGTTTATTAAAGGTACAAATGTTCACTTTGCCTATGGCACCAATAACCCTAGGGCAATCCTAACATTCCTATAACATTGCTAGAGGGAAGACCTTGGATATATTATGGATCAAATCATGTAACTTGAAACAAAACTACACATGGAAAAGCACAATATAAGGTTTGCTCACGACCTGTGTTATTGCTATTCCCATGGTTGGCTGGCCTTAGGTGAAATTATGACACTGATAAAATCCATCTTTGCCACTTTTCCTTCTATTAAAACAAAACAAAAGAGTCAGGTGGCCTAGTGGATAGAGTGCTGACCCTGGATCCAGGAAAACCTGAATTCTAATCCCATCTCAGTTCAACCAAGTGCCCTTGAAGAGTTTGGCCTTTGTTTCCTTGATTATAATTGCCATTATAATGGCCATGGGATCCCCCCCCCGCCTTATACCTTACTCCCTGCCATATACCAGTTGATCCAGTGACACTTGCTTCCTGACTGTTCCATGAACAAGATACTTTATCTCTTGGCTCCAGGTGTTCTCTCTTGCTGTTGCCCATACCTGGACTGCTTTCTCTCTTCAATTCTACCTACTGACCTCCCTGACTTCCTTTAAGTCCCAACTAAAATTCCATTTACTGGAAGCCTTTCCCAACCCATCTTAATTCTAGTGACTTTCCTCCATTAATTTTATTTCCTGTTTATCCTGTATATGGCTGATTTTGTGTATATTTGTTTGTATGTTGTCTCCCCATTATATTGTAAACTCCTTGAGGGTGGGACTATCTTTTGCTTCTTTTTGTATCCCTAGCACTTAGCACAGCGCCTGGCATGTAGTAGGTGCTTAAGAGATGCCTATTTATTGATTAATGACTTATATTGATCTCTGACTTTGGAGGGCCACGTATAGTTGTGATTCATTAAGGTCTATCTGGGGCAGTTAGGTGGTACAGTGGATAGGATAGAGTGCTGGGCCTGGAGTCAGGAAGACTCATATTCATGAGTTAAATACTGGCCTCAGATATTTAGTGGCTGTATGTCCTTCCCTGGAAAGTCACTGAACCCTGTTTGCCTCAGTTTCCTCATCTGTAAAATGAGCTGGAGAAGGAAATGGCAAAGCACTCCAGGATCTTTGTCAAGAACTCCTCAAATGGATCACTAAGAATTGGACACAGCTGAACAAAGAGGTTTATCTGCCCTCTCAAAGCCCCTTATCTTTTAAAATTGATAAGGTCATCAGATATTTTCTGTCCTATCTCCCATTTCCTCAGGGCTCTAATTTCAAAGGTTAATTAATGAAATGTTAACACACTAATAGGTGAAAATATGTTATTTTGCAAGAGAAATATGTTTACATTTTCAAAAGGGGAGATTGACATGTATACCTCAGACCAAAAGGGAGAGAGATTTTGGCATACCCTTCAGGTCACATCATACTTAACTGTAGTTAAGTTTCCCTAAAGCCAACGACATAAATAGATTTTATATCTTTGTTTACCAGAAAGCTTTCATCTCCAGTGACAGTATATGAATTTTTGTAAAACTTTGCTCTTGTCAACTAAGGAAGATTTAGGTGGCTAGATGTGACAGAAAGCTTGTTTGAAACAATGAAAGTCTGAATTACAAATATTCTTAAAATTTCAAAGGCCTACTTCAACAGAGAATTTAGTGAATACATTAGAAAGACTTTGTGATCATAGTTAAAAAACTAATAGTGTCAGAAAGGACTTCAGAGTATATTTAATTTAACCCACAAATAAACAAGAATTTATCTATAATATACCACACCCCCCAACTATCTTGTAGTATACTATGTTCTCATTCAGCCTTTGCTCTCTAGTGAGGGTGGGCCCACTCCCTTCTGAGACACCTGAAATAATCATTTCAGTTGTGTCTGACTCGTTGTGACCTCCTTTGGAGTTTTCTTGGCAAAGATACTGGTGTGGTTTTGCCATTTCCTTCTCCAGCTCATTTTACAGATGATAAAATGGAGGCAAATAGGGTTAAATGACTTGCCCAAGGTCACACAACTATTAAATATCCGAAGCCAGATTTGAATCCAGGAAGAGAGGCCTTCCTGACTCCAGGCCCCACACTATATCCACTGTGCCACCTAGCTGCCCTATTTCCATTTTTTAGTTAGCTCTAATTGTTATGAAAGCTTTTTCTTTCATTAAGTCTACCTGTACCAATTTTTGACTTCTGCCCACAACTTCTAGTTTTATCACCTGTGTGTGGGACGAGTGAAGACCTCTCATAAAAGGGAACAAATCAGATAAATAGAAATAAGTAGGATAGTGAGTCCCATTTCTCTACTTAGATATTTTCCTTTCTGTAAAGCCATTTCTCCACTTAGATGTTTTCCCCTCCACAAGCTTAGCTAGTGACCGTAAGGCCCCCGAGGTTAAGAACAGGACACAGGATGCTCGCATCCTGTGTATTTACCTAATGGCGAGAGGCCTGAAAGAAAGAAGGGTTGAGGTGAATAAGTCAGCAACCATAAAATCCTCTGAAAGTAAGGATATGACACAGGATGCTCACCCCCTGTGTACTGACTCCAGGATAAGGGACCCTCAGCTCAGCAGAAAAATGAATGAAAAGCCGGAAAGCCAGGTGCAATGTAGACGTGCAAGACCAGTCAGGTATGAATGATGGGAGACAAGGTGTAAGGGTGCTGGGGATATCCGTCACAGATGTATGGGTGATGGGAAAGGCTAGTTTGCCACAGATGTGAAGATGAGGTAACCAACAACTGGCTTCTGCCTGTCACAGATAACCAAACTATTTGTTCATTGTTATTGTCATTAAGATAGATTTATCACTTCAGATTGATTGGAGAATGGGATAAGAATAGTGGGAAGGTTATGTCCGTCACCTGCTTGTCAAAAATAACCATACTGTTTGTTCCTTGCCATTGTCCCTGGGTAGATTTATCGCGTCCAGATTGTACCCTCAAAGCTTACGTCTGCAAGCTGAGAGGAAGGAGGTTGGGAGGGGGAATTGCGGTTAGGGACCTATATAAACACCCCAATTTTCTGTGTCCAGCGCGCTCTGACACTGAGAGGACCCCCAGTCCTTTCGATGTCCGGGTTGCCCTTTCCTGCAGGATCGTAATAAATTTTCCTTTCTACTTTCACCTTGAGATGCCTCTGTTTTAATTTTTGGATTCGTAAAATCCATCCCACACAGTTGGAGGTCCCACCGAGATTTAGTCCTCGCCTGGGAGGAAGCTGTCCCGCTGCGACCCCTGGGGCAGGGTACCCCACCGGTTCCGTTTTTCCGGAGGCCCTGGGGTTTCGCTGGGGGAGAGCTCTTCCTGGCAGGACAAAAGATCTCGAAGAGAGGAACTCGGAGAAAGTAGAGACGAAATAGAATGGAGCTCCTGATTGTGCTAGCGAAGATTGCAGAGACTGCAGAGACAGCTGAGGAAGCTGGGTTGCTGATCGGTCCGTAAGTGGTGTGCACACGGCCCAGGCAATGGGGCCTTGGGTGACCGGGAGGGGGACGAGAGAGGGAGAAACTAGACAGTTGGTGTCTGTAGAGTCCCTGTCCCCCGGGGTGGGGTGGACGAGAGAGGGAGCACCTAGACAGTTGGTGTCTGTAGGGTCCCTGTCCCCCCGGATAAGACTTTGGGAAGTCTTGAGAAAGGAACAGTGTAAGACAGCTAATATCCCTGAAGGTAGCTCTCTGGGAGTAGGCTTAGAGATGCTGGGATAGAAAAAGAGAAAAGAAAGGAATCTGGGGATGTCTGGCAATCCCCCCCCTGAGCTTTTGGATTCTTTCTGTGGATTTCTCTCTGTATCTGTCTGTGTTTCTGTGTGAAGAGAGTGTGTTATCTCTAAGAGTGCAGCCCTTTCTTTCCCCTTCCTCTCTGACTGTGGCAGCAGACAGCATCAGAGGGCAGGAGGGGGAGAAAGAGAGAAAAAAAAAAAGTATTTTTAGGTGGAAAAGGGAAGTTGAAAAGGAAGTAATTAACAAAAGAAAGGTCCCTGGAAGGCTGGGGAGAAAAGGAAACAGGTTGAGAGACTGAACAGTCACTCATTAAAGAGAGTAAGAGAAGTGTCAGGAAGATATAACCTATTTGCATGGACAGTGTGAATAGAGGTTTTGAGAGTAAAAGTTTTGGAAACTTTTGGGAAGTTGTAGGAAAAGTGTTCTTTCTTTTTCCCTCCATTCCAAGTTCTGGCCAAATTTGGGGTGGAGAGAGATAAGAAAGAAAGTGGGAAACTTTTCCCTCAGATTTAAGTGAAATGTGTTACTCCTGATTGGATAAAGAAGGTTTTTAAGGAGTGAACACAGGAGTGAAATTCACCCAGGTGAAAGTTGGTTGTTGTCCTGTCTCTGACCGAGCCAGGGCTGCGATAAAAGTTAGAGCAGCTAAAACCTCTTAGCAGATTCCCATCTTGGATCAGATAAGGGAAGAAAGTAATGGTAAGGAATTTGAGATTATCCTCCTCTGATTGGGAAAAGGGGGGAGGCAAGCAGAGGAACCTCTCCTCTCAAGCCCCCAAGTTCTTGCTGCCACACAAAGGGAAGTGGCCAAATCTCTCTCAAATTCCTGGGGCATTTTAATTTGGCTAAAGCTAATATTTAAGGTATTGATGTATTAATATATGTATTTATATATATTAATGTATTAATATATATAAATACCAGAAGTAATTGGATTAATAATTTCTATATGTGATAATCTGAAAACATAATTGAAGTCATCTTATTTCTAAATTGTATTTTTATAGTTCTCTTAAGCTGTAAATTTGAGAAACCTTTGTGAGGTCTAAATTTTGTCATGCATATGAATTGGTCTTTAAAAAGGGTATGATAAAAATGTGATAGTTTGAAACTGTTATATTTGGTTATGAGCAAGTAATATTACTTTTAAATCTCCATGTGTTGGTAATGAGATTAATGATTAGAATTGTATTAGGTTAAGAAGCTGGATAATTGTTGTAACCAAAGGAATTATAAACTTCCAAGTTTTGTCTTTATCTGAAAGGAAGTTCAGTTAAAATTGTTTTTGCTATACGTCAAGTATTTATACAGGCCCTTTTCAAACAAGAATCTCCTCTTGCAATTTCAGTCAATTCAGGATACATTGTAAACTGTTAAAGAAATGTGATTTTATAATCTCTACAATGCTAAGAGTATTGGGCCTTAGAAATTAAAATGTTACCACTAGTGATTATGACTCCAGATTTGATTTGACCTATGTTGTTAGAAAAAAAAAAAACAATTCCTCTTATAATCTGGATGTTGTTATATTAAGAATTGAAATTGAGGTTTAACTGAAACAAAGATAAGGCTAATTTAATTGGGTATGTTCTTAACTTAAGAAACTAAGTGTCCTCCACATTGCAACACCTTTTTAACTAAGGAACTTTATAATATCTAGGAATTCTGTATAAATATTTGAGAATGAGGACATCTTCCACCAACTTAGTTAATGAATTCTAATGTTTAAGGGTTAATTTGCTTTAAGGAAAAAAAAAGAGATGTTATCATTTTAAAACTTTCCAAATAATTTTCTTCAGAAAAGTTTAGTGAGTATTCTTTTTAACATCAGGATGAAAAGTATTTTTGTGATTTTAAGCAAGTTAGAGCTTATCAATGTGTATAAGATTTAATTCCTAAAGTGTCCCTTTCCTCCAGAATGAGTAAGCAGGGACATAAATCCATCAGCCTGTGAGGTTGGTCATTAACCTCTTTGTTTTGTTTAGGAAGATGGAATGGGATTCCAGTATAGACAGTTATGTCAGTAAAGAGTATTAATTTATGAACTATTTTGTCTTATGGTTGAAACATAAAGGAAAGCTGAATAATGGGTTTGAGAGATTTGGAAAAGATAAATAAAGGTTTGATTGGAAATACGAAAGGCATATAAGAAGGTTTGGGGACAAATGGGAGTTATTCAAGCCCTTCCTGTCCCCTACATAGTTGTTATGTTGAGAAAATAATGAGGAAATATTTTAGAAGACAGAAAGTTATGTAACTTGATTTGATAATTAATGCTCAATCAAATTTGGGATGGCCCTATCTGAAGGACAACAGCAGACATTCATTTGCTATTTAAGATTCTATGGGACTTCTATTTACTATTATTTTAAGCTCTGGTTATAGGGATAGGTGCCATAAAGCCAATAGTAGAATGACATGCACTACAGGTTGAGAACTACTCCTAAGCCCTGCTTTCAGCATCTAGTGCCTTCTGTTAAGATATATGACATTGTCCGTCTTTCCTTTCATAGCAAATTTATATTATCAGGAAGTTTTGTAAGCACAATGCTAAATCTATTAGATAATAGATGGATATTGGAACATCTCTGAGTTACCATAATGGGATGCAAGAATGAATAGCTTACAATTTTGACCTATATTTCCCCAAATAAATATCATATAGAGATAACATCCTACAAAAGGAGGAGATGATTAGACAAAGATGTAATGTGATAGATATCTAATTAAATAGGAAAGCAAAATTTGAGAAAATTAACAGGATCAGATTGATTTCTCTAAGAATTATATACAGATGTATATTATTGGTTTATGCTTTGGTAAATAGATCTTAAATTTGGATTTTTGCACAAAATTGTATAAGATAATGGTAAAAGCAAGATTATTTCTCCTTTATTAAGGTATTGGTCTGATAATTTAAAAAGGTAGATGAGCTCATTTTTAAAAAATTCTTATACCAGGTACAAGGTTTAGGTGGGGATAGAAAACAACAGATGATATATATATAAACTGAAATTCTCTGAAGTTTCAAAAATGGAAAACCAAACTTGAGTGACTGTACTAAGTTATATTAAGTAAGAATTATCCAGTAATAATCAAATGATTGGGTAAATTGGTGCTCTTGTGTAGTCATACAAAAGATAATATTCTTTGAAAATATTAATGGGAATAATTTAGAAGTTTGTAAAATAAAGATACAAATGTAAGGTTGAATCATTATCCCATAGATTAAGGCTGGGATTTAAAGTTACTCTGTATCTATGTGGAGTAAGGCCCTTAAATGTTTTAAGGTTATGTAAGAGCAATTGGGTATTAAGACAAATGGTGTAATTAATTACTGGAATTAAATCAGAGACATTTCCAGTTTGGGAGAAAGAATTTCAATGTGTAAGTCTCTTCAAGAGAGATAAGTTGTAAAATATTTTTGCATTGATGAACAAGTTAAATGTGGCTATTTGAATTTGAATTCATTCCATGGTCCAAAATGTAAAGATGAAGTTAATATTTGAACCAGTTCTTGAAGAATATCTCATTCTTTCAGGTCAGGCACAGTTAGAGGAGAATAGAAGAGTCTGGGAAACTGATGCAAATGTGTTAGAACAATAACTTATGATCTTAATGGGAAGATTTTATGAACAAGGGAGAAAATGCATACAAGCTACTTAAGGCTCACTTTAAGGATGTTCCTCAAGAAACTGATTGTTGAAACTTGCCATTCAGAGACTTAATGGGACTGTTAACTGACTGTTTTTCTGAGTCTAACTCCAGGTATGAATATCAAGGAAGGCTGTCTGAGCCACTGATCTATGATGCAGCAGCAGCCCTGTGAAGGACAGGCGTGGACTGCAGGTATGATTTCATGGTAAAGTTAAGAGGGCAACTGTTCAGCCTATGCTGAGGTGGGACCCTTAGCTGAAGCTTGGCAGACTTTGAGCCTGGCTCAATGCAGCTTGCAGTTTGACATAACTTCTACCTGGAGTTGACAGGAAACTAGACTATAAGTTCCTGATCTCTTGGTGGCAAATTTCTATAATCAGAAGGTTTTGTAAGTACAGTAATAGATTTATTGAAATAATTGATTAAGGAACATCTTAGGTTACTATAGGACTGGGACTAGTGTTCCTGTGTGTGGTCCCATACAAATTAAGGGTGGTTTATAAGGGCCTTGTATAAGGTCTAGTATAAGTTAGGTCTTTTAATTCTTGGTAATGGTATGGACACAATTGGGTCAAGTGCTTGTGAGAATATTATTTGGTTAACATCAAGCTTGTCTAAAGTTTTGTTACAATTAGTCATGTTAAAGGAATGGTTTGTGGTTTATTTTGTAAATGTTATCAAGGAAACATGGCATGACTAAAAGGTTATAGAAATGATAACTCAAAGTTGTGTTGAGGTAACTTTTGTAGGCGAATGGAAGAAAGCTGGTTCCTACAAGAAGACAAGAAGAAGAAGATGCTGACAGGATGCTGTGCTGGAGACGGGTGGAACAAATACCAAGGGCCAGAGGACTTCGTTGATGATGCCAGACAGCTGTATAGGAAAAGACTTTTTGAATCTTAAAGGGACAATTGCATCATTATTTTCTTTTGGGTGTCTGTATCTGTATTGATAAAGGGGACTGCCCCTTTGATTTGTCAATGTGTCGATCAGTCCTTCCCATACTTACTTAACGGGGTAATGAGTGACCCCCAGAAAGGATCATTCAAACTTATAGAACAGCTACTTGGGCTCAAGATGGGAGCCGGGGGTGTAGAAACCCAATTTATATCCTCAATAGGCTAATTAGACTCCAGGAGAAAATACATCAAGATTAGTGTGAGAGGTCTTCATTGAGCAAATAAAAGAGGAGGGTCTGTGTGGGACGAGTGAAGACCTCTCATAAAAGGGAACAAATCAGATAAATAGAAATAAGTAGGATAGTGAGTCCCATTTCTCTACTTAGATATTTTCCTTTCTGTAAAGCCATTTCTCCACTTAGATGTTTTCCCCTCCACAAGCTTAGCTAGTGACCGTAAGGCCCCCGAGGTTAAGAACAGGACACAGGATGCTCGCATCCTGTGTATTTACCTAATGGCGAGAGGCCTGAAAGAAAGAAGGGTTGAGGTGAATAAGTCAGCAACCATAAAATCCTCTGAAAGTAAGGATATGACACAGGATGCTCACCCCCTGTGTACTGACTCCAGGATAAGGGACCCTCAGCTCAGCAGAAAAATGAATGAAAAGCCGGAAAGCCAGGTGCAATGTAGACGTGCAAGACCAGTCAGGTATGAATGATGGGAGACAAGGTGTAAGGGTGCTGGGGATATCCGTCACAGATGTATGGGTGATGGGAAAGGCTAGTTTGCCACAGATGTGAAGATGAGGTAACCAACAACTGGCTTCTGCCTGTCACAGATAACCAAACTATTTGTTCATTGTTATTGTCATTAAGATAGATTTATCACTTCAGATTGATTGGAGAATGGGATAAGAATAGTGGGAAGGTTATGTCCGTCACCTGCTTGTCAAAAATAACCATACTGTTTGTTCCTTGCCATTGTCCCTGGGTAGATTTATCGCGTCCAGATTGTACCCTCAAAGCTTACGTCTGCAAGCTGAGAGGAAGGAGGTTGGGAGGGGGAATTGCGGTTAGGGACCTATATAAACACCCCAATTTTCTGTGTCCAGCGCGCTCTGACACTGAGAGGACCCCCAGTCCTTTCGATGTCCGGGTTGCCCTTTCCTGCAGGATCGTAATAAATTTTCCTTTCTACTTTCACCTTGAGATGCCTCTGTTTTAATTTTTGGATTCGTAAAATCCATCCCACACACCTGGGGCCAAACAGAAAAAATTTCATATTTAATCCATGTGACAGCCCTTCAAATCCCAGATTTACCAAGCCCCTGTTAAACCTTATCTTCTCCAAGGTAAATCAACCACTCCAGTTCTATTGATCAATTTTCATCCCATGATTTTAAGACCCTTCACTATACTAATCGCTTGCTAATATGGTGTCCGGAACTAAACATGATAGTTCTGATGCAGTCTGACCAGATCAGAGCATCCCTTTGGTCCTGGATACTAAGCTTCTCTTAAACAACAATCAGCTGCTTCATACTTTGGACTCACACTGAGCTTGCATTAGCCTTCCAGGTTATTTTCGGATGACCTACTGCCTAGCCACATCTTTCCTATCTGGTCCTGAAGATTTTCTATTTGTCTCCTTTAAATTTCATCATTTTAGATGTGGCCCAGTTGTCTAGCCTGCTAAGATCTCTTTGGATTCTGACTTTGTCATTCATTGTTAATTATCCTCCTAGTGTTGTCTTTTGTAAATTTGTTAAGTATGCCATTTATACATTTGGGTCAAACATAGCATTGAGCCATTCATGATTATTCATATCATGAATCAGTCCAGACTCTCTGGCCATTTTCTTTATGGCATGGTCATTCTTTTCACCTTGGAGTAACTTACACCCTGGCTCTCCTGATTCATAACTACTTCTTCTAGACTACTTGAATAAAAGCTTCAGCCATTCTTCTCCTCACTGTGCTACCAACTCTCCTATCCTATCCTTTCAAGACTCATCACCAGGTGCTTTTCTCTCCTTCCTTTGTCCCTCTGCACCCTCCCCCTTCCCTCAACCTTTCTGGAGCTAAGAACTGTGCTTTCAGATAGGGTGTGTCAATCTTCTTCAGTAACTTTCCAGACCAAAGTCCCCTTCCCAGTCCACTGGTCCTCACTGTGTGTAATTGAGCTTATTAGAATCTATGCCCTAATCACAGTCTTTGCTTTTTGTATTTTTATCCCTGGTGTTTGGCATATAGTAAGCATTTATTAAATACTTTTTCATCCATTCAAGGCAGCTAAGTGGTACAGTAGATAGAGTGCCAGGCCTGGAGTCAGGAAGACTTATTTTCCTGAGTCCAAATCTGGCCTCAGATACTTCCTAGCTGTGTTACCTTGGGCAAGTCACTTAACCTTGTTTGCCTCAGTTTCCTCATCTGTAAAATGTGCTGGAAAAGGAAATGGCAAACCACTCCACTATCTTTGCCAAGAAAACCTCAAATGGGGTCATGAAAAACGACTAAACAACAACTTTTCATTCATTCCCATTACTGAACTTGTCACCTAGCCCACATCTCAATATCTCATTTAGAGGAATAGTGACAATTAGGTTTTTTAAAATGCTTTTCTAAAATCTAGATAAACTTTAGTCTCCCAACTACATAGATTTAGAGTTCTAATAAACTTGTCAAAAAGTGGATATGAGATTTTTCTGGCAATATCTGTTCTAGATAAAGCTGTCCTGGCTCCCTTAAGACCATTGTTTCTATAACTCCATAAAGAAATGCCTAGGATATGATGATATCATTTGAATGAAAATTAAGAGTCTTGTTTGTTTTCTTAAATAGATAAACATCCTTAGTGTAATCTCATTTACATATTCAATTGTTTGCCAAGCCTGTATACATTTATTCAATAGGTAGTGCTAAAGAAAACTTCCAGTTTAAATTATTACAAATCTGAGTTAGAGAGGTTTTACAAGTACCATTTTTTCAATAAAGACTTCCTTTTGTATATAATGCCTACAACTCAGAGCTTTTTAATTAATGAAATTACATTATTTTATAGCTATTACCTAGAGCAGGGGTGGGGATCCTGCAGCCTTGAGGCAGTGTGGCTCTTGAGGTCCTGAAGCTGTGCCCTTTGCCTGATAATCCAAGGGCAGCACTTGAGGACCTAGAGGGCCACATATGGCCTAGAGGCCACAGGTTCCCCACCCCTGAGTTGAGTTATACACTCAACCAGTTTCAGGTGCAAACCAAGTGAAACGGGTTATAACTTCTCAAGCTGTTACTTCCCTTGCTTTGCTTCGCCTACCCCTAATCTTAGTTAGCTAGAGTTCATTAGCTCAGCAGAATGATTTTTGGCAACTTAGATGGTATGTCCCAAGGACGTCTAAGGGCTCTCTGAATTTCTTGTAATTCAAGCCCTACTGTTGTTGTTCCAGATTGGTGGTTTCATGGGTGTAAGGAGCTACCTGAATTTCTGTTGATCAGCAACTTCTACAATTTAGAGACTTTCCTTAAGCACTGAAAGATTAAATGACTTGCCCACAATCACACAGCTGAGCCCTGTCAGAGGCAGGGCCTGAATCCATGTTGTCTTGGCTTGGAGTCCAGCCTTCTACCCAAGACTCCCTGTCCCTTCTCTAAATTCAGTATATCCAGGAAGTATTTTTCATCAGCCTGCTCACTTAACAATCTCATGTAAATAATGTTTTTTACAGTCACCAGTTTGGATTTACCATTAGGCCTGCTAAATTGATGGGACTTGGTGAAGACAGCTTTTTCCTCTCTAGAGACTCATTTCTTTTCATTTGGACTGCCATAACTAGAGAACCATGAATGGGAAAAGGTCAGGATTTTTTTTTTCCAGTCTAGTAACTTTTCTCTCCAAGGAGGCCTGCCTTCTTGTCTCCATCGGCAACTTCTGAAACAGTGATAATTAGGCCAAACACTATTGTGATCATAGATAATTTAGCTTGAAAATTCCCAGTTTTCAGTGCATTGACTCATTTTAGAAATGGGAAGGTTACCAGCTCTCAGGCCATTAGCTTCCCATACTGACAAAGGCAGCAACAAACAGCAGCATTCACCAGGACTGCATGGGGCTCACCTATTCTCTGTCAATATTTCTATGCACAGCATGGCTCTTGACTGGACTGGAGAAGGGGAGATGGGGGACACGGTGGGGGGGGGGCGGTGCTTCTCTTCAGCCTCCATATTGTTCAAAAGAAAGGATGTCACACAAGGAGAAATTTCAGAGTGGTTTAGTTCTTGCCCTCTTCTTTCTCCAGTGGCACCCCCCCCCTTATTTACTTTCCCTCCCCCAAGTCCTTCAATGATAGAAAGGAAGGAACAAAGATGACCATTTTTTTTGCATTCAACATATTGATGAGGATTTGGAAGTTGAATTACTTCGGCAAAAAAGAAAGAAAATTTTGTTACTATGGATTTAAAAAGCTATCAGAGACTTCTAGAAAAATAAAAAATTATGCTTATTTTTTCATCCTAGCTGATAAAAATGGTCTCATTTTACAGGTGAAATAGAAACTTTTGTGAGGTAAAATTGGTAAAAAAAAAAGTCCCCCCAAGCTTTTTAAAAGTAGGCTATTATTCTAATAATATCATTTAGAAAGCAAGATTATAAAGCACTTCTTACCTCATCAGAGCCAGATCCAAAAATCAGCAAGTCAAAAGGTATTGCGGCAACCATGTCAATCAGGAACCAGCCTTTGAAGTAGTGAATTGCAATTTTGGCTGGATCACTTACCACTTCTTCATTCTGGTTCACATAGGTCGTTCGAAAGTTTATTAGAATATCTATGATAAACATAATATCCACAATCAAGTCTACCACATTGAGGGGGCTGCAAGAATAGCCACATTCTCTTCTCTTCTGTTCTTCTCTATCATTCAGGAGAAAGGCTGCAGAGTAAGGGGTGAATATAGCAGTGTATATGACCAGCAACAGGATAAGCCAGTCCCAGACGGCTTTGAAAGGGCTGTAGTGCAATATAGTAAACTTGTTGATGCGAGGTGTCTGTAGTTTATATTCTGGCAAGACGTCTGCTCCTAAGGATAGAACCTGAGGATGGAAAAGAAAGAAACATAATCTGTAAAATGTTATTGTTTAGGCTGGGGAGCCTAAAAATCATCTGTTAAACGATGAATAATAGGATCCTTTGTTGTTGTTGTTGAGATGTGTGATTTCAGCATGCAGAGCACCTGTTCAGCTCTAGTCTTAGAGTTGTTTGGGGCCCTGAGAAGGCAGGTGACTTGTCTATGGCTACACAACCAGTCTACGTCAGAGAGGATTTGAACTTTGAAGTCTTAACTTTGAAGACCTGTCCTCTATCCACTACGCCAAGCTACTTCTCAATAGAATCACATATTTAAAATGGGAAGGGATTTTATTAAGAAAGTGAGGGAAAAAATGTTAATAATGCAGTTTAAACTTAAAAGTTTATTGTGAGTACAATTTTTTTTTTCCTCCAGAGAGCCTACTGTTAAAAGTTTACCTGCACACCACCGATCTTAAGAGGTGTTCTAGTTGAACCCTCCCACTTTACAGATGAGGAACAGGAAGGTTCAGGTTTTTTTTTTCCTTCCCAAGAGTCACACAGGCAGTAAATGGAAAAGGCAGCAGACGCTCAGATTTCTAAAGTAAGCACACTTTCTACTAAACCAAATTCAACATTGAATGTCACTTTGAAATACATATGGAGAACCCACACATTTTCAAGATTAACTTAATAAAAATCCAATAGATTTGCTCCAAATTAGTTCTAGTAATATTTCATGAGAGAATAAAAAAGGCAACTTTTCTCAAATGCTCTGTCTATGGAAAAACATAAATAACAAATGTTACCATTCAGATGAGAAGTAGCTTTTGGGGGACTAATTACAATTCTGTTAGGTAAATATGTTGTTCAATTTTTAGTCAGAAACTGAATCTGATTCATGAGTAAAAAAGCCTTAGAAAGAAGAGCCTGTGATGGACCAAGAAACATGACAGAAAAGAATCTTCGGATCCAGGGTCACGAATTTTAGTTATCACTTACAATTAAATCTCAATCAAATGTATTTAACCAAAGCCTTCAGTTGACCAGATTGTTCCCACCCTCTTCCTCCCATACACACATATCATATTTTGCATGTGAGAGAGCCAAATGAAAAGGAAAAATTCATAGTGTGAATTGATTTCATTTGTTTGTTTAACAAGGGAAGGTGTTGAAAGTTATATATTGAGTTTAATATCCATTTAACCCATGTTCTAGCACAAGGACATACACATCCACCCAAGTCCTACCCTGAGAATTCATCATGGGGGTACGGGTAAATGACTTACTGAAGGCTATGCCAATGGAACACAATGGAACACTGGTAAGCTCTGCTAAGCTGGAGAGGCTTTGAGTACAGTCCCAGTGACAGACTGCTATTCATGACCTAGCCTAGCTAGTTCTGATAGTTCCTAGTAAGAAAGTTGGCTAACAAGTGATGAATTTTTTGGCTATGGCAACCTATGAAAGAAATAAATACATAATGTGGTCTCCATTCTTGTGTGGCCTCCTTCTATTTATGTAGTGACAAGGCAGAATGGCGGAAAAGGTGGCAGTGGGTTCAAAGAATTACATGTAATTATTAGATTTTCTGAGAATGTAATTTTTTTCTAGCCCTATCACTTCCATTCCCTTCCAATAGTCTGCTTAACAATGAAAGTGGCCTCCTTGCCATTCCCTGTTCTTGCCCTGTCCTTTCTCACCTACATACTTTTGTGCTTGCTGTCCCCCTTATCTGGAATAGCAACCCCTATCTGTTGAAATTCTTTTGATTCTTCAAGGGCTACCTCTGCCACCACTTCCTTCCTGCAAGCTTCTCTGATTTCCTCAGCTATAAGTGACCTCTTCCTTCTCATATCTATCATGCTACTCCACTCTCCTAACTTGTATAATAGTTATGTTCTTTTCTTCTATTAAGATATAAACTCCCTTGAAGTGGGGGAAATGGTGCCAGAAAATTGTAACTATAATGACAGAAGTTGTTAATACCAAATGTCTATGGACTGCCACTCCCTTAAATGATTATTATAATGTCAGAATTTCTGTAATGTCCTTACATTCCTACTCTTAAGATATTTACTCTTTGTTAGGTTAAGCTGAACTACGCCCTAGGTCCCCCCATCCTGAGATCTTGCCTTGTGGGGGAGCCCAGCTCCAGCTGGATCTCTGCTTCTTTTGTCCCTTGCCTCTTTCCATTGGCCTTCATGGCATGAAGGGCAGAGCAACCAGAATGAAGTAGTTTTCCTTGCCTGGGACGCCATGGGCCACTGGGATCTCATGACCAAGCCTTGCTACCTCATACTGCCTTCTTCCCCTCTCTTCCTAAAGGTATAAGAAGCGTTTGCATGGGTCTTGGGAAATCCACTGGACAGCCCCCAGGGTGGCAGTTTTGGTACCTGGTTATCTTAATTAAAGATACTTTATTCCTCCATTCATGACTTTGATTTATTTCAGCACTTGAGAGCTGCTAATGTATTAGTATCTATTGTTGAGGTTTTTTGGCCTGTTCCTGTGATTTCAGCAGTATAGGGAGCTCCTGGTATAGGGAGGAAGCTTCCTCCATCAGTGAAGATCAGTTTTTTGATACCTTAGAGAGTTGCTTGGGGGCACTGAGAAGGTAAGTGATTGGCACAGTGAAACATAGGCAGAATGTATTAGAAGGTAGATCATCCTACTCCAAGACAATGCTGTAGCTCTAGGGATGACTATAGTTCTCACTACATTTGCCTAGGCTACCCAAACCATGGATCCTCAGACCTGTAATCATGCTACTGATGGCTCACATGTATAGTGTCCTGCAAATGCAAAGAATGTAGATGTGTCTCCTTAAAGGAAATGTGTTACTGCTGTTACCCTTTTGGGTGTCTCATACGTGCAGAGGTTTTAAGTAGGGGGAGTTCTTCAAAGACCTTGACAAGTTCGTCAAACTAAGCCAGCCTATAACATGATACTAGGTGACTCCAAGATGCAAGTGGACAAAGGAGAACATTATGAAAATTATGTTAGGAAATATATCCTGAGGATAAGAAATCAAAGAGGTCAAAAAGCAAATTAGGAGCTTCACCCCTGTGAGTTGTGAATACTAAAAATGTGCTGGATATGGCACAATGAACTGTATTAAAAACAGAACACTATCTTAATGGATCAGAAATGACTGGTTACACATGGAGTAATTGCAGGATCACTTGTTTGTGTTTAGTCAGATTACTGATTGATTAAAGCACAGGTTCAAATCAATACTAAATAAGAAGAGATTTTAAAGACAAGAAGATTGTAAGTGATCATAGTAGCTCCGTTTCGACTTTTAAAATTCAAATGATCAACTCTGAAAAATGGGAAATGAACAGAAGTAAAGACATTGACCTGATATGATTTCTTAGAGAAGCTGAACTGGTCCAAAATAGTTACCACAACCAGGAGAATGAAAGAGAACAGAACCAACTAGCCAGGAAATATTTCATCTATCTTAGGGCAGGTTTGAACCAAAAGTATACTAGAAAAAAACAAGGCAGTGGGTTCATAAATTGAAAGGTAGAAGGGACTTCAGAGATCATTTGGTTTACCACCTCATTTTACAGATGAGGAAACAAGATTGGAAATGTTAAGTGGTTTGCCAACGTCAAAAAGATGTTAAAAAAACAGGACCAGCATAGAATGGGGGCATTGTAGAGTGAAATCTTTGAATGAAATAAATTCATTAACTGGGTTGAAAAATTGTGAATCTTCAGAGCATCAGAACATGTGAAAACATATTCCACAGTCAAATACAAATAATTTTTGGATTATCTGTATCTTTGGTCTCTCTGTTCTCTAATACAATCCAATACAACTAGAATTTATTAAGAGTCAATAAATAAAGCACTGTCCTACAGATAGAGCTGTACCTATAGTGAGGTGCAAATTGGCCAGAACAAATTGCAACATTTTATAAGGTACTGGAGAGATAGGAGAAATGCCAAGAGGCATATGCCAGTCACTCTGCTGTTCTAACAATGAGGGGTTCAATTCAAACTAAATATTGGTAGTGCTTTCAGGCCATGTCCTAGGAAATGAACTGATTTCAAACAGTGACTAGAAGCTTATACGATATTCATTGCTGTAAAGATGAATAGCATGTTTGTAGACTACTGACCAAAAGAAAATGCTTCGCTGGTAGGTAGAGTTATCCTCTTCCATTCATTTGTGAAATGAAATATTTTAAAAGAAAAAATGTTGATTTATTTAAAAAATTACTATGTAAATGGAGGAAACACCATAGATCTAAGGGCCATATTGTTATTTTCCTTTTTAATTTCTAAACTAGAAATTAAATGTAAAGTTTAATATGGTACAAAATATAGCTTCCTTTACAAAATACATTTTTTTTCTCCTTGCTAACACATGGCCATTTGTTTAACCTGGCAGTTAAGTGTTACATAAAACCTGAATACTTAGTAACCTAAACAGCACTATTTATTCAATGAAGATCTGCTGTGAAAATTTTGTGAGAACACCAGGATTAATAACCACTCTTCTCTTTTGAAAAGTGCAGTGGGGAACGATTAAGCCATCCAATAGATTATACAGTGCTTTTGGCAGCTCTTAAACACCATGCTGAGGTGTTGGTAGAGAAAGCTCGTTTGTTATTTATTCTTTACTTGGGGTTTGCACTTAACTAATGGGCTAGCTGTATTTTTGTATATAAGAAAGATTAGTCAGTAGCAAAATGAATCAGATAGATTATATAGCATCAGGAACAGATTTAACCCCCTCAGGTTTTCATTGTGTGACTTAACTAAATACAATAGAAGATGTAAAATTGTCATCCTGAACAGGTATTCTCATTGCTAATCATGGAGCTATTTAGATTAAGTTAAAAGAAAAAAACCAAACAAACACTACATGGTACAAATTAAGTCTGTCCCAACCCAAAATGTTTTTTTAATTGTTTTTTCGTTTGGAAGAAGTTTAATTTTAGGCACTGCATTTATCATACTTTGCTCTGACAAATACTGTAGTGCTAAATAAAGGCAAAGTAATTATGCAATTTAACAATGTGAAACTTTATTACAGGTATCCATAAAGAAACCCTTTAAGTGATTAAAGGGCTTCACAGTGAATTTCCACTCTGCTTCTCCTTTCTTCCATGTCCATCCCCCAGCAGAATGTAAGTTCCTTATGGGCAAAAACCATATTTTTTCTATTTTTTTGTGTCCGCAACACAAAGTTTTTTGACATAGTTTTCTGTCCCCAATCTACTAGCACATAGTAGGCATTTAATAAAAGTTGGTTGAATTGAACTGAATCTTATACATGTTGTTTTCCCTCTTAGAATATAAGCTGCCTGAGGGCAAAGGCTGTCTTGTTTTGCCTTTATCAATTAATCAGATTCTGACTTTGTCACTTACCACATGTCTGACCTAGGGTAAGCCAATTAACCTTTCTGGGTCTCATTTCTTAATCCGTAAAATGAGAGGTTGGATTCTATGACCTGCAAAGTACCTTCCAGCTTGAGATCTATGGTCCTAAGATCCTTTTTTTTGGGCAGCTAGATGGCTCTAGAACACTGAAGTCAGAAAGCCTTGAGTTCAAACCCTACCTCAAACAAGAGTTGCATGACCTTGGCAAGTCATTTAGCGTCTCTCAGCCTCAATTTCCTATTCCGTAAAATGATAGGGTTAGAGTTCATTGCCTCTGAGGTCCTCTCCAGCTCTAGTTCTATGATCCTGTGGTTTAGATGACCTTTCACTCCACTCACACAGTAATGTGCTAGTCTGTCCATGCGTTGTAGTCTCATACTATGCTGTAAACTCCATGAGGACAAAGATTATTTAATCTTTGTATCCTTATACCACTTGGCACTGGACATAATAAAACACTCGTTGAAGTTGTTGTCAAAGACTTACCTGCTCAGTTAAGAATGTACCAGACAATGGAAAGAGCTCTAGTCCTAGGGAGGACCTTGATTCAGATTCTGCTTCTGACAGAGACAATGACTAGTGAATTCTGAGGTGCATCCACTGAGCATTAAAGGATTGTGCAGAGCCACCTGAGGGTCCTTATCTATCTTACCCCGATAGTTATATTCAAATATAGCTGGGGCCTGTTTATCACCACCTGCTCCCATTGTTTACTCCTTAGTCTAAAGTAGTATCAGCACCAATGTCTGGAGTAGCACATCAGTTTAACTCCACTAGACCATCATATGCCTTGCTATGTCCTCGGATGGGCACAAAAGGGATCCCGTTAGCCATCTCATAGTCTGACACATGGAATTACCACATACTTTGTTTTTGCATAACTAAATTATGACTAGCAAAGTCTGTGATCTTGAACTGGGTCATTCTTTAAAATCAGAAAAAGATAATTCTAGTTTGTATCAACTTTGTTCAGTTTTCTTGGCCAGGTTTAGCTCATAGGCTTGTAGATATAAAGCTGGAATCCATCACTCAAAGCACCTCATTTTATGAATTCAATTATCATTTCTATGCAGATGATTGTTAGATCTATCTGTCTATCTATCTATTTATCTATCTACCTATCTACCTGTCATCTATCTCCTGGGTATCCCATATTTGTCACCCTATATTTCATAAACTCCACTGACTTCCTATTACCCACAGGATCAAATATAAAATCCTCTATCTGGCTTAAAGCCCTTCATAACCTGGACCCTTCCTCCCTTTCCATTCTTACATTTGATTCTCTTCCACATACTCTGCGATTCAGTGACGTTGGCATACTTGTTCCTCACACAAGACTCCATCTCCTGACTTCATGAATTTTCACTGGCCCTACCTGGAGTGGTATTTCTCCTTATGTTCACTTCCAGACTTTACTGGCTTTATTAAAGTCTCAGCTGTAATCCTACCTTCTTCAAGACATATTTCTCCTTTCTACTTCACCTCCCCCAATCCCACACTTACCCCTACTATTGTTCATTCATGTCTCACTCTTTGTGACCCCATTTGGAATTTTCTTGGCAAAGATACTGCAGTGATTTGCCATTTCCTTCTCCAGCTCATTTTACATTTGAGGAAACTGATGCAAACAGGGTTAAGTGACTTGCCCAGGGTCACACAACTAGGAAGAGGCTGAGGACAGATTTGAACTCAGAAAGATATCTTTTTGTCCAGGCCTGGCACTGTATCTACTGTGCCACCTAGCTGCCCAACTTTTACCTGCCCCCCCACCTTAATGCTTTGCTCTGAGATTACCTCCATGTTGTACTTCCATAGCTGTTTGCATGTTGTTTCTCCCATTTGAATGTGACTTACTTGAGGGCAAGGCCATTTTTGTCTTTTTTGAATCCCTGTGATATAACACACTTTATAGCACACAGCTAGCATTTAATAAATGCTTGCTGGCTGACTAAATACAGAAGAGAAAACAGGCCTAGACAAGTTGAGTGGCTTGCTCAATGTTGCCATTCAGGTAGTAAGCAGGGGAGTGTGGATATGAACCCAGATCCACTGCCTGCAAATCCAGTACTCATTCCTTTGTGTCATACTGTTCTTAGGCTTTATTGCCAGTCAGTATGAGTCAGGGAGAAAAATTCCAATGCAAAATATTTTAGATATTAAGCTTTATTTTCAGAAATTGAGACATTTAGCACATTTCTAAGTTGCTTCGTAAATTTCTGAATTTCTGAAAATTGAGACTTTTGGATTGATGAGCATCTGATTTCTAAATGTTGTACATGATGAATAGCTAATAGTTGCATACTGCCCTGGACTCATGGTGCCACCTGGTGGTTGACACAGGAAATCACTTCATTGGACCTCTTTTCTCTTCTAGGAGAAACTATGCATGTGCAAGTTTATTCTCACAATCCCTATTTCATTTGTTTTGCACAGTTCACGGCTTAGTTAATTCAACCTCAAATCATCTCTTTCTTAAACATATTCATGTACTGATAATTCTGATCTTTTTCCACTCATTTCTGCCAACTCTCCATTTACCTCCAGAAAAATCACTCCCTCCTACCTTATATCAGTTTGTGAGCCCCACCCAATGATCAGGACATAAGAATAGTGCTAATAATACGCCAGTTTTAATCAAAGATAAAATCCATACATTTGACATAAAATTCAGTAAAATAAAGTATCTGTGCTATCAACCTTGTGAATCTCGATTTACCAAAAATCATAGAATTTCTGTGGGGGAAGGGTCTGCAGAAGTCATTTAGTATAAAGTGTACCCAAAGAGGTACCCTCTGTGAATTAACCCTCAAAAATAGTCAACCAGCCTTCGCTTGAAGGCATTGGCAGGGGTGTGTGGAGAAGAAGTACTTCCTATCATGATAGATCATTCCCTTACTGTAGACCTCAGTTTTTAGGAATTTACTCCTTATATTGAAGAAAATTCTGTCTTCATTAATTTTCACCTTGTTCTTTGCTGGAGATTGGGGGTCGGGGTGGGGTGTAAGCAGATAGGCAATATATGTCTAATTCCTGTACCATATGAAAATTCTCCAAATATTTGACAACATCTCTCATACCTTCCCTTCAATGGGCGAAATATGCCTCATTCGTTCCACTGATTTTCCTTTGGCACAGTTTTGAGTCCTTTCACCATCCTAATTGCCTTCCTCTGGCTATTCCCCAGCTGGTCAATGATTTTATGAATGTTACACCTCCACCAAGGTCGGTTGGGAAGGTTTTCCCATTCATATGACTCCTAACTGGTTGACAGAATGATGCCCTAAGCTGCTATGTATTGCCTGAGTACAGAAGGAATGGTTTGGGATGGTTGCAGGACATCAAGAGAGGTGACTGAGAGATACAAGTTTTGGCTTTTGTATGTTGGACAGGAAACCTTGCTAGAATAGACTCAGGTCACTAATGAGTGTCCCTTGACTTCTAGTGCTTCCTAGAGACTGCTAAAAGAAGACTCCCTTAGAATGTAGTACCTGAGAGCAGGGACTGTCTCATTTTTCTATTTGTGTTCATATAACTTTAAAAAAGTGCTTTGTACATTTTTGTTGTTGTTGAGTCATTTTGTTCACGTTTTACTCTCCCTGACCCCATTTGGACTTTTCTTGGCAAAGATACTGGGGTGGTTTGCTATTTCCTTCTCCAACTCATTTTACAGATGAGGAATTGAGGCAAACAGGGTTAAGTGACTTGCCCATGGTCACATAGCTAGTAAATGTCTGATATTGAATTTGAACTCAGGTGCTCCTGATTCCAGGGCTGGTGTTTTATCTACTTTGGCACCTAGTTGCTAATAGTAAATGCTTAATAAATGCTTTTCATTCATTCACTCATTTCCAGGTATCTGCCCTTCTCTATGTATGTCAGTGTGCTTGGATGGTATGCCAACACTTGTGGAAAGGCAGCCAATCAGTCAGTCAGCAGTTGTTAAGTACATATTAAGTAATATGACTTAGCAAGTCAGAAGAGTGTTCTGTGTATACACTTTTCAAGGAGTGTCTTTTGTCTATTGTCAAGTTGACACACTGTTCCAGAGTTTAGATACAGTTAACACTATTGGAGAATAATCTGGGATGATTTTGTGCTATAATGCTAGGAGCATGCAGCTAAGATAAGAACACAGGTCTCTCTACAACCAGCGTAGGACACCTCTCGCTGCATCATAGACTCACTATTACGTTTTATTGTTAATCTCTTTAATAGGGACTGGAATATAGTGCTGAGAACTTCTGATAATATCTTCCCATGAGACCAGTGATGGAGAGACTACTTCTGAGAGAGTTGTGATGATATGTAAGAGAATGCCTTAGAGAGAGGTACATGTGTAGACATTCTATAACTAGATAAAGTTTGCTAAGCACATGTTTAGGAGAAGCCTTTTTGATTGGCCATGGAGCTAGAACTGGGCATGCTTTCAAAAGGCACAAGTAGTCAGAGCCTCAGTCCTTTTCTCTTTGGTTGTTCCCTCTTGGTTTGGCTCCTTAGCTGATGTCCAGTGAGAGCCAATGCTGTAACAGGAAAGGAAGAGAAGCAGAACATACTAGTTTTGATAGTTTCACTGTAAGTGAAACTAGAAGAAAGAAGGAAGTTATGACCAAATGGAAAGATGAGTCAGAAGTACCTGAGTACTTGTTAGTGCTGAGAAAGCAAATGGTGGAACTGGTTTTTATCAGACCCCTAAAGGCAACAGAAATGTTATTTCATAAGATTGTTGGTCATCTTGCTAATCCAGTATAAATGCTAAATATTTACAAAAACACAAATAATTGCAGTTTAGGTAACAACATGAGTTCCTGTGTTTGTATAGATAGAGAAATTGATAAAGAACTCTATAGGTCCTCCACATTAAATCGGAACAGACTTTGACACTCCTCGATTTCAATGCAAAGGTGAGAAAGATAGGTACAACAGAAAAAAAATACAGAAAAGCATCATTCAGGAAGAAGGGATGAGAGAAACCAAAAACTTGTTGATTACACAAATGCCTGGTGTCTTTCTATCATGAACAGTTTCTTAGAGAAGGGAATTGGTAGATGTTGAACATAGTGAGCACCAAATAGCATTGCAGAAATGAAATAGATTATATTAACAGGCAGGAAAGGACTTGTTATTGACGTGGAAATTATCCTGGAATTGGTCCTCTGTGTATAGTCAGACTACCAACTTATTAGAATAAAGAAAACATCAAAAATAAAGAATATCAAGAATAAAGTAAACATCAAGAAGAAATAATAATGAGAATACACCATACAGTTGGAACAATTCTATCATGAACTATCTAAACAAGAAATTGACAATGAAAAATGGAAAAATGAAATATCGATTATATTGATATTTATTGTAATATTTATTATATTGATTATAGTAATAATTTTATACACTAAAGTTATACAACAATGTTTCTTTTTAACCAATTTAAATTTAAACTTAACCAATGTAAATTAATTGCCAAACAACAGGTCCAAAAAACTTCAGAAAATGTCTTAGCAAACATTTGATTTACTTGTCATGTGGGAGGAATGCTGGCCAAAAGTACTAGTTTAGAATGTAGACTCTTATAAAATCTTAAAAAGGAGGATGATAGATGATTATGAGTAATCTCATCTCTTAAGGCAGTGGATTGTTAAAAGTTTAAATAAAGCTTGGTAAGAGATTTGACTCGGGCACTCCAAGGGTATTAAAAGACAAAAATGATAAGGAAAGCAAGTGGAAAATAATGAAAAAGATCTACAAAGACTACTGTACCAATCAGTTGAACCACCACACTTAGATCCTAACATCATTGTCTTGCATGTAACTATGGGGGGGTAGAAATGGTACTAAAGAAAAGAAAGATGGAAAACATAGATTAGATCAAGGGAAGATCTTTGCTTGAGGTAACATAATCAATCACAAGGGCATTGAGGGAGTCCTTATATATGGTACCAAAAGGTGTGGAAAAAAAGTCTCGGACTTCATTAATACAAAAAAAGTAACTTAGAAAACATCAACAACTCAGCCTATATTCCTACTCTTCAATTTATACAAAATCTTTATAAGAGCCTTATATACACAAGTGGTGTTTTTGGGGTGGGGGTGGGGAGAGGAAGGGCACCTTAAGTGTCCATGCTAGCAAAGTCCAGAGAGCTCCACAGCTGATCTGAGTAGTGAGATCAGGCCTTTGAACAAGACAGAGAGACCCAATCTTCAAAAAAATAAAAAGGAAATATATAATAATAATAGTAATAGCAATAAGAATAATATTATAATTAACTTGAATATCAATCATGATCTGTGAAAAAAGAATGAAGTTGACAAATGTTTTGTATCATTAAATATTATTACAAATGTATTAATTTTACTTAAAATTTAGTTTCAAGACATTTATAGATACCTAACATTTTTCCATAGATGCAAATTAATGCAAAAATAGGACTAAATTCTTAAAAACACATTTTTCTAGCTTGGCCTGGTTACATTCACTCAGCTTAGCAAAGGATACACATTGAAACAGAGGACTAATCAGGAAGTCATTGGGTCAGTGAAGTGGGAGTAACCGCATAGGAAGGACAAGAGGAAGTACTGTAGGTTCTTCCATTTCATTGCTGAGCAACGAGCATCAGGTCAATGATGAATTCTGGTAAGATTCAGAGAAACTGAATGACTGTAATTTAAACAGAAAATCTTTTTGGAATATAATGGACTAGCCTACTGCTAAACAGTATGTAGTGTGCCCAAATCATGCCGCATTTCTTTTTAAAGATAGTAGAGGCTACCAGTTTTTTTTTAGTGCCATCAGATTGATTAGAATTAGGCAAAATTGCTAATAATTACTATTCAAAGCTGGGTAGTGGCTCACTGAGCTTGGCCAGGAAGACCATCAGGCTAGACAGCAACATATACTCCCCATGGTTTCTGTCTGGTTTTGAAACTCTGGACCGAGTGGTACGCACCATCTTTGTGTAAACTGAACAACTTTCCTGAGCTCCAGACCCACATCACCAGTTGCCTGTTAGATATCTCCACCTAGACATCTTATAGTCATCTCAAACTTAGCATTTCCAGAATAGAACTCATAGAAGGAAGCCAGATGGAAGGAGCCATTTGTGGTCTTCCACTTTCTTAAGGATTTGCAATCTAGAGATTTGCAAAGATATGCTATATCTTTGATCTCTCCTCTAAGAGATTTGGTGATATCCATAATCCACTACCAGTCTATCTTATCCTCTTCTTCCTTAACCCTTTCAAAATCATGTTTAAGCCACACAGATGTTGGCAGGTGACTCTTACACTATCATCACACCAATCTCATTGGTGCCCTACAAACAGGCAGAGGCTGCCACCATCCCTGTTTTTCAGGAACCACCAATGCAGGTGACAAGTGTACTAATTAGTAGTGTCACTTAGAGAATGGATAGCCTAGGGAAAGAGAGGAACAGCGTTGAGATCAATGAAGCATGTAGGCATTTTCATAGGAGCATAGCATTTTAAAGTATTCAGTGTAAGCTTTTTATCTAAGTGCTAGAAGTATTGTTACCACCTTTCTACCCATGAGAAAATTTAGGCAGAAAGAAATGACTTCATTTGCCTCAGATCATAGAGCTAGTGAGTGGCAAACCCCACATCACCTGGTTGTGCTGGATTTTCATTGCTGCTGTCTTCTGTATAGCATCTTGAACTTAGCTTTCCCACAGTTATAGGTAACCTGAGGGAATTATGCTCTGGGGAATTTTATTCGTCCCAAACCTTTACATTGTGACATCCACCACATCATATAGCTACCCACCCCACTTTTCTTTTTCCAGACTTCCTGACACTTATCTACATCCTTTCTTTGAAGTTTGGGGCTGGAGTGGTTGAGAACATGTGGTAGAGCAACTCCAGGTGGAGATGTACCTGGCTAGGCTCACCACTGCTTCAGAACACGAAATTCCAGAGACAAGAATTTGGTAATGGTTGATATGAATATCTTGATGATAATCAACATACATTTATTAAGAATTCACTTGGATATGGCACAGTGTATTTATACTTAACATCCTACAAAAAGAAAGACATAGACCTGTTTCCTGCCACCAGCACAAGAGAGATTCACTGATATGAATACACATTTTTGTAAGAAATACAAACAGAAGAATAGAAATATTAAGCTAAGGTATAGATGGTCACTAAGGGATAGCAAAACTCAATGTTATGCAAATTTTGATTTTTTTTTTAGGAGAGTCCAGAGAAGAGTTAATCTGAAACTTATTATTGTATTATCTAGCTAGTGGACTGGTAGGAGCCACAGTGAACAGAGCACTAGATTTGTAGTTAGGAAGACCTCGGTTTGAGTTTTGCCTCAGAAATATATTAGCTGTGCATTTTGGGGCAAGTCATTTTACTTCTCAGAGTCAGTTTCCTCATCTGTAAAGTGGAGATAGTTATATCACCTCAATCAAAGGGTTGTTGTGAAGATCAAATGAAACAGCCACTGTTACACGAATGTTAGCTATTATTATTATAGGTAAGATAGATAAATTTTTAATGAGAACAGACTACTTTAGGTATGCAAGGAACGCAGAAGGATTTGATTGTTAGTGAGTTCTCTCTCCTCAAATTAGTATATTCTTCCATTTCTGTATAAATGTTGGATTCCCCTTCCCAATAAAGCGTAAACTACTTGAGAGCAGGGACTGTTTATTTTTTTTCTTATAGCTCCAGTAGCTAACAAAGTTCATTGAACACAGTTGAGGAAATTTTTTTATTAATGTGCGAACAAGCTCTTTTTAGGTATACTTAAGCCCTTAAGAAAGATATACTTAGAAAAATTATATTCTAATTAAAATAGAATGTAAAAAAACACCCGTCATTATACCAAGTACAGGAAGACCTCTACTAGGCAATACTTATTTTCATTTTATTTAAACTGTAACCGAAAGTTATAAAACTGTATTTCATTAAAAATCAATTAGGTGTTCAAATACCACTTATAGTATATAATTTACATTATTTACCTGATAAGTCTGAAGTAGTGAGGTCTTGTTCTATTTATTTTATGTACCAACATTTCAAGAGTAAATATATATTAGGGGTAGAAGTAAGGAAAAGTATCAATAAGAGTTCCATATTTCAGGTGGACAACAAGACAAGGAGAAACTATGTCCTTTGGATTAAGAGGTAAGGGGATAGACAAATCAATCAGTAGGCATTTATTAAGAGGTATAGGCAGTCATTGTGCTAGGCACTAGGGATAAAAGATAAAAAGGAAATAGCCCCTACCTCCGAGGAGCTTACATTCCATTGTAAAGACAACACATTCATGCATCTATTCATTCATCTACGTATAAGAATAAGCAAAATAACTATATGGAAATTTGGAGAGAGGGAGTCACTAGTAGCTGGGATAAGTAACAGCTTAATGTAGAATGTGAAATTTGTGTAGAGTTTTATAGGAACTAAAGGAATTTATGAGATAGAGATGAGGGGGGAATGCTTTCCAGGCGTGAGAGACAGCCAGAGAAAAGGCTTGGAGACAGGAGATGGGGTGTCATATATGATGATCAGTTAAAAGGCTAGTTTGGCTGGACCATAGAGTGTAGAAAGAGGAGTAATGTACACAAAAGCTGGAAACGTGGGTTTGCAAATAGGTTGTCAAAGTTTTTAAAAGCCAGAGTAATAGAGACAACTAGTGAAAGTTTTCTCGAGCAGGCAAGTTTTGGGGAACTATTTAGATTGTTTGTGATTATCCTGTATACTTTCAAAATACTGTTAAAAATGGGTAGGTGTCCAACCCTGGTAAATATAAGTTAAGAAGTATTTCTGAAATCACAGTAATTGTGATCACAGTCTGATCTTAACCATATCTTCTGACTCTAGTTTTGTTGTTGCTATTGATTCGATTCAATGATGCCCTACTCCTTGTGATCCCATTGGGTTTTTTTTGGCAAAGATACTGGAATGGTTTGCTGTTTGCTTCTTCAGCTCATTTTATAGATGAGGAAACTGAGGCAGACAGGATTAAGTGACTTGTGCAGGGTCACACAGTAAGGGTCTGGGGCAGTATTTGAACTTATGAAAATGAGTCTTCCTCATTCCAAGCCCAGGGCTCTATCTACTGCGCCACTTAGCTGACCCTTCATTATTAGCTGAAAATAACTGAATGTCCACAGGGTAGGAAGCTTTGCTCCAGGGTGGTGCTGTTTCCCTGGGCATAAATTGTCTTTTTAAAATGAGCTAATTTTGAGAACAGCTATAAACACCGTAAATCCTCCAATGTGTCAGTGTTTTCTTATCTAGGACTGGGCAAATTCCCTGTAGTCAACACTTTTCTTTCTAGTAATTTAGTGGTGTATGCCACACTAGGTTTTGTCATGGAGAAGTCATTTTCAAATGTTAGAGGCAGCAAAACCTGTTCACACAGTCAGAGATGATGCCAACCATTTACTTAGCAATAGACTCCTGGAAACTTGCCATTTGCCTATTGGATACGCTCTTTACTGAAGTCTGACTGGTATTATTACATCTACCTAGAAGAGCAAGCTTATAGAAAATGTCACAATTCCAGTAGTCAGGCTAAATCCAACAGAGCAGAATTAAAGCAGGAAGGAGGGTGAGAACAATACTATCTCAACAAGAATTTGAATTAAATCTAATTTCCTTGAAAAAAATCAATCAAGTATTGATTGAGCAATCTATACACTTTAATTAAAAATTTTCAATAACGTGCACTGATGGTCTACCCAAATTTTCTGAATTAATGAGATTTTGTTGTATTTACATTCCTAAAGGTTCAAGGCTAAACGACAATTTAGAGAAGTTAGGCAGTTCCTAACTTTTAGATTAGACCGGCCAAGGGGAAGCAGCATGTGTGCATAGGGAAAAGGAATGGTTAAAACTAAAGATTTGGTAAGGGGTTGGGGGTAACTCAGAGCTGTGTACCACAGGGAATAATGAATTTGATACGAACGCAACAAAATACTAAATTCCTTGAGGGTCTTCTAATTCTTTTGCATCCCATAACACCATTTTCTTTATTGCTTGCCAAGGAATACATCCTTAATAAATATTTTCTAGTGATTGAGTGAACTGAAATGGAGAGAGGATAAATCGTCAACATTAAGATAAATATCCTTCAGAGCTCTATTTAAGCACTATCTCCTACGTTATTAGACTTTTCCTGATCTTCCCCTACTAGTTCCTCTCCACTTGTATAATTGTATATATATAGTTATATATGTATATATATAGTCATATAATTACTATAATTTTGTATCTACCAATACATGTATACATGGTTTCTGACAATAGACTATAAGCTACTTGAAGGCAGGAATTATGATTTAAAAATAAGATCTTTGTGTCCCCTGGACTTAGCATGGTACCGGACACAGAGGCATTGCTTAAAACTGAGGCAGCAGGTGCTATAGTAGATAGAATGCTAGTTTTGAAATCAGGAAGACCTCAGTTCATATTTTGGCCTGAGATACTTAGTAGCTGTGTGACCTCAGGCAAGTTACTTAATGGCTATTTTTCTCAGTTTCCTCATCTGTAAAATAGGGATAATTATAGCACCTACCTTACAAGGTTACTGTGAGTATCAAATGAGATAATATTTGTATAAAGCACTTAACGTAGTGCCTGGAATATAGTAGGAATTATACAAAAGTATAAATATAGTTTATTTCCCTTAAATTATTGATTGATTTTTAGGGATATAGGAAAAAACTTAATTCTTAGTTGTTTCATAGTCAAAGGCATCTTTTCAATTAAATTTTATTTAAATTAAATCAAATTTTATTTTTCAGTAAAAATCTATTTTCTCTCACTCTCAACGCTTCATTGAAAAAAAAATAAGCAAAGCCTTTGTAATAGATATTCATAGCCAGACAAAACAAATTTCTGCAGTGGCCATGATCAGAGTCAGATCAGGTTAATTATGATCAGAGTTCTTAAAGCGTTCAAAGTTGTTTGTCTTGACAGTTGTTATTGCATAAATTTTTCTCCTGGTTCTGCTCACTTCCTTCTAAATCACGTCATGGAACTCTCCCAAATTTTGCTGAAACCATCTCTTTCATTATTTCTTACAGCACAATAGCATTAAATAGTATGGAATAATATTCCATACATTCAAATTCAATAAATTGTTCAGTTATTCCCCACTTAATGGATAACTCTTTAGTTATCAGTTCTTTGAAAAGCATCTTTCAATAATAATCTTTTAAATCTTAGAACAAGATTATTTTACCCCCTAGATGACACTGACAACTCAATTACTGAAAACACAAATCGTTCAATTTATGTACAAAAAAATTAGATAGTACTAAAAAAAAATGGGGAAATGAAATATTTTAGATTTTTCTGTCTCTAGGAACCATCTACAATAAATCTCCATGAAAAGAACAACTGTTGCAAACGGCATTTAATAATGATGATTGCCATCACATACTATCTGTTTTTCTAAGGATGGAAACAAACTAATGGTTCTCAATGGCAGCCAGGCCAAGCATCTTGGAACTAAATCTGAAGTTAGCTCTACCTTAGAAAAGAAATAGTTATGCATACATGCATGCATGTTCGGAAATTAATTTTAAAAAAAAAACTTTTTGAGATATGCCTTCCTCTTTGTGGTAGGCAAAACCAAAGCCCACCAAAAGTGTTTCTCACATTTCATATAAGCCTAAAGCGGTCATAAATACAGAGATTTAGAGCCAGAAAGGACCTTCAAAGCTAACTCCCTGTTTTTGCTGTGAGGGAAACTGAGGTTCGGAGAAGTTATGACTTGCTTTTTATTACACAGTTAGCAAGTGTCATAGCTACGATATAAATGTAAGTTTAATTGACTCCAAGTTTAGCAGTCTGTCTACCACATTCATCCATGAGAATCACTTTTAAACTTTTAAAGTCACTTTAAAATTGATAGATTCAAGACTCTACAAAGATGGAAGAAAAACAATTATGCCATTTGTTCAGATTTAGAAGGTTTAGTAGAGAAGCACAATTTTGAGTGCCAGAGATTCATTAGATTCCTATTTTTATGTATCACCACACGGGGCTATCTGCCTACAAGGTAATTTCTCTTTATTCTTAATGGTGCTGAATTTCATTTCTGCTGATATTATAAGCTATCTTCCACAGGGTCTTTTTACCCTTTTGCTAGTCTACCGAAAAACAAAACAAAAAATCTACACCTGTCCAAGCCTCCTAGGGAGACACATAAATCTTATATTCACTGTCTAAAACAATGAAGCCTTCTAAAAGTGACAATGAACAAATGAAAATTAAGCCAGCTTTTGCCCCCTGATGACAAGCACAGCTATTTTTCTCTCTAGCCTCTAGACTATTAGAGACTAAAAACTGAAGCTCACACTTCAATCACCTTGATCTCTTCACTCTTGAAGCCTCTATGTCTTCCTAATAAGACTATCCTGGCTCTGTAAGAAGACAGACTAAAAATCTCTTACCGTTACCGGTCTCTTCTGATTCCCTTGCCAAATGCACATTTGGAGAAACAAAAGAAACTTGTATTTCTTCAGGTTTAAAATAGAAAATGGTATGAGGAAGTCCAGTGATATTTTTATTGTAATTCATTTGAACTCCCCACTTAATTATAATTGAATAACTAATCTTATACTTTCAAATACTGCATATACAGTAACTGACTGTATTTCTAGCATTTCTTGGTTATCTGTTTCTTTATTTGTAAAATGATGGAGCTGAGTGACCGATCTCCAAAATCTCTTTTAGCTTTAACGACCTATGACTCTAGAATTTGAAGTTACTCTATCTTTTTCTTGTGTGGTATTGTAAAATGCAAGTGAATAGTAACTTGTCTGTGTTTGTGACAGATTGTTTGATGTAGGTTTACAAATGAAAGTTCCTTAGTAAAATAGATATTTAAGTTGTTCCAAACTTCCAAAATATAAAATCATTTCTCCAAAAAGACAACTTCAACAGCTGGTCTTTATATTGATTTTGACAATAAACAAAGGATCAGTGATTTTATCAGTGGGAAGGACTCCCAGGTGGAAGTGAAGATAAATGCTATGAGATTATGAGATTATAGATTTAGATCTGGAAGAAAGTTTGGAGGTAATTTAGTCCAACCCTCTTATTTTGTAGATGAAGAGATCGAAGCCCAGGGATCATGTAGGTAAGTGGCAAGAGCTGGGATTTGAAGCTAGGCTTCTGTACTTGGACTTTTGTTTAGGGCCCAGCCGTTTTTTTTTAACTATTTTTATTTCTTCTCTTTCTTTTCTTTCTTTTTTTGGTCTGTGTTTTCTTTCACAACATGACTAACATGGAAATATATTTTGCATTACTATACATGTATAACCTATATCAAATTACTTGCCTTCTCAATGAGGGCAGAGAAGAAGGGAGGGAAATTGGAACTCAAAATTTAAAAAAAATGTTAAAAATTGATTTTACATGTTACTGTGGAAAAATATTAAATAAATAATTAAAAAGATTAGAACCCAGACTTTTAAACTTCAAACCCAACTCTTCCCCCTGCCCCACCCCCTGACATTGCATTATTTCTTAGGGAACACTTGAAACACATAAGAGAGTATTTAGAGGTTGTCATTTACCTAGGGTCACCTGGCTAGTATATGTCAAAGACGAGGTTTGAAGTTACGTCTTCCTTTTTTTGGAGGCTAGATCATTAATCCAGGAGGCAGCATGGAGACAGAGGGCCTGAGTGTTAATCCTAGTTATGTTGCTGGCAAGTCACTTAATTCTTCTGGGCCTCACTCTCCTCATATGTAAAATGAAAGGGTTGGACTAGAAGATCCCTCCCAGCTCTAAATCTGTTGTTGTTCAGTCATTCAGGGGTTATCTTGGCAAAAATACTGGAGTGGTTTGTCATTTCCTCCTCCAGCTCATTTCCCAGATGAAGAAATTGAGGAAAAAAAGTTAGATGACTTGCGCAGGGTCACACAGCTAGTAAGTGTCTGATGCCAGATTTATACTTAGAAGATGGATCTTCCTGAGTCTAGGCCCAGTGCTCTATCTCCTGGGTCATCAAGCTGTCCCAGCAGCTCTAAATCTATGATGCTATTAATCTGGCCCATTGGATCATGCTGCCTCTCAAAGCCTCTACATCATGATGATATCATCATAAGATTATCTAGCGCATCGTATTTCCTATTTTTCAGAATCACAAGATGCAGAGCTGTATCCTTCTTGGAGGTCATATGGAGTCCACAGCTTTCTACCCCCATTTTACAGAGGCCCAGAGAATTTAAGTGATTTACTCAAGGTCATGCAGGTAGTGAATAATAGAGTTAGGATTCAGATCTACATCTTCTGACTCCAAATCTAGCTTGTTTTATATTCCTGCTGACTGCCTTTCAGGCTCCGGGTCTAGGAAAGGGTTATAAACAGTCCTCAGAAATAAAAATGAATGAGTAGTATTAATCCTTGTTTTATTAGCCACAAAAAATCAAGGAAATCCTTTTGGGGAGATATATTACTTCTTGAATCTTCTTGAATCATGTTGTCCAAGCATTTAATCTGCCCCTGTATTTGTTGTGTTAAATCTTTCAGGGCCCTAGAGGCATACTTAGTACATTGACAATCCAATGGATCTAGTAAAAGAAAGGTATATGTCACAGGGTGAAAGTTTGGGCTTGGTCGTGCTATCTTTATTGTTCTATATTAAGGCTATAAATTTGCAACTATAACAAAAATTCATGTTATCTTATATGTATGAATAACCTAATGTTTGATTTATCCTGCTTCCTTTCTCATCCTTACCTCTGTGCATTTTAAAATTTTATTTAATTTTCAGTTTTAAATTCTCTCTCTCCCTTCCTTCTTTCTTTCCTTTTTCTTGCCTACTTCTTCTTGGCAACCACCATTGAATAGGCAAGAAAAACAAACCCATTACAAATATATAGAGTCATACAAAACAAATTTTCACATTAGACATATTCCTTGTAAGAAAAGCCAAAAAAAAGGAAAGAGAAACAATATGCTTTAGTCTGCACTTTGAGTCCATCAGTTTTCCATTCGGAGGTGGCTAGCATCTTTCATTACAAGTCCTTTGGAATTGTGGTTGGGCATTGTGTTGATCAGAGTTATTAAGTCTTTCAAAGTTGAATATCTTTACAATATTGCTGTTACAGGGTAAATTGTTCTCTGGTTCTGCTCACTTCACTTTGCATCAATTCATGCAAGTCTACCTAGGTTTTTCTGAAACCATCTCCTTCATCATTTCTTATAGCACAATAGTATTCCATCATGTCTATAAAATATTACTTGTTCAGCCACTCCCCAATTGATGGGCATCCCCTCACTTTTCAATTCTTTGTCAGCATGAAAAGAGCTGCTATAATTATTTTATACATATGGGTTCACTTCCTCTTCCTTTAATCTCTTTGGGGTAGAAACCTAGTAGTGGTATCACTGTGTTAAAGGGTATGCACAGTTTAATAATTTTTTGTACATATTTCCAAATTGCTTGCCAGAACAGTTGGACTAGTTCACAGCTTCATAAATAGTGTTTTAATGTGTTTATTTTTCCATATTTCTTATAGCATTTCTCATTTTCCTTTTCTTTGGTCATCTTAGCCAATCTGATGCGTATTAATTGATACCTCACTTCTGCACATTTTTAAGTAATCATAATGTCTGTCTCAAATTCTTTAACAACCTATCACCAAACCATAACACTCTTATCCATCACATTACCTTTAAGATTCATTTTGTGTGCAGAGTTTATTTTGATATGTGTTGACTCTCTGTAGGCAATTGGAACCCACAAAATAATATTCAGCTGAGCTTGATACCATGCTATTCTCTTCCTATTCTCCAATCCTACTTAGTATATTTCACTTCTTTCTCCTTGTTTGTGTCTTTGTCTTGTTTCGCCCTCATATATTGGTTATTATATATTGGTTATAAAATCAGTGCTTAGGTGCTCCATCAAATGTTGATTTCTTATAGTATAAGAAAATGTTAGCTACTTACTGGAAACATCCAAAAAAGATGAATTTTTAAAAGGTTAGTTAAAACCTCTGCCTGATAATACATGAAAGGTCACTTGGTGACAACTGAAAACATGGTTTGTATGTAGATAGAAGATGTGATTTGTTTTATTTGCTCTTGATTGCAAAATCAACATTTCTCTAGAATGGCAGGCTGCAATGAATATGATCAAAGCTTTCATCTGGAATAATATCACTTTATTAATAAAAATTCCTGCCTCTTTATGTATACATATATGTATATGTGTATACACAAACACACACACACATACACACACACACACACACATATATATATGTATATATGTATATATATAGATAGATAGATAGATAGATAGATAGATAGATATGCACACACATACATACATGCAAGAGATGCATGGAGTTCTTGAATTAGGGGTAAAGTGTGGGAGAAGTAGTGTTAGAGTGGAGAGTGTTCAATGTGGATTTAGGAGGAACTGGATTTAAATCCTCTGACATTTAATACCTGTGTGATTACTTTATATTTCTCTGAACCTCAGTTTCTTTGCTGATAAAATGAGGATAATGAAAGAATGAGTGAATGAAAAATCATTTATTTAGCACCTACTATGTGCCAAGCACTGTACTAAGCCTTGGGATACAGATAGCAAAAAGGAAATTGAGATAGAACCTACTCTGAAGGATCTCACATTTTAATTACTGAGAAAATTTGTACAGGAGGGTTTGGCAAGAAGGTGTATGGGAAGGCCTAGGGCACTTAAGGGTGCTATAGCAGCTCAGATGGTAAGATCTTGAGACTTGAAGGGTGTTGTGTTGGTGTGAGGATTGAATGAGATCATAAATAACTTAGCAAAACTCTCAGGAGTGCTATGCAAATATGAGTATTAGTATTATTATTACTAGTAGTAGTAGTAGTATCTGATGCTTATCATCTGTTTTTTTCCAATGAGTTCTTACAGGATCAGTCCAGGGACAAGTTGTTATATCCCATTATTTAGCTATTAGAATGTAGGCTAATTTTTTCTGTCTTCTCTTCCTCCTCCTCCTCTTAGGCCTCATTATTCTGATAGTTCAGGCTGAAATACTAAGGATTTAGAGAAGTAGTTTAGAATGGTGGAAAGAAGTTGGACTTAAAAGACAGGAATTTAATCCTGATTTTCTCCTTTTATCAGCTTTGTGACCTGGAACAAGTTACCTATCTGCTCTGAGCCTCAATCATCTGAATAAAATGGCAGTGAGGAGACTTGTACTACCTACTTTTCGTGAGAATCGAAAAAGATAATACATGAAGCATTTCACATCGGTGAAGTGCTATATAAATGTAAGCTGGTATTACTGAAATCACCTCATTTTTTTTGCTAATCTCTTTTTTTATTTAATTTATGTAATATATTTAGTTTTCAGCATTGATTTTCACAAGAGTTTGAATTACGAAATTTCTCCCCATTTCTACCCTCCCGCCCACTCCAAGATGGCATATATTCTGGTTGCCCCGTTTCCCACTCAGCTCTCCCTTTTGTCACCCCACCCCCCTCACATACCCCTTTCCCTTCTTCTCTTGTAGGGCAAGATAAATTTCTATGCCCCATTATCTGTGTATCTTATTTCCTAGTTGCATGCAAAAACTTTTTTTTTTGTTTTTGAATGTCTGTTTTTAAAACTTTGAGTTCCAAATTCTCTTTCCTCTTCCCTCCTCGCCCACCCTCCCTAAGAAGGCAAGCAATTCAACATAGGCCACATGTGTATCATTATGTAAAACCCTTTCATAATACTCATGTTGTGAAAGATTAACTATGTTTTGCTCTTTCCTATCCTATCCCCCTTTATTGAATTTTCTCCCTTGAGCCGGTCCCTTTTCGAAAGTGTTTGTTTTTGATTACCTCCTCCCCCTGTCTGCCCTCCCTTCTATCCTCCCCACTTTTTTATCTTCTTCCTCCTTCTTTCCTGTGGGGTAAGATACCCAATTGAGTGTGTATGGTATTCCCTCCTCAGGTCAAATCCGATGAGAGCAAGATTTACTCATTCCTATTCACCTGCCCCCTCTTCCCTTCCTACAGAACTGCTTTTTCTTGCCACTTTTATGCGAGATAATTTACCCCATTCTATCTTTCCCTTTCTCCCTTTCTCAATATATTCCTCTCTTATCCCTTAATTTGATTTGATTTTTTTAGATATCATCCCTTCATATTCAACTCACCCTGTGCCCTCTGTCTCTCTATATATGTATGTATGTACATATATATCTACATATATATATACATAGACACACACATATGTATATATATACATATATATATATATATACATACACATATAAATATGCATATTCCTTTCAGCTACTATGATACTGAGGTCTCATGAATCATATACATCATCTTTTCATGTAGGAATGTAAACAAAACAGTTCAACTTTAGTAAGTCCCTTATGATTTCTCTTTCTTGTTTACCTTTTCATGCTTCTCTTGATTCTTGTGTTTGAAAGTCAGATTTTCTATTCAGCTCTGGTCTTTTCACTGAGAAAGCTTGAAAGTCCTCTATTTTATTGAAAATCCATATTTTGCCTTGGAGCATGATACTCAGTTTTGCTGGGTAGGTGATTCTTGGTTTTAATCCTAGCTCCATTGACCTCCGGGATATCATATTACAAGCCCTTCGATCCCTGAATGTAGAAGCTGCTAGATCTTGTATTATCCTGATTATTTTTCCACAATACTCAAATTGTTTCTTTCTGGCCGCTTACAGTGTTTTCTCCTTGACCTGGGAGCTCTGGAATTTGGTGACAATATTCCTAGGAGTTTTCATTTTGGGATCTTTTTGAGGAGGCGATCTGTGGATTCTTTCAATTTCTATTTTGCCCTCTGGCTCTAGAATATCAGGGCAATTCTCCTTGATAATTTCTTGAAAGATGATATCTAGGCTCTTTTTTTGATCGTGGCTTTCAGGTAGTCCAGTAATTTTTAAATTATCTCTCCTGGATCTATTTTCCAGGTCAGTGGTTTTTCCAATGAGATATTTGACATTGTCTTCCACTTTTTTATTCCTTTGGTCCTGTTTTGTAATATCTTAATTTCTAATAAAGCCACTAGCTTCCATTTGCTCCAATCTAATTTTTAAGGTAGTATTTTCTTCAGTGGTCGTTTGGACCGCCTTTTCCATTTGGCTAATTCTGCCTTTCAAGGCATTCTTTTCCTCATTGGCTTTTTGGAGCTCTTTTCCCATTTGAGTTAGTCTATTTTTTAAGGTGTTGTTTTCTTCAATATTTTTTTCAGTACTTTTTTGCATCTCCTTTAGCAAGTCATTGACTTGTTTTTCATGGTTTTCTTGCATTCTTCTCATTTCTCATCCCAATTTTTCCTCTACTTCTCTAACTTGCTTTTCCAAATCCTTTTTTGAGCTCTTCCATGGCTTGAGACCAGTTCGTATTTTTCTTGGAGGCTTTTGATGTAGGCTTTTTGACTTTGTGGACTTCTTCTGGCTATATGTTTTGGTCTTTGTCGCCAGAGAAAGATTCCAAAATCTGAGACTGAATCCGAGTCCGTTTCCTCTGCCTGGCCATGCTCCCTGCCAACTTACTTGCCCCTTGAGTTTTTCAGTGGGGTATAACTGCTTGTAGAGTAAAGAGTGCTGTGTTCCAAGCTTGAGGGGATGCGCTGTTGATTTCAGAGCTATTTCTATACAGCCAGCTCTGCCACACCAGCACTCCTCCTTCCCCAAGAACCACCAACCCAGATCTGACGCAAATCTTATGCAGGCTCTGCACTCCTGCTCTGATCTGCCACTTAATTCCTTCCACCAGGTGGTTTTGGGGCCAGAAGCAACTGCAGCTATAGTTCTGTAACTGCACCACCCCGGCTGTCCCCAGGGCGGTGGCCGAACTGTGAATTCTTTTCCCTCTCTCCCCGCACCTTTTTCCACTAACCTTCTCTGTTGTCTTTGGTGTTTGTGGGTTGAGAAGTCTGATAACTGTCACAGCTCACTGATTCAGGGCGCTAGGGCTTGTTATGCCCGGCTCCTAGTCTGATTGGTCCTGCTGCTGCCCATACTGGGCTCCGCTTCCCTCTGCTCCGTGTGCGATAGACCTCATCCAGAGACCATCCAGGCTGTCCTTGGCTGGATCCCTGCTTCTCTCTGCTATTTCATGGGTTCTGCAGTTCTAGAATTTGTTCAGAGCCATTTTTTATAGGTTTTTGGAGGGGCCTGGTGGGGAGCTCACGCAAGTCCCTGCTTTCCAGCTGCCATCTTGACTCCACCCCGCCCCCCCAAATCACCTCATTGCTAATCATTCTTAGCTAGAACAATTTTATCAGGCATTTACAAGTGTAATAAATCAATATTTATGAAGAGGTGATCAAGGGGTCTGTAATACAGTGGAAGTTAAAGGTGACACTTGAGTAATTTTAGAGAAGTGAGGCTTACTTTTTAAAATGAACAGGTGACTAGTTATTTCAATCAACTCTTGATTATTTCACCTAATAGAGGGAAGAACTGCATTGCAGCTAGGTAGAACAGTGAGTGGATAAAGAGCTAGACCTGGAGTCAGAAAGACTTGAGTTCAGATTCTCTTTCAGGCACTAGCTGTGTGACTCAGGGCAAGACATTTAACTGCTGCCTGCCTCATCTGTAAAATGAGCATAGTAACAGCACCTTAGGTCCCAAGGCTGCTGTGAGGACAAAATGGGACAATATTGCAAAGAGCTTTGCAAACCTTAAAGTGCTATTTAAATACTAGTTATTATTAGCTATAATTGTCTCAGAAAGCATTCAATCTCCAAAAGATTTCTGTTTTACTCATTCATGGGTTTTGGTTTTTGCATCTGAAAATAGAAGGTTCTGGGAATTCACATGATGTTTCAGCAATCATCACCCAATTGTGGGAGCCTTAAAAGTTCTCCAACTTTCCTATCGCTGGAAGGGAGCTTATGATGTAGAAGGCAGTATCATGCCACAGAGATGTTGGAAATCAAATTTATTCCTGATTTAAAAGAAATTCAGATGTTTATTTTGAAGGTACTCTTTAAACTAAGTTCTGAAAGTAATGCACTGTTATTTGATTAGCTGTGGAAATATTTCACTGATATGCTGTGCACGTACTCCAACATCTGGGGGTGTCTCTTCAATTTTTTGTTTTGGACCCTTTCTCCTGTTCTCCTATTTTAAGTCTAAAGCCATTGTTTCATTTACATGTGTGAGACTAAATGTTTATTTCTCTTGGATGCACTTTGTTGCTCTCAAACTTCTAATTAGAGTAGGAAAATTCTGAAGAAATGTCTAAATAATAGGTATAAACAAACAAATAAATAAATAGATAAATAAGCAAATAAATGAATAAATAAATAAGCAAATAAATAAGACTCCCAAATCCTTTATTTTGATTTGTATAAGATGGGCCTGGGACAGGCAGATAGGCTGTGATCTAAAGAGAGAGACAATGAGTCTCTTCTAGTGAGAGGACTTTGGTCCAGACCATAACCAAAGCTGGTGCTGCTGCTGCTGCTCCTCCCGCTCCTCCCCCTCCTCCTCCTCCTCCTCCTCCTCCTCCTCCTCCTCCTCCTCCTCCTCCTCCTCCTCCTCCTCCTCCTCCTCCTCCTCCTCCTTCTTCTTCTTCTTCTTCTTCTTCTTCTTCTCTCTCTCTCTCTCTCTCTCTCTCTCTATCTCCTCTCTCTCTCTCTCTCTCTCTCTCTTTCTCTCTCTCTCTCTTTCTTTTTCTCCCCTTCCCCCCATTCCCTTTTTTATAGATCATGGAAAGAAAGAATATTCCCCACCCTGAATCTTTCTTATTGCCTAAACTGTAGTTCTCAGGAAGTTCTTTTGTCCAAGCTTGCCTAATTTCTAGGTTATGAATACCATGATTAGCTGTTATGCTGTGTATGAGTTCTTTTGATGCAGCACTGATAGGGGTGATTGGGAAAAATCTTAGAGATAAAAACTGCTGGATTGGCCAGCATCTGCTGGCTGGAGCCTAATATTCAGAGGAGAGAGAAGTTGATTTCTTTCTTTCTTTTTTTTTCTTTCCATA